>NC_056054.1:33711479-34329341 GCF_016772045.2 Ovis aries | reverse complement strand
GTCCCCCTGAAAGACACAGAGCAGACTGGTAGAGCAATTCAGGACAACACTAAGGGAGATGGGACTTGCTCAGACAGATTCTTTTGGACACCTGAACCTGGGAAAGAGGCCTGAAATTTCAGAGGAAAATATCATAGTTGGCTCCCCAGTTCTCTCTCCCTAGCCTCTGAGGCCACACTTAGCGCCTCCTCCCTTGGTGTGAGTTTTGGTTCCGTCAAAAAACGTCCAGAGGTTTTGTGGGGTTAGTTGAACATTGACAGATTCTTCAAAGCCTGGAATTCCCTCCCAGTGCCAAACCCAGCCAAGTTTCTATGGGGCTAGGATCTCCCCAGAGAGTGTTACAGGCTTCACTACACCTAGACTGCTTGATCTAACCTTGCACCATGCTTCAGACAACAAGGAGACAAAAGAGAAAATAGATTTTTGAAGCTGGATCCTCTGTTCCTGGTCCCTATTACTGGCTGAGTGGGGGTGGGAGTGTAAGGCGACCCATCACTGGATGAGAGTCAGGCCAGAGAATCTGAGAATTAAGTGCTATGCAGAGCAGCTGGAGAGAGGAAAAACAAAACAAAACCTGAGCGGGATAAAGGGTCCAGGGTTTTAACACAGCGAATGAATGACATGTGGCTCGAATAGTTTCAAAGAGAACAAAGGCTTAGGTAAATAAATAGTGTGGAAGACGAGAGCAAAAATGAATTCTAGAAAATCCCACAAGGAATACACTGGGATTTTTCAAAACCTGCAGATGAAACGACAAGAGATCAACATTCAGCCCTCCCTTTCCACCTACACACCTGCTCCCGACATCCACGTTCTTGGGATAGTTAGCCCTGGCCAGGCTCCCCTTTTCTTTCTCTGGGCCTGCCCTGGGCTCTGGGGGGAAGGAGGATGGTCTGCAAGAGCCCTGGACTTCAGGGAGAAAGAGACCTTTCCAGCTACATGACTTTGAGCAAATGAGCTGAGTTCCTTGAGCCTCTCATACCTCCTCTGTAAAAGTGAAGTGATGATTTCAAAGTAAAAGTGTAAAAGGCAATCTTGTTATGAAAGAAAAGTGCTGTGATCACATCTTAGGCCCTGAATAATATTCTCTCTCTCCTCCACTGGGTAGGATCCAATTTGATAAACGTTTACTGAGCAAGCACAGCTCTCCAAGAGGCAGCATACTCAGCACTGCAGGGGTAACAGTACCTGAAAAAAACATAATCACTGTCCTCCTAGGGCTCACAATCTCCTGGGAGCCAAGGATGCGGGTACCCGGCAGCCTGATCCTGGGTGCCAAAGGAGCATAGCAAGCGACGAGCAGAAGGAAGGGTCTCACCATGTGTGGGTCCAGACAGGCTTCCCCACTGAGGGCCTGCTTCCTCTTCGACCTGGTGATCAGAGGCCTCCTCTACCTCGGCTGTGGCCACTCACTCCAGGTCTTGCTGCAGCCTACCTGAAAAGCTTTAGGTCTCCTCTACAACACCATCATCGTAAGAGCTAACACCTGTGTAGCATTTACCTGCTCCAGGAACTCTTCTAGGTGCTTTTTGTAAATTATCATAGAAGTGACTCCACACAATTACTCTTATGAGACCCATCTGGGAAACAACCTGTGAGCCAGCAGGGTGAGTAACTGACCAGTGATCACAGAGAGCAGGTGATGTGTGGAATAAGAATCAGGCTGTCTGGCTCTGGAAATCATGCTTTATTCCAACCCTGAGAGTGCAGGAATGGAGCTGTGGGTATTCTTGGACAGGGTTTTTTGGTGCACACAGGTACTTATTTCTGTTGGACATATGCTGTGTGTTCGTATTATTTTTTTCACTCTGACTTTGCTCTCACTTCTTCTAAGTTCTTTATTACGAAGGGAAGAATTCTTGAGTGATTTAAAAAAAATAACACCCAGTCCATCACTTCAAAGCACCTCTGGGCAAACCTGGAGTGTGTCCCAGTCAGTGCATCTCTTTGGGCACTTTTTGGAGAGAGAACTCCCAAGGCCATCAGCAGTGTGGACCAGAGGCAGCAACTGAACAGACAGCGTGAAGCAGCTTCCACTTGCCAGGCCTTCCAACCTTGCACTGTCCAGGCACACCTGTTATGCTGTCACTGGACGCTGGCCAGTCCTCGTCATCATCCACAGCCTCCCCCTGTTCTGCCATCTGCCAATCTGCAGCCTAGATTCTGGCAGGTCCACAGGTGTTCTTTTCTTCTTTACTGCATTCTTTTTCTTTGGAGATGTGTGGCTGGAGTTCATTTGGGCTGTTATCATCAAGCAATGCAACCAAACTTTATTAAAAACAAAAATAATCTGACTAGCGACCTGGAATTTTTTAGGATAAAACTTAAACTAGAATAGTAAGAAGAAAAGAAACTTCCATGGAAAAGAAAAAAAAAAACAAACAAACCTGTAAACTAGTAAATTTTGCTTTTACTCTTACCCTGGCACAGGGAGGAACATGCAAAAAATACAAATGATGAAAGGGTTCAAAGTCATTTTCACAATTCATTGAAGTACTGAACCACCGTCAGCTATCAGAACTTAGCTGGGAAGGTTTGGTATCCATTCCTCATTTTTTTTTTCATTTTTAACTTTTGACCTCCTTCATCCATTTCTCCCACTTCTCACCCCCTGCCTCTAGCAACCAACAACCTGTTCTCTGTATTTATGAGCTTGGGATTTGTTTTTTAGACCACATATAAGAGAGATCATACAGTATCTGTCTTTTCCTGTGTTATCCATTTCACTTAACATAATGCCCTTGAGGTCTATCCATGTTGGCACAAATGGCAAGAAGCCATTCTTTTTAATTACTGAATAATAGTCCATTGTCCGGAGAAGGCAATGGCACCTCACTCCAGTACTCTTGCCTGGAAAATCCCATGGATGGAGGAGCCTGGCGGGCTGAAATCCATGGGGTCACTAAGAGTCAGACATGACTTCACTTTCACTTTTCACTTTCATGCATTGGAGAAGGAAATGGCAACCCACTCCAGTGTTCTTGCTTGGAGAATCCCAGGGATGGGGGAGCCTGGTGGGCTGCCGTCCATGGGGTCGCACAGAGTCGGACACGACTGAAGTGACGCAGCAGCAGCAGCAGCAGCAGCAGCAGCAGTCCACTGTCTATAAATTGTATATAAAATCCACCGAAATTTATTTTTAATGTATGGGGTTTCCCTAGTAGCTCAGCTGGTAAAGAATCCGTCTGCAGTGCAGGAGACCCTGGTTCGATTCCTGGGTTGGGAAGATCCCCTGGAGAAGGGATAGACTACCTACTCCAGTATTCTTGGGCTTCCCTGGTGGCTCAGCTGGTAAAGAATCTGCCTGCAATGCGGAAGACCTAGGTTCGATCCCTGGGTTGGGAAGATCCCCTGGACAAGAGAAAGGCTACCCACTCCAGTATTCTGGCCTGGAGAATTCCCTGGGTTGGGAAGATCCCCTGGACAAGGGAAAGGCTACCCACTCCAGTATTCTGGCCTGGAGAATTCCATGAACTATATAGTTCATGGGGTCGTAAAGGGTTGGACACACTTTCATAGTATAAGGCAATGGGCAACATCCAATTTTTCCCACACTGATATCCAATTAACACACCTCGCAGATCTGCAGTACTACCCCTGTAATAAATTAATTGTTTATATATGAGTAAGTCTGTTTCTAGACTCCTTAATCTGTTTTCCTCTGGTTTGTCTACCTGTGCCATAATACCAGCCTTTATTACCTTATAAGAAGTTTATATATACATATATATATATATATCTGGTAGTATTAAATTCTCCCAACTTTGTTCTTCTCCAAAGTTATCTTGTTTATTATTGGCTCTTTACATAAAGTTTCAGAATTTGACCATCAATTGTGCATAGATGTCCTTAACATCTGCCATTAAATTTACTTCTAGGTATTGGATTTTTTTATATTACTGTAAATTATGCTATTTAAAATTTTAATATTTTAAATAAATACTTCTCATCTATGAAAATCAAATTTCTGTCCTGACTTTTTGAAAAACAATATTGCTAAATTATTTATAGATTTTAATACTTTATCTGTAAAGTATTATAATTTCTATATGTGTGTTATTTATGTGCTATGTCATTTATGATGTCAATTGTACATCTTTCTCATAATCTTTATATTTTCCTTGACTTACTGCTCTGGCTAAGACATACACTAAAGTGTGGAATAAAAGTGGTGAGAATGGGGAAGTTCTATTTCACCATTAAGTCTGATGTTTGAATTAAGTGTTTTGTTCTGTGTGCATCCTTAATCAGAATAAAGAAAGTTCCTTTCTGTTCTACATTTGCCAAGATTTTTTTTTAAGTCATGAATCTGTCTTACATTTTATTTATGAAAGGTCTTTCTTTAAACAGCTATTAAAATAATCCTATCATTTTCTTCTTTTTTCAATATGAAACTGCATGAATAGTTTTTTTTTTAATGTTAAAATGATTTGCCTGAATTCTTTTACCAGATTTGGAAAACTTTTAGAAATTATCTTTTTCAAATATAGCTTCTGTTTTATAATATATCTCCTCTCATTCTAGGCTTCTGATTATATCTCTGCTAGACCCCTTTACCATGCCCATATCTCATACTCTTGTGTATTTTCCAACCTTTTGTATACTATGTTGCAGTATGGATATTTTCCTGACCTACTGTCCAGTTCATTAATTCTTTCTTAGGCTATATTGAATCTGCTGTTAATTTCAGTTACTGCATTTTCAGCTCTAGAATTTCCATTTAGTTCTTTTTAAACTTCCCAGTCCTCTGAATTCTTCATCTTTTCCTATAATTTCTTGAATATAATACTTCCAACATCTCAACCATCTGTGGGTTTGGTTTTTCTCTTGCTTTACGAAAATTCTTATATTTTGCATACCTAAGACTGTTTTGGTGGAGAAACTGTAAATGAAAAATTTTATGTATAAGTTGAACCTCTTATGTTGTCTTCCTCTGGAAAAAATACAGTTTTGCTTCTTCCAGTTAGCTGAAGAGGGAGAGATTTAACTGCATTTAATTAGGTGCTGACTTGATTCAAAGCCGGGCTTCAGTAAAGTTTGTCTTTTCCAGCTTACTCTTATGGTCCCAACTAAAAGTCTAGAGTGTTTACCAGTATCCTTCATCCTTAATGATCCCTGAACTCAAGTTGTTGTCCTTCTGTCCTGGGAGGTTACCAAATTGGTGCTTAGCTTGCTAGAATCTCAGCTGCAGATTTCAAATCAGCAAATATCTTGTGTAAAGGGTAGAAATATCAAGTCAAATTCTCTGGGCTTCTCATTTGATCATGGCCCCTCAAGTCAAGTGGATACCTCCATTAAATAAAATAAGTTTTAATGAAAGCCCAGCTTAAAATTGAATAAATTATTCTGACTACTTTAAAGTTAACAAGTTATTTATTATATTTTGCCAATTATGAGAGAAACTTCATTTGAAATTCAAAAAGATACTTTCATACAGTTAGTAATAGGAGAAACATAAAGAGCATCCAAAATTTTCAGTAACTTTTGCATAATCAATGAATTTAGGAAAGAAGGAGAAGGAGAAGAAGGAAAGTGGAAGAGGAGAAAGAAGCGGGAGGAGGTGTACAGAGAGGGGAGGAGGGGAAAAACTGTCAAATTCCCTGTATTTCTTTCAAGGTCCCCTGCTACAACGCTACTATAGGCTACTCCTTCTCCTTTGCACTTTCCTCTTCCAAACTTTTGGGAAATATAGAAACGTCTGCTTGGAATAAGTATCTTGTTTAAAACCACCTTCAGTGGCTTAACGATGCCTGAGAAGAGGAGGGGTGCACAGATTTTCAACATGATGCTAAGTACTGCCATTTTCTCCCCACCTATTTGATCCTTATAATCCGTCTTCCAGGAATCTCTTACAGATATTACAGACTTTGGCCAAACCGAAACGCTTACCATTTCTCAGCCCCATTCTAGTGGCTTCATGAATGCTATTCTCTCCATCCAGACTACTTTATATTTCATTGCTTGCAACGGAGAGGATACTTATTACTCTGGGTTCAGTTCAAAGGCTACCCCTCACACTTTCCTAAAGGACTATGGCAGCTGACATTCTAGGCTTCTCTTACTAGTTGTGTGATCTTGTGTAAGCTGCTGGAGTTGATATGAAGATCATACAAGTAGACTGCTGCTGCGGCTGCTAAGTTGCTTCAGTGTGTGCCTCAGTTGCACAGACTCTGTGCGACCCCATAGACGGCAGCCCACCAGGCTCCGCCGTCCCCAGGATTCTCCAGGCAAGAACACTGCCTAGCATATTTCTGCCATGTTGAAGTTATTCAAAGAATTTTAGTATCTTGTCTTTCCATTGTCTTACTGTTTCTCCTGAAAGAGACTTCTCCCTTTTCCAAATTCCTATAAAACTTAGTCCTCAGGCTAAGAACTTCTTTACATCGCTGGTTTTGCCACACTAACTATTAATAGCATACTGCTTAGCATGTTTACAGGCAAAAACATTAACTGAAGTTTATACTTACTGGGTTAAGTGCTGGGCTCTGAAGTTATGGAGATGAATATGACCAGATTCATTGCCCATAAGAAGCTCATAGTCTAAGTAGGGGAGACAGTAATATAATCATCTACTTAAATGTCTAGATGTTATTCTCTATGTGTTACATTTAGAGATATGCACAGGGAGAAAGAATTATTATCCCACATGCATTAGGCTAGGCAATAGGGTACACCACAGTAAACCAGACAATGTGTGAACAAGACACATATTATTCAAGAATATTTAATGTGTTTCACAGAATCGAATTGTGTGGGTTTTTCTTTACAAGTTTCAGTGGTGAGAGGCCTGAATATAAAAGGTGTGTGGAGTCTTCACCCATGTTACCGATACTGGCGGTACAGTCGCCCATCCTCCCCTCCTCAGTTTCACAGGGGTGAGTCACAAGGCTGGTACACTTTTAACTCACTAGGCTAAATTCAGCCCAAGGACCGGTAATAACACAGCTCAATAGCCTAACGCAATCTCTTTAAACAGAATATAAGAACCTCAGCCTTCCCTAGACCTGAACATTTGATTCAAAGGTTCTCCACGTTTTTCCTTTTTTCAACATTAAAAAAAAATAAAAAATTGTCTAAGGCTACCCCAGTTAACACAGGCTTGGGTGAAGCTACCTGATGGTAAGTACAGGAGACCCAGAGTCAGATAGACCTTCAAGGCTCTCCTCTCGTCCCACCCACATGCCTGAACCGAAATAAGTCTCATTTTGACCTTTACATGGGCGTGGGAGGAACGTACATAGCCAGAGTTATAAGTGTTGTCAAGGTAAACACTTATGCAGTGCCCAACTTATGGTAAGTGTACCGGACTGGAAGAGCTCTTTATTGCTCTACTTTTCAAATAGAAAATTTTATTTGAATCAGTTCTGATGAGATGGATAAAACTGGAGCCGATTATGTAAGAATGCCATTCTAACATGTATACTATCATGTGAATTGAATCGCCAGTCTATGTCTGACGCAGGATGCAGCATGCTTGGGGCTGGTGCTCAGAAAGATGTTATTGCTCATGTTTGGGAATGCTTTAAAAAATAAAAATAAAAGCAGTCCTTCAATTAGCCTGGACTCAATTTTGTTCTTTCTGGATTATAAACAGATAACTTTGACTGGAACCAGCTTGAGTTCTGACCATCCCTCGCGCATCTTTTAAAGTGCTAGTGGTGAAGTCCATTAGTATCACGTGGAGACAGGATACAAGGCAGATGTTTAGGCCACAGTCAAACCTACTGGTCAGTCTTTATGGTAGTGGTGGTTGTGGGAACCTAGTACTCTGCATTTTAATTAATTCCTTAATTGACTCTGCATATTCAAACCACTACAATAAGTAAATAACATCAGGAATCAGATGTACAAACAAACGAAAACTTAAGTCATTCTATGTTCAAATTAAAATATTTGTTTTTTTTGGATTATCTGGATTATGATTTCAATTTACTACAGAGAATTGGAAATAATGTAAATGACTTATTTTCTCATATTGCTCCTCTGTGTATTTCCCATTTTCAGTCTCTAGTAAATAATAATTTCTAAACAAAATGGGAATGGAGGGCAGCTATGTGGGAACATTTGTATTGCCACCAATAAAAATGAAGATGGAATATTGAGAAGTATGGGCATAGAAATCCTTAAGGATTCTGGAAGAACATTCAGCATCTCAGACTACAGTGAGCACGGGCAGACTTGGTACATTCTCTGTTTGGATTTGAAGAAAGAGATGACAGGACCAGAGATAAAACTTCTCGCATAAAGACAGTGGCCAAGATCAGGGTGGGTAAGAGAGAGTGAAAAGTATCACTGCCACCCTCAGACCTGATGGATAAGAAACAATGATGCTGAGATATGGAAGTCAGAGATGGGGAAATGCATTTCGCCTTCCAGCTACATTTCTGCAGGTTGGGAAGTGATACTGCAAAGGAAGAGTGCAAAGCCCTGGCAGAAAAAAGCAGGTTATTTCTGAATTTCCAGGGCCTGGCAAATATCTGCTTCATTCCCTCGAAGTAAATTTTTGTTTTAAGCTTAAATTGAGATATTATTTTCTTTTTTTTTTTACTGCTCTATTTCGTTTGGACTATCATCCATTGGTATTATAAACCATAGATGTACTCTCAAGGCAAATGCTTCCTGTGGAATGCTTGACATAGTTGTCACATGACAATCAGTGCTGAGGAACCTACTTGAATAGATATAGTTGATCCAACTTAATTTTAGCATCCAGTCTCCTAGACTTGGAATTCAAGGCTTTTTACATTTGAGCTTCTGACCTGGAAGAGCTAACACTTAAGGGCTCACCATGTGTTAGAAGAAGGTGTCTACACAATTCCAGAGGATCATCTCCATTTATAGAAAAGAACTCTGAGGCGTAGAGCAGCTACGTAACTGGTTAAACACCAATGGCAAAGCTGGGAGCTCAGAACCCATACTATGGAACATGGCTTCTGCTTTCTGGGCCGTCTCTCACTGTTCCCCCCACAGATGAACTGCAGGCTTGCCATAATGAAAGGATCCTTGATGGAGTCAGGCCTTATCACACTCAGAAATTTTTCACATTCTGTTCTGGCCTCTTGAAATGATTATCCCATTTCCACCTCCTAAGTGATGCTTCTCTCACTTGTCCTGGCAGAGGTGGTTGACCTATTCCCTGCACTCTTGTGACACTTTCCTTTCATCTGGGAAAAGCAGGATGCAGCTTCCAGTGAGATTTTCCTGATGACAGGTCTGCCTTGTCTACTAGCTGCTAAGCTCCTCTAAAGAAAGGACTGGGTCATCTTCACCCTGGTAGCCCCAGTTTCCTGCATGGCATCTGAGGGCCAAGTGTGGGCCTAACACATATTTGCTGACTAAATTAATTGCTACTTGCTTCTTAAACCACAAAATGTTCCCTCACTCCACTAAGGTATGTTTCCTCAAATGTTACCACTCTGGATTAAACTTTCCAGAACTCTCTGTACTGGCAGCAACTGCTGGCACTCTGCATTGCTTTACAAAGACCTGATCTTCATAACACTTAGCAGTACCTGATAAAGACACATGAATGCATATATACATATACACATAAACCCACACACACACTATACTCAAGTGTATGTGTGTGGGTATACTGGCACACACATAGGTACACACAAACATACATACAAACATTCTGCCAAACATACATATTTAAGAGCATGAAGATACAGGTACATTTGTACATGCATATGCATAATCACAACATGTATACATATATGCAGATGGAAGTGTGTAACAAATGAAAACACATGGACTCACTAAGCACATGCATAACATGTCTATCCATGTGCATGTGCATGCATGCATTCAGTGCATATAAAATATATACACATATGTGAGGATATGAACACTTCCAGCAACAGACAACACCCTCAGCAAATAGAAGCTCTACAGAGTAGGAACTTGTTTCTTTTCAATACCATATCTAACACTCCTATAATAACACATGGCACATAAAAGGAAGATATCACATATTTATTAAAATAAAGGAATGGAACTTTGAATTTCTCTTGCCCACTGCTATCATTCATAATGTATATTTGTTGAGATCCCACTGCTCACACATAAATATACAGATACTGTTCTAAGTGCTTTACAAATACTAGCTCATTTATTCTTCAAACAACTCTACGAGGTGGGTATGATTTTTATTCCCATTTTATAGGAGGAAAAACTGAAGGATGGAGTGTCAAGAGACTTCCCAAAGTCACATAGACAGCAAGTAGAATCAGGTTTTGAATCCTTTCAGTTCAGTCGTTCACCGTGTCTGACTCTTTGCAACCCCAAGGACTGCAGTATGGCAGGCCTCCCTGTCCATCACCAACTCCCGGAGTTTATTCAAGTTTGTGTCCATTGAGTCGGTGATGCCATCCAAACAACTCATCCTCTGTCATCCCTTTCTCCTCACATTTTCAATCTTTCCTAGCATCAGGGTCTTCTCAAATGAGTCAGTTCTTTGCATAAGGTGGCCAAAGTATTGAGTTTCAGCTTCAGCATCAGTCCTTCCAATGAATATTCAGGACTGATTTCCTTTAGGATGGACTGGTTGGATATCCTTGCAGTCCAAGGGACTATCAAGAGTCTTCTCCAACACCACAGTTCAAAAGCATCAATTCTTTGGCACTCAGCTTTCTTTACAGTCCAACTCTCACATCCATACATGACTACTGGAAAAACCATAGCTGTGACTAGACGGACCTTTGTTGGCAAAGTAATGTCTCTGTTTTTTAATATGCTGTCTAGGTTGGTTATAACTTTTCTCCAAAGGAGTAAGTGTCTTTTAATTTCATGGCTGCAGTCACCATCTGCGGTGATTTTGGAGCCCAAAAAAACAGTCTGTCATTGTTTCCACTGTTTCCCCACCTATCTGCCATGAAGTGATGGGACCAGATGCCATGATCTTAGTTTTCTGAATGTTGAGCTTTAAGCCAACTTTTTCACTCTCCTCCTTCGCTTTTATCAAGAGGCTCTTTAGTTCTCCTTCACTTTCTGCCATAAGGGTAGAACCAATTGGTTCCAAATTGACTCTGTTGTTCCATGTACAGTTCTAACTGTTGCTTCCTGACCTGCATGCAGATTTCTCAGGAGGCAGGGAAGGTTGTCTGGTATTCCCATCTCTTTAAGAATTTTCCACAGTTTACTGTGGTCCACACAGTCAAAGGCTTTGGCATAGTCAATAAAGCAGAAAGAGATGTGTTTCTCTTGCTTTTTCGATAATACAATGGATGTTGGCAATTTGATCTCTGGTTCCTCTGCCTTTTCTAAAACCAGCTTAAACATCTGAAAGTTCACTGTTCATGTATTGTTGAAGCCAGGCCTGTAGAATTTTGAGCATTACTCTCCTAGCATGTGAGATGAGTGCAATTGTGCAGTAGTTTGAACATTCTTTGGCATTGCCTTTCTTTGGGATTGGAATGAAAACTGACCTTTTCCAGTCTTGTGGCCACTGCTGAGTCTTCCAAATTTGCTGGCATATTGAGTGCAGCACTTTCACAGCATCATCTTTCAGGATTTGAAATAGCTCAACTGGAATTCCATCACCTCTACTAGCCTTGTTGGTAGTGATGCTTTCTAAGGCCCACTTGACTTTGCATTCCAGGATGTCTGGCTCTAGGTGAGTGATCACACCATTGTGATTATCTGGGTTGTGAAGATCTGTTTTGTACAGTTCTTCTGTGTCTTCTTGCCACCTCTTCTTAATATCTTCTGCTTCTGTTAGGTCCATACCATTTCTGATTCATTTGAATCAGTTATGTGTTCTTAACTGCTACCTTCTGTTACCTCAAGAGTTTTCATTGTCTTCAGAAATCAAATTCTTACATCAGAATCATAGCACAGAACATGATAAAATTAGAGTTATCAAGGTGGGTGGGGGAGATGCTACTAAAAGATCTTCCTAAAGACTAATACAATTTTTTCATATTGCAAAAAAATTTCTTCCTTATTTTCTGTCGACATCTATACTGGTTGCATGGTGCCAGGAGGTGATCCTCAAGATTCCCAGCGTAGGAAAAAATTTTTTCTTTCCTCTTTGCCTTTTATTATGACTCATGTGAATGCTTAGTTAAGAGAAAATTGAAAACAAGGAAATTCAGCAGGCCCGTGGAGAGATGATAAGGAAGCAGCCAGCAGTTCAGATGTGAGGCTGCCGCCACTGAGCAATAACTGGAGATGTTCATTTTCCCACCAACAGCTGCGGATGTGCGAGTCCCAAAGTAAACATTAGCACTTGGGGATATTATATGGATGTGAAGCATCATGTGTTGAGTTTCTGTGCCATGAAAAACAGTGGACCTGTAGGGTAAGCCTACTCACACAGTCAGTGACGCAAGCACAATCTTAGACCTCAGGCCCCCAAACAAACACTTTTCCAGCAGCTTTCTGCCTTTTGAACTTGGAGTGGGAAGTCTTCCTAACAGGTGGTGGCAGTGTCAGAACCTAGGACTGCATTATTCTGTGTCTTTATTTTTGTTCCCAAGTTCAGCAAAGGAAAACAACAGCTCATGTTTTCAGTCACATATTAATACAGGAGAGAATAAGTAGAGCCTCCTGGTTAAAAATTCCCTCTGGATACCAGATAAATTTCTGAAGCTGATGAGTTGGTCACAGATTTATTTGAAATCATGGCCTCCAGGCCCAGGAACTCACACTGAGTCAAGACACTCTGCTGTATTTAGGAGGAAGCACTTGCTCCATCGTTTGATGAAAAGTCTTCACCAAAGTAGACAAAAAGTCAAGTGGAGAGAGATCAGTATCATATTCTTGAATACAATCCTTCCTCACTCTGTATCCCTAAGCAAATTCCTTTACCTGCTGAAGTATCTGTTTGTTCAACCATTTATGGAGGTTAAAATACCATGATGTCATGTTGATGTATGGCAAAACCAATACAATATTGTAAAGTAACTAGCCTCCAATTAAAATAAATAAATTTAAATTTAAAAAAATACCATGATGGTGGTTAGAACAGCAAGTCACTATACAAGTAAGTTTAGTGTCAACATTCATTTCAGTATTAATCAAAAAAAATAATCAATGAAATTTTATCAACTTTAGTATTACTCATCTCTCCAGCATTCAGTCAAAAAATAGCCAGCCTGGTTAATAAGCCTGGTCTTAATTCCCCACAACTGGGAGAACCCAGAAATCTGTGCTGGCTTAATTATATTTTATTAAGTCCCTTCTCCACTCTGTGCCTCAATTCTCTCATCCATAAAATGGATTTAGAAACACACTTACCTGGAACAATGTTAAATATTATAGAAGCTCTATCTTCTGCTTTACATATAGACATATGTTTGTGTAACTTCAGGCTAATATAAGTAAAGGCACAGATATATCTAGACAGACATAAATATTCTTGCAGGGCAAGCAAGAGAAAGCTTATAGACTCTGGAGTTAGAAAGACTTGGACCTAGGGCCCAACTTTATCATTTATCGAAATGCCATGCTGAACAAGTTTTTAAACCTTGATATCCTTGTATGTCAAACACAGAAAACAATGGTATGTCCCAGCATAGCTGTGAGTTGATGATACTGACTAAGTGCCCAGCACAAAGTTGGGCACAGAATGAAACAAAAATAACTGCTTTGAGCTTCCCAGAAGGACCCTGAATGCCAGGTGCTTTTATTACTACCAGGTTTTAAGGGAGACTGTGATAACAAAATGGAAGAGACTTGCTCATGTGTGGCTTAGAACAACTAGTTTACCTATTTGATGGCCACCTAGGATCCTAATTATAGTCTTTAAACGGGATATGATGTGTAGAATGAAGTAACAACGTATATGCACATGCAGGGATTTACTGGCACACACACACGTACATGCAGGGCACACAGCTGCATATACATATACTCATGTAAGCACCTGTGTGAGTATACCTGCTTCTCACCTCCTATTTTCTACAACTGATAAGTTTCCCAGATACCCCAAACCATTTCCTCTTCCTGAGTTGGAGACAGTGAAGTAGAATGGGGCAGGGCCCCTGACCAATGAATTAGGAGGCTCAGTTTCTAACTCCAACTCTGATGGTAATGTGAGGGGCAATCCTGATGATTCACTGTTTTTCTGGGCTTTGGTTTTCTCATTTTCATATTGAAGAATTTGATATAGAAAGTCTTTGAGCAAACTTTTAGTTCTGAAGCCTATGATCACTCATTATCCAAACAGCAGCATGTGTATCAAATAAAGAAACAACCTTTTCAGGGTAGGCTCATGGCTATATATCCTGGGTTGTGCAGCAGAGAAGGGTAGGGCACAGGAGCTGGCTGCAGCCCCATGGGCCCACATTCCTCCCAGATTTCTGGCCACAGAAAACACTGGTCTCTCAGCTATGGCCCATCCCTTACAATTCAGAGAAGCACAGTGTTCCAGGAAGGCCCTGGGGCCTCGGGGGCAGGAAACTCAAGGCTGTCTTGCCCACCCCCTTTTCCCCTCTCTGTCCCTCAATAAGTCTCACGCAGCTGCTCTGGTATCAGGCGGCAGTGGTTCTCATTAAACCAAACCTCATCCTAAAACAATAGTCTTAAAAAACACACAAACTCCTCCTCCCCCTTCTGATTCACATCCAGTAACTCCCAGAGTCACCCTCACTCTATCTGTTTGGGTACTGACACTGCTTTTCTCCTTCTAGATTAGCCAGCAAGGCTTTATCTGCTCTTCTAATCCCCTCCATTCCTCACAGAAAGTCTGCCCCTTTGGATCCACCTTTGCTTCCTTGCCGGATACACTCCTTCCTGCCTCCAGCTCTTGATCCGAGTCTAGGCCTGGCTCCTTCTTAGCACCATTCTGCTTTGGTCGGATCTGTCCACCTGAAAGTTGCACATCCTTTCTGCTTCTCACCTGTGTACTCGATGCCAACCTGTCCTGCAGGCCTTCTCCCCTGGGCCCCAGGTGACACCTTCCATCCCATAATCGGTTTTCTGGACCCACCTCATACACTCAGACTCAGGATCCTTGGTGGGCAGACCGTAAGTATCTACATTTTTCAAAATGCTCCCGTACCTGGATTTACCAATTCTTGCTTTGGATCTTTCAAAATCCTCTCACTTTTACTATCTTAATTAACTCACTGATACCTGGAGGACTGCCTCTGTGGGTTCTATGCTGAATGATGGGTAGAAAAACATGATATGGCGTGAAAAGCGAAAAAGGTGAAAGTGCGGCAGAAATACAAGGAGGGAGTGATTCTTAGTTTCTAAGAATGAGGTTAAGTTTGGAGACATCTCCACTGTGGAAGTGACATTTAGCCTGATTTCTCATGTATGAGTAGGACTGTGGAAGTGGGGAGGAGGGGAGCACCCCATACCGAGCATACAGTGCAAGCAAAGGCCAGAGGGCGAGTGTATCTGATGTGTTGAAAGGAGGACAAGCTGTCTAGTGTTAGACTTTGGGTAAGACAGAAGGGGTAGGAATCATCTTATACTCCCTATTCAGAAGTCTTCAGTTTCTTATCTCACAACTAGTTTCACTGAAGAGTTAATTTCAGAAAGAACATCTTGACGAAGGACTCACATATCATTAAGACAGTTAATTGGGGCTGCTTCCTGGTTTCTACAAAGAAACAAACAAACAAAAAACCACCTGAACTGATGAAGGGAAATAATATCATTCAGAGGGTTTCAGTTAAGAGTAGGATTCCTCATCCCCAGCACTACTGACATTTGAGGCTGGATAACTTTCTGTTGTGGGGCTGTCCTGAGTGCTGTAGGGCACTTAGCAGTATTCTTGGCCTCTACCATGCCACACCAGTTCCTCTTTTCCAAATGACAATCAAAAATATGTCTCAAGATATGGCCAAATGTCCCATGGGAGGGGGACTGAGGAGTTAAATCACCCCTGGTTGAGAACCACTGAAATAAAGAAAAAGATCATGAGCTTTGAAGTCAGTCTCAGGTCCACTTCTTGCCATGATACTGGCTTTGTGATGGTGGAAATGTTACTCTTTCTGCCTTCAGCCTCCTCATGTATAGAACAGGAAATAACTTCTGCCTTGTAGGATCATCATGAGAAGCAACAGATGAAGTATGTGAAGTGTTAGCCACAGCACTTGGCACATGGAAGGCAAGTAAGAAACAGTCACAGTAACAGTGGTACCAATAAGAGTAGTGGTTCTTGTTTTACTAGTGATGTTGTTGTCATTGTTTTTAGGAATAAAGCCTCATTGAAGTTTGAAAGTTTCAACAACTAAATAAATTCCATTTTATCAAGAAGCAATTGTGTCCTAAGTCACTTCAGTGACGTAAGGACTATAGCCTGCTTGGCTCCTCTGTCCATGGGATTCTTCAGGCAACAATACTCGAGTGGGTTGCCATTTCCTTCTCCAGGGGATGTTCCCGACCCAAGGATTGAACATGCATCTCTTATGTCTCCTGAATTGACAGGCAGGTTCTTCATCACTAGCTCCATCTGGGAAGCCCGAGAAGAAATTATAGGGCAGGAAATGTTGCAATTACATTACAGACATCATTAGCTCTAAGAATCCTTTGACAATTCTTCAAGTCTCAATTTTGGGCCCATTCTATATTTTCACAAAGCCTTATATACTTGGAATGTATAACTGTGTTGTGTATTTAATGTTTATTTCACTACTAGTAGATACAAGTACCCAGAAGTTTAATTCTCTCTCATATTTACCTTAAACCCCCATCAAATAGTACAGTGAGTCATCAATAAATATTTATCATAATTTTTGATACTTGCTACTTTCTCATGTGCTATTTTTTAACTTTTTGTTTTATGTTGCAGTATAGTTGAGGGCAAATGCAAGCCTAGGCTGGATCATACTGTAACAAATATGCATTCCATAAGGCACAGTGATTAGAAGTGTGGAATCAAACAGCATGGGTTTAAATCATGAATTTACCACTTGTTAACCATGTGACTTTAGGTATATGAGGTAGTCTTTGTGAGCTTCATTGTTTTATTTAATAAAGGAAACAAAATAATAGTGTGTATAAAGCTGCTCTGAGAATCAGTATGGCTTCTAGAGTACTGACAATGGTGAGATATAAAGTTGCAAGTTTTATTGCTCACTGGAATAAACCATGGTTTTCTCTAAGAGAGCACTGAACCAGAAGTTCTTTTCACAAGATGGGCTAAACCAATTCTTCTGCAAAAAGACAGGAAGGAAGGAAGTGGAAAGCAGAGGGGAAGGGATGGGAGGAGAGGGAGAAATGAAAAATTCGCATTTTGGTTTGATTCTGTAACTCGAGAGATTTAAGCCAACTCAACATCTGGCCCAGATGAGTAATTTAAACCAAATCAATATCTGGCAAAGAAACCAGTATCTGGAATCAGATGCCAAACCAAGGCACTATGTTTGCTCCCGGACAACACCTGCTAATGTGAGGGAGCACAAAGGACACGAGTTTCAAGACATCCCAGACCGGATCAGGGAGTGCTCAACACAACCCTTTTGCCTTGTGCAGACTTGAGCCAGGAACACCTACTGTGCAGGGACAGTTTCCTCTGTAATGGGAGCTTACCCTACTTCTCAGCGGAGTATCCATCCCTCATGGAGGGGATGCCATTCACTCACTCTGCTGCTAAGTCGCTTAAGTCGTGTATGACTCTGTGTGACCCCATAGACGGCAGCCCACCAGGCTCCCCCATCTCTGGGATTCTCCAGGCAAGAACACTGGAGTGGGTTGCCATTTCCTTCTCCAATGCATGAAAATGAAAAGTGAAAGCGAAGTCGCTCAGTCGTGTCTGACTCATCACTAAATATGCACGTTGTTAACCATCCTCTACATGCAAAGCACTGTGCTGGTTGCTGGAATATAAGAATGAAACGGCACAGGGCTTACTTTCAAAGAGTCCACAAACTCGAAAATGAGACAAACGAGACATCACACACAAACCTGGGTGATGTGTACAGTAATGGAGGCAAGTCTCAGACATCATGGGACTGAGAGAAGACCCCTTAAGTCAGCTTAGGGGAGTCAGGGGAGGCCCCCTGAGGAGATGGCCTGATTTCAAGATGTGAAGGACAATCAGAAGTTGGACTGGTAGAGAAGAAAAACTGAGGGGGAGAGGGCCAGAGACAGGAATCAAGTTGTTATTGCCTTTCAGGACAGCTGGGCTGCCAGAGCCAAGCACAGACCTGGAACCAAGTTAATACTATTTTTGTAAGCTAGAAAAATATCAGCAGCAGGAGCCTTGGCCAGAACCACCCCCACAAAGAGCAAACAAAATCACTCCTATCTTCTGGCTGTCTGCTGGAGTACTTACTAACCAGCACCTTAAATACGAAATGTCCCTTTATCTTTGATTTTTATTCCCACCAAGTCATTCCTCCTCTTTTTCCACAACTGGAAAAAGCAGGAGTTGAGTGGCACTTGCTTCTTTGATCTTTATCCTCCTGTTCCCAGGCTTCCCCAGAGACTGAGAATCCAGGAGGCTTTCTCCAAAGCAGAATGTTGACTCCTTCTGCCAGTCAGAATGTGGGATCTGCGGCAGGTCACACCAGGTCAGCACTTGAAGGAACCGTAATTGTTCGGGGCTTGTGTGAGGCCTGGATGACATCCAATTCCAAAGCCAGCTTCTTAACCTGACTCTCGGCAATCTCTCAGCATGGAGTTCATCTAATCAGATCTTGAGGTTGTTTCTGACCTCAACCTAAACAGAATCTTAAAGTAGGAAACCCTGCATTCCATGAAAGAGTTTTGGGGAAGGAAACATAGGGTAGAGATTCAAGGAAGGCAGATGACGTCCAGAAGCCTGGGTGGGGTTCTTCTCCAACTGCCTATGCAAAGGGAAGATAATTCTCCTGGATGATAACTAAGAGAACTTCCCTTAATAAGGCTCCTACTTTGTGTCAGACATTGTGATTCCAGAGTGAGAAAAATCAAAGGAAGATTCCTCCTTACTGCATGCCTGCTATGTGCCAGATGCTAAGCCAGATGCTCTTCTTGTGTACATCCTAACATATCTATGAGGAGAGTATTGCTATCTCCTACTGCCTGAAGGGAAATTCAGAAATATGAAGAGGTATGATATTTGACCCAAGGTACACAGGTAGAGAGAACATAAACATTTAAATCCAGATCTTCAAACTCCATGTTCAGAGCCCTGATTACAGTATCACAATACATCTCAGGGGATGGTTGTCTCACACCAATACTGTTAAGTCACAAACATGCAGGCCAGGTGAGAATAACTAAAAGGTTTGGGACATTGGCTGCTTGGTTCACTGCTGTAATCTCCAGTGCCCGGACCAGCTGTTGTTCAGTCACTCAGCTGTGTCCAACTCTTTGCGACCCCATGGACGGCAGTGCAACAGGCTCCTCTATCCGTGGAATTCTTTAGGCAAGAATACAGGAGTGCATCACCACTTCCTTCTCCAGTAAGTACCAGGTTTGCAAGCTTTCAATATATATCCTTAGCAACTACATGCTTGGATGGGTGAATGACTTTTTAAGATGTTTGAGCCTCTCTTCTCCTCCCATCCTGAAAGGAGCAGGCTGGGAAACAAGAGGGAATATTTGCTCCCAGGCTTCCTTTCTTTCCAAGACATTCTAACTCTTAACTGGCTATGAGGTGAAGAGGAGAGATGGAGGTAGAAGAAGGATAAAACTTGGTCAAAACTGCTAAATACATCACCTTCCTAGGCCCTCCTTAGCCACTTCTGGCCCCTAAGCTTAACCCTTTAGGAATCCAAGGTCCTGTCCTCTCCTTCTGCTTAAAAAACTTACTTTTGGAAAAGAAAGGGGGAAACATTAACGTAAGTGCATTTGTGTTTTAAAAGCAACAAAAACATTGAGCCAGAGCTTCTAAATAAATAGCTGAGAAAAGAAGAGAAGCTAAAGGCAAAGTTTAGACACATTTGAGTATAGAGTTCCAAAGAATAGCAAGCAGAGATAAGAATGCCTTCCTCAGTGATCAATACAAAGAAGTAGAAATAGAATGGGAAACACTAGAGATCTCTTCAAGAAAATTAGAGATACCAAGGGAACATTTCATGCAAAGATGGCCACAATAAAGGACAGAAATGGTATGGACTTAACAGAAGCAGAAGATATTAAGAAGAGGTGGCAAGAAGACACAGCAGAACTGTACAAAAAAGATCTTCATGACCCTAGGAACCACGATGGTATGATCACTCACCTAGAGCCAGACATCCTGGAATGTGAGTCAAGTGGGCCTTAGGAAGCATCACTACGAACAAAGCTAGTGGAGGTGATGGAATTCCAGTTGAGCTATTTCGAATCCTAAAAGATGATGCTGTGAAAGTGCTGCACTCAATATGACAGCAGATTTGGAAAACTCAGCAGTGGCCACAGGACTAGAAAAGGTCAGTTTTCATTCCAATCCCAAAGAAAGGCAATGCCAAAGAATGGTCCAACTACCACATGATTGCACTCATCTCACACGCTCAAAATTTTCCAAGCCAGGTTTCAACAGTACATGAACCACGAACCTTCAGATGTTCAAGCTGCTTTTAGAAAAGGCAGAGGAACCAGAGATCAAATTGCCAACATCCACTGGATCACTGAAAAAGCAATAGAGTTCCAGAAAAACATATACTTCTGCTTTATTGACTATGCCAAACCCTTTGACTGTGTGGATCACAACAAACTGTGGAAAATTCTTTAAGAGATGGGAATACCAGACCATCTGACCTGTCTCTTGCGAAATCTGTATGCAGGTAAGAAGCAACAGTAAGAACTGGACATGGAACAACAGACTGGTTCCAAATTGGGAAAGCAGTATGTCAAGGCTGTATGTTGTCACCCTGCTTATTTAACTTATATGCAGAGCACATCATGTGAAATGCTGGGCTGAATGAAGCACAAGCTGGAAACAAGATTGCCAGGAGAAATATCAACAAGGTCAAATATGCAGATTACACCGCTCTTATAGCAGAAAGTGAAGAAGAACTAAAGAGCCTCTTGATGAAAGAGAAAGAGAGGAGTGAAAAAGCTGGCTTAAAACTCAACATTCAGAAAACTAAGATCGTGGCATCTGGTCCCATCACTTCATGGCAAATAGATGGGGAAACAATGGAAATAGTGGGAGACTTTATTTTGGGGGGCTCAAGAATCACTGTAGATGGTGACTGCAGCCATAAAATTAAAAGATGCTTGCTCCCTGGATGAAAAGCAATGACTAACCTAGACAGCACATTAAAAAACAGAGACATTACTTTGCCAACAAAGATCTGTCTAGTCACAGCTATGGTTTTTCCAGTAGTATGGATGTGAAATGTGAGAGTTGGGACTATAAATGGGCATTGTATTATTCATCCTGTATAACCTATGCTCAGCCCTGTTTCTGGTTCTCACAGGTGCTTGATAAATTTATTAAATGAATATAGTCCCATTAGGTCAAGAATAAGATAAAAATGGTCCTAAACTGTAGAGTGAAAGTTAATGTTTCCCCCTTACACAGCAGATTATTAAGCAATGTCTAGTCTTAGAGACTATAAAGAAAGCTGAGCACCGAAGAACTGATGATTTTGAACTGTGGTGTTGGAGAAGACTCTTGAGAGTCCCTTGGACGGCAAGGAGATCCAACCAGTCAATCTTAAAGGAAATCAGTTCTGACTGAATATTCAATGGAAGGACCATGTTGAAGCTGAAACTCCAAAACTTTGGTCCCCTGATACAAAGAACTGACTCATTTGAAAAGACCTTGATGCTGGGAAAGATTGAAGGCAGGAGGGCAAGGGGATAACAGAGGATGAGATGGTGGGATGGCACCACCAATTTGATGGACATGAATTTGAGTAAGCTCCAGGCATTGGTGATGGACAGGGAGGCCTGGTATTCTGCAGTCCATGGGGTTGCAAAGAGTCAGACACGACTGAGCAACCAAAATGAAAGCTTCTAAGGGTAAAATTTCTGCCACTGACTATCTCTGGTTTAGGAAAATGTGTGGGTGCTCATTTCATGGCCCGGAATCCTCTCAGTGCAGGTCAACTTAGACTCTGAGTGTCTTCAAGTACCAGGTACCACACAGGACACAGCCTCCTCTCCTAAAGGGTATAGTGAGCCCTGGGCAGAAGTGAGAAGGCAGGTTTGGGTTTGTTCCTTAGAGTGGTCTGGAAAACTGACAAGGGAACCAGAGTTCTGAATGTTACCAAGTGTAGCCCTTTTTCTTTCAGCACGTGGTGGTCCAAGTCAAGTCCTTGTCTCCTGGGGTGCAGGCGGATGACTGAGACAGTTGCCCCAAGATAACTGAAAAAGCTTGATGGAGGAGGCTTCCCTTGCCTCATGCAGGACATGAGAGGTAGGGATTACCAGGATATAGGAACACTCTATGTCTGTCTAGGCCACAAGTTTTCTTTGTGCCTGTTATTAGAAAACAAATCATGACATTCCAGTCAAAAGAGCACACTGCCCACATTAAAAAGGGAAGGAAACACCCTTGCCTATAATCAATATTGTCCAATGCACATGCATTATTGGCTTGTTACTATTTCTCAGGCACTGTGTTGAATGCTGAACACATCAAGATAAATAAAACAGGCATTTTTGCAGATACCTCTTCTGCTCTGAAACTCCAAAGACCATGCGGAAGACTAGACATTGCTTAATAATCTGCTGTGTAAGGAAACATTAACTTTCACTCTACAGTTTAGGACCATTTTTATCTTATTCTTGACCTAATATTCATTTAATAAATTTATCAAGCTCCTGTGAGAACCAGAAACAGGGCTGAGCATAGGTTATACAGGATGAATAATACAATGCCCATGCCTTCAAGGAGTTTACAGTCTAGCGGGAAAGACAAGCAGATAAAACAGCAATTACAACACAATCACTTCTTCCATAGTGGTAGGTAAAAGCGATGAAAGAAAGACAGCTTAGGGAATTTAGATATAAATGGAAGCGTCGTCCATAGAAGGCTACACAGAGGATAAAGCATCTAAGATGGTCTTCAACTTAGAGTAGAAGTTAGCTAGTGGCAAAGTGGAGGATGAGTCATCCCCAGGCAGAGAAACACATGTTGAAAGACATGGAAATAAAAATGTAAAGACAGAGGTCTGTGAGTGCAGTTTGATGTAAGCATTTGATAGATAAATTTGACTGTAATATGAAGTATGGACTAAAATATTTTTCAAAGTTTTTTTATGGTAATCTATAGTAAGAAATTCACTTTCATTATGGAGCACTGTACACATGCAAATACATAAAACTGCAGTGGAAATGTATGGTCTACAAAAAAAGTTCTCCTCTGGTCAGTCCATTCTGTTCTGAAAATCTAATGGTCATGATCTCCTAAATTGATCTTAAGAAGTTTGAACCATAATTTAAAAAGAAACACTGTTAGAAAGAAAGGCTAGGGAAAAAAAAAAAGTTTGTCTATAGTTGAAGTAAGAAATATTGAGACTATGAAAAATCCACTCCCCCCTAAAAAAAAAAGAACTGCAATGAGAATGAAGAAGAGGAGAGAGTCATCACACTTTACGGTAAACTTTGCCTCATTGTCTGCCTTCCACTGGTGGATGAAACCTTGTGTTTTGTTTTTTTTTAATTCATTGTTTCCTAGCACCATGCTTGGGATACAAGTGTTCACTGGTTCTTTGATGAATGAATAAATGAATACAAGCATGCCAGGTTATAGATTTACTTAAAAGATTAAATCAGGAATATACCCAAGTAACTGGACATGGGATATAAGCCAAATATATTACAAAAATAAAATTAGATTTGCAAGGGCTTTGGAGTATGTGTAGAAAACAGTAGTACAGCTAAGTACACCATTGTCATACATGCTAGTTGGAAGTTAACATATCTTTATCAAGTTTTCAGTAAACCAAAGAGCCATCCAGGTATTTATTTATATCATTTTTCTATTAGTTTGTATGGGTAAACTGATAAAATTATAAATTAATTCTACAGTTGATGAAAAGTTCTATAATTCTATACATATGCTTAAGTGTAAAAAGGCTTTCTTCTCTAACTAGAATCACTAGCTCTCAATCTTTGCTTTAAAAATAGAAAAGCAGTGTGTTCAATCCTAGAGAGTGACGGAACATAGTGCTAGTGGTGACACGGAGAAAGACATTACCTAGTCCTCCTGCGTGAGCATCAATTAGTGAGGCTGCCACTGCAATTCCAGGAGGAAGGCCAAGGTCCTTTGCTGCCTCTGGTGTGAGCCCACTTCCAAGAGAAGCTCCAGGAGGCAGCACTTGGTTTCCTGGGTAGACAGGAGAAAAAATAAACACCTGTCAGCTTGAAAAACACAAAAGCAAAGAGAGAGTTTTCTTAAGAGAACCTCTTGGACCCCTCCCCTCTCCTCTGCCTTTTCTCAACTTCATGAAGATAGAAACCATGCAGCTACAAAGAGTCCTTGTGCTCATTTGGTGACTTAGGTGTATGAGCTTGGTTCCCAAAGGTCACGCTCTAGAGTGCTTTACAAAGCCAAGAGCTCTAAGGCATCTTTCAAATCAGAGAAAGATTCCATTCATGGGAAATTTCAAAAGATACAAATACAGTGGCCACTTGGAGACAAGGTTGAAATGGTCAAACTGTTCCAAACGTGCTTCGTAACATAGCAGCCCAGCATATATTATACACACACCACACAATCTCATATCCATACATACTCCCTGATTAATGTATATTTCCAAGAAGTTAAGAAAATTTACTTATGTAGTTGCTTCCTGTCAGAAGATAAGGAAGGAAATTATTTTGTTCCAATAAAGAATTTCTTAGAAGTTCATCTCGGTTGGGAATGAGAGCCCAGCTTAAACCTTGCAGACTTCACAAGGCTGCTACTTGCACAATCAGAATACAGTTTGAATGGTGTTCTTTGGAGTTGTGCAATGCACTGACCCTGATATTTCAAGTGACCTTGAATTCCTGCAGTCAGCCAGGCCTTCAGTTAAGAATTTATTGACTGTCTTGCTTTGTGTAGGCGCCACAGCACAGTAAAAGGCAGTCCTTAACCCCAACCTAGTTAGGGAGAAGAGATCAGGACACAGACAACCATGCAAGGCAGAAGAGAATGAAGTGATCCATCTGCTCCCAGGTGTTTAGCAGAGGCTGAGTGCCCCCTGCCTCCCACAACCCTTGTTCTGCCAAAGAATTTACAGTAACTATTTCTATAAAATAAGGAGGGTATGGAGCTGGACCTCTATATATGCTAGATCTTTCTGAGCTTCAAGGCTCTAAGATTCTGAATGGGTGCCATTTGCTCAGTGCTAAGATTCCCACCACTTGTTAACTGTTTCATGGAGTTCCAGGGATGAACAGAGGCGCTTCAGGACTCCTGGGGACAGATGTAAGAGTGGGAATTAGAGGGAGGCAGAAGGTGAATGGCTCACCAATCTCCTGTAACCAAAAACAAACCACCTCTACAATACCATTTTGTATCCATTTTTCAAATTTTCTCCAATTTGGAAAAAGTTTAGCTAAGAAAAGAAAGCAGGAGAAGACTGAACCCACTGCATGGCCTCTACAGCTTCACTGTCTAGTATGGGAGCCATTAGGCATATGTGGGTGGAACTTCTGAAATGTGGCTGGAGTAACTAAGGTGCTAAATTAATTTCATCTGAATTAATTTCCATTTTAATTTCAAAGCTGATACTCAATTCAATTACTGAAAAACTTTTAAGTACTCTTGGAACAACTAGCAAAATCGATTTTTCAACATTAATTCGAGAAATCTAAATCAAGTATTCACAGTGAAAATTTAGAGTCTGAATTGGGAGGAACTAATTAGAAAATACACATCAGATGTCAAAGATTTTGTATGAGGAAATGAATGTAAAATATCTCATGAATAATTTTTAGATCAATTATATATTAAAATGATATTTTGGATATGGTAGGTAAAATAAAACTTATTAAAATTAATCTCACCTATGTTTTTTTTTCTTTAAAGTGGCTATTGGAAAATGTTAAATTTCAGGGCTTCCTTAGAGGCTCAGTGGTAAAGAATCCACCTGCTAATACAGGGGACATGGGTTCCACCCCTGATCGGGGGGATGCCATATGCCTCGGAGCAACTAGGTCCGTGCACCACAACTGTTGAGCCTGCGCTCTAGAGCCTGTGTGCTGCAGCTACTAAGCTCATGTGTCACAACTACTAAAGCCCTCATGCCCTAGAGCCTATGCTCTTCAACAGGAGAAGTCACTGCAATGAGACGCCCATGCACCACAGCGAGAGAGTAGCCCCAACTTGCCACAACTAGAGAAAAGCCCACACATCAACGAAGACACAGCTCAGCCCAAAGTAAAAAATAATAATAAGTATTAATTTTTTAAATTACATGTACATTTTTTATTTCATATGTGGCTCACATTATATTGCACTTCCCTGGTGGCTCAGAGGTTAAAGCATCTGCTTGCAATGCAGGAGACTTGGTTCGATCCCTGGGTTGGGAAGATCCCCTAGAGAAGGAAATGGCAACCCACTCCAGTACTCTTGCCTGGAGAATCCATGGACGGAGGAGCCTGGTAGGCTATAGCCCAGGGCTCACAAAGAGTCAGACATGACTGAGCGACTTCACTTTCACATTATATTTCTATTGGACAGCACTGGACTGGAGGATAAGGTCCAGATACTCAAATGATGGGGTGGGGGGCCCAGAGAATCTCTAGTCTGCTTTGAATGCACAGCCAGCAGGAATTTGGAGGAAAGTAACACCCTTGGGTGTGGACAGTCTGGCTCTGGACACTGTCTAGATCATGTCACTCTGTCTAGTATCCAGTACATACCAAAGAGCATTCCCATTCACTGAGCACTTCTATGCTGGGGACCATCCTAACGATATATCACACATTTTCTCACTTCATTGTCACAGAAACCCTATGTTACTGTGGGAACATTCCCTATGTGAGTACTATTCTAATTTGTCCTCATTGTGCAGACAGATGGGGAAAATCAAACTTATGAATGGAAAGTAAATTTACCACAATCACATGACTTACAGTGTTGCAACACGGGCATGGATTCCAGTCTGATGGATACCAACCCTGTGCTCCTGTTCTTTACATTTCAGTGCAGCTTCTAGGTGAAGGAAGGAATCAAGAGAAGTATTTGTAGAACAAACATTGCATGTGTTTAAAAAGTGGCCCATGTAGAAATCATGTGCACTATATTCAGATTTCTTTTTAAAGGGTGAATTTTTGTAGGAGGGTCAAAATGGGAACTTCTATTCATCCTCAATCCTCACAAGCACAAAGCCTGCAATTTTCAATGGAAAAAAAAAAAAGTCCAGAAAAGAAAAAGACTTAGCTGGGTGGGGTACATTTCCAAGCCTTTTGGACAGTAATTTAGAAAGGAACATTGGCTGATGAGATGCAGAGGGAGCCCTGGGCTTGCAGTCAGAAGATCTGGATTCAAATGACATGCTGGAGGAGTATAAGCAGACTTCCCAGTAGAGGCAGCATTTTGAGCAAAGGCCAAGAAAGAGAGGAGACCACCAACAGGGCTGAGTAAGCTGGTATAGAAGCTGGGGTGGGGCCTAGAAGTGGGTGGAGGAGGTTGGAGAGGTACATGCGGAAATTCAGATGATGGTGTCTCAATTTATCACAAAGATTGCTGTAAGTTTCTGAAAGAGCTAAGCCTGGGAGTGAGGTGAATGAATGTTCGCTTTTGCATGTGTGTGTGAAGCATAATTGTTTTACAATATTGTGCCAGTTTCAGATATACAGCAAAGTGATTTGGTTTTATATATACATATATTCTTTTTTCTACTCTTTTTAATTATAGTTTATTACAAGATATTGCAAAACCTGTATGCAGGTCAAAAAAACAACAGTTAGAACCAGACATGGAACAACGAACTGATTCAAAATTGGGAAAGGAGTACGTCAAAGCTGTATATTGTCACCCTGCTTATTTATCTTATTTGCAGAGTACATTACGCAAAATGATGGGCTGGATGAAGCAAAAGCTGGAATCAACATTGAAGGGAGAAATATCAACAACCTCTGATATGCAGATGACAACACCCTTATGGCAAAAAGCAAAGAGGAACTAAAGAGCCTGTTGATGAAAGTGAAAGAGGAGAGTGAAAAAGCTGCCTTAAAACTCAACATTCAGAAAACTAAGATCATGGCATCTGGTCCCATCACTTCATGGTAAATAGATGGGGACAATGGAAACAGTGAGAGACTTTATTATCTTGGGCTCCAAAATCACTGCAGATGGTTACTGCAGCCACAAAATTAAAAGATGCTTGCTCCTTGGAAAAAAAGCTATGACAAATCTAGACAGTCTATTAAAAAGCAGAGACATTACTTTGCCAACAAAGGTTCATCTAGTCAAAGCTATGGTTTTTCCAGTAGTCATGTATGGATGTGAGAATTGGGTCATAAAGAAGGCTGAGTGCCTAAAAATTGATGCTTTTGAACTGTGGTGTTGGAGAAGACTCTTGAGAGTCCCTTTGACTACAAGGAGATCCAACCAGTCAATCCTAAAGGAAATCAGTCCTGAGTTTTCATTGGAAGGACTGATGCTAAAGTTCTAATACTTTGGCCACCTGATGTGAAGAGCCAACTCACTGGAAAAGATCCTGATACTGGGAAAGATTGAAGGCAGAAGGAGAAGGGGACAGCAGAGGATGAGATGGTTGGGTGGCATCACCGACTCAATGGACATGAGTTTGAGCAAGCTCCGCGAGTTGGTGATAGGAAAGCCTGGCATGCTGTAGTCCGTGGGTTTGCAAAGAGACCTACATGATTGAGCAACTGAACAACAACAACAATAAGACACTGAATATAGTACCCAGACTCCAAGCTGAAGCTCGAATACTTTGGCCATGTGATGTGAAGAGCCAACTCATTGAAGAAGACCCTGATGCTGGAAAAGATTGAGGGCAGGAAGAGAAAGGGGAGACAAAGGATGAGATGGTTGGACGGCATCACCGATTCAATGGACATGAGTTTAAGCAAACTCTGGGAGATAGTGAAGGACAGGGAAGCCAGGCGTGCTGTAATCCATGGAGTCGCAAAGAGCTGAATGTGACTCAATGACTGAAAAACAACAACCCAGACTCACAGACATGGATTTGCATCTTTTTAAAGATCTCTCTGGAAGTGGACAGAATGATGTAAGGGAAAACAGTAGTGAAGCTCTCTCAGTAACCAGAGAATAGAGAAGGGCGTTCATTAAGGTTACTGGCAAGTGAGATGCAGAAACAGAGGCAGATACGGGAGATTTTGTGGAGTGAGAAATGGCGGGCAGTCTGGTAGATAGGGAGCCATCACCACTTGGATTCCCATTGAGCAGGGACATGCTGTCCAGTGGGCAGTCAGGTCAGCAGACAGCCTCCAACTGCCAGTTCCTCAAGGTCATCAGATAAGGTGATGACTTTTCCAGTATGGCCACAACTGGAGACTCAACAGAATGGGAGCAGAGGGCTCTGTTGTGCACCACTCACTCCAGAACAGGATGCTCTGCCCGGTGAGCCAAGGTCTCATCAGACTTCATCACATTTGAATTCACCCTCTGCCCAATTCTACTACAATCCCCTTTCTTTCACAGATGGCAACCCCCATTAACCATCTTATACACCCAAATCTATCTCAGCATCTGCTTCCAAAGAACCTGAACTAACACAGTGAGCCAGGCTTTCTCCTCAATTCCGTGGTCTAAGAACAAAAATAAATATGCACGAAGATTAACATCCTCTTGTGAATTGGAACCACAGCCTTCAGAAATCATTTCCCTGGACCCCAAGCAGGAAGAAGCTTTGTTTAGCTGGAGCCCAAAGAGAAACAGCTTGGTATAAGATGGGATGATAGAAACAGGTGGGGACCTCTAAGAAGGCATCCCAGGAGATCACACTTTATCAGCCAGAGGTACACTGGGAACCAGAGGAGCTGTCAGAGTAGGCTTTAGTGTGTCTTGACAACTTTTCCGGAAATAATCTTCCTTTCGCTCTTCTTTCACCATAAAATTCAATTAATCCCCATATCGGTTTTCCCAGACTTAATGAGAACTTCACAGCCCCAGCATTTGCAGTCTCTTCCCTTCTTCACTCAACTGTTTATTCACTCATTTTAGCAGACATTTCAAGAACAAAGATAATGAGGATGGCCCCAGATATTTTCGACTGTCCTGTGCCCAGATCTAGGTGCTGGGGAATGAGTAATATAGATTCAATGAGGAGCTTCTGACCTCAGAAGGCTCACACAGTAGTCTGAGCAAACCAAGTCTCTCTAGACCATAGGGAAAATGCTTTCAAGGTGGAATGTGCATGTTGGTCCCAGAGCACCAAGGAGGGACAGTGAGGGTAGCCCGGGAAAGAACAGGAAATCAAGATGAAGGTGACATTTGAGCCTGGTTTAGAAAGACAGGTGGCAGATTGCTCGTTTCAGTGCTTGGGGAGATGGAGGCCATTAGAGCGAAAAGCGAACTCCCTGGAGGGAGCCTGGAGGGGCACACGGGGTGTTTGAGGCTTTCACATGTTGCCAAAACGGGCACCAGGGAGGAGAGAATAGTGGCAGCCTGGACAAGAAAGGCAGTGGGGGACCTCAGGTGGGGCCAACTAAGGCCATGTGGCCTGATGAGTAGTGACTTTGAACTCTTATATTTATTACTTAAGAAGATAAATCTGCAGTGAGAAACACTAGAAAAGGAACTTCAGGCTGGGAAACATTATGTAGAGATGAATTCTTGTTAAGGACATCAACAAAGATGTAGATGGACTTACTTGTAGAAATACATTCCTAGGGGGAAAATACAGAGAACAACTTTTCTCTGGATAGAGAAATTATGACTTTTTTCTTTTTACTAACCTATACTTTCTAATTATTCTACCTGGAACATGTGCTTTTTTGTGTAATATTTTTGAAGGCGTTTCCCCCTTAAATCTGTGCAGGATGAGTCAATTAGAGCACATGCACTCAGCAGCATCCTTCATAACCATTCAAATGAATGAGGAAGAATTAAGGTATGAATTTGGAAGGGAGTCCAAGATAAATCAAGTGAAAATGGCAAGATGCAGAGTGGTATTCAGAGTATGCTCCCACTTATGAATTCTCTTAAAGAATACAGAAATGTAGGCACACACACTTCCAGAAAAGTCCTAGAAAAAAAGCACAGAATATTGTTACAGTGGGGATTGGGATCCAGGGTGGGCCCTTGTTTCTGCCACTTGTGCTTCATCTGTACCTGGCCTTGAACTTCTTCTGTGATCAAAGTAAACTGGTTAAGTTAAAATAAAAGCAAGATTAAAATCAGGAGAATTCTGCACACTTTTTCCAAACAGTACTCCTCAGCTTGAAGGCAGGGGAGAAACCCTAGTCCATTTTACTTACTTTCTTGATCTGGTTGGCTGCTTTCCCCATGAACACACCCTCACCTTGGGGTGTAAAAAAGCAATTACTTTGAGGGCTCTTGAGCCCCTCTGTCCACTGATTCCCATTCTGATGGGCAGAGTCGGTTTGAGGGTCACAAACTGGGGCCTACAATTAGCTGGTGGTTACAGTCTCTGCATAGGCAGGGGCTACTATTACACCAAATCTTCCTCTACCAGTTTTTCAATTATCTATGACTAATGAGCACTTTGGGAACAGTTTCAGACACACACATAATCCTCTTTCCTGACGTCAGCAGCAGAAATTAATGACTGCGTGGATTGCTGGGAGACAGAAAATGCATTATAATGGTCAACAGAACTGTTATCCTCTCCAGGAAGGGGGAGGTGGGGGCGGGGTGTCATATTAACTGGAAGGTTCAGTGTTCCTTTGTATTCCTACAAACATGAGATGAAACCCAAGGGGAGAGCTGGCTCAAAGCCCGTGCAAATGTCAGAGAGAGGTTTGGGCGTGGGTGGTATGTGACCCTGGTTCCTCTGTGCTTGGCACTGGACCCCTCCCTGCTCATTTTTGCCAAGGTCAACAGGCCAACCGGATCAACCAGGACAGTGCTAAGTGACATCCTGCCCTGCCTGCAGAGTGGGTCTCTGAGGACTTTCAGATTGAATCCACTTTCAATCTGGTTTTGTGATGGGAGAACAAAACACAGGAACATGCAACTCTCAAACAACAGGCTGGGAATTACTTCAAAAGAGTGTGGTGGTTTCTATGACTTTGTTGTTTCACATGGGCAAGCTATGAGCTGGGATAGTTCCAAAGATTTGTAAAGACCTGGTCCAATTCTGGTAGAGGTCCAAAGTTATGTGAACTACGAGGCCTCAAGTTATCAAAACATAATACCATTATTTGCTTAAGGCTGCCAGTAGATTGGCTATTGATACTTATTTTTAAAAGAACTGACAGAATCAGGGGCTTCAGCCATATCTAGCACCAAAATTCTCCTACAGAGATTGCACCTAGGCAGGTTGGTTCAGGGGGCTTTCTAGATTTGGAACCAAAACTGATACAAGACTCACTGAACAACATTCCAGTAATTCTTGCTCCCAAATGGGAAGTACACATGCCTACAACTATTCACTCAGAGTAAGTAATGAAAAACTCAAATGTGACATGTCCTGCCACCTGTTGAAAGACATCTTCTGAAACGAGAAGTTGTTCATTTCCCTGCTAAAAATAACCTTGTTTCAACTAGGAATTAAACTGTATTTTAAATTACTGATTTAATAATTTTCTGATGATAGCCTCATCATTCATTGGTCATTAAAGAAATGTTTACTGAATACCTACTATGTGCCAAGCATTGTTGTCATGACAAAAATGCATTAAGGAACAAGAGAGATGAGGATCTCTGCCCTCATAGACACTATTCACAACCAATACCTCTTCTGAGTTATATCTTGTAACTATTCCAATACCGTACGCTCTCTTGTGATTTGGACTCTCTTTTTCATATTGCTATATCCCTACCATTCTATTCTGATTCATAGTAGGTGTTTACTCAATAAACATACAATATATTTTAAATCAAGCTTTGAATAACCCTTACGTTATGTTTTGTCTTTTCCCTGTTTCTCTTTCCTTCCCTCCTATTAGAGAACAGCTCAAAGACAATTGTATTTATCTCTGCATTCATTTCCCCTCCCCGTAGCAGCCAGCAGTGTTTTCTAGAACACACATTCTCAAGAATGTTCATTCAACTGAATTTATAGATTTCTTTTAGAAAGAACATAAAGTTGCGATCAACTAACTTAGAAAGATTATACACACACACAAGGCTGAATATCAGTAGTTGGGACAGTCAAGAGCAGAGACAGGATTGAAGGTTAATTCTTCAATGCTACTGAGATGAGGAACATGTTTCCTTATATAATCCCACAAGTAATACACTCTCATCTAACTCTTGCACAATGTAATGTATTAAGATGTATACACGTGCCCAGAAAATGACTGACCAGCAGGTCCAAGGCTCTCACTAGGTACGGTGATGCTATGGTGACACGTCATTGCGTCATCCTGAATGAAACAGAGGCTCTCAAACTCTCCTTGCCTGGTCAAGTCAGATTCAAGAAGTGGATGGTGGTCAAGTTATAGGTTGAAAGCCCCAGGTCTTACAGCTAAGTGAGCCTGAGGAAGGCAAGATGGACACTAGGCCAAGGAGTTTGCACTTGTTCTAACAAGCAACTGCCACTGTAGGTCAATAAGCCAAGAAGTGGCATATATGACTTACATGTAGGAAGATAAATATCCTAATAATACTAATGCCTATTTTTCAAAGGGGAAACAGTGGAAACAGTGTCAGACTTTATTTTTGGGGCCTCCAGAATCACTTCAGATGGTGACTGCAGCCATGAAATTAAAAGACGCTTCCTCCTTGGAAGAAAAGTTATGGCCAACCTAGATAGCATATTCAAAAGCAGAGACATTACTTTGCCAACTAAGGTCCGTCTAGTCAAGGCTATGGTTTTTCCTGTGGTCATGTATGGATGTGAGAGTTGGACTGTGAAGAAGGCTGAGCACCAAAGAACTGATGCTTTTGAACTGTGGTGTTGGAGAAGACTCTTGAGAGTCCCTTGGACTGCAAGGAGATCCAACCAGTCCATTCTGAAGGAGATCAACCCTGGGATTTCTTTGGAGGGAATGATGCTAAAGCTGAAACTCCAGTACTTTGGCCACCTCATGAGAAGAGTTGACTCATTGGAAAAAACTCTGATGCTGGGAGGGATTGGGGGGCAGGAGGAGAAAGGGACGACTGAGGATGAGATGGCTGGATGGCATTACGGACTAGATGGACGTTGAGTCTGGGTGAACTCCGGGAGATGGTGATGGACAGGGAGGCCTGGCGTGCGGTGATTCATGGGGTCGCAAAGAGTCGGAGACGACTGAGCAACTGAACTGAACTGAACTGATGGACTCTCAGTTACTGTTCTTGGCATTGCTCAGTTGCTATCCACTTCAGTAATAGCAACAAACCTGTGAGGCTAGTATTAGAATCACCATGTTTGTTGTTCAGCAGCTAAGGTACGTCTGACTCTTTGTGACCCCATGGACTGCAGCATTCCAGACTTCCCTGTCCTTCACTATCTTATGGAATTTGCTCATATTCATGTCCATTGAATTGGTGATGTTATTCAAACATCTCATTTTCTGTTTCGCCCTTCTCCTTTTGCCAGCAATCTTTCCCAGCATCAGGGTCTTTTCCAATGAGTTGGCTCTTCACATCAGGTGGCCAACGTATTGGAGTTTCAGCATCAGTCCTTCCAATGAATATTCAGGGTTGATTTCATTTAGGATTGACTGGTTTGATCTCTTTGCAGTCCAAGGGACTCTCAAGAGTCTTCTCCAGCACCACAATTTGAGAGCATTAATTCTTCAGCACTTAGCCTTCCTTATGGGCCAACTCTCACATCTGTACATGACTACGGGAAAAACAATGGCTTTAACTATACAGAACTTTGCTGGCAAAGCAATGACTCTGCTTTTTAATACATTGTTTCAGTTCAGTTCAGTCACTCAGTCATATCCAACTCTTTGCAACCCCAAAGTACATTGTTTAGGTTTGTCATAGCTTTCCTTCCAAGGAGGAAATGTCTTTTAATTTCATGGCTGCAGTCACCATCTGCTGTGATTTTGGAGCCCAAGAAAAAAACTGTCACTACTTCTACTTTTTTTCCTTTCTATCTGCCATCAAGTGATAGGACCAGGTGCCATGAATGCTAAGTTTTAAGCCAGCTTTTTCACTTCCTCTTTCACTGTCATCAAGAGGCTCTTCAGTTCCCCTTCGTTTTCTGCCATGAAGAGTGGTGTCATCTGCATATCTGAGGCTGCTGGTATTTCTCCTGGCAATCTTGATTCCACCTTGTGATTCATCCAGTCTGGCACTTTGCACAATGTACTGTACTCCTTTCTCAAATTTTGAACCAGTTTGTTGTTCCATGTTCAGTACTGTTGCTTCTTGACCTGCATACAGGTTTCTCAGAAGACTGGTAAGGTGGTCTTGTATTTCCATCTCTTGAAGAATTTTCCACAGTTTACTGTGATCCACACAGTCAAAGGCTTTAGTATAGTCAATGAAACAGAAGTAGATATTTTTCTGAAAATCCCTTGCTTTCTCTATGATACAGTGAATTTGATCTCTGGTTCCTCTGACTTTTCTAAATCCAACTTGTACATCTGGAAGTTCTCAGTTCATATACTGATGAAGTCTAGCTTGAAGGATTTTCAGCATACCTTGCTAGCATGAGAAATGAGCACAACTGTGTGGTAATTTGAACATTCTTTGGGATTAGAATGAAAACTGACCTTTGCCAGTCCTATGGCCACTGCTGAGTTTTTTCAAATCTGTTGGCATATTGAGTGCAGCACTTTAACAGCATCATCTTTTAGGATTTGAAACAGCTCAGCTGGAATTCCATCACCTTCACTAGTTTTGTTCATAGTGATGTTTCCTAAGGCCCACTTGACTTCACACTCTAGGATATCTGGCTCTAGGTGAGTGACCACACCATCATGGTTATCCAGGTCATGAAGATCTTTTTTGTATAGTTCTCCTGTGTATTCTTGCCACCTCCTCTTAATCTCTTCTGCTTCTGTTACGTCCTTACCATTTCTGTACTTTGACATGCCCATCCTTGTATGACATGTTCCCTTGATATCTCCAATTTTCTTTATAAGATCTCTAGTCTTATCCATTCTACTGTTTTCCTCTATGTCTTTGCATTGCTCACTTAAGAAGGCTTTCCTATCTCTCCTTGTTATTTTTTGGAACACTTGCATTCAGATGGGTGTATCTTCGCCTTTCCCTTCTTTACCGTATGAGCCACCAGGGAAGCCCAGAATCACTATGTTACAATTGTAGAAATAAACACAACTGAAAGGTTACACAATTGTTGAAACTCATCTCTCTGATGAGGGACATGGTCTGGGTTTCAATCCAGATTCTCAGATTCCAAAGTCGGAGATCTTCCTACTATACCACATAGATTCAAGGTGGGAGATACAGAGCCAGAGAGGATGATCTCAAGAATATATTGACTGTCATGGATATAACAGGAGGAAGATTCATTTCACAAGAGGCTCCCAAGTGGGTCATGTCCAGGAACATGAAATCTCAGCATGCTGATCCATCTAGATCCTTCCTTTTCTCTCCTAGGCAAATTCCAAAGACAGAGACTCAGAACTTCAAATGGCCATTAGGGACCATCAACTTTAGCATATTCCTGTTACAGCAGAAAACACTGAATCAGGGAGGAAGGTGGGTTCCCTGGCGTCATTCTCTGTGGTAGTAGAGTCTAGAATGAACCCTAGGGCTCCCAACCAGAGACAGGCTTCCTCCACTTCTCCATACTCCCATCCTGCCTCAACCCTAACTGAAGCAGGAAGCTCACCTAAGCCAGGGTCTAAGTCACAGGGAGAACAGGAGAGTTGGCAAAAGTCCAGTGGATTCCAGCAGTGTAGGCAGCCAATTCTAAACTATTCAGAGCATAAAGTGCAGTTTTTTAGCTTGAAATCATCCACTTTGACACCCACAGTGACCTAATTCTCTAGATAATTGCTGATGCCCTATTTTGCCCTCACCTAGCCTAAGGCCACCTCCAAAGAGCCTTTCCTGGGTAGATCATAATTAATCAGTCTTTCCTCTACAATCCCACAGCATGTTTCTTGGAATTATATCATTCTGTTCTACATAATGGCTTTCCCCCCCCCCCTTTTGCTTCCTTCTCCTATTTTAGATTCTAACCACCTTGAGGGCAGAGCTCTTTTGGTTTAGCAGAGCACTCGGAAGGTCAGGTTAGGAGGTGGGCAGGCTTGGGTGAGGATCCTGGCTTTACCAATCACAGGGCTTGTGACCTGGGCAACTGATTCAATTTCCCTGCTGCAATATCCTCATTTTTAAAAAGGCTACAATCATGCTATTGAATATTTTTCTCCCAAAGTGGTTGAGAGTCAAACAAGGTGATACATATAGAAGTACTTCAGGATTCTGTCTGCCACATGGGAAATGTTTAATAAATGTAGATGTCATGGTTATTGTGACTCTGAATTGCAAGTGTATAGGTACTGCCTGACACAGTGGTTACTCAGTTCATTCTGGCTGAGATTATAAAGCTGGGGAGAGAGCCTCAGTGTTAGGGCATGTGGAGATATATGCTTTTGGGTTTATGAGAACAAACCAGAGAAACTGTGAAAATCTGTTAAAATATTCACAGTAATGGAGTCCAGTTTTCCAGCACAAAAAGTGTCTCCCCATGGCTGTGTCTCCATGGTATGTCTCCAGAGTGAAATGTTTTAAAAGCGCTGAAGGTGTTCCCCTCAGAGTTACTTTAAGGACCAAATGTTTGCTTCAAAAGGAAAAATTATGATTGTCAGTGAAACACTTGACTGTTAAGATGACCAATGATTTTAAAACCCAGGCATACAGTTCTGCCGTGGAGACTTCTCCTATTGCTAGGGGAAGGCAAATTCAGGAAGCATATGAAACTATTTTAGCTGTCATTGTGCTGAAGATATTAGCTGTGCTGTGGTCTGGCAAGTTTTATTTTCTCTTTGCATAATTCAGTAAAAAAATAAAAATCATATAAAGAAAAAACTGGGGACTGACACAGGCTTCTCAACTTTTTATTTAGTCTCCTGGATTTATTTTTAAAAAATCCTAGAATTGCGATCATTTGTCACAATGCTCTATCTCTGAAAAGAAGAGAAAGGGGATGACCTCAACATAAAGGACATTCTCTTAAAATTAAATATATTTCCTTTTATAGGATTTATTTTCTCATCCTATCACACACCAGTGAACACCTTGCCAGGGGCCATAGTCGGACTCTAGTCTAGACTCCTGTTAGCAAACTGCTGGTTTACAAAATGCTAACAGCCTTCTAACAATGGGGAAAACAAACAGCAAGCTCTCACGTGAAGAAGTTAGTTGGTGGGTCCAGTGTTAACCACACATCATCAAACATCTGGTGATCTGAAGACATCTGGGGCTTTTCTATCATGTAGACCAAACATGATTCAGGTAATTGACCAAATTTTTCACTTCCCAACCAGATGTCTTAGTTTCATATAAATGAAGCCAATCTTGTACTTTCATGTGCAAATAAGTGAGACATAAATTCACCCTGGAGGGCAGAATTAATTGCTTATTTTCAATGAATAGTAAATTACATACTATTCCTTTTTTCCCCCAATGATTTTACCTTGAAAAAAAGGTTTTCCACTCCTGTTTTGAAAACCATATACTATATCTTAGGAGTGTTCTGTCATTTTAAAATGTTTATTCCTTATTTATTTAGTTAGCTAGTAAGTTTTGCAGTGAGTCAGTATGCTATAATGAAAAGAGTGGTCTTAGGAGTCAGGATGAAATCAGGTTCTAGTTCTGTGTCCATTCCCACCCTCAGACTTTTAAGGGCCTTGGACAAAACTACTTAAAGTCTCTGGATACTGATTTTCTTTGCAGATATAAATCAGAAAACCAACACTGGGAGGACTTGAGATCATTCATTTCTACAATATGTCTTGGACATTTACTCAGTCTATTGCAGAGACACAACAGGGAACCCCAGTGCTGTCCTGGGGCTTCGGTCAAGAGCACAGGTACTCAAGTTGGGGTGCTGTTCAAGCCCTGTTTAAAATGCTGGAAGGACAAGCATACTGTCCAACAAGGGCAGTGCCTTGATTCAGGGTTTTTCACCTACAAGTGAAGCTAATGTTTAAGGGAGTATCAAATCTGTAAAAGGAAGGACCTGTCTGAAACCTTTCCTCTTCTTTTATGGCTCTAAAGCACACCCTGGAATTTGCTCTCATCACATTTGTTTAAAGAATTCATGTGGTTATCAATGACCCTCCACCTTCTATGCTGTTGTCCTGACAACCAACCATTTACCAGACAGAATATGGAAAGCAGATGACAGCGTGTCCCTTTGGTCAGGTTTAACAGCAAAACTCAACAATACTCAGACAATATTAAAAGACCAGGGTCTCAGGGTCTTGAGATCCTTCAAGGGAATATAAATGCAGATACAGACATACAAATATACATATAAAGAAGGAGAGGGGAATGTACGGTGAACTCAACTGGGCAAGGGGAAGCTGTTATGAAGAACTCAATTTAACAGCTGTTGAATAGCTATTTTATTTCAATAGCCAAGCTACAAAGAGAAACACTGCACATAAAGGCAAAAAGGGCTGAGTTTGTTGTTGTGTTCTAAGAAGTTAGATTCTTTTATTACCAAAGTTTAGAAACATCTAAAATATATGAATAAACAGAATGTTGCTGTGGTTTTTAAACTTTTTTCCAAAAACCAGGACTTTTTTTTTTTTTTCCCCAAATGGAATCAACACATAAATCTAATTTGGTTTAACTAGAGAGGAAATGCCCCAGAGTGCTGGATGCCCTAGCCCTGACATCTATGAGACATCCAGATCTGGGGGCTGAGGTTCAGGGGTTCTAATCTCGAACTTAATCCATAGTGAGAAACTGTGATGGGAAGGTACTCTACAGGGAAGTGATGGTAATCTGGGGCTGGAAAACTGTAGGTCTGTAAGGCTGTTGTTCAGTCTCTAAGTCATGTTGGACTCTTTGCAACCTCATGGACCAGGCTCCTTTGTCCTCTACTACCTCCCATAGGTTGCTCAAATTCATGTCCATTGAGGCGGTGATGCTATCTAACCATCTCATCCTCTGCCACCCCTTTCTCCTTTTGCCTTCCCTCTGCCCAGCATCAAGCTCTAAGGCTGTGCTGTAGAACAAAAAGTGAAGAGTAGAAAGTGTCCACTATTCAACCACAAAGACAGTGACCTCATTCTGAGTGAGCAAAGATGCTGGCACTGAAGGACCCACAAGCAGGAGTGGAATATGCCAGGTTGGCACTGAGCCAAATGTCAGAGTAAAATCCTTGAAGCCCTCAACCGTGTCACCATGGGAATTTAGCAGGAAAGGTTTCCAAACATAATGCTCTAACTTAATGTCTTTTAAGTCTCCATCTGGCTCATCCAGTGCGTATGTTGGGAAGGGAGAAGGCCCGTGGAGATTTTGGGGAAAATGCTGAAGTGATAGTAAGATGCAACTTTAAGCTTTGTAAATAAAACAAAATCTAATTTCTCCATTCCAAAGTCTCATTCTCTGGACACAGGACCAGGGAGATTGAACAGACCATGCCCAAAAGGAAGGCTGGCCCAGAGCCCAGAGGCGTCACTGGCCATCTCACCCTTTCACAGTGGCCACAGGGATGATTCCCAGAGGGGGAACTGGGCGCAGAGGGAGCCAGCCCAGATTCCCAACAGGCTTCAGTGCCTTGGGCCGGGAGGAGAAACAGACAAACTGTGCAGGATTCTACCTTTGGCAGAGAGTTTTGGGATTGTGTAGCCTCTGGAAGGTAAACAAGGGTGGACATCTATGAGGCGGGTGTGGGGAGGTGTCTATGAGGTTAATCCACCAGGCCCTAGCTTGCATAGCCAGAGTCGACTACTTTTTAAACAAAAATCAAGATCACAAAGCTATTATGCAGAAATATAATATGTAGAAATACTGTGCTTTTTATTTTTCTCTCTAGTTTACAAAGATAATACAAATTCCTTACAGCCAATTCAAAGACTACAAAAAGACAGCAGAAAAAATTTTCCACTTATTTCCTTTTCCCAGAGATAACTACCCCTGAAACTCATAGAGAATACCCTACCAATATATTAAGGTACCAGTGGTTCAATGGTAAAGAATCTGCCTGTTAATGCAGGAGACACAGGTTTGATCCCTGGATTGGGAAGATCTGTTGGAGGAGGAAATGGCAACCGACTCTAGTATTCTTGCCTGGGAAATCCCATGAACAGAGCAGCCTGGCATATTAAAGTCCACAGTCTTGAAAAGAGACACAACTGAACAAACATGCACATACCATACATACATGTTTACTTTTATGAACAAGGGATATTACAAGTATGCAATTTTATAGTTTGCCTTTTTAACTCAGCAGTATGTCACAGACCTCTTTACTCATCAGTGAGTATATTCTTTTTCAAAATGTATCATTCTGTAATACGGATGTGCCATATTATTTACCTAAGCCCTTAGTTTCAGAAACTTAGTTTGTTTCTGTCAAATTAAAAACAGATCTAAATTTACTTAGGAGAGGCTTCACTTCAATTCAATCGCTCAATTTTGTCCGACTCTGACTGAAGCAGGCCAGGCTTCCCTGTCCATCACCAACTCCTAACGCTTGCTCAAACTCACGTCCATTGAGTCAGTGATGCCATCCCATCAGCTCATCCTCTGTTGTCCCCTTCTCCTCCTGCCTTTAATCCTTCTCAGCATCAAGGTCTGTTCCAATGAGTCAGTTCTTCACATCAGGAGGCCAAAGTATTAGAGCTTCAGCTTTAGCATCAATGAATATTTAGGATTGATTCACTTTAGGATACACTGGTTTGATCTTGCAGTCCAAGGAACTCTCAAGAGTCTTCAACAACACAGTTCAAAAGCACCAATTCTTCGGTGCTCAGCTTTCTTTATAGTCCAACTCTCACATCCATACATGACTACTGGAAAAACCATAGCTTTGACTATGTCAGCAAAGTAATATTTCTGCTTTTTAATATGCTGTCTAGGTTGGTCATAGCTTTTCTTCCAGGCAGCAAGGGTCTTGTAATTTCATGGCTACCATCACCATCTGTAGTGATTTTGGAGCCCCCCAAAATAAACTATCTCACCATTTCCATTGTTTCCCCATCTATTTGCCATGAAGTAATGGGGCCAGATGCCATGATCATAGTTTTTTGAATGCTGAGTTTTAAGTCAGCTTTTTCACTCTCCTCTTTCACTTTCATCAAGAGGCTCTTTAGTTCCTCTTTGCTTTTTCTCATAAGGGTGGTGTCATCTGCATATCTGAGATTATTGATATGTCTCTTGGCAATCTTGATTACAGCTTGTGCTTCATCCTGCCTGGCATTTCACATGATGTACTCTGCATGTAAGTTAAATAAGCAGGGTGACAATATACAGCCTTGACATACTCCTTCCCCAGTTTGGAACCAGTCTGTTGTTCCATGTCCAGTTCTAACTGTTGCTTCTTGACCTGCACACAGATTTCTCGGGAGGCAGGTAAGGTGGTCTGGTATTCCCATCTCTTGAAGAATTTTCCACAGTTTGTTGTGATCCACATAGTCAAAAGCTTTAGTGCAGTCAGTGAAGCAGAAGTACATGTTTTTCTGGAATTCTCTTGCTTTTTCTATCATCCAATGGATATTGGCAATTTGATTTCTGGTTCCTCTGCCTTTTCTAAATCCAGCTTGAAGATCTGGAAGTTCTCAGTTCATATACTATTGAAGCCTCACTTGGAGAATTTTGAGCATTACTTTACTAGCGCGTGAGATGAGTGCCACTGTATGGTAGTTTGAACATTCTTTTGCAATGCCTTTCTTTGGGATTGGAATGAAAGCTGACCTTTTCCAGTCTGTGGCCACTGCTTAGTTTTCCAAATTTTCTGGCATACCTAGTATAGCATTTTAATAGCATCATCTTTTAGGATATAAAATAGCTTTGCTGGAATGCCATCACCTCCAGTAGCTTTTTCATTGTGATGCTTCCTAAGGCCCATTTGACTTAGCACTCCAGGATGTCTGGTTCTAGGTGGGTGATCACTAGGAGAGACTTAGTATGGATTATTTTAAGGGGGTAAAGGGGCTTTTGCAATAGGGGAGGAAAATTTACTGCAATAAGGAGAATATTATAACCATAAAATCTGTTAAGTGTCCCAAGAGTTACACATAAATTGTATGTCTTTTATAGAGTAAACAAGGCTAGAAAGAATAAAGTATACGGAAAAGGCAAGAAAGAGTGGTGTGATTAGAGGGTAGATAGAGTGTTTTACCTTGAGGCCAGTATATTTTTGGGGAGGGACCCATGATAGTTTATTTTCCATGTTACCTTGACCAGGCCACAGGGTGCCCAGATATTTGATGAAATGTTTTTCTAGGTATGTCTGTGAAGGAGTTTTTGGATGAGATGAACATTTAAATTAGCAGACTGAATAAAGAAGACTGCCCTCCCTAATGTGGGTGGGCCTCATCTAATCAGTTAAAGACCTGAATTGAACAAAAAGGCTGATGCATTCCTCAACCTGCCTCCAACCCCCACTAAGACAGAATCCTTTCTGCCTGAAAACCTTTCAATTTGCCATAGGCTTTTTTCCTGCCTTCGGACTTGAAATGAAACACCAGCTCTTCCTGAGTCTCCAACTTGCCATCTTCAGAATGAAACTACACCATCAGCTCTCCTGAGTCTCCACTTTGCCAACTTACCCTGCAGATCTTGAGATTTGCCAGCCTCTATAACTGCATTATAAAATGCACATGTTCTTATCCACATGTACCCTATTCATCTGTTCCTCTGGAGAACACTTATATGAGACTCTTAAGGAGGGCTGTATGTTGGTTGGTTCAGGCTGATGGTGGGCCAAAGGTCAGGGGCCTGAGGAAGCACAATGTATGGGTAAACCATGGCTTACTTTTTAGGAATAGCACCTCTGCTATCCCTTACTTAGGAAGAGAACCCATAAGTAAATATCTAATATTTTCCAACAGCTCACATCCTTAAGGAACTAGAAAAACAAGGCAAAAGTATTAAAATTTTTCCAGCCAGAAAGGTCATACCCAAATCACCTGCATCTCCTTCCTTAGATGCATGCTGTCCCAGGTTCCTTGCTCAGGGAGATATGATGGAAGGAGCACAGGTGTTGAATTTAGACATACTAGCATTCAAATCCACTTGAACATTTACCAGCTATAAAAATTTAGGTTATGTGGTTAAGTTATATAATCTGGGGAGAACAGTACACAAAAGGAAAGCTATGCAGAAATGAGTAAGATGATGAATATAAAAGAGCCTAGCATACTGCAAGGCACTTAACTGACTTTCCTTAAGTATTTTATTTTCCTCTTTTTCCCCACAGACATGAAGTTATATAGAAGCAAATAATGGAAGGGGCCACATTGCATTAAGTACCAACTGTGATCCAAGCATGATACAATATGCTTTATGCTTCTTATATCATTTAAAGTCTTTTATTAAGCCTGTGAGGGAGCAGAGGTCATCCCCATACTGTAGATGAAGAAACCAAGATATAGGATGGACTTATAACATGTTTGAGTTCCACTTCAAATAAATAGCAGGGTTGGAGTTAAGATCTAGTTGCTCTGCTTGTAAAACTCATTTCCTTTTGTTTCCCAAAGCCCGGATGTTGCTATTAGCTCTACTCTTCCTTTCTGGGAAAATGACAGTCTTCCAAATGTGCTTGCAAATTCCCTCAGTAAGATTCTGCTTAGTAACCCTAGCCTCCCTCTCCCAACGAAGGCTGATACTGCTTTCACCCCAGAGCCAACACTCCAGGCCATGAGCTAGCAGTCTACCCAACAGATGCTCCAGGATTCTACCATTTTTCCACCTTGCATATGCTCTTAGGGACAATGAAGGAGCAGGAAAATATGTCAGAAGAGATACCAACTATATCAGGCCTAACTAATTCACAAAATGAATTCATACTAGAGCTGGCTTCCACTGCCTGAAGAAACCTCCTGAACTAAAGACTAAAAGTGAAGCCTTTGGGATTTCACGATTCTTTCCTAAGGTAAGTGGAAAGGGAAGAGATGGAGACTGAGACTCCATTTATGAAATGTCTGGGAGGCAGTTATGAGCAGTGCCATTTTTCAGCTGGAAAAACTGGAGCCCAGAGCTTTCATAAGTGGTGAAGCTGGGAACTGATGCCAGCTATCTGACTTTAAACCCACTTCAACGTCTCCCTTCCTATTTCTGAATTAAAACATTTGGTCAGAATCAATTAAAACCTCAAGGACTTAAGGAAACTGCATTACCATTTGCCTTCTGAGTGCTAACTCTCCTGTTCCCTCCACTTCACTCTGTTCCCTCATTTTCACCTGCTGCATCAGCCTGGTATTATCAAAGCAGGTTCCCCAGTGGCGGCATGAACGGCAACTGGGAACCTACTAGAAAGGCACATTCTCGGGCTGCACTCCAGACCTCCCGGAGCAGATGCTCTGGGGTGCAGCCCAAATGATGAGAACCACTGCTGAGAGGGCTGGATGGCATCACTGACTCAATGGACATGAGTTTGAGCAAACTCCGGGAGATGGGTGAAAGACAGTGAAACCTGGCATGCTGTGGTCCATAGGATCACAAAGAATCAGACATGACTGAGCGACTGAACAACAACTGCATTATTACCTAGAGGGCCTTCGAAAACAGCACTTTCTGGGGCCCATCTGACTTTTGCTCAATGGTTTTAATGTGGGGCCTGAGAATCCTTACTTTTAAGGTTCTCCTGGTCAGCCTGAAGCATAAGCAGATGTAAGCACAGAATCTCCAGAAAATAGATGTTTACAATTAAATCATTTATTGACTCTGCGTACTGTATGCGTGAACTTCGCAAATGCACCCTTGGTTTAAATAATGGCCTCTCTTCTGATCAGCTGAGTGACCTTGGGAAAATGACTCCCCAGCCCCTTTCTCCGCATGTACAAAAAAGAATTAATAACATATACTTGGGGTTGTGAAAATTAAATGACAATATACAATGCTTGGCACAGTGTCTGGTACCTTGTAAGTACTAAATAAGCAGAAGCTATTTCTTTCAATCATCTAATAACAATGAAGAAAGCATAATCCATGTAAAGTACCCCTATTCTATCAGACAGAAGGGGCTGAGCACACAGAAGCGAGATTGTTGGGTATCTACGAGGTACCTTTCCATTTCCGTGGGTCCTGCTGTGAGCGAGACTCTCTCCTGTGGGAAATATGACATCCTCTCATTATGCTGCCTTGCACCAATGAGATGCAAATAAACTTGGAAGGATGTGGAAGGGGACACCACACCGGGAGGCAATATGAGAGAATGTGGAAACGACGTAAACACAGAAAGGATGGTGCTACAGAGCTTAGGTGCTCACAGGAAGTCCACGTTTCCAGGAAGGTGGAGCCACCTGACACAGGTGAAAGAAGTGCACGGCGAGGGGCTTCTGTCTGTCCTTCCCAAGACAGCGCTGCACCGCGTGTGCAGGGCAGGTGAAAAAAGGCTGTGGAAAGGATACTGGGGAAGTGAGAGAGGCCGACAAAGGCAACAGAGGACAGGTGCCGACTGGACAGCAGAAATCAGCAGTTGACATTAAAATCCAGATGAGGAAAACTACATTCTACTATCTCCATTCTAAAATAACTCTTTCCACTACAGAGTGAAACAAGCAAATGGATCCTGTCCTGCTCAAAATCTGTTCGTCTATTTTCCTGGGATAATGAAGTGGCTATTTGGGTCTCGATGTCTGTACTCAGGCTGTTCTTGGAATATCCCTTTCCTTGCTTCTTCACGTAGCTAACTTCTCTTTCCACCATAGGAAGCGACTCAGGGCTCAGCTCCTCCTGGAAGGCCACCCTGAATGCCTACCTCTTCCACACCCTGAACTGTGCTCACGCTCCTCTCAGCGTAGCCATCTCACCTGGCATGTAACTTGTCATCTTTCCTTAATTCAGTGTTTCCCAGGGTGTATTTCACATTCCATGAGTTCAAAAATCTGTTACAAGATGTTATTTAAAACAAACGCTTGGTGTTTTATTTGGTGAAGAAATAAAGCTCTTGTTGTTTTATTTGGGAAAGGCCAAGCTGAACTACAGATGGATTTCTGTACTGATCCTGGAAATTATTTCCTAAAAATCATCTTTAGTCTCAGAGTGTACACTGTGGGCTAGGCTGCTATATTTTCATGGCATTGTCTGCTCTTTCTTCCTTCAGTTCAGTTCAGTTCAGTTCAGTCGCTCAGTCGTGTCCGACTCTTTGCGACCCCATGAATCACAGCACGCAGGCCTCCCTGTCCATCACCAACTCCCGGGGTTCACTCAGATGCACATCCATCGAGTCTGTGATGCCATCCAGCCATCTCATCCTCTGTCGTCCCCTTTTCCTCCTGCCCTCAATCCCTCCCAGCATCAGAGTCTTTTCCAATGAGTCAACTCTTCGCAGGAGGTGGCCAAAGTACTGGAGTTTCAGCTTTAGCATCATTCCTTCCAAAGAAAATCCCAAGGCTGATCTCCTTCAGAATGGACTAGTTGGATCTCCTTGCAGTCCAAGGGACTCTCAAGAGTCTTCTCCAACACCACTGTTCAAAAGCATCAATTCTTCGGCGCTCAGCCTTCTTCACAGTCCAACTCTCACATCCATACATGACCACAGGAAAAACCATAGCCTTGACTAGACGGACCTTAGTCGGCAAAGTAATGTCTCTGCTTTTGAATATGCTGTCTAGGTTGGCCATAACTTTTCTTCCAAGGAGTTTAGTAGACTATAATTTCCTTGTGGGCCACAGTGCCTGCTCATTGCTGCATTTCTAGTGTCTACCTAAGCACTTGCTATATGGTAGGCACTTGGTGAAAGTCAACCACATGCTAAAAGGCAAAGTCATCACATCTTTCCCCTTCTGAAAACCCTCTAGGGGCTTTCTCTTATCACCCTGAGGGAAACTCCATCTGCCTTACTTCAAGGCTCATGAGGCTCCACATTTAAAAAATCTTTTACCCTGCCTCTTGCTAATCCCCTCTCTGACTACATTCTGCTAAATTGGTCTTTTGGACTTCCTTAAAAGAATCAGTCTTAGTCCCCTCCTGAGGCCTAAACACATGCTGTTTCTCATGCTGTTCCTATGCCCACATGTTCACGTTGCTGAAACCATCTCCACTTTAAGGTCTCAACTCAAAAGTGTTCCCCACCAGCACACTGCAGTCAGCATTTTGTTTCCATCATGACACGCATCAATATTTGCTACTGTCTGGTCTGTATATGTTCTTGCTATTCTATGGAATCCCCTCCTCTCACTGTAATGCAATACAAGCTAAACATTTGGGCTCACTGTTACCGTCAAGAATGATGGAACAAAGAAGATGCTAAAAGAATGTTTGCTGGTTGCTGAAAGAACGAGTGAATCAATGCATCACAGCAGTTAAGAGCCCCAGACTTCCTCCCAGAATGAGATCAAATCCTCACCCACCAATGACTAGCTCTGTGTCCAGGGCAAGTCATTTAAGTTCCAGAAGGCGTCCTATTAAATAGGAAATAATGGACTTCTATTCATATAACAGATTGAGCAGATTAATTAGTTTTCTCTCTCTCAAGTTGGGAGTGAAGTAAAAGTAAAGGGGTATTCCTTTTTTTTTTAAACTGTAGTAAAATAAACATAATATAAAATTTAAAATCTTAACCACTTAACCATTTTTTTAGCTCAGCGTGCAATTAAGTGCCTTCACACTGTTATGTAACTATCACTATCATCCATCTCCAGAACTCTTTTCACCTGGCAAAACTGTAGCTCTGTATGCATGAAATAATAAATCCCCATTCTCCCCCTACTCTTGGCCCCTGGTAACCACCGTTCTGTCTCTGAATTTAACTACTCTAGGCACCTTATATCAGTGGAGTCATATAGCATTTGACCTTCTCTGATTGTCTTATTTCACTTAATGTTTCCAAGGTTCATCTTTGAAAGTGTCAGAATTTCCTTCCTTTTGCAGGCTGAATAATATTCCATTGTATGTCTATTCCACATTTTATCTGTTCATCTGTCATTGGACACAGCTACTGTCAATAGCGCTGCTTTGAACAGGGGTGTACACATATATCTCTTCAAGTCCTGTCTTCAATTCTCTTGGGTATATACCCAAGAAGGGAATGCTGGATCACACGATAAGTCTATTTTTAATTTTTTGCGGAATCATCATTCTGTTTTCCATAGTGGACACACCATTTTACATTCCCATCAACAATACACAAAACTTTCAATCTCTCTACATTCTTGCTAACACTCTCATCCTGGTGAGTGTGAGGTAAGAGGGTACATCTTTTAAAAGAAATAAGGCCAAAAAGAATGTAAAAGGTGATAGTAGCAACAAACTTTTGGAAGCTTGGAAAGAAGAGCCAGGAACCCTAAGTGACCTGAATCCTAAACTGGTTGTTCAGAAAGTTAAGAAGCGACACCATCTGCCCTGCAGAACCCCCAAAGGCTTAGGAATTTAGTGGTACACATTATCTCTGGAAGTGATATTTGTGGTTGAAAATAGGAGGTCTACTTGAAAGCCTATATAATGAAAAGGCAAGCTCAACACTGACCTGACATGGGCATGACCATCCCTTTCCCCAACCTGGCCAAAGACTTATTCCCTGGAAAGAGCAAAACTGGATCTGGATAAAGGATACCAGGCAAGTGAGAGTAGGGGAGCTGAAGTGCAAATAGGAAAGAAAGAGCAAAAGATTTCATAGTGAGTGTAGAGACATCCAACCTCATCCCCACCCTGCTCTCTTGAACTCAAGAAGCCAGGCCTGTATCGCTGCTCAGTTCAGTTCAGTTCAGTTCAGTCACTCAGTCGTATCCGACTCTTTGCGACTCCATGAATCGCAGCACGCCAGGCCTCCCTGTCCATCACCAACTCCCGGAGTTTACTTAGACTCATGTCCATCGAGTCCGTGACGCCATCCAGCCATCTCATCCTCGGTCGTCCCCTTCTCCTCCTGCCCCCAATCCCTCCCAGCATCAGAGTCTTTTCCAATGAGTCAACTCTTCGCATGAGGTGGCCAAAGTACTTTGCATGAGTTTCAGCTTTAGCATCATTCCTCTCAAAGGAAGATTTTTTCTGGGGACTCCAGTGAAAGCAAGAGAAGAAATTCAAAGATTCTCATAGTAAGCAAACCATCCAGCTTCCCCTATAGGGAGCACTGTGCTGATAAGCCCTGTAACAGAATTTTCGATCAGCTAATTGGTACCCCATTCTCAAATATAAACAGTCAAGAATCACCTGAGTATCTGAAGACCACCTTTCATACAAAAGACAGACACCCTAATAAGCAGGCAGATTCAAAAGATAATAAAAATTTGGAGGAAATAGAGGAATCACACTATGCAGAGAGATTACATTTCTCTTGATGCATATACTACAGTGTGGGACCAGACAGTCCATGCAGAAAAAATGAACAATAGTTATTATCAAAATGATGGGTAGAGCTGTAGAACTAACTTAGCCACTGGCTCTAAAACAGTTGAGAGTTGAAATATGATATTTTGCTTTTATACATCCTAAGCGTATTCAGCCAATTTTTTACAGAATCCCAGAGTTGGGAGGATAAGATCTGAGAAAATGACACAGCCGGATTCTTTGTATCTAATAAGGACAACCTGTAAGTGCCTATTATTACTTTATAAGAGAAACATTAGATAAAAAATTATTTTCATGTTTTCAGAAAATTTTACACCTTGTAATTAAAATTATGCTTATAAAGGGCATAATGAAAAACAGAAATATGAATACATAATAGTGTTACTTTAAAGACTGCAAGTCACAACTAGTATAAAATAGGGGGTTTAATTGTGTTAAATTGTCCAGGGAAAAAAGGCAAAGTTAATTAAAATTGTATTGGGGTATTTGAGTGGTGAGGTTGTTTTCTGCTTTCATTTACTTTTTGACTTTTCATTAGTTCCCTTTACTTTTACTTTTTGCAAAATAAAAGAAAAAATTAAGAGAGAGGAGATCATGCTGGTGTTACCTGGTTGCCTTTTCAGAAAGCAACACAGACATATGCTCAAGATCACACTGCAGTGAAGTTCACTTGTGAAAAGGCCTCAGTCAAAGTCAGGCGGGGGCCTGGGGCTGGCAGTGGGAATGGTGAGAAGAGCATTTAGAGGTGGGGGGCTTAATGAGGTGATAATGAGCCAAGGTGGTCCCAAGCTCCTAAGGCCTTTCATATATCAAGTATCTCTGGATAATTATCAGTTTCAGGAGTTTCTGCAGCATTAGAGCAGCACCAGCCCAGGCAGGTTTTATCTCCCCGCAGGCTTAACTGAGTGCCTCAGCAGCTCTAGATTTCAGCCCTAAGTAACTGAGAAAGCTGCTCAGTGGATTGTCTTGAAGGCCGGAGACTAGAAAGCCACATCAGTGTTGGACAAGGAACTGCCTGGCAAAACTGAGTCAGGTACTGTGTTGGTTCTGAGCTACAGCAGGTGGACATGCCCCTGCCCTCATGGAATGTGTAATCAACCATGAACATTAAGCTCATAATTACAAACAATCCATGAAAAATTCAAAGATAATGAGTGTTATAAAAGGAAGTGCACAAGATTTGTGGTTTGCATAGAAATGACACAAATTCAACTGCACCCAAGATTCAGGAAGCAAATGAAGATGCAGGGAGAAATTGAGCAATATAAATAACGCAATTGATTTATTTCACCATCCCACTCAGGGAACCCAGAACTAGAGTAGGATGTAAATCCGCTCTTTGCTGGGTATTGGCTTCAGCTCTGATTTTCTCATAGTGTGTCTCCTATTGTTACATATAATTCTTAACAAGCCCTCATATACAGTTCTGCAGGCCCTGAACAACTTCAGAGGGCACCATTTATATCATGGTCTCCTACCTGAGCTCCTGGGGATGCTCAGCTGAATGTGATATAATTCTTTCATTAACTTAGACCCTAAAATAGGCCAGTATCTCAAAGGAAGCAAAACTAAATACTAAATTTTTGCTTCTGCTGTTTTGCCAGTTTCCGCTGTGGATCTTGCTGCCTATGGGGTTTTCAAGGGTAATTCTGGCTGACAAAATTCTCACAATAGGTACTGACTTTAGAACCAAATCTTCCATTTTGATGGGTTTTTACCACATTCAGAGGGTGTATTAGAGAGATCTGGTCTACTAAGAAGAGCCTCCTGGTAGGTCACGGAGAGCAGAAGGATGAGCAGAACTTATCTAGGGAGAGAGGCTGCGAAGCATGGCCAGCAGTGAGAAGAGGATTAGGTACCAAAGCAGGTAAGCATGGAATTGAAGGAACTAAACTTGTGACACAGAAAGGGCAGAAAGGAGAGGGCAGCCTAATTTACCTACTACTAAGCCAAGTCTTACCATCTCTGCAAGAGCCCATCACCGACTGATTTTACCAACATTAACCCAGAATTTACCCTTAGTAAGAGACTTACTCCCTGAGAGCTTTGGATCCCAAAGATCTCCATTCCTTCTGCTTCCCAACATTGTTTCCTTCCTGCTCACACAGCACTTAATCATGGGCTGTCACTTCCGTTTTGGAAACACTCATGGGTTCCCTAGGTGTAGTGATGTTGTTCTGTATCTCCCTCGTTTCTCAACTTTACTCAAAGGTTCAGTAACTCTCTGAACAGCCCGTGCAGCCTTTTGTTCAGGGCTGTCGTGAATGCATTTATGTGCCTGGCAGAGTGCCAGGCCCAGAGTGGGTGCCCAACACACAGGGTTAGGTCCTGCCACCTGGGAAGTTCGCGGCACAGGCAGAGTTCGGCAAAGTTCCAGGGGACACTCAACATAGTGACAGTCAGGGATAGGGGATAAATCTGCTACGTGGGGAAAAGCTGGAGTCTGAGTCTGGCTATTTCTTCTAATCTGTGACTAGAATCTGCCTGCGGTGCAGAAGACGAAGGAGACTGGGGTTCAGTCCCTGGGCCAGGAAGATCCCCTGGAGGAGGAAATGGCAAGTTACTCCAGCATTCTTGCCTGGAAAATCCCATGGACCAAGGAGCCTAGTGCGTTACAGTCCATGGGGTTGCAAAGAATCAGACATGACTGAGCATACAGCTATAAAACACACTTTATCAAATATCTAGCTTTTACTTGTTTTCGAAATGTTGTCAAGTCACATCCCCATAGTGATTTAGAGAAAGTTCTAGACCTAGATTGGTTTTAGGTCCTGGCTTGGTTGTATGAAACTGGGTAAGTGATTTAACCTCTACATGCTTCTGTTTCATCACCTGTAAAATGGGGATAACAGTCTCTTAGAAGACTTTTGAGTGAGTTATGTGAGCTATAACAGATAAAGCTCTCAGAATAGTTCCTGGCACATAGAAGGGGCTCAATAAATACAGCTAAACTTATTATATTCATGTTCTTGCTGTTTCCTCAAACCTGCTGAGTCACTATTTTTATTAGTTATAATTAAATGTAGTTACAAACCCACAAAAGACTGACATAAAAAACAAAAACAAATGTCTCTTGTAAAGGAAGTCAAGAGAGCAAATTCAAAGCAGGTACTGTAGCAGCACAAAGGCTCACTACTCTGCCATCCTTGACGTATGGCTCTTGTCTTCCTCATCTAAAATGGCTGCAAGAACTCCAGCCAGTCTACTAGATTCAGCTATGAAGGAAGGGTGCCTTTTTAGATGCCCCTCTCCCCACTTAAAGGAGGTCTCTGCGGAATTCCACAGAATACTTCTGCTTACGTCATGTTGGCCAAAACGCAGATGAACATATGTAGCTGCAAAGGAAGCCAGGAAATGTAAAGATACCTATATTCAGCTAAAAGTCTGAATTTTGTTAATAAAAGAGTAAGAAAACATAGATGAGGTGGGCATCTATCTTTGGGTCATGTGCCACAGCTGGCAGTGAAGGGGGGAAGTTAATCCCAGTCCTATTCAGTTTTATCAAAGCTTTCAGGTTCACAGCAAATCAAAGGACATTTTCTGAGCACATTATCTGAAGATCTATAAAGCTGCCTCAACTTTAATTATTGTGAAAGCATATCTCTCTTAAGGGAAATGTAACTATAAGGGTCTGATTCACTCTAAATTATTGAAAAATTGATTTTTTAAAAAGGTGTTTGCTAGCCAAGACTTTTGGAACCATCTTAATGAGCTTAAAAAAAAAAAAAAGCACTCTTTCTTCTGAAGAGGAGAATCAGGTCTTTTTTCCTGATAAAAAGAGAAAAACTAAGTCCCCAGATTAATGTGTTCACATATTCCTTAGTGATGGATAATCCATCTATCATAAGTCTTTGGCTTACAAAAAAAAACAAACAAACCACATTCTCATCACTTTTTATTTTAAAACACATATTATTTACTTTATATTAATTATGTATTATCAATAATTTGAGTACTTTTTATTGCCAAATCTTTAAAAATAAATGCATGTGACAGTGAAACTTCATGGAGGCATTACTTACTGAAGCATTTTTCCAATCACAAGGATATAGATGAGGCTCATAAAGAAGTCAGATCTGTCATTGAATATCCCTTTCAAAAAACATTACAGCCCTGAACAAATGTACTTTTACTCCCTGGCAAACTTACCAGACTTCTACTGCATCACAGGAACACTCCATAAGAAGCTACTGCTTTATGACCAATGGAAAGAAAGAAGGTAATAGAGTAGGTGTACTATGCTGGAAAAAAAAGGGCAGGGAGAAACAGAGTGCAGAAGACACGCTGGATCTGGCCCTGTTCAGTGAGATGAGTCAGAAAACCAGTAAGCCAAATGATTCAGCACCATCCCCATGAAAAATGCACGAAATGATTGGGGATGTAATTTACTGGTAAAAAGCATGAGCTTTTGGAGTAATACAGGCCTGGATTTGAATTCCTGCACCTTCACCAAATAGCTATGAAGACTTTGCTAGTTATGTAAACTCTGTGAGCCTTGATTTTCATATCTGTAAAAGGAGATAGAAATAGGACCTGTACCTCATTGGTCTGTCAGAAAATTTACTTGATAATTCAAATAAAATGCTTGGCAACAGTTCCTGGCACATAACACACATTCAACAAATGATAACCATTATCAGGACACTGTTCCCTTTCCTCCGTTTTTTTTTTTAAATTATTTTTTTATTGAAGGATAATTGCTTTACAGAATTTTGTTGTTTTCTGTCAAACCTCAACATAAATCAGCCATAAGTATACATATATCTGTATGCATACATATACATACAGAAATGATATGGACCTAACAGAAGCAGAAGATGTTAAGAAGAGGTGGCAAGAAGACAGAGAAGAACTATACAAAAAGATCTTCATGACCCAGATACTCATGAAGGTGTGATCACTCACACTCACCTAGAGCCAGACTTGCTGGAATGTGAAGTCAGGAGGGCCTTAGGAAGCATTACTACGAACAAAGTTAGTGGAGGCAATGGTATTCCAGTTGAGCTATCTCAAATTTTAAAAGATGATGCTGTGAAAGTGCTGCACTCAATATGTCAGCAAATTTGGAAAACTCAGCAGTGGCCACAGGTCAGTTTTCATTCCAATCCCAAAGAAAGGCAATGCAAAGAATGCTCAAACTACCGCACAACTGCACTCATCTCACACTCTACTAAAGTAATGCTCAAAATTCTCCAAGCCAGGCTTCAGCAATACGTGAACCGTGAACTTCCAGATATTCAAGCTGGTTGTAGAAAAGGCAGAGGAACCAGAGATCAAATGGCCAAAGTCCACTGGATCATGGAAAAAGTAAGAGAATTCCAGAAACATCTATTTCTACTTTATTGACTATGTCAAAGCCTTTGACTATACGGATCACAGTAAACTGTGGAAAATTCTGAAAGAGATGGGAATACCAGCCACCTGACCTGCCTCTTGAGAAACCTGTATACAGGTCAGGAAGCAACAGTTAGAACTGGACATGGAACAACAGACTGGTTCCAAACAGGAAAAAGAGTACGTCTAGGCTGTATGTTCACCCTGCTTAACCACTCCAGAACTCTTGCCTGGAAAACCCCATGGACAGAGGAGCCTGGTAGGCTATAGTCCATGAGGTCGCAAAGAGTCAGACACAACTGAGCAACTTCACTTCTTCATTTAACTTATGTGCAGAGTACATCATGAGAAACGCTGGGCTGGAGGAAGCACAAGCTGGAATCAAGATTGCTGGAAGAAATATCAATAACCTCAGATATGCGGATGACACCACCCTTATGGCAGAAAGTGAAGAAGAGCTAAAAAGCCTCTTGATGAAACAGAGTGAACAAGTTGGCTTAAAGCTCAACATTCAGAAAACTAAGATCATGGCACCTGGTCCTATCACTTCATGGCAAATAAATGGGGAAACAGTGGAACCAGTGGCTGACTTTATTTTTCTGGGCTCCAAAATCACTGCAAATTGTGATTGCAGCCATGAAATTAAAAGACGTTTACTCCTTGGAAGGAACTTTATGACCAAACTAGACGGCATATTAAAAAGCAGAGACATTACTTTGTCAACAAAGGTCCATCTAGTCAAGGCTATGGTTTTTCCAGTAGTCATGTATGGATGTGAGAGTTGGAGTATAAAGAAAGCTGAGCACAGAAGAATTGATGCTTTTGAAGTGTGGTGTTGAGAAGACTCTTGAGAGTCCCTTGGACTGCAAGGAGATCCAACCAGTCCATCCTAAAGGAGATCAGTCTTGGGTGTTCATTTTAAGGACTGATGTTGAAGCTGAAACTCCAATACTTTGGCCACCTGATGCAAAAGAACTGACTCATTTGAAAAGACTCTGATGCTGGGAAAGATTGAGGACAGGAGGAGAAGGGGGCGACAAAGGATGAGATGGTTGGATGGAATCATCGACACAATGGACATGGGTTTGGGTGGACTCCGGGAGTTGGTGATGGACAGGGAGGCCTGGTGTGCTGCAGTCCATAGGGTTGCACAGAGCCAGACACGACTGAGCAACTGAACTGAACTGACGAATACATATATCCCCTCCCTTTTGAACTTCCCTCCCATCTCCCTGCCCATCCCACCCCTCTGGGTTGATACAGAGCCCCTGTTTGAGTTTCATTAGCCATACAGCTAATTCCCATCAGCTATCTATTTTACATATGGTGATGTAAGTTTCCCTGTTACTCTTTCCATACATCTCACCCTCTCCTCCCCTCTCCCCATGTCCACACATCTATTCTCTACATTTGTTTCTCCAGCGCTGCCCTGTAAGAAAATTCGTCAGTACAACTTTTCTAGATTCTGTATATAGGCATAAGAATACGATATTCATCTTTCTCTTTCTGACTTACTTCACTCTGTATAATAGGTTCTAGGTTCATCCACCTCATTAGAACTGACTCAAATGCATTCCGTTTTATGGCTCAGTAATATTCCATCCTGTATATGTACCACAGCTTCTTTATCCATTCATCTGTCAATGGACATCTAGGTTGTTTCCATGTTCTAGCTATTATAAATAGTGCTGCAGTGAACAATGGGATACATGTGTCTTTCTCAGTTTTGGTTCCCTGAGGGTATATGCTTAGGAGTGGGATTGGTGGGTCATCAGTCAGTTCAGTTCTGTTGCTCCAACTCTTTGAGACTCCATGAACCGCAGCACGCCAGGCCTCCAAGTCCACCACCAACTCCTGGAGTTCACTGAAACTCCTGTCCATTGAGTTGGTGATGCCATCCAATCATCTCATCCTCTGCAATCCCCTTCTTCTCCTGCCCTCAATCTTTCCCAGCATCAGGGTCATACGGTGGGCTTATTTCTAGTTTTTTAAGGAATCTCCATAATGTCTTCCAAAGTGGCCGTATAAATTTACATTCCCACCAACAGTGCAAGAAGATTCCCTTTTATCCACATCCTCTCCAGCATTTATCATTTGTAGACTTTTTGATGATGGCCATTATGACTGGTGTGAGGTGATAGCTCATTGTGGTTTTGATTTGTATTTCTCTAATAATGAGCGATGTTGAGCATCTTTTCATGTGTTTGTTAGCCATCTGTATGACTTCCTTGGAGAAATGTCTGTTTAGGTTTTTTTTTTTCCCCACTTTTTGATTGAGGTGTTTGTTTTTCTGGCATTGAGTGGTATGAGCTGCTTGTATATTTTGGAAATAAATCCTTTTTCAGTTGTTTCATTTGCTATTTCCTCCCATTCTGAGGGTATGTCTTTTCACCTTGCTTATAGTTTCCTTTGCTGCACAAAAGCTTTTAAGTTTAATCAGGTCCCAGTTTTTTACTTCTGTTTTTATTTCCATTACTCTAGGAGGTGGGTCATAGACGATCTTGCTTTGATTTATGTCATTGAGTGTTCTGCCTATGTTTTCCTCTAAGAGTTTTATAGTTTCTGGTCTTACATGTAAATCACTGCAGATGGTGACTGCAGCCATGAAATTAAAAGATGCTTACCCCTTGGAAGAAAAGTTATGACCAACCTAGATAGTATATTCAAAAGCAGAGACATTACTTTGCCGACTAAGGTCCATCTAGTCAAGGCTATGGTGTTTCCTGTGGTTATGTATGGATGTGAGAGTTGGACTGTGAAGAAGGCTGAGCGCCGAAGAATTGATGCGTTTGAACTGCGGTGTTGGAGAAGACTCTTGAGGGTCCCTTGGACTGCAAGGAGATCCAACCAGTCCATTCTGAAGGAGATCAACCCTGGGATTTCTTTGGAAGGAATGATGCTAAAGCTGAAGCTCCAGTACTTTGGCCACCTCCTGCGAAGAGTTGACTCATTGGAAAAGACTCTGATGCTGGGAAGGATTGGGGGCAGGAGGAGAAGGGGACGACAGAGGATGAGATGGCTGAGTGGCATCACAGACTCGATGGATGTGAGTCTGAGTGAACTCTGGGAGATGGTGATGGACAGGGAGGCCTGGCGTGCTGTGATTCATGGGGTGGCAAAGAGTCGAACACGACTGAGGGACTGAACTGAACTGAACTGTTTCTTTCATTTCTTTTTCAATTATTTCTGCTCTGAACTTTATGATTCCTTTCCTTCTACTAACTTTTTTTTGGGGGGGGCATTTGTTCTTTTTCCAGTTGTTTTAGGTGTAAAGTTAGGTTGTCTATTTGATATTTTCTTGTTTCTTGAGGTAGCTATATTCTTGTATTGCTATAAATTTCCCTCTTGGAACTGCTTTTACTGAATCCCACGAGTTTTGAGTTGTCATGTTTTCATTGTCATTTGCTTCTAGAAATTTCTTATTTCCCTTTTGATTTCTTCAGTAACCTGTTGGTTATTTAGACATATATTGCTTAATCTCCAGGTGTTTGTGTTGCTTAGTTTTTTTTCTTGTAATCTAGTCTCATAGCATTGTGGTCAGAGAAGATGCTTGATAAGATTTCAACTTTCTTAAATTTACTGAGGTTTGCTTTGTGACCCAAGATGTGGTTTATCCTGGAGAATGTTCCATGTGCACTTGAGAAGAAGGTGTAGTCTTCTGCATTTGGATGGAATGTCCTGAAGATATCAATGAGATCCATCTCATCTAGTGTATCACTTAAGACTTGTGCTTCCTTATTTTCTGGTTTGATGATCTGTCCATTGGTGTGAGTGGGGTGTTAAAGTCTCCTACTATTATTGTGTTACTGTCAGTTTCTTCTTTTATGTTTGTTAGTGTTTATCTTAGATATTGAGGTGCTCCTTCTGTGGGTCCATAGATGTTCACAATTGTTATGTCTTCCTCTTGGATTGACTCCTTGATCATTATGTAGTATCCTTCCTTATCTCTTGTAATATTCTTTATTTTAAGGTCTATTTTGTCTGATATGAGGATTGATACTCCATCTTTCTTTTGCTTTCCATTTGCATGGAGTATACTTTTCCATCCTCTCACTTTCAGTCTATATGCGTCTTGAGGTCTGAAGTGGGTTTCTTGTAGATAGCATATATATGGGTCTTGCTTTTGTATCCATTCAGCCAGTCTGTGTCTTTTGGTTCAAGCATTTAATCTGTTTACATTTAAAGTAATTATTGATATATATGTTCCTATTGCCATTTTCTTAATTGTTTGGGGTTTGATTTTGTAGATCTTTTTCTTCTTTTGTATTTCTAGACTACGTAAGTCCCCTTAACATTTGCTGTAAAGCTGGTTTGGTGGTACTGAATTCTCTTACCTTTTGCTTGTCTGAAAAGCTTTTTATTTCTCCATCAATTTTGAGTGAGATCCTTGCTGGGTCCAGTAATCTTGGTTGTAGATTTTCCCCTTTCAGTATTTTAACTATATCCTGACATTCCCTTCTGGCCTTCAGAGTTTCTGCTGAAAGATGAGCTGTTAAATGTATGAGGTTTTCCTTGTATGTTACTTATTGTTTCTCCCTTGCTGCTTTTAATATTCTTTCTTTGTGTTTAGTCTTTGTTACTTTAGTATGTGTCTTGGCATGTTTCTCCTTGGGTTTATTCTGAATGGGGCTCTTTGTGTCTCTAAGACTTCATTGACTATTTCCATTTCCATGTTGGGGAAATTTTCAACTCTAATCTCTTCAAAAAATTTCTCATACCCTTTCTTTTTCTCTTCTTCTTCTGGGACCCCCATAATTCGAATGTTGGCGCACTGGATATTGTTCCAGAGGTCTCTGAGACTATCCTCAGTTCTTTTCATTCTTTTTACTTTACTCTGCTTTTTTTTTTAATTTTTTATTTTTACTTTATTTTACTTTACAATACTGTATTGGTTTTGCCATACATTGACATGAATCCACCATGGGTGTACATGTGTTCCCAAACATGAACCCCCCTCCCACCTCCCTCCCATAACATCTCTCTGGGTCATCCCCATGCACCAGCCCCAAGCATCCTGTATCCTGCATCGGACATAGACTGGCGATTCGTTTCTTACGTGATAGCTTACATGTTTCAATGCCATTCTCCCAAATCATCCCACCCTCTCCCTCTCCCTCTGAGTCCAAAAAGTCCGCTATACACATCTGTGTCTCTTTTTCTGTCTTGCATACAGGGTCATCATTGCCATCTTCCTAAATTCCATATACATGTGTTAGTATACTGTATTGGTGTTTTTCTTTCTGGCTTACTTCGCTCTGTATAATTGGCTCCAGTTTCATCCACCTCACTAGAACTGATTCAAATGTATTCTTTTTAATGGCTGAGTAATACTCCATTGTGTATATGTACCACAGCTTTCTTATCCATTCATCTGCTGATGGACATCTAGGTTGTTTCCATGTCCTGGCTATTATAAACAGTGCTGTGATGAACACTGGGGTACATGTGTCTCTTTCAATTCTGGTTTCCTCGGTGTGTATGCCCAGAAGTGGGATTGCTGGGTCATAAGGGAGTTCTATTTGCAATTTTTTAAGGAATCTCCACACTGTTCTCCATAGTGGCTGTAGTACTTTGCATTCCCACCAACAGCGTAGGAGGGTTCCCTTTTCTCCACACCCTCTCCAGCATTTATTGCTTGCAGACTTTTGGATCGCAGCCATTCTGACTGGTGTGAAGTGGTACCTCATTGTGGTTTTGACTTGCATTTCTCTAATAATGAGTGATGTTGAGCATCTTTTCATGTGTTTGTTAGCCATCCGTATGTCTTCTTTGGAGAAATGTCTATTTAGTTCTTTGGCCCATTTTTTGATTGGGTCATTTATTTTTCTGGAATTGAGCTGCAGAAGTTGCTTGTATATTTTTGAGATTAGTTGTTTGTCAGTTGCTTCATTTGCTGTTATTTTCTCCCATTCAGAAGGCTGTCTTTTCACCTTGCTTATATTTTCCTTTGTTGTGCAGAAGCTTTTAATTTTAATTAGATCCCATTTGTTTATTTTTGCTTTTATTTCCAGAATTCTAGGGGGTGGATCATAGAGGATCCTGCTGTGATTTATGTCTGAGAGTGTTTTGCCTATGTTCTCCTCCAGGAGTTTTATAGTTTCTGGTCTTACATTTAGATCTTTAACCCATTTTGAGTTTATTTTTGTGTGTGGTGTTAGAGAGTGATCTAGTTTCATCTTTACACGTGGTTGACCAGTTTTCCCAGCACCACTTGCTAAAAAGATTGTCTTTACTCCATTGTATATTCTTGCCTCCTTTGTCAAAGATAAGGTGTCCATATGTGTGTGGATTTAACTCTGGGCTTTCTATTTTGTTCCATTGATCTATATTTCTGTCTTTGTACAAGTACCATACTGTCTTGATAACTGTGGCTTTGTAGTAGAGCCTGAAGTCAGGCAGGTTGAATCCTCCAGTTCCATTCTTCTTTCTCAAGATTGCTTTGCCTATTCGAGGTTTTTTGTATTTCCATACAAATCTTGAAATTATTTGTTCTAGTTCTGTGAAAAATAGCGCTGGTAGCTTGATAGGGATTGCATTGAATTTGTAGATTGCTTTGGGTAGTACACTCATTTTCACTATATTGATTCTTCTGATCCATGAACATGGTATATTTCTCCATCTTATTTCCATCATTATATCTTCCTGCTCACGGATTCATTCTTCTGCTTCAGATATTCTGCTATTTATTCCTTCCTGAGTATTTTTAATTTCAGTAAATGTGTTGTTTGTCTCTGTATGTTTATTCTTTAATTCTTCTAGCTCGTTGTTAATTGACTCTTACATTTTCTCCATTTTGTTTTCAAGGGTTTTGATCATCTGTACTATCATCATTCTGATTTCTTTTTCAGGTAGTTTGCCTATTTCCTCATCATTTACTTGGACTTTTGTGTTTCTAATTTGTTCCTTCATTGCGTAGTATTTCCCTGCCTTTTCATGATTTTTTTTTAACTTATTGTGTTTGAGGTCTCTTTTTCCCAGGCTTCAAGGCTGCATTCGTTCTTCCTTTTGGTTTCTGCCCTTCCAAGGTTGGTCCAGTGGTTTGTGTAATCTTCGTATAGGGTGAGATTTGTGCTGAATTTTGTTTGTTTTTTTTGTCTGTTTGTTTTTCCTCTAATGGGCAAGGCTGAGTGAGGTGGTAATCCTGTCTGCTGATGACTGGATATGTATTTTTGTTTTGTTTTTTGTTTAGATGAGGCATCTTGAACAGGGTGCTACTGGTGGCTGGGTGATGCCAGGTCTCGTACTCAAATGGTTTTCTTTGTGTGAGTTCTCTCTATTTGATACTCCTTAGGGTTAGATCTCTGGTAGTCTAGGGTCTTGGAGTCAGTGCTCCTACTCCAAAGGCTCAGGGCTTGATTTCTGGTCAGGAATGGAAGTTCCACAAGTGGTTTGTTACGACATTAGTGAGTGAAGTTGCTCAGTTGTGTCCGACCCCATGGACTGTAGCCTACCAGGCTCCTCTGTCCATAGGATTTTCCAGGCAAGAATATTGGAGTGGGTTGCCATTTCTTTCTCCAGGAGATCTTCCTGACCCAGGGATTGAACCCGGGTGTCCTGCATTGTACGCAGACGCTTTACCGTCTGAGCCACCAGGGAAGACGCGATGCATTAGGTGACATTAAAATAAATACCCCAAAATGAAAAACTGAAGATGAACCTCAGACAAATGGCAGTTACAAAGTCAGGCAAATAATAATTAAAATAATGGAATATACACATATACATATATACCCATAAGCAAAGTCAGAACAGTCTAACTAAAATAAAGTACAGTAGATTGACCTGAAAAACAAAGGAAATAAAAAATTATATTTACCAGTTAAGAACAAAACTAATTTAAGCACAAACCAGAAAACAAAAGGAAAGCAAGGTGCTAAGTATGGAATAAAGCAATGAAAACAAACGAACAAATATACTGAGAGGGAAGGAAAGAAAGAAAAGAAAGAAAGAATAGATATGCAAAGTTAAACAGAGGTAGACAGACTTATGTACATTAAAGATTAACTGCAAGGGGAAAAGAACAGTAGGATAGGCAAATAAAGGAATAAATGTAGAAAAAATGTAATAGGTTTAAAAAAACTAAAAATTAAAATTATAAAAAAGACCAAAAAAAAAAGGAAAACTCCACAGAACTACAGAATTCCAGCGTAGAGGCAGAGGTTTATAACAACAATAAAAAGAGTGACTCAATATACACATATACATATGCATCCATAAGCAAAATCAAAGCGGTACAACAAAAAGAAAGTACAGTAGATTGACCCAGTGAACAAAGAAAACCAAAAATTATATCTACCAGTTAAGAACAAAACTAACTAAAGCATATACTGGGGAAAAAAAAAAAAAAGAAAGCAAGGTGCTAAGTGTGGAATAAAGCAATGAAAATAAAACTAACAAATATGTTGAGAGGAAAGGAAAGAAAGAATAGATATGCAAAGTTAAACAGAGGTAGATAAAGAAGATTTGTATACATTAAAGATTAACTGCATGGGGGAAAAGAACAGTAGGAAAAGCAAACAAAGGAATAAATATAGAAAAATAATAATAGCTTTAAAAATTTTAAAAAAGAGAAAAGAAGAAGAAGAAAAAGGCAATCTCCACAGGACTGCAAAGCCCAACATAGAGGCAGAGGTTTATAACAACAATAAAAAATTGACTGAGAAAAATAGAAAAGCTCAAAAGCTTAATTAGATTTCATAGTGACAATGAAATCAACAAGTACAATGGGGTGGGGGGGGGGAAAGAAAAAAGGAAAAAAAAATCCAAAAGAATCTACAGAACAAGTCAACATATAAGAATAATAAATGTTTTTCTTGAGTCACTGCTGTCAAGAGTCCTTTCCCTCTCTGGGAGTCACAGTCCACCTCATCTCCCTAGGATGCCCTCCAATACTGTGCTGATCTCTGGACCTGCTGTGGGGGCAGCTCAGATTCTAATCTGGTCCTACTCCTATATGTTCTTGCCTCCAATGTCCACAGCTATCAGAACTAGTGTGTTTTCTTTTGTGGGAGCTCTCAGTGACTTTTTTATATATTCCATAGACACAGAGTCTGCCTAGTTGATCGTGTGGATTTAATCTGCAGCTTACACAGTTGGTGGGAAGGTTTTGGGTCTTCTTCCTTAGCTACACTGCCCCTGGGTTTCAATTGTGGTTTTATTTCCACCTCTGCATGTGGGTCAGCCACTGGGGTGTGTTCCTGAGGACTTGGGTTTGCCCCTGTTGAGGGCCAGGTGTGGAGGTGGTGCAGCTGCTTGGGTCGCAAGGGTTCTCATAGCACCAGGTACTTAGGGAAGTTGGCAGTTAGGGCAGCAGTAAACACAGTGCTCTAGAAGGGTATGGCAACCAGTATTGGCCAATACGCTCCAGTATTCTTGCCTGGAGAACTCCCCTCCCTGACAGAGAAACCTGGAAGGCCACAGTCTACAGAGTGACAAAGAGTTGGACACAACTGAAGTGACCCTGTGCACACAGGCACAAGATTTTTTTTTGGCCTGTGGCAGCTTTGCCCTAGTGAGAGTTGAGCATGAAGGTGGTGCAGCTGTTTGGCTTGTGGGGACCTTGGAAGTGCAAAATGTGAAGGGACACGGACTGCCTCCACCCCAGGACTTATGGCCCTAGCAGAGTCTTCTTTTGAGGCTCTTATACCTGGTGATCAGAAGGCCTCTTTGGCCAGTCTTTCTCCGTAGCTCCACCTGTTCAGGCACTAAGAGGGCTCCCTTGCCTGGGGTCCTTCTCTGTAAATTGGCATGTCAGTCACTTAAAGAGGCACCCTGGGTGGGGTCTGATTCTGTAGTTCAGTGCATCAGGTGTTTGATGGGCCAGCCTATCTGTTCTTAAGCTCTCGATGCTGGTGTGTGGGGAGAGAGAGGCTATGGTGATGGCTCCACACTCTACATGTGACTCAGCAGTACCGCCTTGCTTCCATGGCTGCCTGGCTTTCCCCCACAGACATTTCCCAGCATGATCTCCTCCCTCACATCCCCTCGATCCATCTCTCTGTAGTCAATAGCAGCCCTCACTCTGGGGTTGCTCCACAATCCCTAAACTCCAGTTCCCAGCCCCTGCACCTTCCAAGGGACCTGCGTCCCTGTCCAGGGTATGTATGGCTGCATCAAGGACTGTCTGATTCTCATTCCATTTAGGCTGCCACAGATCAGCTGTTTCACTCTTAGCCTTAAATGTTTCTTTTCTGTCTAAGACAATTTCCCGATGTGGGGATGGGACCCTTGCTTCAGGTCCTCCACCTGCTGAGGGCAGGTCCAGTCCTACTAACACTCCTGTTTTTCCCCCTCGTTCCTTCATCCTACCGAGTTTTGTGTGGTTCTACACATTCTTTTCCACTGGTCAGGTACTCCTGTCCACTCTCAGCTGGTGTTCTGCATGCACTTCTGTGTCTGAAGGTGTATTCCTGATGCATCCGTGGAGAGAGATGTACTGAGATGTACTTCATATCCACCTACTCCTCTGCCATCTTGTTCTCTCTTTCCTCTGTTTATACTAGACATCCTCCTGTCACAAACCCTGCATCTTTAAACTTTTATTCTTAAAAAAAAAAAAGCCACACTGCTGGAGGTATGGGTGGAAGTGCAGATTACTATTTGAATTCATCCTCCCAGGACTTCTAATTTCATTGAAGCTGGAATAACAGTGCAGAAATTGCTTTAGACAAGGGTTTCTGCTCTTACTGTTGATTTAAACTGTCACTATCTGCTAAAAATGAAAATGCAAATTTGAACAAAGCCAAGGTTTCATCTAGGACAGGAAGACAACATTTAAGTTGGCAAAAATTGAAAGAAAATGCCACTTACTGAGCTGGCACAACAGAAATACCTCAAAAAGTCAAGAAAAAAAAATCATACTAGATATAGCAAACAGACAATTTATGACTTAAGACCATAGTAGAAAGTAGACCTGTTTAGGTAAAGTTTGAAAATATCATTAAAAATTCCAGAGAAGACTACTTTATTTTTATATGGCCCTGTATATCCTTTTTAGTAACAACAATAAATGAATAATCTGTTTTCTCCAGATCCCACACAGGGGATGCACATCCCTGTGCATGTCCCAGGCAGGGGCCAGATGTGTTTTCATCATACTGTCTCCAGTATTTTGCACAATGCTTGACACGTGGAAATACTCAATAAACTTTGGTTGAACAAATTAATAAATGAATACATGAAACAGTAATTTGGATCAGCATTCTTCTCCAAGTCATACTGAGACTTTTCCTGGATCATCATCAAATTTGGCGAAAGCCATTGGGAAGTCACCACATGAAGTATTAATAGTAATATTTCTGCTCTGCAGGAGATGAAGGAAGTTAGCCAGGTCACAGGCCCTCTGGTAGGAAATGGCTGGAAAGAATCTGAACAATCATCTACTTCAGTGGGTCTCAAAGTGTGGCTGGAGACCATCACCTGGGAACTTGCTAGAAAGGCCCCACTCCATACCTTGAACCAGAAATGCCACAGGGGGGGCCTGGAAATCAGTGTTTTAAGAAGTCCTTCCGTTTGAGAAAAACTGATTATAGTCCAATCTCCTAAGTTTACAGGAGAGGACATGGAAGCCCAGAAAGAGAAAATCAGTTGTTTTTCTCCAGAATCAACTTCTGTAATAAGCAGAAAGTTTAACGGTGCCGAATTTACCACTTCTTGGCTTTGTGAGGTTATTTCACTTCAGTTTTAGTTCTCTTACCCGTAAACTGGGAAGAATAATACTTACTCATGGTGGTTATAATAACTAAATGATATTTTATATAACAAACACAGAATATGGTAGACTTTCAACCAAGTTAAGTTCTCATATCACCATGTTACCTCATGCTTTAGGGTAGGATTTGACACTCATTTCTACTAAAAGTAGAGAAAAAGATGCTGGGAAACTCACATTCAACTTAATTTGTATGGCAGAGACTAACATCTGGTCCCCAATATACATCCTCTGTCCCTTCTATGGTGCAAGGTATTTCGGGTAGACACATGGCCATCAGCTAAAGAATGCCTTGTGACTAGGTTCTGGTCAATGGGATGAGAGTAAAAGTGATCTGTATAAGTACTTGTTTATGACCTTGGAGAAGAAAACCATATGTTCCCCCTCCTCTTTGCTCCTGAGGGCTGGAATGGTTCTTCCTTCAGACATATGGTCAAAGCCCCGTGAATGACAGAACACCAGTGGAAAAGCCTGTATCCTTGGATCCATTCAGGTGCAGTACAGCCCTGAACTATTAGAAAGAAAACCCTTTTTTTGTTTGTTTGTTTGTTTGAGCCACTTTAATTTGAGATTTTATTACAGCAATAGTTTATACTTTAAGTAATAAAAATCAGAAACTCTAGTCATATATATGTTCATCCACAGACAACCATAAAATTATATGGTATATATACTGGATTCTTTCTTGCTGTGCCTAAAGGGGTTAGAACGTTCCGGCAAAGGCAATTATCTCAATACACAAACTAAATCTCAGACTAGGCAGGGTTGTCAAATAAATAAAAACTATTTTCTGGCCCCAAAACTACATACAAGTGTGTGTAGAGTACACACATACAAGTGTGTATAGAGTACACAATTATATATATATATTATATATATATATGAAACAGGATTCTATACAGAATATATACACATATGTACATAGACACAAAATTTCCCCCTTGGGAAATGTAGTCAAGATTCTTATCCCCAAACTTATTAAATGTTTTTACGCAGCCTCTCTCTTTTAAATAAACGGTAATTTTTCCAAGGGTGAGAACTTGCTCAAATATGAAAACATTTGCCCATGATTCATATAATTGAGCTTGAGGTTGGAGTTTGCTACCATGAAAACTACAGACTTCACTTCAGATTTGTGTCTGGCAAGCCCACAGGAGTTCTAACATCAGTCTGGTTTTTGAAATAATTCCAGGGTGACATAAGCCATTAAAAGAGGACTCAGCTGGTGATAAAAAGATCCTGGTAAATACAATCATCAACTTGACAAACACATTCATCTAGAGACATCTAACCCTTGGTCTATACCCCTATAAACTGAAGTTTCTGAATAGTTTAGCATACATGAGCGAGCACAGATTGTGTTCACCATCTGGTTATCAGCCCTCTTCTTCCCCTACTTGCAGAGCTCAGCTGATGATGGCATAAGAAAATAAATCAATTACCCTAGCCAAAAAGCAGTTAACATAGAACTGAACTAGTATTCACAGCATCAGGAAATAGGATTCTATAAATCAGAATTTTTTTTTCCTATCAGTTTTCAAAGATACTCTGTGAAATATACCCCAACACAGACACATTCCCACAGGAACACGTGTTTCTTCATATGCACAGAGCTAACGTAAAGCAGAACAGCACACCTCTTGGGAAGTCTGTCTTTCCAAGTTAGAAAGCTGTTCAGTTCAATCTTGAGCCCCTTAGCTTTGATGATACAATGTCTAAAGTTTTCCAATAAGTTGAACTTCACATGGTTTCAGCATAATGGAAAAACAGGCCCTGGAAGAAGCACAAGCTGGAATCAAAATTGCTGAGAGAAATATCAATAACCTCAGATATGCAGGTGACACCACCCTTATGGCAGAAAGTGAAGCGGAGCTAAAAAGCCTCTTGATGAGAGTGAAAGAGGAGAGTGAAAAAGTTGGCTTAAAGCTCAACATTCAGAAAATGATCATAGCACTGGTCCCATCACTTCATGGGAAATAGATGGGGAAACGGTGGAAACTGTCAGACTTTATTTTGGGGGGCTCCAAAATCACTGCAGATGGTGATTGCAGCCATGAAATTAAAAGACGCTTACTCCTTGGAAGAAAAGTTATGGCCAACCTAGATAGCAAATTCAAAAGCAGAGACATTACTTTGCCAACAAAGGTCCATCTAGTCAAGGCTATGGTTTTTCCTGTGGTCATGTATGGATGTGAGAGTTGGACTGTGAAGAAAGCTGAGCGCCGAAGAATTGATGCTTTTGAACTGTGGTGTTGGAGGACTCTTGAGAGTCCCTTGGACTGCAAGGAGATCCAACCAGTCCATTCTGAGGAAGACCGGCCCTGGGATTTCTCTAGAGGGAATGATGCTGAAGCTGAAAACTCCTGTACTTTGGCCACCTCCTGCGAAGAGCTGACTCATTGGAAAAGATTCTGATGCTGGGAGGGATTGGGGGCAGGAAGAGAAGGGGACGACAGGGGATGAGATGGCTGGATGGCATCACTGACTTGATGGACGTGAGTCTGAGTGAACTCTGGTGATGGACAGGGAGGCCTGGCGTGCTGCGATTCATGGGGTCGCAAAGAGTCGGAGACGACTGAGCGACTGAACTGAACTGAACTGAGGAACCTGTGCCTTTTAACTTCTAGGTTGAAAGTGAAACAGTCAATAGAATCGAAGGCTAAACTGGCTAATTTACTTTCACAAAAATTCTATTTTGTTGGTGTTCATGTTTAATGGAAATACACACCTTTGCTCTCTTCCTGGCTCCCACAGGTCTATGGCTCTGATGAGAAGAGTAATTGTTGAAGAAAGATTATGAGAATCAGAAAGAGAAGAACTGTGTAGCTAAAACGCACAAAGGAAACAGAATGTGGCTTTAGGCCTAGAATCTGCCTCAAACTAATTCAGAGACTATCCCTAATTATTTCACCTTTGTGGGCTTCAGCTGTTTTCCCTATAAAGCCAGTAGATGCTCTTTAAGTACTAACATTCTAAAAATATTTTTTTTAATTTAAAGAACTTTATATTATTAAGGAAAGAAATGACAAAATGAACCCCATTATTTCCTTGTTTAAAATGCTTCAATAGTTCCTTGATGCCTAATGCAATCATTTTTAACATTTGCTTGTGCATGCCACTAAGTCTTTAGTATCAGTTCCCAGTATATACTTATTACTTTTAAATTACATATTTGTGCTATTGAATTTTTGTATGATGTGTGCATTATGAAACATACATAAAAATGGAATTTAAAAATAATGAAATTAAAAGTAAACAGAAATTTTAAATTTCTTTCCATACTCAGTGGACCATCTTGGCTGACATCATTTGAGGTATAAAATCTCATTTAGAGAACATGAAAATACAGCATAAAGTTTAAGCAACTCACTGTGCATAGAAAGGTCATTCATTATAATCTGATTCCTGCTTACTTTTCCAGTTTCATCTCTCCCCTTTCTTTCCTGGCCCCTAACTCAATGTTCCAGCAATTTCTTCCCTGAACATACCCTATCACTCAGTTTGAATCTTTATTGATGCTGTCACTTCTATCAGCAATACCCTTCACCTGGATACCTCTTCACCTGGAAAACACCTTCTCATCTATAGCAGAGACTATGAGCTGCCTACTTAGTTACAGAACCTCCCCTTTCTTAATAATACAACTCTTGTTTTTATTGGCGGCTGGAATGTAACCAGCGAAAAATTTATCCTTTTTTCAGCTTCCCTTAGTTGTAATTGTGTAAAACCACTCTGGCCAATGAGATGTAAGCAGAAGCGGTGGATGAACTGTCAGCAGTAACATTCTAAACTGGAAGCAGACTCACTGAACATGAACACTTTTGCTCTTGGTCTTGCTCTTCTTTCTAGAACATGGACTTGACCCTGAAGGCAATGATAGTAAGACCATCAGATGAGGCTCCATGGTGAGGACAAGGGTATGATGTATAGAGGACTTAAAAAGGGCAGTCAACCAGAAGACAGACATCAGAGGGGGAAATGGTGCCAGAAGGGGAGGCCAAGATGGGGTTTTGTTTTGTGCCCCAAGAGCATTCGGAATTCTCGAGGTTTATTCTATGAGGTCACAGGATTTGATTTTCATTATAGAAAGTTCATGCTGGCTGTAGTATGCAGAACGGATTGAAGAAGGCAAGTTTCCACTCAGTGAGAGGTGTCAGAAGCCTGTTGAATAGCTCACAAGGGAGATTATGGGAATATAAACTTGGCGGCATTTAAGGTGGAGAGTGCATGAATTAGAGATACTCAGAGGATGAAACTGACAGCACTTGGTAATCGATTATACGTGTGAAATCAAAGAAAAGGAGATGTCAAGGGCTTGTAAAACAAAACAACAAATGAATGATCCCCACCCTGTGTGATGGTAATCACAACGCGGAGCACTGCTGGAGAAAATCACACCACAGGGCAGATTAATAATAAATCCATGACTGCCCTTCATCCGGGCTCTCAGGACTATTCATTAATCCTCCAGGTTCTCTCTAATTACTTTGCTCCCCTACTCCCTACTTAAACCTGGTCTACTCTTCTCAAACTTCTGACTCCTCCGGTTCTCTACCACACTCACAGATGACCATCTCACCTCCAGCTTCACAGTGAAAATATAAGTCACCTGAAGAAAGCTTCCTCAGCTTTCCATTGTGAGCTTACACTTCCCCAGGTCTGCACTCTTTTTTTTTTATATCAATAGTAGGGTTAAATCCCTGCTCTTATCTAGAAGTCACTGCTTCCTGCCTTCTCCAAAACCTTACATGCTCATTCTCCCTTCTCTCTCTGATGTCCCTAACCTGTCACTCACTGCTAGAACCTTCCCACCAGCAAGTAGAGCTGCTCAAGCAAACCTCTGCCATTATCAACCGACCAACCAAACCGAAAACTCCATTCATTTTCAGTTACTCCTCCACTAGCAACTGCCCCCATTTCTCTCTTTCCCTCCCAACCAAATTTCTTAAGAATTGCCTAAACGTGCTGGCTCTGTTTTCTCAGCTATCATTCTGATTCTGGCATCTGAGTGCCTTGGCTTGAATCCTGACTACCTAGCTGGCCTGTAGCTTGAATCCACACTAGCTAGCTGTGCAACTCTGGGTGAGTAAATTCCTTTAGACTCAGTTTACCTCTTCTGTAAAAAGTGGGGGGGGGAGGTCTAAGATGACTACACGCTACAATATAATCCATTTTAAGCACTTGGCATGGTGTCTGGCATTCGGTCATTATTAGTTGTAGCTGCTGTACTAATCATCATTTATTCCTCAACCCTTATCATCAGCCCCCAGTAGTATAATAAAGTCACTTTATCAAATAGACAGTTTTCAGTCCTAATCTCATTTCCTCTCCCAATCTCCTTGGAGGCTGTTCCCTCCCATTTTCAGCTCTCCTGGTCTGATTAGCTCTTGTTCATTACTCTTTAGCCCCACTTTGCAGGCATATCCTCCTCTACTGAGTCTTTAGTGCTGTAATTCCTTTGAGCCAAATTCATTATTCTTCTGTTAGAGTCTCTCACGCATATCTACAGCTTCAAACATCACCTACACTGACAGCTTCCAAATCTCTACTTCTAACCTTATCTCTTGTTTCAGCATAGACCCAACTGTCTACTCCTTGTCTTCATTTAGATATCTCAGAAGCAGGACTCATGATCTTAACCCTTTTTCCTTTAACTCTCCTCTGAAGCCTGTCTTTGTGCATTTCCTAACACTTCTATCAATACATCCATTCATTTACCAAATACCTACTGAGTACCTATGTTCCAGAGTTTTTTTTCTACACATTGTTTTAGAAAATATTTGAGAGAACTTATAACTAGTAAGCAAAGATAAACAAGGTGGGTGGGATTAAAGATGAAATAAATATTAATTAAAGATTAAATAAAGCCAAAGATGGGAATAAAATCAATTGGGATGGGCCTAAACACATATACCAGTGGCTTTAAAATCCACTAAAAATGAGTCTCAGATTTGCTTTAAATTCTCAAGCAGGTAAACAGGTGAGGAATATCTTGCCAGTGACTCAAGATGATACACAGGAGAAACTAAAATTATTCAGAAAAACTAAGAGAAACTAAAAATAATTTAAATACTCAGATCAGACAAGATTTTTTTCTGTGAGGCCTGTGTTACGAGGTCTCTGTGTGAGGTCATCCTAATCACCAGGTATTATTTGGGAATTAACTTCTAAGTGTGCCAGGTGGGTGAACTCAGGTTTAACAACTTTCTTGATACTAGTCACACAGCTAGGGAATGGTAAGGCCAAGATTTTAAGCTCATATATATAAGCTACCAAACCCATGTTCTTTACATAACCCCAAAGTATCTTTTAAAAATAAATGTCCCTGGGCTTTCCTGGTGGTCTGGTAGTTAGCAATCTTCCAGCCTGTGCAGGAGACGTGGGTGCGATCCTTGGACGGGGAAGATCCCACATGCCTTGGAGCGGCTAAGCCCATGCACCACAGCTCCTGAGCCTGTGCTCTAGAGCCTGAGAGCCACAACTACTGGAGCCCGCGTGCCTACTCATGCTCCGCAGCAAGAAGCTACCACCATGAGACACCCAAGCCACTGCAGCTAGAGCAGCCCCTGTTCACTGCAGCTGGAGAAGCTCCATGCAGCCAGGAAGGCACAGCATGGCCAAAAAGAAATAAACAAATAAATCTTTTTAAAAACGTCCCCCGCCCGGCATCTCTAAGACAACAGATGGCTACATACAGCATCCATAACAGTGCAACATATGATATTGCAAAAGCTCTCTATCTTGAAGATCCTCTGGCAGCTCTGTGCTTTCAATTTAAAGACAAATCCATAGTCCTTGGTAGAAAAAATTGTGGGGAGGGAAGAATATGATGTATTAATAAAACATGGTAAGATCATTACCTGGTCCCTTAAGTAGCCTCTGAAGTAAGGGCAATGGGGGGAAAAAAAAAACCTGCAGGAGGTTTTTTTTCCCCTCCTAATAGATCATACATTTCAGCAGCTAAAAGGGTATGAAAATTTAACGGAATTTTTAATGTCTTTCTAGGTTTTGTGATACCACAAAGAGATCATTTTCGTTCTCCTCGCCACGAGAACAGATGGGTGACAGGGGTGGCAGGGCCATGACTCACCATCTCCTCCTGCCCGCAGAGCCTGCCTGAGCAGTGGGCAAACTTCTGGGATCAATAGGGTTCAAGGCAAGGCGGTATCTGCCAGCAAACCTTGGAGAAGGCCATTAGTCAACCAGTGACCTGCCAACCTGACCACAGTGGCCTTCTAATGCGGATTCTCAGAAAGGTTAGCCCATGCTGGGAAACTGAAAAGGTCGTGGGTATCTCACCATCAAAACTCTACAGAACTGGGGTAAAGGGCAGAGCAGAAGAGCTAGGCTGTCAGAGGGAAGGGCCACCTCAGAGGCCAAGGTCATCACCCATCTGCTGCGTGACCGAGAGAAGCTAAGTATAAGAGACAGCAGCTGACATGCTACGTGCCCCCGAGAACGGCAGCCACCGGAAATGGCTGCCCTTCAAGAACACAGAACGGAATGTCCTCCAAATGGACGACAATCGTGGCATGAGCTCAGGTGTCTAACCAGGGTCTAGAAGCTAATACCTTTCAGAACAAGGGAAAAGAAATCCAAAATGGAACTGTACATTTTAATGTGATTAAAATACATGCCACTTTGTGTCATACTGTCTACTCCTTCTTCTGGGATTTCAGAGGGACTGAGACAATTCTAATCATCTGAGAACCACATCCTTATGCCTCTTTTATCTATGTTATTTCAGAGAAAGGGAAGAAGGAACCTCTGAGATGGAAGGCATCGCCTGTGATCTTCTTGAGCAATGTCCTTGAGTCGGCAACGAGAAGGGGCTCTGGACTTCAGCAGATCTTGACATGGACCTAGCTCCATGATTTATTAATATTTTGACTTTGGGCAGGTGATTCATTAGATCAGACAACCCCAGACTCTTCAACTGTTTCCCTTTCACTGAGTTGAAAATATCATTTTTATCTGGGTCATTTTCCTGTAGATAAACCTTTTTTTTTTTTTTTTTGTCAGCAGCCTTTATAGGCCTAGAATAGGAAACAGGATTTCAGATATAATCTGACCAGAAGGGGCAGAAGGGGCTCTTGCTATCTTGCTTTGAATAGTGCAGCTGTATAGATGCAGCCCAGCCCCAGGAGGCTCTGCAGCCTTGCGGTCAGATATGCCGGCTCTAGAGAAAACCCATCTCTAGCTCCATTACTTACTGCGTGACTCTGAGCAACTTACTTCTCTGTGCCTTAGTTTACTGATCAGTAAAATAAGTATAAAATAGTATCTACATAGATTGGTTAAGGGAATTAAATAATTTAATAGATGTAAAGTATCTAGAAGTGACTGGTATGTAATAAATACTCAACAAATATTTACTTGGTTTATTACAACGATTCTCTAAGAAACTTAGGCTACTACTGAGTTCACATTTATACCTCTGAAAAGATAATTTTTCCATCCTTTTATTTTTTTATTACAGCATAATTTATATATAACATTACATTAGTTTTAGGTGAATAGCATGATTTAATATTTGTAGATTTACAAGATGAGCATCACAATAAACCTAACTAACTTTCATCACCATTAGCCTCTGGCAACCACCAATCTGTTTTCTGTTTCGATAAGCTTGGTTTTATTATTTTTTAAAATTCTACATATAAGTGAGATCATGAGGTATTTGTCTTTCTCTGACTTATTTCACTTAGCACAATGCCTTCAAGGTCCTTCTATATTGTCACAAATGTTAAGATTTCATTCTTTTTATGGCTGAATAATATCTCATTGTATATATATTCCATACCATCTTTACCCATTCATCTGTTGGTGAGCACTGAGGTGGTTACTTTAGTATCTTGGATATTGTACATAACGCTGCAATGAACACGGAGATGCATACACCTTCTCAAGTTAGTGTTTTCATTTTCTTCAGATAGCCAGAAGTAGAATTGTTGCATCGAGTGGTAGTCCTGTTTTTAATTTTTTGAGAAACCTTCATCATGTTTTCCACAGTGGCTGTACCAACTCAGAGTCCTACCAACCATCATAAATGTTCTCCTCTCTCCATATCCTCACCAACACTTAGTTATTTATTGTCATTTTGGTAACAGTCATTCAGGAGTATGAGGTGATATTTCATTGTGGTTTTGATCTGCATTTCGCTGATGATTAGAGATGTTGAGCATCTATTCATTTATCTACTGGCCATCTGTATGTCTTTCGGGGGAAAAAATGTCTATTCATATCTTCTGTCAGTCTCTCCTTGTATTTTTTAATAAAAAGACATGACTATAAACCCTTCATAAAAATTCACCTTGTTAAGTTTAGGCTACCTTCTAGTACACTGATGTTTAAACTATTTTTGGATTATGTTGTTCAATGTATTAATTGTGGTTCTTTGTTTTCTATCATTTGCATTTTTATTCAGCAAGTCTCTTGTGTATTCATCTAAGTTGTTGATCGAAAATACTGACAAGGGCAAGTCAGAATGCAATGCTGTGCGTCACACCAGCAGGGACACACAGGTTGAGATTTGGTCCATTACAGTCTTTGAGATACTTCCTTGTACATTTGGGAATCCATTTTTGAACACATTTATTTCAAATATCTCTTTTCATTATGAGAAAATTTTAAAAATTCTCAAAAATGTGTTGAATGCAGGATACTTTTCTTCTATGCCATTTTATTGATCTATCTATCATGTTCTCAAAATTCTAAATAATTAACTCATTTATATATTCAATAACAATTAATGAAGAGCATTCTGTCAATAAACAGATAAATATATTTAATAACAAGGTAATTTTATATAGTGACAAGTGCTGAGAAGAAAATACAACCAAGAAACAGAATATGGGTAGAGCAGGGGTGGCAGCGTGGGTGGGAAAGGAAGGCTCTTCTCTAATGACATCTGAGCTCAGACCCGAAAAGAAAGAGATGGCCATGAAGATACTTTGAGAAAGACCGAGCCAGAGAGAAGTCAGAGATAATGAAAAGGAAATATATACTGGAAATCTTTGAGGATAGAAAGGTTACCATGGTTGAATGGTGACTATGGGAGTCATGGTAAGCAATAAAAATGACAGAGAGGGAGATATCACATGTGACCTTGTAGAGCATGGCAAGGGATTTAGATTCCCCGCCACCCCCCCCCACCCTACTGTAATGAAAAGCCACTGGCTGGGAAGAATTTAGGCAGGAGAGTAACATGATCTAATTTACATTTTAAAAATAATACTATGGCTGCCGTGTAGAAAACAGATTATCAGAGGGAAGAACATAATCAAGGAAATCAATGAAGAGGCTGGGACATTAACGTAGCAACAGATGAAAGTACTATGAACTGGGAGGGTAACAATGGAAAAGGGTAAGAATAGCCTACTTCTGGGTTCCTTTTGGAGTCAAACAGAAAGGACTTGTTGATGAATTGAAGGTAAGGTGTTAGTGAAAAAGAAGCATGAAGAGTGACTTGTAGATTTGGGTCCTGACCAACTGGAGAATTGTGGTACCTTTTACTGAGATGGAGATACCCAAAGGAACAATCTGTTGTATGGCTGGGCTGTGTGAGCAAATTAAGAATTCTGTGTTGGAATTAATCTTCCCCATGCATCTATGCCCCTATTAAACATTCATTTTGGGGTGATGCTAGGTCACAGAGAGGAGACAAGGAGTCTTAAAAGAGAGTCTACAAGAAGATATAAAGGCGGACACACAACATGTAAGTACCAGGTGCTACTGGAGCTTGGTTTATGTACCAACTACCAGACAGGGAGATTGTTACTGAGAAAAGAATGTCAAGAACAGATAACACCCAAGGTCAGGGTAGCAGGACTTATTCACAGCAAACCCGGGTTACCTCCTAATGACATTCTCTTTCACAATTATAAGCTTAACAACCAAAACCAAGATATCTTATATCATTTATATAAAGGACACAGATCAATAGTTTTGAGGGACTAAACTTTTGGAAAATTGGGATAAAGTATGACTATTTCCTGCCTCTAGGCAGCAATTCAGTTTTATTCCCAGGGGCTCCAAGATCACATCTAAAACTTATTTTCTTCATTGTGAACGCCCAGCTGGACATAAAACTGACTGAGACGGTCAAAATGTTGTCTAAGGTTTTATTTTCTCAGGCACACTTGGTCTGAATGAAGCTAGTTCTCTGGAATAATGATTTCAGCATCTTGCATCCCATAGATTTCCAACTTTCTCAGCTCAGGCCACAGTAGCCTAATTTCACCACGCTCCCTCCTGCCACAGAGTTATTCAAATGCTGTCACCTCTGCCTGAAACATTGTTCACAGGCCCCTTCACAGCATTAATGCACATTAAGTTACATAAACATTGCTTTCTCAAACATTTCCTAGTTTCTCTGACAAGTTCATATTCTCTCTTTTATTCTTGAAGCCCCTTTCCCTGTTCTTTGTAGCATTTACCTCAGTGGCAGTTTTGTGATGGGTTGTTAATGCTCTCTCCACTACTCTAAACCCTCTAGGAAGACAGAAATCTAGTTGGCTTTGGTTCACCGTTATTCTCTTGCACGGAGCACAATGCTTAGTACTGTTAATTTGACGAACAAAAGCAAAGAAGAAAAATGAAAGTCTTTCCTCTCTTTTTACACTGTCATTCCTATTACCATGTTTTTGTATCCCATTAGTCCAACCTTCTTACTTTCCCTTCCCCTGAATAAAATTACCAAAAGTCCCTTTTAGTTATTCATAGGATTTGGCATTAGGGCAGCCCACTGTTAGTTCTACTATGATATTTTATGGAGTCCTGAAACTTGCATTGGTTAACTTAGTTACTATTTGCCAGGGTCTTAATAGAAGTCACAACACACACATACAAACCCACTCCCTCATAAGGACAATGCAAGGCAGGTATTCCTATACATGTATAATAGATGAAGAAACTGAGTCTCAGAGAGTTTGAGTGACATATCCAAGGTTTCACAGCCAAGTGGTAATTCTGGGATTTGATCCCTGGTCCTTCTGATTTGAAAGCTTGTGATTTCTGGTTCTCCCAAATGTAAACTCTTTTTTTCAGAGCTGATGGGAAATATAAATATGATAGTATATGATAAAAAAAAAAACCTCTTCTAAAGTTGTAAAGCATTGTAGGAACATTAGTCACTGAGTTTCCCAGTTAATTATTACCAATGCACACTGTATTTTTTTATTTGCCTGTGGCTAACCCTGGGATTTCTTTGGAAGGAATGATGCTAAAGCTGAAACTCCAGTACTTTGGCCACCTCATGCGAAGAGTTGACTCGTTGGAAAAGACTTCGATGCTGGGAGGGATTGGGGGCAGGAGAAGAAGGGGATGACCGAGGATGAGATGGCTGGGTGGCATCACTGACTCGATGGACGTGAGTCTGAGTGAACTCAGGGAGTTGGTGATGGACAGGGAGGCCTGGCATGCTGCGATTCATGGGGTCGCAGAGTCGGACACAATTGAGCGACTGAACTGAACTGAACTGATGTGCTGTCAGAGAAGGCAATGGCACCCCACTCCAGTACTCTTTCCTGGAAAATCCCATGGACAGAGGAGCCTGGTAGGCTGCAGTCCATGGGGTCGCTAAGAGTCCGACACAACTAAGCAACTTCACTTTCACTTTTTACTTTCATGCATTGGAGAAGGAAATGGCAACCCACTCCAGTGTTCTTGCCTGGAGAATCCCAGGGACGGGGGAGCCTGGTGGGCTGCCGTCTATGGGGTCACACAGAGTCAGACACGACTGAAGCGACTTAGCAGTAGCAGCAGCATGTGCTGTTTTGCTCATCAAAAACAAACAAACAAACAAAAGTTGCCAGTTATGGGACTGAAGGAAAACCTATAATTCAAATCAAGGTAATCTCTTAAAGGGACTTCACAGTTGGCACAATGGTAAAGAATCTGCCTGTCAACGCAGGAGGTGCAAGAGATATGAGTTCAATCCCTGGATTGGGAAGATCCCCTGGAGTAGGAAATGGCAACCCACTCAAATGTTCTTGCCTGGAAAATTCCATGGACAGAAGAGCTTGAGATGCTACCATCCATGGAGTCACAAAGAGTTGGACACAGCTGAGCATGCACATGCGCATACACACACACACACACACACACACACACACACACAGCCTCTTAAAGAGTTAAAAATATGATTATGATTTAGAAACAGACATCTGCTTAGTCTATTATATCCAATTTTGGGGGGGGGAAAAAGCTGTGGGAATCCAAAGGTTAAGCTCAGAAAAAGATATTCCCCAAATTTATAAGTTGGTAATAATTATATGGGATCATTTAAGAGGAATGGGTCTTGGAAGACATGATCTGTCACTTAGAGAAGAGTTTATGTTCAGAAGAGACAGCTGTTAAGATACCAAGAACTAATATTTTCTGAGGACATAGGATGTGTTAGGAACTATACCTGCAATATTTCCTTTAATCTTCATAATATACCAATTAAGGCTCAGAAAAATCAAGCACTTCATGCAAAATCACATATGACCGAGCCAGAACTGAACTTAGGTATCTGACTCTGGTGACTGCATCTTTAAACATTAAAATTTGTAGTTGTTCAGTGTAACCCCACGGACTATAACCTGCCAGGCTCCTTTGTCCATGGGATTTCCATTTCCTTCTCTGGGGATCTTCCTGAACCAGGGATTGAACTCCTGTCTTCTGCATTGACACACAGATTCTTTACCAGTGAGCCACCAGGGAGGCCTTAAACTTTAAAATTGGCAATGACTAATACATTACTTATTTTATTTATATCAGTCACTTGAAAGCTTGCTTGATACGGTCCAAGATCCAACCATTTCCAGCTGTCTTGGGCAAAGCAGTTTTTGCATCTTCAAGATTGAACACTGGACAATGGTTGGGTTCACCTATGTAGATCTTTCCCTCAGTGACATTCTTCTAGAGCTTACTCCCTTTTAACTGATAGTATATAGATTGGCTAAATGACCAAAATTTACTAAAAAATGTCAAAGAGTAAAGCTGACAAGGAGTTGTGAAATGGAACTGGGGGTCAGAAGATCTGGTTTCTGATATCAGCTCTGTCACTAAGAAGCTGCAAGATGAAAGAAATTCACCCTGACTCCCCAAGTGCTGGTTTTTCATCTATAAAATGAGGGCATTAGAGCAAAATCTTCAAGATTTCTTTTGGCTCTGGTACTCACTGGCTGTCCAGTGGTAGGAGAAGAAGCTGGAGTTTGACCTCACTTTTGGGAGGCTCCCAATTATTTTCCAGATGCCATGCTGAAAAGAGGAGCAGTTCCATGAAACCTTATATAGAGCAAAACCTCTGACAGTCATTATTTTACAACCTGATGTGGTCATCACTGTTCCCTTATCCTTCTGGCTCTGCAGGGCTATTCCTGGAAGCACCAGCAGCTGAAACAGTACTTCTGGGAATCCAAGGGCACTGAAGAGTAGGGAACATGGTTACTTCTTTCAGGCCCACTGATAGGAAACAAGTGTCCAGGGAGTGAAGACTGTTTTCCTCTAGTTGCCAAGGCACACTTACAAATGATAACAGATAACATGTCTACAGGTTTTGTAAATCACATTGTCTTTTGATCTGATATCTCATTCAAGCTTCTCAACAAACTTTATGGAAGGGAAGGTAGGTAATGGGTACTATATGTAACTGAAGGAAAGAAATGGGCTTGGGAAACACACACACACACACACACACACACATACACACACTTTCTCAGTTTCATAGCAGCTACAAAGCTCCTACAACTCCTTCACTTTAATCTAATTTATTTATAGCACTGGCAGGAATAATTATTGGAACCATCTCTTGAGAGCAGTGAAGCCAATTTTTTGACACTGAGTCTCTTACCAGTGGCCCCATATTCAAGGAAGGATAGAAATGTCATTAGAAGTTAAACCCAGTCCCCTCTCCTATCCCATCCTCTGCCACTCATCCCCACCCCATGCCAAGTCCATTGCTCCAGCGACACCCAACCATTCACTGACATTCTTCTGTATCTTCATGCCTTTGTCTGTGCTGTTTCTTCTGCCTCACAAGTCATTTTCCCTTTTTTCTTGGTGAAATACTACTCATATTCTTTCAGATAGTATCTTTGAGATACTATCTCAAATGCCATCTCATGCAAAGACTTCTTTGATACAAACTCTAGTTATTGGTGACTTACTACTCTGCTTGCCCAAGTAATTTGTACATCTCTAGATTATTGAAAAACATAAAAAACATTGAGAATGTTAATTCAATTATCTCCACTCCTCAGCCCACAGATGTGAGATACTGAAGGGATGGACCATGATGAATCCAATTTTTGTATCCCTGGTACTTAGCCCAGCACCTAGCACACAGGATGCACTCAGTAGTATGGCTAAAGGGATGGATGCATGATTGGATAGGTCACTAACTGACAGGAAGACCTCTAGGTCATTTCCCATCAGGAAGAAGTTTGATTTTAAAGGGTAAAGTAAGATACTATGATACTCAAAGGATATGTTATTGTCTCAAGTCCTGGAAAGACCTTGTTCTGGCACTTGGACAAGAAAGAAAAAGATGATAAGAGTAGAAAGGATAAGACCAAAGATTCATGGTCAAGGGTAAAGCCTAGTCCACAGCATCCACAGGGATGGTCTCCCTCAGGACAAGGAAGAGATAGTACAACAGACCCTACAGAGCCTAGAAAATATTGCAATTACCTGCGGCTGATGGTTTCTCCAGACATCCCAATGTAAATTACCAAAAACAGCACTGACATCTTGTGATACCAAGATGGTGCAACAAGCAGTTCAGCAAAGCTTGAAATGACAAGCAAGTCTCACATTCTAAATCCTTATAAACATGTCTAGTTTTATTGGGCAAATTCAGAACATTGAGTATTCACAGATACAAGGACTTTATAATATCCACAGCTATGGATGCCATTGCTGGACTCAGGCTCCCAACATCACTCCTGATAAATACTACTGGTGAAAACTCCTTGGGTATGTTTCCACAATGGGATTTCCTTTTCTTTCCCCCAGGATGTGGTAGAATTAGCAGAAGTACTCCCATTTCCTACTTCTATACTCTTATTTAATCCCAGGAAAAGGAACTGCCTAACTGATTCATGAGGCTTGGGGGAAAAAACCAACACCATGGGGCCATTTTAACGAGGAAGTAGAGCTGCAGCCTTGAAAGGGGTCAGTGCAGGCGTGGCACGAATGTCTCTTCTTGAACCACCTCCAGGCCAGTGGGCTCTTGGAGTCTGAGTTTGAATTTAGCAGATGAAACGGCACATCAAGTGCTGAAACAAGCCCAGCCAGATGTCTTGTCTCTTTGTCCCAGCTCCTTGGCCTGCCAATGAATGGATCAAGTCAGTGCCATGCAGTTTCCAGGGCCCAGGCAGGAGCAGAAAAGAGGATAAGATTCCCTCCATGTTCTTTAACTTAGTCTAACCAAAATCAAAACAACACTTTGCTTCAGGTGTCTCTGTAAAGTATTCTCAACTGGTTAGACTCTGGGGCAGAACAGTGGTGAATACTAGCAGATCTATGTTCCCAACATGTACTCATCATTAGTCAAGATCCTTAAGCTATACTTTTAAGCCTAAAGGATAAAAATATCTAAACTGCAGCTTCAGTTAACTGCAGGATTTATTTCACTCTATGAAAAAAGTGGTATTCTCAGGGATTCCCTGATGGCTCAGTGGTAAAGAATTTGCCTTGCAATGCAAGAGATATCGGTTTAATCCCTGGTCCAGGAAGATCCCACATGTTGCAGAGCAACTGAGCCCGTGTGCCGAACTACTGAGCCTGTGCTCTAGAGAACGCTTGCACAACTACTGAAACCCCTGTGCTCTAGCTCAGTCTCTGCAACAAGAGAAGCCACCATAATGAGAAACCTGTGCACTGCAACTACAGAGGAGCCCCCACTTGTCATAACTAGAGAAAAAGCCCGAGCAGCAATGAAAACCCACCACAGCCAAAAATAAATAAGTAAATAAACTTTTTAAAAAAGTGACATTCTCAATCTCTTGAAAATAAGTTGTGCATGTTGCTTTGGGTTTGTTTTTTTTTTTTTTCTGAAGGATAATATTTCCTTTTAGGAAAGTCTCTGACAGACTTGCTGTAGGAATGAACTCTCATTCAGGTGGGGGTGTATCTTCCACAGGAGTCCCTGCTTAAGTGGCAAACGGGTTAGTGAAAAAAGGACTATGAACACTGGATTTATGAAACAAAATCATGGTCTATCATCTAATACTATCACTTAATTCAAAAGGAGGTACAGAGTCCATTAACTGTTAGGTTAACTGTTCCCAACTAGCAGGAGCAACTGAAGCCAAAGAGGGGCTTATTTATCAAATCCTTTGTTCAAACACATATTCGCTCATTCAAGTACATATTTCATCAGTATGTACTAAGTGCCAGATAAAGGGCCCACAGTGTCCAATGCCTAAAACATGGTCTCATAAAGGGAGAGGAAACAAGACAAAAAATGTAGCCTCCCTCTTGAGGAATGATCCCCTTTACATCTGCTTCATCATCATTTCTGCCTCTCATGTAACAGTTAATAACTCCTTCTACTTGGACTTTAAGTTTCTGCATTGTCTGGCTTCCTTGACCCCAGAAAACAAGTGATCTATAAGCTAACATACTATACCCTTGCAGGCATTACAAGGCTTTTTCTGTAATGCAAATTACCACTCTATAATTCAGCCATGCTGTACACATTCATAAAATGGCCTGCCCCAATAACACAATGAAACACTTTTCCCAGGAAGATAAAAAGCAACTGGGACATGCTTAAAGAGAGCCTGGATAATCAATTAGAACAGATAGGATGCTGCTTTTCTTCCTAAGGATCCTTCTTCCCTGTTGATTTCTTCCTTCCTATTTGCTTTTGATAGATGTTTAGGATCAGATAGGTAACAAGGCAATGGTTCACACAGAAGGGAAGGTCAAAATCTATTGACACAGATAATTTTATTGGACTGCTGCTGCTGCTGGACTATGGGTATATAATTCCCTACAAAATACTGGGCTTGAGGTTTCTCTATCAATTCTGAACATGAAATCAACTAGTATAGTTTTAACTGTTCAAAAAAATGTCTACTATATTCTTCTGACTCACAAAACTGTTTTTTCCCTTATTTTGTATAATGTTCCCAAACCAAACCACCCAAATACCTCCCTAAAGGAAAGCATTAAGTGGTAACATTTTATCTTTGGAAATTTGCAAGTAGTTACTTAAAACATTGTAAATTTCTTCCCTTGTCCTTGAAATGCACCATATAAATATTGCATTTGATCCTTAACTTACACTTCATAAATAATTTATTTGAAAAATATCCCTCCATAAGACTATCAGCTGCTGAGGTGTTCAGTTTTCGGGGAAAGCATTTATTTACTGCATGAGCCCAGGAAGGCTGGTAAAGACTTGGCTAAAAGCTCCACACGGAACGAATTATGGTAATTATATTAATGGTCAAATCCATGATGTGCTGTTCAAATCTGTTAAAAGGTTTTGTACTGTATTGCCCACGTCTGATGGGCAATGAGTCCACCGGAAATGTTTAACACTTCATAGGGAAGCTTCCAAGATACATTTCTCATAGTTCCAAGAACTGCGACAGACTGTCTGGAGGTAACTTCCAGAGGAATCTCTGAAAGTCACAACTGGGAGTCCATATTTATCTCTTTAACATCTTCCACTTCTGGTTCAGACCGAAACTACAAACTCAAGTCATCAGAAATGGAAATCAAAGGAAACATCACACAATTAATTTTGATGAATGGGTAAGTTTTAATTCACGTATGGCAATATTCTGGTTAATGATATGTCTCCTTAGGACATCCATTAAAAATCCATTAACTTAACAGGCAAAATCTAATAAAGTTACTCTGGAAACTTTCTGTGAGGTTAACATTATAGACTTTTAATGAATATTTCCTGTAGGTATTGCTCTATTAGCAGAGCTAATATACTTATTAAACATGGATCTTGTGCTGGGGGCGGGGAGGGGAACACAAAAAGATGAAAATTATCAGAAAATCAGAGTTGAGGTTGGACCCAAGCCACCTAAAATCCTGCTAAAATTAGTAAAGCACGCTAGAGCTTTTAGAAGTGAAAATTGTGGATATCCCAGTACCAGCCACCCAAGTCATTCATTTATCCTTATCCACTTACTACTCAAAGAATAATTTAGCTGCTAAAATGTGCCATGTCTTGTGCTGGGGCCATAATATGAAGGTAAACAAGTGAAAATTCACAGGTCAAGAAGCTTACAGTCTACAGTAAAATCAAGACATCTAACAGGTAATCAATGTATACTAAAATAAAGCTGCATTCAACGCACGATGGGAATACTCAGGAACAAACAACTAAGTCTGAGGGAAAGGGTGGGCAAATAAATTTTAAAAATCACTGATACAATGAAGCAACTGAAGTTGAAATTTGTGTTCCAGTAAACTATTAGCTCTTCTAGGTTATCCCACAGGGAAAGTTTTAATTCTGGACATCACTTATTGATTCTGCATGTGGTTACAGAAAGCTCCTTCTCTCTCTGACTCTAATCTAAAAACAAGGTAACAGTACACTTTTGTCACTGGTTGTGAAGATTACATGCAACAAGGTACATAAAAACACATAGAAATGTGCTTGAAATACAGAAGGGGAAGGAGGTTTAGCATTTATTTATTGCCTACTATAGACCCCAATCAATATTATTTAGAAGTCAATACAGTGTCATGGTTAAGGCAGGATTTGGAATCCTCCAAACATAAGTTTGAATTCTGCCTCTACCATTTGCAAACTGTGCAAACATAGGTTAGACATTCTTTTCTGAACCTTGGCTGCTTCAGCTGTAGAACAGGATAACTAAAAATAAGTCTGTTATGAAAATTTTGAAAGATAATGGTTGTAACGCAATAGTACCATGTCTCAAAAACATTACACTATTACTTTTCATTCCACCATTAACTATATCTTTCATAGACAAGACTATAGAGATTTAAAAAAGCATTATGAGACTTGTCTAAATTCACACTGCTGCTGCTGCTAAGTCACTTCAGTCGTATCTGACTCTGAGCGACCCCATAGACGGCAGCCCACCAGGCTCCCCTGTCCCTGGGATTCTCCAGGCAAGAACACTGGAGTGGGTTGCCATTTCCTTCTCCAGTGCATGAAATTGAAAGGTGAAAGTGAAGTCACTCAGTCATGTCCAACTCTTAGCGACCCCATGGACTGCAGCCTACCAGGCTCCTCTGTCCATAGGATTTTCCAGGCAAGAGTACTGGAGTGGGGTGCCATTGCCTTCTCCGCTAAGTTCACACAATTAATGCTAAAACTAAAACTACCCTTGCTCCCAGTTCCATGTTTTAGATCCAACTTTCCTGCAGTCTTCAATTAGATGACAACAGTCCTGCCCCTGGGACCCAGTCTTGATGATTCTTCTTCCAGGCAGGGAACTTACGGGGTACCTCCAGAACATCAGACTGGAGAATTAGGACTTAGGGGCCCTGCTTTAGCGCCAATGACTAATGAACTAGTACCCTGGGGTTGTAGGCTACATTGTGTACCCAAGATTCATATGTTAAAGGTATAGCCTTCAATGTGATTGCATTTGGAGATTAGAGCTGATAAGGAGGTACTCCTCTCACATGCTAGCAAAGTAATGCTCAAAATTCTCCAAGCGAGGCTTCAATAGTACATGAATCAAGAACTTCCAGACGCTCAAGTTGGACTTAGAAAAGGCAGAGGAACCAGAGATCAAATTGCCAACATACGTTGAATCATCGACAAAGCAACAGAGATCCAGAAAAACATCTATTTCTGCTTTATTGACCATGCCAAAGCCTTTGACTGTGGGGATCACAACAAACTGTGGAAAATTCTGAAAGAAATGGGAATACCAGACCACCTTACCTGCCTCTTTAGAAATGTGTATGCAGGTCAAGAACCATCAGTTAGAACCAGACAAGGGCATGGTTGGAGCTTGGGAAAGGAGTATGTCAAGGCTGTATATTGTCTCCCTGCTTATTTAACTTCTATGAAGAGTACATCATGAGAAATGCTGGACTGGATGAAGCATAGCTGGAATTAAGACTGCAGGAAGAAATATCAGTAACCTCAGATATGAAGATGACACCACCCTTATGGCAGAATGAAAAGAGGAACTAAAGAGCCTCTTGATGAAAGTGAAAGAGGAGAGTGAAAATGTTGGCTTAAAACTCAACATTTAAAAAACTAAGATCACAGCATCTGATCCCATCACTTCATGGTAGATAGATGGGGAAACAACGGAAACAGTGAGAGACTTTATTTACTTGGGTTCCAAAATCACTGCAGATGGTGACCGCAGCCATGAAATTAAAAGACCCTTGCTCTTTGGAAGAAAAGTTATGACCAACCTAGACAGCATATTAAAAAGCAGAGACATTACTTTTCCAACAAAGGTCCATCTAGTCAAAGCTATGGTTTTTCCAGTAGTCACGTATGGATGTGAGAGTTGGACCAGAAAGAAAGCTAAGTGCCGAAGAATGCTTTTGAACTGTGGTGTTGGAGAAGGCTCTTGAGAGTCCCTAGGACTGAAAGGAGAAAAAAACAGTCAATCCTAAAAGAAATCAGTCCTGAATATTCATTGGAGGGACCGATGATGAAGCTGAAGCTCCAATACTTTGGCCACCCAATGTGAAGAACTGACTCATTGGAAAAGACCCCGATGTTGGAAAAGATTGAAGGTAGGAGAATAAGGGGATAAAAGAAGATGAAATGGTTGGATGGCATCACTGACTTGATGGACATGAGTTTGAGCAATCTTCAGGAGTTGGTGATGGACAGGGAGGCCTGATATACTGCAATCCATGGGGTCACAAAGAGTCAGACATGACTGAGCAACTAAACTGAACTTCCCAGTCCATCTCAATTCAAACAACTAGGCCTATATTGTACACATTCTGTCAGGAGATATTTATCAACATCTTCTATGCCAAGATACTCAAGGGTAAGGCAGATACAGTCCCTGCCCTCCAGCAGCTTTTGGTTTAGTATCATTTTTCTGTCTGGCTGCCTGGCTCCAAGTGGTGTGACTATCCAGAATTTTAAGGTACTATATGCTTTAAAGTATTAACACTTTTTAATACCCTGTGAAGTTATATCCTCTCATCAGTCGAGGGTCTATCACATTCAGACTCTAATCTAAGTATGGACTATGGATGTTTGTTTCAATGAAGCTCAAACTGGATTTAGATGCTAAATATTGGAAATGTGCCTAACCCTGCTGGAGGTAAGTTATACAGCCACATCAGTCCCCTCAAGTCTCCAATAGCCCAAGGAGGACGTCTGCTTTGGTAGGAAAGTATAGAGTTAGAGACTGCAGTCCTAATAATGACCCTACAAGAGCAGATGAAAGAACTGAATCTCAGTTTTTCCATCTGAAAAATGGAAATAGTTAGACAAATAGGTTTGTGAGGGCCAAATGAGATAAATGAATTAATCACCTACCAAACCATCAACCGAAGGACTTAGAATGCTACTAATGACTAATGATTGCTGGTGTGCTTTCTCCATCTCTTCCTCTGGTCCCAAGCTCCTGCCCTTCTCCACAAGCTCCAATCTTACAGTGGTTTCACTCGAGCTACAGAAAGTCCAGAAGGGTTCTTTTTTCCCTAGATCTAGCTATGAGTAGTTGAGCAGACCATGCTCAGCTGAGCTATGCTGTCTACAGCACAGCAGTACAATTGCTACTTGGGTCTTTCATATTTCTCTCCTTATATTCTCGAAATGTAGAACAGTAGTCATGAGGACTTGGCCAGAGAAAAGCTGGACTGAAATAATCTACTATGTGACTCAGTTATCAATGGCGTTTGAAACTGAAGCAGACACTACTGTTTTCACCCATATTTCACCCACATTTTGCAGCATAGCTCTCAATTCCTGGTCTGTCACGTGGATGGCCACAAGGCTGCTTGGCCAATTACATTTCCCAGCCGCCCCTGCAGCTCAGTGGGCTTCGTTAAGAAGCGCTGATGTACAGGCTGTGATCAGAAATGAAGTGGTCCATTTTTCTGTTATGCTTCCTCCAAAGGAATGTGGATGGATTCTTCCGGTCCTTTTCTTTCTTCCCAATCACGAGCTGGGAACTGATGAGAACTGAAGGAGCAATTTGGACCCAAACTTGGAGATCATGTTATAAGAAAGGCAGAGCTGCCTGCTCATCACTTACCTCAGTTCTAATACACAAAAGGGAAATACTCTACCATCCTGTTTAATTCACAGTACTTTAAAATTCTCTTGTTCCAACCTCCTAGCCCACACACTAAACAATACAGAAGTATTTTCTTTAACCAGGTGTAATATCATACCTGATGACAGCTTACTAGAAAGGTAGGTAGTAACTATATGAAATAAGCATCTTTCTGTGACATGAATATGAACTTTATCTTGAAACTTTAACATATCAGCTATCATTATACATACCTAGTATCTGAATTATTTTACAGGTAAATTCCTACTAGTCATCCCCTCCTTTACTACCTAATTAGTGCCACATAAAACTGGAAGTCAGGGATCCTATGGCTTTAGTCAGGAACAACTGGCTCACATTCCAGTTTATGCTTTGTTTCTGATCCTTCCAATTTCTGATCTCTTCAATTATTTGTTTTTTTCCTGTTCACAGCCTTACCTGGTTCCTTGAACCTAAATCACAACACATTTTCCAAGGTCTGACTGGGATGATCCATAAATACCTTTGATTATGCTATTTCCAGATGCTCCATGCAAATATCTTCCCCAGTCTAGTGGCATGTCTAAGAGTCTACATTTTAAGGCAGATTATCATAGTTCAGTTACTATAAGCCCCAATACAAAGGCCTATTAGTCATGGACTACCCATCAGAAATTACTCACTTCTTTGAAAAATAGGGATGTGTTCCTGTATTTTAATTTAGACAAAAACAAACAAAAAGCAAACACCAATATCTTCATGTATATGTACACATAATCAGAAAAATAGATATTATTTTTTTACCTATTTTGCTGTAATTATCTGTAACCAAGTCTTCCAAACCAACCATCTTCCAGAAACTGTCGTCCCAGCCTTTCTCTGCAGAGTATGTCCATTTGCACACCAGGGAGCAGAGAGACCTAGGGAAATAGGAGCGAGGTAGAACCAATAATGTGAGCCAGGCTTCCTTTATATTTTGCCAAACACTTGTTCAGATATCTGCAATAGTGAAAAAACAGAATAAACTGAAGTAATTATTCACCCCTGATTAAATCAAAAGTCCTCAGTGACATCTGTTAATGATTGAGAACATCTTTCACTTTCAAAAGGGTTTCAGCCCTTTATTCAGATCTGACTAAACAGTATATATAAATATTTGCATGTACATTTCTATTCATATTTATGTGACATTTATGAGATAACTAGAAATTACAACAATGACTAGTTACCTGGGATTCTCCAGGCAAGAATACTGGAGTGGGTTGCCATGCTCTCCTCCAAGGGATCTTCCCAACCCAGGGATGGAATCCAAGATATTCCACATTGCAGGCAGATTCTTTACCATCTGAGCCAACAGGGAAGCCCAAGAATACTGGAGTGGGTAGCCTATCACTTCTCCAGGGGATCTTCCCAACCCAGGAATTGAACCAGGGTCTCCTGCATTGCAGGCAGATTCCTTACCAGCTAAGCTACTAGGGAAGCCCTGAGATAAACAGAAATTAAAACAATGACTAGCTATTTGATGATACTGAGCATTATTATTAACTGTTAGGTATGAAATTGATACTTCTGGTTATGTTTTGAAAAAGGCTTCTTAGCTAACTGATACATATTGAAACACCGCTGTATAAAATGATATATTATCTGGGATCTACTGTAAAATAGCAAGTGAAGGGGAAGTGAATGACATTGCAGATGGAGCAGAATTGGCCATGGGTTGGTAGCTGTGGTGCTGAGGGTGGTTAAATGGGTGTTCATTAAACGTCTCTATTCTGTACATGTTCAAAATTCTCCGCGATAAAAAAATAAAAAACCAAAAAGGTACCTGGTATAGATGCGATCACTGCACTCTAAAGCAACATTCAATAGGAGGAAGACTGAGTGCTAGATGGCCTTTTCCTTTCTGGCTTCATGTCTCATCAATTCCCTCTTCAGTTCAGTTCAGTTCAGTTCAGTAGCTCAGTCGTGTCGAACTCTGTCGACCCCATGAATCACAGCACGCCAGGCCTCCCTGTCCATCACCATCTCCCGGAGTTCATACAAACTCACGTCCATCGAGTGGGTGATGCCATCCAGCCATCTCATCCTATGTCGTCCCCTTTTCCTCCTGCCCCCAATCCCTCCCAGCATCAGAGTCTTTTCCAATGAGTCAACTCTTCACATGAGGTGGAGCAACCCCACGTCCAAGGAGCAGCGGCTGCGCGGGCGCAGGAGGGCCTAGAGGAGCTACTCCACGTTCAAGGTCAGGAGGGATGGTGGTGAGGAGATACCCCTCATTCAAGGTCAGGAGCAACAGTTGTGCTTTGCTGGAGTAGCCGTGAAGTAATACCCCACGTCCAAGGTAAGAGAAACCCAAGTAAGACGGTAGGTGTTGCAAAACGGCATCAGAGGGCAGACAATTCCCTCTTAGTGTTCTATATTCCAGCAATAAACAATCCTTTGGAGTGCCCTGAAAAAGTCACATTCTTGCATACTTCTGTGCTTGCATACTTCTGTGTGCTTGCAAAATTCTTCAGCCTGATAACTTCCTTTAGTCTAGACTGAGACCTCAGTTCCAGTTTAGATGTTCCTGCTCTGACCTCACAGGGCAAGCACCAAATCTATTAGAGACCTTATCACACCGAGTAATTAACTGCTCTTTGTTTATCTTCTTCCCAACAGCCCCAAGCCTTCCAATCTATTCTCCATTGTGTCCAGAGAAAACGTTCTCAAGTAAAATCTGATGGTACCAACTCCTGATTAAAACCCGTCAATTGCTCCTTACTCCCTTCAGGAAAAATTCCACTTCTCAGCTAGGCTTGAATGACGCTTTGTGATATGACCATGTTGACCTCCAGCTTCCTCTCTTGTCGATCCTATCCTTGCTTTCTTCATTCTACACTAATGAATTATTTGAAGCTTTCCATAGTGGGCCTTGATTGCTCACTTCCCAGTGCCTTGAACCTCTGCTCCATTCTGCCCAAAATGTTCTTCCCCGTTATGTGTCTGACTGCTGATTAGCCTTCCTGACTCAGTTCAGACTCCCCTTTTATGAAGCCCCAATGGAGGTCCAGCTGAGTCCAAAGCCTTCTCCAAGTTCAAGGTTCTCATACCCATATCTTAATACTTAGCACAGTCATTGTCCTTGTCCCTTCCCTTCTCTATTTCTCCCACTAAACCAGCAGTAACTTCAGAGGAGAACCTACCTTAATCATCTCCAGATCACCAGTATTCACATCCAGCCAGAGCTCAAGCCACAGTGAATACTGATCAAATGGAAGCTCTGGAGAATAAATGTAGTCTGTCCACATTACCCCAGCTAAGTGATAAACCTGGAGAGTTCTTGCAGTTTTATAAATAAAGCAAAACCTATCTATTTCATAGAGCCAGCAGTTTTGGCCTATCTGATTCAGTCATTAAACTGATTCACTCATTCACTTAATAAATATTTAGTATTCAGTCATTATGACCCCGGCACTATGCTAGGTGCTGGGGAACCAGTTACATGCAAAACAGTCGGCTTGCTGCTCTCCTACACGCTAACAATATAACTGAGGAGACAGTGATCAAATAATCACACCTAAAGTCACATCCTAACAAAAAGTTCTGAAGGAAGTAGAGAGAGAAATGAAAAGTTTTAGCAGGAGAAACTGGCAGGAGAAAGGGGGAGAAAGTGTCAGGGAGGGCTTCACAGAAGACCTCACCTTCTGTGAGACCTCAATGCCTTCTGAAAGCAAACATTACTTATTTTTTTCACATGTGGCATATGGCATAGATGGAAGATTCTAGGATCAGGAAGATCCCTTGGAGAAGGAAATGGCAACCCACTCCAGTATTCTTGCCTGGAGAATCCCATGGTCAGAGGACACTGGCAGGCTACAGTCCATGGGGTCATAAGAGTCGGACATGACTTAGCAACTACACCACCACCATCACAGATGACAGGACACATTGAGCTAAGCTAAGCGGCACGGATATACTGAAGGAACACTAGTCCCATTGGAAACAATACGTATGTGTGAAACCCTTCACCTGACTTAAGCAAAATACTTTTTTGAGGTATAAAGAAAGTTGCTACCTATGAAGCATGTTCTGAAGAATATGCAATAGGATAACTCTTCCTGGCTCAATGCCTGAAATTTTGACGTTTTAGAAGCTATGATAACTCACTGGAAAGAGCAATGTGATGAAACAATATGGTGTGCAAGGATTGTGTCTTATGATCCACCCATATAGGACAACTCTTCACGCCCCAAATGCTCCATTCATTTGCAGACTTTCGGGACTAGCCTCTACTCTGTCCCATCTATCATTAACTCAGTGTCGCTCCATTCACTCATCCTTGTCTACTTGGAAAATTCCATGTCTTACTCATGGTCCAGCTCTTCTGCACAAGTTTCCTCACTACCTCCAAGCTAACTTCATGGCTATCTCCTTTGAAGTAGCATTACAACTTGGAAATACTTCACCGTATTTCTTAATAGCTGAGATAGGTTGAGTTCATGGCCCCCCGTCTTCGAATCTCTAAATATCCACACCCTTTGCCACTTAATTTGTAGTGCTGCATCTCCTCCTCTCAACGCCCACAGTGGGTAGTGCCTTCTTCCCTACTTCAAGATTTTAGATATTGTCACACAACTGGATTTGGCCAAAAGAATGAGGCAGAAATAACTGAAAAAAGCAGCATTATATGTTTCAGCTTGCTCTACTGCACTTCTGGTATTGCTGTGAGAAAATCATGCAGGGTTAGCTCACTGGTCCCAGGAGGAGGGCAAGAGGTATGTGGGTAGAGGAATGACCACCAAGTCCAGTCTGGATCACACATCCCCAGGCAGCCAAGACCTGAGGGAGTGAGTATAGCTGAGAACAGAAGAACCACCCTACAGAACAGAGTCTAAATGTTGTATCCATGAGGCAGATAAATGATTATTGTGTTGAACTACTGAGCACTGGCTGTGATTCATAACAGAGCAACAGCTAAACAACTCAACAGTTTATAGCATAACTAACTAATCCCACATAGACTGTCTGTGCGATCCCCAATAAGAGCAAGGAGAGGGATGTCTATCTCACAGCCAGTTAGAATAAATGGCCAAAGAGTGTGCCTGGAGTAAAGATGACTGAGCCCAACAGGCAGGAACTGTTATAGCTCCAGGTGCCTCTGGTAACTCCATCCTCCATTCAGTTCAGTTCAGTTCAGTTGCTCATCCTTGGAGTTCGTCGCTTATCCTTCAGTTCAGTCACTCATCTGTGTCCGACTCTGTGCGACCGACCCCATGAATCGCCGCACACCAGGCCTCCCTGTCCATCACCATCTCCTGGAGTTCACTCAGACTCACGTCCATCGAGTCGGTCATGCCATCCAGCCATCTTATCCTCTGTCGTCTCCTTTTCCTCCGGCCCCCAACCCCTCCCAGCATCAAAGTCTTTTCCTATGAGTCAACTCTTCGCAGGAGGTGGCCAAAGTACTGGAGTTTCAGCTTTCGCATCATTCCTTTCAAAGAACAGCCAGGGCTGATCTCCTTTAGAATGGACTGGTTGGATCTCCTTGCATTCCAAGGGACTCTCAAGAGTCTTCTTCAATACCTCATCCTCCATTAGGTTTATCCAAACACTATGGTCCCATCACTTCATGGGAAATAGATGGGGAAACAGTGGAAACAGTGTCAGACTTTATGTTGGGGGGCTCCAAAATCACTGCAGATGGTGACTGCAGCCATGGAATTCAAAGACACGTACTCCTTGGAAGGAAAGTTATGACCAACCTAGATAGTATATTCAAAAGCAGAGACATTACTTTGCCAACAAAGGTCCATCTAGTCAAGGCTATGGTTTTTCCTGTGGTCATGTATGGATGTGAGAGTTGGACTGTGAAGAAAGCTGAGCGCCAAAGAATTGATGCTTTTGAACTGTGGTGTTGGAGAAGACTCTTGAGAGTCCCTTGGACTGTAAGGAGATCCAACCAGTCCATTCTGAAGGAGATCAGCCCTGGGATTTCTTTGGAAGGAATGATGCTAAAGCTGAAACTCCAGTACTTTGGCCACCTCCTGCGAAGAGCTGACTCATTGGAAAAGACTCTGATGCTGGGAGGGATTGGGGGTAGGAGGAGAAGGGGACGACCGAGGATGAGATGGCTGGATGGCATCACTGACTCGATGGACGTGAGTCTGAGTGAACTCCAGGAGTTGGTGATGGACAGGGGGGCCTGGCGTGTTGCAATTCATAGGGTCGCAAAGAGTCAGACACGACTGAGCGACTGAACTGAACTGATGAGGGTCTATCTCATTTGGGTCTCTAAATCAGCTCTTGGATAAAATGGATGTGTGAAAGTGGCAGAATTGGTAAAATTTAGAGGTGTGACAGAGGATGAAATGGTTAGATAGCATCAGACTCAATGGACCTGAGTTTGAGCAAACTCCAGGAGATAGTGCAAGACACGGAAGCCTGGTGTGCTGCATTCCTTGGGTTGCAAAGAGTCAAACACAGCTGAGAGACTGAACAACAACAAGAGAGTACAACTGAGGCCACAGCTTCTCTGGAAATCTCCAGGAGAGAGACAGCAAATATAGGGCTTCATCTTGTTAGGAAGTAAAGGCAAGATCCCAGAAGTAGAACAAAAGGTCTGCCTCCCTCTGAGGCTTCTATTAAGACCACGTTTTGTCATTCCCTCAAGCATTTTAGTGAACAACCTGCAGTCTAAGGAAAGCTATTCACCTTCAGGCAAGCTGACCTATCAGCGTGTGTGTGTGTGCGTGCATGCATGCATGCATGTGTGTGTGTGTGTGTGTGTGTGTGTGTGTGTAGGCATAGGTGGGAGGAGTGATTTGTAGGATTAGAATTAAAGACAGGAACCTGTGTGTGTGTGTGTGTGTGTGTGTGTGTGTGTGTGTGTAGGCATGGGTAGGAGGAGTGATTTGTAGGATTAGTGTGTGTGTGTGTGTGTGTGTGTGTGTGTAGGCATGGGTAGGAGGAGTGATTTGTAGGATTAGAATTAAAGACAGGAACCTGAGTGTGTGTGTGTGTGTGTGCGTGTGTGTGTGTGTGTGTAGGCATAGGTGGGAGGAGTGATTTGTGGGATTAGAATTAAAGACAGGAACCTGAAAATGACAGGGGCTACACTACCAGGGGGAACTGTTTCCAAGAGTGGCAGGAAAGCAGAGCTGCATCTGCCCAGGGAAAAGGGTCCCTCACTGTTTGTTCCTTGCCAGCCAGAATACCATGGCAGAAACTTCCGTATCCTTCACTGCTTTCAGGTTTTCTAACATCAAAGACACTCTAAAAGCCTACAGCCTACATGACAGTTGAAAGAACATAAATTAAGGAGAAGGCAAAATGAAAATAATACCTAACTTAGGGGACTAGTTCACCCAAGAGAAGATCCATACAGAAGGCCTCTAAGAGAAAGGTCTCAGTGACATAGAAATGATGAAAAAAATTGGAAGAGAACACCAATAAGGAAAGCAATGAGAAATCAGAAGGGAGCAAGAAAGACTCTGAACTAAAGCTCTGAGTTTTAAAATTTATTAAAAATTTCCTTAGAAGAACTAAATAAAACACTGGCACTGTTAAAAATTGAATTAATGAACTAAAAGACAAAGTGAGCAAAATATCTTACTACTTGTAACAAAGACACAAAAGAAGAAATAATGAGGGAATAACTAAGGGGCCTTTTGGAGGACAGACCTGGCAGCTTAACACAAAAATAAAAGGAATTCCAGAAGGGATTTTTTTTTTTAAAGGAGAAAAGAAAAAAAAAAAAGTTGAAGGGGATATTCTAATTAAACAAATACAGTACTAGGTCTTTGTTTTTCTTTTTAAACTGGCTGAAGCAAGATTTAAGCCTGCAGATGAAAAGTCTCATTAAGTTCAGGAAGTGAATCCAGGAAATACTTGAATTTCAAGTGTAAACAGAAAATTATACAAACTTCCAGACAGAAAGATTAAGTTAGAAATTAAGGCAAGAAATTAAGCGTAGCTCAGGAATTCTCATCTACAACTCTGGAATGTAGAAGATGGAAGAACAATGTACAGACCATTAAAAAAATGATCCAAGAATCCTATATCTAGACAAAATATTACTCAGCTGTTAGGGGAAAGGAAAACATTTTCAGTGCAAGTATTCAAAAGTAAACTTCCCATATATGTTCTCTGAGGATAACATTTGAGAAAGAACATAACCAGAAAAGCAATGGGTTCTGAGGAGCTATATCAACAGAGTGGAAACCAAAGACTAGAGGAAGCAGTGGTGGTGAAACCTGATATTAATTCATATTTTCTCTCTATGTATACATACACGTGTGTGTGTGTGTGTGTGTGTGTGTGTGTGTGTAGCATAAATATTGCTGCTGTTGTTATTCAGTTGCTAAGTGTCCAACTCTTTGTGATCCCATGCACTGTAGCACACCAGGCTCCTCTGTATTCCACTATCTCCCAGAGTTTGTTAGAATTCATGTCCATTGAGTCAGTGATACTATCTAATCATCTCATCCTCTGCTGCCCCTTTTTCCTTTTGTCTTCAATTTTTTCCAGCGGCAGGGTCTTTTCCAAAGAGTCTGCTCTTCACATCAAAGTACTAGAGCTTCAGCTTCAGTATCAATCTAAGAAAATATAATCTACCACTGCTTCCACTTTTTCCTCATCTGTTTGCCATGAAGTGATGGAACTGGATGCTATGATCTTAGTTTTTTTTTTATGTTGAGTTTCAAGTCAGCTTTTTCACTCTCTTCTTTTACCCTCATTAAATGGCTATTCACTTTCTCTTTACTTTCTGCCATTAAAATGGTATCATCTACTTATCTGAGGTTGTTAATATTTTTCCTGGTAATCTGGACTCCAGATTGTGATTCATCCAGCCCAGTATTTCACATGATGTACTCTGCATGTAAGTTAAAATAAGCAGGGTGACAATGTGCAGCCTTTTTGTACTACTTTCCTGATTTTGAACTAGTCAGTTACTCCATGTCTGGTCCTAACTGTTGCTTCTTGACCTGCATACAAGTTTCTCAGGAGACAGGTAAGGTGGTATGGTACTCCCATCTCTTGAAGAATTTTCCACAGTTTGTTGGGATCCACACAGTCAAAGACTTTAGTGTAGTCAATGAAACAGAAGTAGATGTTTTTCTGGAACTCCCTTGCTTTCTCCATGATCCAATGAATGCTGGTAATTTGATCTCTGGTTCCTCTTCCTCTTCGAAACCCAGCTTGTACACCTGCAGATTCATGATCGGTCCTTCTTGGGTGGCCCTGCATGGCATGGCTCATAGCTTCATTAAATTATGCAAGCCCCTTTACCATGACAAAGCTGTGATCCATGAAGGGGACAGTGTGTAAATACATATGCATACACGCATGTATATATAGGTGTACACACATTTTATTTAAATAGATGATAATAATGTGCCAGGAATTTGCAATATTAAGTTTTGTTGAAACATAACAAGTATGCCATCTTAGAAGGAAAACCAAATGATAGTCTGGAACTGAAATATTAATTTAGCAAAACATCAAAGTCAGACACTTGAAAAAGCATTCATAAGAAAAGGGTTTTATGTGTATATGCACAGTTTAATGTTGGTTGTCAGAAATGAGAAGGCCATCACTAATGGAAACAGCTTAACAGAATGCTCAAATTAACAAATTAAATCAAACTAAGCCAAGAAAAATTAAAAGATAAGAGGGAGTGATGTAATATATACAGAAAAGAAAAATAAAATAGAAAGAATAAAATCAGCTATTTCAATTATTACAACATATGTGAATGAGCTGAATTCTGCCACTGGTTGAAAGATAATAATAGCTACAGTGGGATTAAAATTAAGGGATAGCCTGTTTATAATATAAAATTTTTACAATGTGTTAAAGAGGTTTTATTTTTTTTTAAGTCAACAAAAAAATAACAAATGCGTATTTTAAAAATCTCAGAGTATAATACAAGACCAAAAACATTAGTAAGACTAAGAGGAAGACTAAGAGGAAGATTCCAATAACTAAATGCTCAATCAAAAAAAAATACTGCCCTTTGTTAAATTTTATGAACTAAACAACATAATGTGAAATATATAAAATAAGCACTCCTAGATAAAAAAAAGTACTCTAAGAGAGACACAGTTTATTTAAAGATTTTATTATTCTTTAGCAATTTAAAGGACCAGGTAAACCAAAACATTAATAATAATTACTAGTACTATTGAGGAATTAAAGACTCAAATGCAGTCAACAAACTCAATTCTTTTTATTCATATGGGGGGAGAAAGGAAGAATGTTTTATTATTCAATACAAGCAGAGACCAGATGGGTAAAGTGGTACTTCATGGGCAAATTTAAAGTTTTAAAACATTTTATTTGAAAAGAAAGAAGTCTGAAAATTAATAACCTAAGCAGCCAACTTATGAAATTATGAAAAACAGTAAATAGCTGGAAGAAAGATCAAAAAGGAGTAGTAAAGATAAGAGCAGATGAAAGGCATAAAATTGCAAGACAAAATTCAGGGCATTAACAGAGCCAAACAATGGTTCTATCAAAAGGCAAATTAAACAAAATAGCATCTGGTAAAACTGAGGAAGAAGAAAGAAGACAAGGCAAAAATAACAAATACCATGAATGAAAATGGGAGTGATAACTACTGATAAAGCAGACAGTAAAAGAATAAAAAAGAATTACATGAACAGTATTTTGTTAGTAAACTTGAAAATTTAGATGAAATGGAAAATTTGCTTAAAAAACAGAACTTACCATAACTGACTCAAAAAAAAAAAAACCACCAACCAGGAAATCTTAGTACATTTACTACATTAAATAAATTGATCCAGCAGTTAAAAATCACACCTCAAATAAATCCTCAAGCCCAGATTATTGTACTGGAAAGTTCTAACAAATGTTCAAGGAACAGAGTACCCCAAAATATATATTTCAGAATCTAGAAGAGAAGAAATGTTCCCTAAATTATTTATAAAGGTACGGTAACTATGTTACAAAGAGCAAACAGAGATAAACAAAAATCAGAGTCCACTTACATTACGAATGAGAACATAAAAATTCTGAGTTAGACATGTCCAAATTTAATATAAAAATGTGGGAAAAAATACATCAAGAACAATATTCAAGAAATATTTAATAACAGAACTGTGGATGTATTTTACCACAGTATTTTATTCAGAGAAAGAAAATGATCAACTTGTATCTAATAATAGAAAGTATCTGATAAAATTAAATGCCACATAAATAGAAACCCATTGAAGTGGGAATAATAGAAGTGTCTGCTTCTAAGCATGTGGGAGTATCAGAGATTGGATTTTACCACCTTGCCCCAAACAACTAGGGAAGTCCAAGAAAATGTATGAAACAACTGTTTTCAGACTTCAACAAGAGGCAGCACAGGTCTCTAATCCCTGAGAGAAGGAAATAACGGGATGAGTCCTAAGACTGCTCTGGCTATCTGCCTGGAAGAACACGCCAGACCACAAAGCAGAAAGAGAGATGCCAAGGAAAACATGGCAGCTTCATGAAGCTAAGGGAACTGAGATAAGAATCCGGAGAAGTTAAAGTGGCTGGAAACACAGCCTTCCCAAGAGGAGGTAGCAATGCAGAATGAGAGCCCCAGAAATTTGCACGAGTCCTGTGAAATCTTTGCTGATTATCGCAATGCAGATATGCATGCTGACACTCTTGAGATCTGATAAAGAGTGAATGGGAATCTGTGATCAAAACAGTTTCCAAGTTCACAAACCGCTGGGAATCACTTGAATTAAGAATGGGACACCATCATTGATCACTTGAGACATTCAGTGGGGAGCCCAAAAGACGTATGCCTTAGTAATGTGACTATACCACTTGTGTTACCAAAGTTTAAAAAGAAGACTACAAAGGATAAAACTAAGCCAAAAGGTTATTAATAGCTTCTTATGCAAAGTAGCTCAACAATCCTTAAAGGAAGCCAACAAAACCCAGACAATCAACAACATAAAATTGATGTCAGCATCTAATAAAAAATATTTGAAGAAACAATAGCCACATATTTTTTCTCGACTTAATAAAAGCTAACAATCCACAGATTTAAGCTCAATGAAACCAAGGCAAGATAAACACAAAACCACATCAAGACCGATTACAATCAAATTGTTTTTTAAGTGAAAAAAGAAAAATCTTTAAAAGTAGTCAGAGAGCTTACAAGAGACCCACCTCAAAACAAGGGACACATACAGACTGAAAGTGAAGGGCTGGAAAAAGATATACCACGCGAATAGAGACCAAAAGAAAGCAGGAGTGGCAATACTCATATCTGATAAAATAGACTTTAAAACAAAGGCTGTAAAAAGAGACAAAGAAGGCCACTACATAATGATCAAAGGAATAATCCAAGAAGAAGATATAACAATTATAAATATATATGCACCCAATATAGGAGCACCGCAATATGTAAGACAAACGCTAACAAGTATGAAAGGGGAAATCAACAATAACACAATAATAGTGGGAGACTTTAATACCCCACTCACACCTATGGACAGATCAACTAAACAGAAAATTAACAAAGAAACGCAAACTTTAAATGATACATTAGATCAGTTAGACCTAATTGATATCTATAGGACATTTCACCCCAAAACAATGAATTTCACCTTTTTTTCAAGTGCTCATGGAACCTTCTCCAGGATAGATCACATCCTGGGCCATAAAGCTAAACTTGATAAATTCAAAAAAATCGAAATCATTCCAAGCATCTTTTCTGACCATAATGCATTAAGATTAGATCTCAATTACAGGAGAAAAACTATTAAAAATTCCAACATATGGAGGTTGAACAACACACTTCTGAATAACCAACAAATCACAGAAGAAATCAAAATATGCATAGAAACAAATGAAAATGAAAACACAACAACCCAAAACCTGTGGGACACTATAAAAGCAGTGCTAAGAGGAAAGTTCATAGCAATACAGGCATACCTCAAGAAACAAGAAAAAAGTCAAATAAACAACCTAACTCTACAACTAAAGCAACTAGAAAAGGAAGAGTTGGAGAACCCCAGAGTTAGTAGAAGGAAAGAAATCTTAAAAATTAGGGCAGAAATAAATGCAAAAGAAACAAAAGAGACCATAGCAAAAATCAACAAAGCCAAAAGCTGGTTCTTTGAAAGGATAAATAAAATTGACAAACCATTAGCCAGACTCATCAAGAAGCAAAGAGAGAAAAATCAAATCAATAAAATTAGAAATGAAAATGGAGAGATCACAACAGACAACACAGAAATACAAAGGATCATAAGAGACTACTATCAGCAGTTGTATGCCAATAAAATGGACAACGTGGAAGAAATGGACAAATTCTTAGAAAAGTACAATTTTCCAAAACTGAACCAGGAAGAAATAGAAAATCTTAACAGACCCATCACAAGCACGGAAACTGAAACGGTAATCAGAAATCTTCCAGCAAACAAAAGCCCAGGTCCAGACGGCTTCACAGCTGAATTCTACCAAAAATTTCGAGAAGAGCTAACACCTATCCTCCTCAAACTCTTCCAGAAAATTGCAGAGGAAGGTAAACTTCCAAACTCATTCTATGAGGCCACCATCACCCTAATACCAAAACCTGACAAAGATGTCACAAAAAAAAGAAAACTACAGGCCAATATCACTGATGAACATAGATGCAAAAATCCTCAACAAAATTCTAGCAATCAGAATCCAACAACACATTAAAAAGATCATACACCATGACCAAGTGGGCTTTATCCCAGGGATGCAAGGATTCTTCAATATCCGCAAATCAATCAATGTAATTCACCACATTAACAAATTGAAAAATAAAAACCATATGATTATCTCAATAGATGCAGAGAAGGCCTCTGACAAAATTCAACATCCATTTATGATAAAAACTCTCCAGAAAGCAGGAATAGAAGGAACATACCTCAACATAATAAAAGCTATCTATGACAAACCCACAGCAAACATTATCCTCAATGGTGAAAAATTGAAAGCATTTCCCTAAAGTCAGGAACAAGACAAGGGTGTCCACTTTCACCGCTACTATTCAACATAGTTCTGGAAGTTTTGGCCACAGCAATCAGAACAGAAAAAGAAATAAAAGGAATCCAAATTGGAAAGAAGAAGTAAAACTCTCACTGTTTGCAGATGACATGATCCTCTACATGGAAAACCCTAAAGACTCCACCAGAAAATTACTAGAGCTAATCAATGAATATAGTAAAGTTGCAGGATATAAAATCAACACACAGAAATCCCTTGCATTCCTATACACGAATAATGAGAAAGCAGAAAAAGAAATTAAGGAAACAATTCCATTCACCATTGCAACGAAAAGAATAAAATACTTAGGAATATATCTACCTAAAGAAACTAAAGACCTATATATAGAAAACTATAAAACACTGATGAAAGAAATCAAAGAGGACACTAATAGATGGAGAAATATACCATGTTCATGGATCGGAAGAATCAATATAGTGAAAATGAGTATACTACCCAAAGCAATTTACAAATTCAATGCAATCCCTATCAAGCTACCAGCCACATTTTTCACAGAACTAGAACAAATCATTTCAAGATTTGTATGGAAATACAAAAAACCTCGAATAGCCAAAGCAATCTTGAGAAAGAAGAATGGAACTGGAGGAATCAACTTACCTGACTTCAGGCTCTACTACAAAGCCACAGTCATCAAGACAGTATGGTACTGGCACAAAGACAGACACATAGATCAATGGAACAAAATAGAAAGCCCAGAGATAAATCCACACACATATGGACACCTTATCTTTGACAGAGGAGGCAAGAATATACAATGGAGTAAAGACAATCTCTTTAACAAGTGGTGCTGGGAAAACTGGTCAACCACTTGTAAAAGAATGAAACTAGATCACTTTCTAACACCGCACACGAAAATAAACTCAAAATGGATTAAAGATCTAAATGTAAGATCAGAAACTATAGAACTCCTAGAGGAGAACATAGGCAAAACACTCTCAGACATAAATCACAGCAGGATCCTCTATGATCCACCTCCCAGAATTCTGGAAATAAAAGCAAAAATAAACAAATGGGATCTAATTAAAATTAAAAGCTTCTGCACAACAAAGGAAAATATAAGCAAGGTGAAAAGACAGCCTTCTGAATGGGAGAAAATAATACCAAATGAAGCAACTGACAAACAACTAATCTCAAAAATATACAAGCAACTTATGCAGCTCAATTCCAGAAAAATAAATGACCCAATCAAAAAATGGGCCAAAGAACTAAATAGACATTTCTCCAAAGAAGACATACGGATGGCTAACAAACACATGAAAAGATGCTCAACATCACTCATTATTAGAGAAATGCAAATCAAAACCACAATGAGGTACCACTTCACACCAGTCAGAATGGCTGCGATCCAAAAATCTGCAAGCAATAAATGCTGGAGAGGGTGTGGAGAAAAGGGAACCCTCCTACACTGTTGGTGGGAATGCAAACTAGTACAGCCACTTTGGAGAACAGTGTGGAGATTCCTTAAAAAATTGCAAATAGAACTACCTTATGACCCAGCAATCCCCCTGCTGGGCATCCACACCGAGGAAACCAGAATTGAAAGAGACACATGTACCCCAATGTTCATCGCAGCACTGTTTATAATAGCCAGGACATGGAAACAACCTAGATGTCCATCAGCAGATGAATGGATAAGAAAGCTGTGGTACATATACACAATGGAGTATTACTCAGCCGTAAAAAAGAATTCATTTGAATCAGTTCTGATGAGATGGATGAAACTGGAGCCGATTATACAGAGTGAAGTAAGCCAGAAAGAAAAACACCAATACAGTATACTAACACATATATATGGAATTTAGGAAGATGGCAATGACGACCCTGTATGCAAGACAGGGAAAGAGACACAGATGTGTATAGCGGACCTTTGGACTCAGAGGGAGAGGGAGAGGGTGGGATGATTTGGGAGAATGACATTCTAACATGTATACTATCATGTAAGAATTGAATCGCCAGTCTATGTCTGACGCAAGTTGCAGCATGCTTGGGGCTGGTGCATGGGGATGACCCAGAGAGATGTTATGGGGAGGGAGGTGGGAGGGGGGTTCATGTTTGAGAACGCATGTAAGAATTAAAGATATTAAAATTTAAAAAGTAAAAAACTAAAAAGTAAAATAAATAAATAAATAAATAAAACTGGAAGAATAACTAAAATAAATAAATAAATAAAAGTAGTCAGAGAAAAAGAAACATTACAGAGGAACAGGATAAAAATGTCTTCAGACTTTTTGCCAGAAACAACACAATCCAGAAGAAAGTGGAATGATGTCTGTAAAGCACTGAAAAAATTTTAAAAGAAAAAAATCAATATAGAATTCTATATTCAGCAAAAATAGTTTCAAACAATTAATGTGGAACATAGGCTTTTCCAGACAAACAAAAGCTGAGAAAATTCATTTCCAAGAAACATACACTATGTAAGAAATGTTAAAGGAAGTTCTTGAGGTAGAAGGAAAATGAGAATAAAGGGAAATATGAATTGAAAATATCAGTCAGTAAATATATGGGTAAATACAAAGGACCTTTTTATTTTAAAATTTATTTAAAAGATAATTGACTTTAAACCTTTATCTTTAAAAGATAATTTAGGGAAAACAATCAACGCATTGAGGGATTTATATGTACAAAGAAAACATACAACAATAGCAGCATAAATGATGAGATATTATGAAGATATATGGTACGGGGTATAAAATTATTTTAAGGTAATGGTATAAATGAATTTATTTGCAAAGCAGAAACAGAGACACAGATGTAGAGAAGAAATGTATGGATATCAAGAGGGGTAGGGGTGTGGGACAGATCAGGAGATTGGCGTTAAGATAGGTATACTACTGTGTATAAAATGGATAACTAATGAGAACCGACTGCATGGCATAGGGAACCCTACTCAGTGGTCTGTGGTGACTTAAATGGGAAGGAAATTCAATGATTAGGGGATACATCTATACGCGAAGATGATTCACTTTGCTGTACCACAGAAACTAACACAGCACTGTAAAGCAACTATATTCCAATAAAAAGGTAAAAATATTTGTAGACTAAGGACCATTTAGTCCTGAAGGAACACAAAGATTAAATGAAAAGCAAAATATTCTAAATAAATTTGATCTTTTATTCCCTTAAAAAAAGCTGTGATTATCTAAAATGCATATTATAAATCCTTTGAAGAGCCAGTGAGAAAGATAAAATGAATAAACACACTTGGGGGATAAAACAGAAGACTAAAAAATACTACAGAAATCTAGAAGAAGGCAAGAAAAAGGCAAAATAACATAGAATATATCGAAGAAATAAAAAGCAAACAGCAAGATGGTAGATTAAAATCCAAACATTAAATGTAAATGGCCTAGGGGCTTCCCTGATGGTTCAGTGGCTAGGACTCTGCACTCCCAATGCAGGGGGCCTATGTTTGATCCCTGGTCAGGGAACTAGATCCCATATGCTGCAATTAAGAGTTCACATACAGCAACTAAAGATCCAGCATGCCACTGCCAAGACCCAGCACAGTCAAATTAATAAATTAACTGACTGATTAAAAATATGTTGAAAAATGTAAATGGCCTAAAAACTTCAATGTAAGGACAGAGATCATCAACTGGACATTTGAAAATGAAACATAAAATTCAACTATATGCTGTCTGTAAGGAACATTCTAAATATAAACATACAAATAGGTTAAAGAGTAAAAAGGTAGAGAAAGATATATCATACAAATGTTAGTAATAAAAAAGAATTATCAGTAGCTATATGAATATCAGAAAGTAGACCTGTCAGAACAAGAAACATTACCAGGGAAGAGGGGATACATTACATACTGATAAAAGGGCCAATCTGTCAAGAAGACTTGTGACTTAAAGAAGAAATGATACTTTTGTAGAATGGCAACTTGAATGCAAGTAAAGTCAGATTTCTTTTTTCTTTATTTAGCTCAGAACAAACAAGCAGTGTCAAAGGCGCATGCGAAATCAAGGCTTCATGGTGGTATAATTGGATGTGGTTACCTAGGGTGGGGCTTCCCTGGTGGCTCAGTGGTAAAGAAAGAATCTGTCTACAATATAGGAGAATGCAGGTTCAACCCCTGGGTCAGGAAGATCCCCCAGAGAAGGAGATGGAAACGCACTCCAGGGTTCTTACCTGGGAAATCCCATGGACAGAAAAACCTGGTGGGCTACAGTCCATGGGGTGGAGAAAGAGTTGGACATGACTTAAAGACTAAACACCACCACCCAGGGTTGCCCTTGTTTCTTATACAGGCGTGCCTGAAATTAAGTGGTCTCAGTGGGCCGTGCGAATTAAACAACCGGACAGACTGAAGAAATCCAGAACTGTGGGCTTGCTGCATTTTACAGTATTTTGGACAAGAGTGTGTATGATTGGGTAAGGCCAGGGGTTCTGAAGGATCTACCTCCGAATTATAACAGAACATTATTATTTTATTTTGTTTCATTTCCTGATGTTCTATCTGTTCTTCTGGGGAATTTCAGTATATGAGGCCTGGCCATGACCTCCCACAGCACGGGCCATATCTATCTCATCCGACATGCCATTCCGTAGCACCAAGCAGAGTGCCTCTCTGGCAAATTTTGAGCGCTCAATGCATGCTTATTAGGGAATGAATGAGAACTCTAGAAGGTCAGTTATAGAAGGAAACTTTGTGGTTTCCTAATCACTTTTGAAAGGCAATGCCAAAGAATGCTCAAACTACCACACAATTGCACTCATCTCACATGCTAGTAAAGTAATGCTCAAAATTCTCCAAGCCAGGCTTCAGCAATACGTGAACCGTGAACTTCCTGATGTTCAAGCTGGTTTTAGAAAAGGCAGAGGAACCAGAGATCAAATTGCCAACATCTGCTGGATCATGGAAAAAGCAAGAGAGTTCCAGAAAAACATCGATTTCTGCTTTATTGACTATGCCAAAGCCTTTGACTATGTGGATCACAATAAACTGGAAAATTCTGACAGAGATGGGAATACCAGACCACCTGACCTGCCTCTTGAGAAATCTGTATGCAGGTCAGGAAGCAACAGTTAGAACTGGACGTGGAACAACAGACTGGTTCCAAATAGGAAAAGGAGTACGTCAAGGCTGTATAACATCACCCTGCTTATTTAACTTATATGCAGAGTACATCATGAGAAATGCTGGGCTGGAAGAAACACAAGCTGGAATCAAGATTGCTGGGAGAAATATTAATAACCTCAGATATGCAGATGACACCACCCTTATGGCAGAAAGTGAAGAGGAAATAAAAAGCCTCTTGATGAAAGTGAAAGAGGAGAGTGAAAAAGTTGGCTTAAAGCTCAACATTCAGAAAACGAAGATCATGGCATCCGGTCCCATCACTTCATGGGAAATAGATGGAGAAACAGTGGAAACAGGGTCAGACTTTATTTTGGGGGCTCCAAAATCACTGCAGATGGTGACTGCAGCCATGAAATTAAAAGACGCTTACTCCTTGGAAGGAAAGTTATGACCAACCTAGATAGTACATTCAAAAGCAGAGACATTACTTTGCCAACAAAGGTCCGTCTAGTCAAGGCTATGGTTTTTCCAGTAGTCACGTATGGATGTGAGAGTTGGACTGTAAAGACTGAGTGCTGAAGAATTGATGCTTTTGAACTGTGGTGTTGGAGAAGACTCTTGAGAGTCCCTTGGACTGCAAGGAGGTCCAACCAATCCATTCTGAAGGAGATCAGCCCTGGGATTTCTCTGGAAGGAATGATGCTAAAGCTGAAACTCCAGTACTTTCGCCACCTCATGCGAAGAGTTGACTCATTGGAAAAGACTTTGATGCTGGGAGGGATTAGGGGCAGGAGGAGAAGGGGACGACAGAGGATGAGATGGCTGGATGGCATAACTGACTCAATAGATGTGAGTCCGAGTGAACTCCAGGAGTTGGTGATGGACAGGGAGGCCTGGCGTGCTGTGATTCATGGGGTCGCAAAGAGTCGGACATGACTGAGTGACTGAAATGAACTGAACTGAATCACTTTTCAATTATTTGTATTCCAAGGCCCAAATCTTCAGCTATTGCCTTCTATACAGGTCCTAAAGGAGACAGAAGTAAGATCCCTGAAGGGTCCAAGGGCAGTAGCAGACTCCTGGGCTGCTTGTACAGACCATCCCCCTCTATAGAACACAGACAGCTCTGAAAATGCATTGTGCCTTCCTTCCAGATTGAGCTGGTGTAGTGTATTCTTGGTTATCGAAATACTCATAGCTTTGGGACTCTGAAATGGTAATGGAGTTTGAAATGTGTGAAACAGCATGATACGTAACTGCATGATCTTAATTACATAAAAATCGATGCTTAGTTGTGAAAACAAACAAATGAAACCTAGAAGAACACATCAAAGGGTAAACTGCTTGTGATTATGAATGACTTTGTTTTTTGCTTCTAATGTTTTTTGTTTCTCATTATGTACATGCTAAGAAATAAATGTTATCTTAAAAACCTTAAAAAAAAAGAAAGAAAATGCACTATGCCTGCCTCACACAGCTCCCATCTCCTATTTCCCTAGACACAAAAACATGTGAAATCTCAAATACATCTACTTTCCTTTTCTGATAAATGAAAAACAAGGAGACCTTCAGAGAAAGACATCAGATTGACTAGACACAACTTATGCTCCCTTTAAAAATTTCAATAAAATGGCAGTGGAAGAAAATTTCAAAAAGGCAAAACTCTACCATGTAAAGAAGACAGGACAAAAGATGACAGTAGCAGAACTCTAAGAGCTCGGAGAAGGCACTGGCACCCCACTCCAGCACTCTTGCCTGGCAAACCCCATGGATGGAGGAGGCTGGTAGGCAACAGTCCGTGGGGTCGCAAAGAGTCAGACGCGACTGAGTGGCTTCACTTTCACTTTTCACTTTCATGCACTGGAGAAGGAAATGGCAACCCACTCCAGTGTCCTTGCCTGGAGAATCCCAGGGACGGGGGAGCCTGGTGGGCTGCCGTCTATGGGGTCGCACAGAGTTGGACATGGCTGAAGTGACTTAGCAGCAGCAGCAGCAAGAGCTAGAAAATATGGATGGATGAGTAGTAACTCACTCGGTAGACTTGTAAAGATAAAAATTAAGGAACAGTGGAAAAAACCCAGAAGCACAATTACCCTAAAGAGACTCAGACAAGTTCAGGACATGGTGGTACCAGGTGCCTCTGAAAAGCGGGGATAAAGTGGAGCTAAAATCAAAGGGCTTCCCAGCTGATGCACATGGGATTCTTTACAGTTCACGTGCCAATGAAGGGGATACAAGAGATGTAGGTTCAATCCTTGGGTTGGGAAGATTCCCTGCAGAAGGAAATGGTGACCCATAGTATTCTTGGTGGAAAATTCCACGGACAGAGGAGACTGGCGGGCAACAGTGCATGGGGCAGCAGAGCTGGACACGACTGAATGACTAAGCATACACACAAAATCAACAGGATGGTTGAGAGCTGTGTAAGAGGAAACTAGAACCACCCCACCCTGCCATGCGCCCTCATGATGAGCAACCTGGATGCCATCTCTCCCACACCCTGAAGAAGATTCAGGTCCACCCTCAGACAGAGTGGGGCCCAAGGCCCAGATAAGAGCAGGGGGCATCCTGACAAGAACAGAGATGAAGTAAGGCCCTGCCTTTGTGCAGGTGAGCCTTCAGGATCCTTTCCCCAACTCAGCTCCCAGAGATCTGGCTGCCAGGTTTATACCCTGAAAATTCATTTTGGGGGAATCTAGCCTGACACAAGAAAAAAACCTAAAGTTAGTTGGGAAGACAGAGGGTGTAGAAAGGATAGGCCAGCCAGATGACTCAGGTCTTAAGAGGATTAAAATGACACAATGTAAGTAAAGACCATTTTTCATGATCAATAGTGGGAATTCTATAATTATCATCACTATTAAAAAAATTAATTAAAAAAATATTACTGTGGGCTTACTACGGACATACTAGAGTATTTCCAGGCTGGCAGGAGCCCCCAGACTCTGGGAGAAACAAAGAGAAAGTATCACCAAGATTCCGGTCAGACTCCTGAGACCATGAACAGTCTGAGTCAGAACAAGGAGAACTTTTGACTTTCTTGCTTTTACCCAGAGCAAGGCACACATCAAAAGCACATGCCTGCTGAGTTCCAGGGGTCTGATCATTATCACATATTTCTCCAACATGATTTTATAAAAATGAAGTCGGCTATGCTGCATTATTTATAAGCAGTTCACTGTATTGACGCTGCCAGGCCCCCACTTTCAAGGGAAACCTTTTGTTCTCTGCTTGGGGAAGGAAGGGCCTGGAGAGTCTCAATCCAACAAGCGAGTGGATAACAGAATAATTAGAGCTGAGGGTAGGGATAAATTACCAAGATGTTCCTGGCTGCGGCATTCAGTACATCCCAGGCCTATGAAGGCTCTGTTTTTCCAAGCCATACAAGAGACCAAGTTACTAGCACTGAAGATACAGCTCATGGGGAGATATGACTTGAATGGGATTGCTAATTGTATCAACAAAGGGACCAAGAGGGCCTTATTTCTGAAGAAATACCACTGCACCCATCAGAGCTGCTCCTGTTAAAGAGCTGTCAGACTCCAGGCTTGTTACTAGTGGCTCTGCACTTCATCAAGACTTGCTGACAGGTCAGACCGAAATAATATATGCCATGAGGCAAGGCAGGGCAATATTAAATTGCCTTTTCAGTTAGGCTCGCCTACAATATAGTTTGAAGGTGGCCATGACAATACAGGAAGCATGAAAGCGCTGAATACATGATCAAGTGCAGGGAGCTTTCCCATGCCCCACGAGAGCGAGACTGAAGATCCTAAGGATCCTAGGGTTCTGGCCAAAACATTCCAAGATCCTGATGAAGCCCATGGGTGCCTGGATTTGGATTTTTCCCCTAAAGAATAAGAATGATGACAATTAGATGATGACTAAAAAGAAGTGAAGAGCTCAAGAAACATAGAGCTCTGGGAGCAAATGGATTGCTGCCTTATGTTTTCTGTGAGGATGGTTTGATAAAAGTCACCCTGTTAAGGAGATGCATACCATAGGCAGGGACACAAGGCCAACAATGAGATGCTCTCTCAAGATGGGGAAATTAAGACTGCTTTTGAGAGTTCAGCTGTTATGTTAATTCATGATGAATTGGAGTCCAAATCTGCAAAATTTTCCTAAAAAGACAAAATGGGTTCCAGGACCTTTAAGGCTCCCAGTCACCAGACTGACAGCATAATGATGGTCAAGAAGAAATGTCAGTCAGATGGATGGCTGGTCTGCATGAGTGAGAAGAGGCAGGAGCAGAAGAGGGAGAGACAGAGATCAGTGTCAATGAGGGGGAGGGAGGAAATTTCCAGGTAGAAAGAACCACATTTCCAAGAGGCTGGAAGTGGGAAACCGGAGAGCGCAAAGCACATCTCAGACAGTCTCTCCATGCAAGCGTCAAGGGCTGAGCATCTTCCCCAAATAGGAAAAGGAACAAAAAGACCATTCACTCCCTCTGTCCTGCATTCACTAACAATTATTTAGTAAGCTCTTAATGTATACCAAAAAGAGATACTGTTTCTTCCTTCATGGGGCTTAGAATCTAGCAAAAGGGAAAAATCCATGAGGGGCTCAAATTTCTAATAAATACTATGCTGCTGCTGCTAAGTTGCTTCAGTCGTGTCTGACTCTGTGCGATGGCAGCCCACAGGCTCCTCCGTCCCTGGGATTCTCCAGGCAAGAACACTGGAGTGGGGTGCCATTTCCTATGAAGGGTAAGTAAAATAAAGAAGGATTACAGGGTGTACATAGAGCTTACGGTATCAAAAGACATGGAGAACAAGAACCTATCTCAGGTTCTTCCATTAAGGGGGCAGGACTTGGGCAAAAGGGTTTCCACTGGCGGATACTAGAGCTGCTGCTGCTGCTGCTGCTAAGTCACTTCAGTCGTGTCCGACTCTGTGCAACCCCATAGCCCACCAGGCTCCCCCATCCCTGGGATTCTCCAGGCAAGAGCACTGGAGTGGGGTGCCATTGCCTTCTCTGATCCTAGAGCTACAGGGCATCAAAATAGGGCTGCCTTTTCATGGAACCATCCTCAGATTTTTCCCTCTCCTCCTGCCTCTGGTTCGCCTCTGCCATTGCCTTGAAGCCTTCTCCATTCTGGTGATGCTGGGTTTCTAACTCAATCATTTCAGGCTTACATTGACCTATATATACTATCATGTGTAAAATAGAGAGTTAGTGGAAAGCTGCTCTATAACACAGGGAACCCAGCCTGGAACTCTAGGATGACATAGAGGGGTGGATGGCGGGGGGGTGGGGGGGTGGTAAGGAAGGTTTAAGAGAGAGGGGATATGGGGATATGTATATGTGTATATATATATTTTTAGCTATTGTTCAGTTGTGTCTGACTTTTTGTGACCCCATGGACCAGTCCATCCTAAAGGAGATCAGTCCTGCGTGTTCACTGGAAGGACTGATGTTGAAGCTGAAACTACAATACTTTGGCCACCTGATGTGAAGAGCTGATTCATTTGAAAAGACCCTGATGCTGGGAAAGATTGAGGGCAAGAGGAGAAGGGGATGACAGAGGATGAGATGGCTGGATGGCATTACCGATGGGTTTGGGTGAACTCTGGGAGTTGGTGATGGACAGGGAAGCCTGGCCTGCTGTGGTTCATGGGGTTGCAAAGAGTCAGACAAGACTGAGCAACTGAACTGAACTGATGGACTACAGCATGCCAGGCTTCCCTGTCCTTCACTATCTACTGGAATTTGCTCAAACTCATGTCCATTGAGTCAATGCTACCAACCAACCACCTCATCCTCTGCTGCATACATGTATAATTATGACTGATTCGAGTTGCTATATGGCAGAAACAAATACAACACTATAAAGCAATTTTCCTCTAATTAAAAATAAAATTTTTAAAAAAGAACAGAAACTGTTATGATTTGGGGAATTTCATTGGATTGGCCAAATAAGAAAAACTATTTTATTTCTTGGGCATGAAACTTGATTTCAGCCTTTAGGCTCTGGTCATCTGAAGATTCACCACTGGTTCCCGTTCTAGTGGGCTTCCCTGGTGGCTCAGTGGTAAAGAATCTGCTTGCCAATGCAAGATATGCCAGTTTGATCTCTGGGTTGGAAAGATTCCCTGGAGAAGGAAATGGCAACTCACTCAGCATTTTTGGCTGGGAAATCTCATGGGCCCAGAGAAGCCCAGTAGGCTACAGTCCATGGGGCTGCAAAAAGAGTCAGACACAACTTAGAGACAAAAAAATAAATCCCCTTCTAGCTCTTTCAAACCTCTTGGTTTCAAGGTCCCAGACTCTGCTGCTGGCTTCCTCCGTAAGGTCTATCCTAGTAAGGATATGAGGTTATTGATACCAAGATCTATTTCCAATCATATCTGTATCCTAGCATAACTTGGAAGAGACTGTAAGGACATACAGACCTATCGCAGTCTGACTCAGAAGGGAGTCCTTTCCCAAACGTTTTATAAGTTCCAATACTAAAGTATCTCTTCCAAGGTTAACTCATTTTAGCCTATCCTATTACAGGACAACACACTGTGTATTAATGAAGACAGACAGTGGTGTCTATACAATCCTTATCTCTCAACATTCCTCAGTCCTAATGGCATCCCAAATGTGCTATTTGTTAAGCTAAGCACTGGACTGATCCAAAGTTATCTAAAGCACACACATCAGTAAGTCTGCAATCCAATGCTACAGACAAGACATAGGTGAAAAAGAGCAAAGCTATGCTAATACAACTCCTTGGTAGGGAGGGAAGCAAGGAAAAGAGAGTTACATTAATATATGGTCATTCAAGGCTGCTCTGCTGTGAAGAGATAATTTAAGATTCCTGGCAGAGGATGAGAAAGTGGCAGATTCGAATAGCTCCTGCCAAGTGGCCCCATGGATTCCTTTATTTCATTTGGCCTTTTGGCTATTAGGCCTTTGGAACACCCAACAAACCTTATCTTAACTCAAGAATACTTTTCAATGTAAAGAAATGCATAAACAAATTATAAAAACAATCTTTCCTTGATAAGCCGGGATTACCTTTGCAAATCCCCTTAGTAATACCAACAAGTATACTATGCTATAGTTTAACATAGTACTTACCATACTCTAGGCACTCAACAAACATGTTTTACTTTATCTTTTATGAGACACTGACAAGACATAGTGTCTTTTGAAAGCCACAGTGTCTTCTTTTACAATAAACATTCCAAAGTGCTACACTTGATTTTTTTGTCCAGTCCTGAAAATGGCAGGTCTTTGCTTCTAGTTTTCTTTCTCTATCAGGTTTGGTTTGGTCTTTAGAAATGATGCTACTCTTCTCCCATGGTGCAAAATGCACAAGTGTTTGGAGACTTCTTTCCTTGTTCTCCTTTTGCCAGGACTCATTGTACTCCAGGTACTGAGGATGCCAAAATGAGGATGGCCACAGTGATAAGCGGAAGTCACCATGGTGATGCTAGTACCCTTCTCAGCAATCATGTCAACTGTGCTAGCAACTGAGGAGCTGCCTGCTTACTTACTCGCAGAGCTGAGAGTTTTAACATCAAGTAGTAGCTCTCTAGAACAAAGAAGAGAGAGCCGGGTTAAGACTTTTCAAACAAGACCAAGAGGAGAAAACACTAAAAGAAACAGATGGCATCCAGAAACAATGCTGGAGAGAGTGTGAAGAAAAGGGAACTCTGTTGCAAACTATTGGTGGGGATGTAAATTGGTACAGCTACTAAGGAGAACAGTATGGAAGCTCCTTAAAAAATTAAAAAAAGAGTTATCATATGATCCAGCAATCCCATTCCTGGACATACATCTGGAGAAATCTATAATCCAAAAAGATATATGCGCGCATCTCGCCAATGTTACTGCAGCACTATTTACAACAGTCAAGACATGGAAGTAACCTAAATATCCATCCACAGAGGAGTGAATAAAGAAGATGTGGTACATTTATACAATATTAAGAAGTGAGATATGCTGCCATTTGCAGGAACATGGATGGTCCTAGAAAATATCATACTAAGTGATGTCAGACAGAGAAAGACAAATGGCACATGCTATCACTTAAATGTGGAACTGAATTAAAAGTGATACAAATGAAGTTACAGAACAGAAACAGACTTGTAAATATTGAAAACAAACTTACAGTTACCAAAGGGGAAAGAGACATGGAATGGGGGGACAAATCAGGAGCTTGGGATAAACATATACACATCACTACATGTCAGACAGGTAACCAACAAAGACCTACTGGAGAGCACAGGGACCTCTACTCAGTATTCTGTGATGACCTATAAGAGAAAAGAACCTAAAAAGTAGTGACTATATGCATATGCATAACTGAATATCTTTGCTGTCTCTGAAACTAATACAACATTGTAAATCAACTATAATCCAATAAAATTAAAATTTTTAAAAAGAGTTGGTGAACTATAAGTATAGACTTGAAGTTTCCATAACTTTCAAGATATTATCATTTCTAAAAAAAGGAAGGAAACGAAAAGAACAAAAAAGGGAAAATGAAATGGAAATGGAAAAGAAAAAGAAGCAAACAAAAGTATGCCCTTAAATATAGGTTCTCAAAGGATAAACTGGCAGAACACAGAGGGTTTTCAGGACATTGAAGCTACTCAGTATGATTCTATAATGTTATTGTTGTTCAGTCAGTCAGCTGTGTCTGACTCTGTGACCCCATGGACTGAAGCATGCCAGGCTTCCCAGTCCTTCAGTGTCTCTCAGAGGTTGCTCAATCTCATGTCCATTGAGTCAATGATGACATTCAACCATCTCACTCTCTTTCCTCCCCTTCTCTTTCTGTCCTCAATCTTTCCCAGCATCAGCGTCTTTTCCAATGAGCTGGCTCTTCACATCAGGTGGCCAAAGTGTAGACATATATCAATATAATTCTATAAATGCAGACACATATCTATCTTTGTTCAAACTCATAAAATGTGCAACACCAAGAGAATATTAATGTTAGTCATGGATATAGGGTGACTGTAATGTGTCACTATAAGTTCATCAATTGCAAGAAACGTACCACTCTAATGGTGGAATGCCGATATGCAGGTGTTAGCAAAGGCGTATATGGAAGTCTTTGTACCTCTGATCGTTTTTTCTGTATACCAACAACTGCTCTAAAAAATAGCCTCTTAAAAACAATGATGACAACAACTTCAGTTCTCAATGTCCTTCAGGGGTCAAGATCAAGAAACTGACTGGCATAACCCACATGTCAGCTCTTCAAAAGTAAGATACAAACACACTGGCTATTAACGTCAGGAAAATGGGAATTTTGTGACTTAGCCATTTAAGCCATTTATATTATAAATAGCACCTCTCTAGCTTCAGGGAGTTTACAGTCTCTCAGGGGAACAGCACATCCCAAGATCACCCAGCTAACATGAGGATAGAAAGTGGACCCCAACAGCTTCAGAGCCATGTCCTTAACAAAACACACTGATTCTAGGGAACATACCGTTTGCATGACACTGACTGGGGTAGGGACGCATTTCACAGCTGAAATATAAGGTATAGAAGAGGAACAACGGAGGAAAGAAGAAGACACCCTACTTGGGGCTCTTAAGGACACTTTGCTCAGAGGAGGAGTTTGAGCTGTGAGCCCTGAAATGTGAATAGGATTTCATCGGCGGGGCAGAGGCTGTGGAAGAGATGCTTCAGGCAGAGGGAAGGTCCTGAGGCATTCAGTTCAAGCACAATCATGCCATCAGACGGGAGACAGAACACCTGACCTCCTCGGGGCTCCTCTAGTTTTTTGGTCTGACAGAATGTGGTCCACTGGGGAAGGGAATGGCAAACCACTTCAGTATTCTTGCCTTGAGAACCCCATGAACAGTATGAAAAGGCAAAATGATAGGATACTGAAAGAGGAACTCCCAGGTCGGCAAATGCCCAATATGGTACTGGAGATCAGTGGAGAAATAACTCCAGAAAGAATGAAGGGGTGGAGCCAAAGCAAAAACAATACCCAGCTGTGGATGTGACTGGTGATAGAAGCAAGATCTGATGCTGTGAAGAGCAATATTGCATAGGAACCTGAAATGTTAGGTCCATGAATCAAGGCAAATTGGAAGTGGTCAAATAGGAGATGGCAAGAGTGAACGTCAACATTCTAGGAATCAGCGAACTAAGGTGGACTAGATTGGGTGAATTTAACTCAGATGACCATTATATCTACTACTGCGGGCAGGAATCCCTTAGAAGAAATGGAGTAGCTATCATGGTCAACAAAAGATTCCAAAATGCAGTACTTGGATGCAATCTCAAAAATGACAGAATGATCTCTATTCATTTCCAAGGCAAACCATTCAATATCACAGTAATCCGAGCCTATGCCCCAACCAGTAACGCTGAAGAAGCTGAAGTTGAATGGTTCTATGAAGACCTACAAGACCTTTTAGAACTAACACCCAAAAAAGACATCCTTTTCATTATAGGGGACTGGAATGCAAAAGTAGGAAGTCAAGAAACACCTGGGGTAACAGGCAAATTTGGCCTTGGAGTATGGAATGAAGCAGGGCAAAAGCTAATAGAGTTTTGCCAAGAAAATGCACTGGTCATAGCAAACACCCTCTTCCAACAACACAAGACTCTACAAATGGACATCATCAAATGGTCAACACCGAAATCAGACTGATCATATTCTCTGCAGCCAAATATGCAGAAGCTATATAGAATCAGCAAAAACAAGACTGGTAGCTGACTGTGGCTCAGATCATGAACACTGATTGCCAAATTCAGACTTAAATCGAAGAAAGTAGGGAAAACCACTAGACCATTCAGGTATGACTTAAATCAAATTCCTTATGCTTATACAGTGGAAGTGACAAATAGATTTAAGGGACTAGATCTGATAGAGTGCCTGATGAACTATGTATGGAGGTTCTTGACAGTGTACAGGAGACAGGAATCAAGAACATCTCCAAGAAAAAGAAATGCAAAAAAGCAAAATGGCTGCCTGAGGAGGCCTTACAAATAGCTGTGGAAAGAAGAGAAGCGAAAAGCAAAGGAGAAAAGGAAAGATATAAGCATCTGAATGCAGAGTTCCAAAGAATAGCAAGGAGAGATAACAAAGCCTTCCTCAGCAATCAATGCAAAGAAATAGAGGAAAAGAACAGAATGGGAAAGACTAGAGATCTCTTCAAGAAAATTAGAGATACCAAGGGAACATTTCATGCAAAGATGGCCACAATAAAGGACAAATGGCATGGACCTAACAGAAGCAGAAGACATTAAGAAGAGATGGGAAGAATACACAGAAAACTGTACAAAAAAGATCTTCACGACCCATAATCGTGACCCATAATCACAATGGTGTGATCACTCACCTAGAGCCAGACATCCTGGAATGTGAAGTTAAGTGGGCCTTAGAAAGTATCACTAGCAACAAAGCTAGTGGAGGTGATGGAATTCCAGTTGAGCTCTTTTAAATCCTGAAACATGATGCTGTGAAAGTGCTGCACTCAATATGCCAGCAAATTTGGAAAACTCAGCAGTGGCCACAGGACTGGAAAAGGTCAGTTTTCATCCCAATCCCAAAGAAAGGCAATGCCAAAGAATGCTCAAACTACTACACAATTGCCCTCATCTCATGCTAGTAAAGTAATGTTCAAAATTCTCCAAGCCAGGTTTCAGCAATAAGTGAACCATGAATTTCCAGATGTTCAAGCTGGTTTTAGAAAAGGTAGAGGAACCAGAGATCAAATTGCCAACATCCACTGGATCATTGAAAAAGTGAGAGAGTTTCAGAAAAACACCTATTTCTGCTTTATTGACTATGCCAAAGCCTTTGACTGTGTGGATCACAATAAACTGTGGAAAATTCTGAAAGAGATGGGAATACCAGACCACCTGACCTGCCTCTTGAGAAACCTATATACAGGTCAGGAAGCAACAGTTAGAACTGGACATGGAACAATAGACTGGTTCCAAATAGGAAAAGGAGTATGTCAAGGCTGTATACTGTCACCCGCTTATTTAACTTCTACGTGGAGTACATCATGAGAAATGCTGGGCTGGAAGAAGCACAAGCTGGAATCAAGATTGCTGGAAGAAATATCAATAACCTCAGATATTCAGATGACACCGCTCTTATGGCAGAAAGTGAAGAGGAACTAACAGCCTCTTGTTGAAAGTGAAAGAGGACGGTGCAAAAGTTGGCTTAAAGCTCAACATTCAGAAAATGAAGATCATGGCATCTGGTCCCATCACTTCATGGAAAACTGATGGAGAAACAGTGGAAACAGTGGCTGACTTTATTTTTCTGGGCTCCAAAATCACTGCAGATGGTGACTGTAGCCATGAAATTAAAAGACACTTACTCCTTGGAAGAAAAGTTATGACCAACCTAGATAGTATATTCAAAAGCAGAGACATTACTTTGCTGACTAAGGTCCGTCTAGTCAAGGCTATGGTTTTCCAGTAGTCATGTATGGATGTGAGAGTTGGACTGTGAAGAAGGCTGAGCATTGAAGAATTGATGCTTTTGAACTGTGGTGTTGCAGAAGACTCTTGAGAGTCCCTTGGACTGCAAGGACATCCAACCAGTCCATTCCGAAGAAGATCAGCCCTGGGATTTCTTTGGAAGGAATGATGCTAAAGCTGAAACTCCAGTACTTTGGCCACCTCATGAGAAGAGTTGACTCTTTGGAAAAGACTTTGATGCTGGGAGGGATTGGGGGCAGGAGAAGAAGAGGATGAAAGAGGATGAGACGGCTGGATGGCATCACTGACTCGATGGACACGAGTCTGAGTGAACTCCAGGAGTTGGTGATGGACGGGGAGGCCTGGCGTGCTGTGATTCATGGGGTCACAAAGAGTTGGACACGACTGAGCCGACTGAACTGAACTGAACTCCTTGGAAGGACAGTTATGACCAACCTAGATAGCATATTCAAAAGCAGAGACATCACTTGCCAACAAAGGTCCATCTAGTCAAGGCTATGGTATTTCCAGTGGTCATTTATGGATGTGAGTGTTAGACTGTGAAGAAAGCTGAGCGCCGAAGAATTGATGCTTTGAAGTGTGGTGTTGAGAGTCCCTTGGATTGCAAGGAGATCCAACCAGTCCATTCTGAAGCAGATCAGTCCTGGGTGTTCATTGGAAGGACTGATGTAAAGCTGAAGCTCCAATACTTTGGCCACCTCATGCAAAGTGTTGACTCATTGGAAAAGATCCTGATGCTTGGAGGGATTGGGGGCAGGAGGAGAAGGGGACAACAGAGGATGAGATGGCTGGACGGCATCACCAACTCGATGGACATGAGTTTGAGTAAACTCTGGTGGTTGGTGATGGACAGGGAGGCCCGACGTGCTGCAATTCATGAGGTTGCAAACAGTTGGAGATAACTGAGCAACTGAACTAAACTGAAGAGGAAGGGATTACTGATCATGTACAAAGTCTAGATCAGACATGATGATGCTCCCCAGCACTTCATTTTCTTTATCCCTTGAGCCAAATAACAGTAGTAGTTATCTGATAAATTAATTCACATAATGCTTGTAGCACAGCACCTGGTACATAGCATGTAAACAATGAACAGGAGTCACTTATGTTCTCGTTGTTTTCATTACCACTACCACCATCATCATGTCATAGCTACCTGTTATCAACAAAATACTAACAAAAGAAATACTCAAATGAAAACTTGCTTCAAGACAACACTAAGAATACTACAGAGAAATAAGCTGCGTTTTCAGCTCTATGTTGATGAACATTAACTGAACTAAATGAAATAATAACCTAAGCAACCCAGCTCACTCTTGCTCAATTCAATATACAATTGGGTTAAAAACCAAATTTTTATTTCATATCTGGCATACCAATATCGGACCCAAACTATGTCCCCTCAGCAAAGTTGGGGCAAAACCTGTCAGAATACTCCATGCATTTCTGGAGTGATTCATTCATTCCCAGACACAATTTTGCCACCACTAAGCATGGTGTCACAGAGATACAGAGGCAAGTACTAGATCTCCTCCCTCAAACAGCTCAGAGAGAAGAAGGAAACATAGTCATATAAAGGGAAATGCAAAAAGCAAGGAAAGAAGGGTTTTACTGAGTGTATATGAAAGCTCTAGAAGAGCACAGAAGCCTTGAAAAATTAACACCATGTATATATTCTAGAAACTTTGATAAAATTCCAGAGAAAAATTAAAAATGTGTCTGAGATACATGCCCCAGGGAACCTAGAGTGAGGACTACTAAGTTGCCTATTCTCTGGTTCAAACAAGCTGCAGTCCCCTGAATAGGTCCTGTTTCCACTCACTTCTCTGCGTGACATGGAGTTCCCTTTGTCTGAGACACCCTTACCCTGCGGACCCTTCGTAAATCTTAATCACCTACCAATATTGATCTTTTGGGAGTTTGTCCAAGGGTGTGTTACTCACTCCTCCATGCTGCTTCCCTTGTCCCCATCCCAGCATGTACTGCACTATGATTGTCTGCTAAATTGTTTCCCACTCGACTGCAAACTACATGCACAGTTTTTTGGACTTTTTGGTCCACACAGAAGACATTGAGTAAATGTCTGTTGATTCAATATTATCACTGATGTCTTTAGCCTGCACACATACCCATTTTATTCCTGTACTGGAAGTCTGCTTGGAGTGCTGAACTGGAGTTCTACCACTGCAACTCAGTCCATATGTTGAGGTTTTAAGTGCATTCAAACTAAAGACAAACAAAACAACCAACCCATGAAAGGGGGCCCAGAGACCTCTGCTCAATTACAAGTCCATATCCTTGGTAAACTAAATACAGAAAGGAAGTCGCTTGCTTGCTATTCTTTTTAATAACTAGCACAAAGGAGCTCATGGGGTTTCTTAATAGAGAAACCATACAAAAAGGTAAAAGGGCACTTACAGTGTACCACGTTCTTTTGTAAATCTCCTTTAAAATGATCATGTGTTTTTCTAATTGAGAAAGGCTTATTTATAAACCAGATCTGAAGAAAAAAATCCATGGCCTAAATTTGCTCTGTTTCCCATGTGCATCATTTCTGTTTCTTTTGAACCTTGCAAAGCAGTTTATGACAAACAAATCATGTCTTGTAAATTAAGCAACTGGAGAATCTGAGATGAGAATGGTTGATGGCAGGCTTAGAAAGAAACCATCATATATCACACACAGTCTCAGTATTTCAGTTACTCACCAACCTGGCTGGATCCACTGATTTTAATGGTGTGAGACATATTTCCAGGTACATCTGAAATCAATGATCACTTACTAATCATACCTAGCCTAAAGTTTGTTTTTAGGCAAAAGACCAATAAATTAAGAGTGTAGCATTCAATCATTTGGAAATGGAGGACGGAAAGGAATGTCAGATGGAAGGGAGAATTACACCAGGGGAAGAGAAGGATGTGGAATGATGGAATAACCATCTTTGGAAAGGGAAATATTTTCAGTTGAAAGCAGCTGGTTTCCATTTATATGAAAGCAATGAGCATAAATTTCAGTAAGGGAGGATTCAGATTAACTGAGAGAACAGTGCCTAACTTACAAGACTAGAAGACGTGATGAGTTGGTATGAGATGACATTATCCTTTAAAGGGATCTTTGCAAAAGGACAGCCATATCAGTTTCAGGTGGCTGAGGAACTGTCTGAAGAGAAGGGAATGGATCACATAGATGACTTCTAGTTTCTATCCTTATTACTGTTATTCTGGTCCCAAGATTCTGTGATTCATTTTATTTACTGTAAAGCCAACCTCTTGGATCTCAACAAAAGAACAATCCTGAAGGGTAACGTTTCTGAGAATTCTGAATTCATGAAGACGGTTGTGCTGAATTTATGGGCTTATTTAAATAAAAGCACACAGGCTTCCTTTCAAATTGCAATTTAATAAAATATATTGAGTGGCTATGAAGTGCAAATTCTGTGGGAAGTGTCAGGAGCATGGAGATAAAACATGAGTCTCAGTCCTCAGCCCAATGAAGGAGAGAAAATGAGCCCATGAATTACTGTGATGTAAGTGAGACTAATAAGTAGCATTACAGAAATCCAAACCATAGGGCAACAAAATAAAATAAAATAAAAACAGAAAGGAGACATGCAGTTGGGCTGTCAAACACTGGAAAGAATTTGGGGAAGAAGTAACCTATGAAGTTGGTTAAAAAGTCATAAGATGGTAAATGTTATAAATATTATAGACAAAGACACAGAAGTATGAATATCTAAATCATGCCTGGGAACAGGGAATGGTGTTGTTTAAACTGAACAAAGGTTGCTGTTGGGAAGTAATAAGAAAGAAAACTTGAAAGTGGGCTTGGGTCATAGAAGTGACCCAGTTATGTAAATCTCTGAAGGTGAGGCTAGAGATATTTATTATCCTTAGGTCAAAATAAAGTCATTTCCTAATTATTTTCCCCTCAACTGGAAGAAGTCAGATCAAATTTCTTATGATTTTTTTAACAGAATTCCTGATATTCAAAGTTACAGTTCAGACAATTAACAAATAGCTGCTAAACACACACACAATCTTTGGTTCCCAGCCACTTAATGCATCCATAAGGAGCCCATACGGATTGGACTGCCTAGTGGAGGACCAGCTAATGGAACGGCTGTGGCACTTTCAGTAAGGGTTTAAAAATATTACCACAGTAGATACCTGATTCTGAACAATCTTTCCAACTAGAAGCAGAGAAACATCACTGTCAGCTATTTGGGGAAAGAAAAACAAAAAACAAACTATGATATGCCTAAACCTTAGAGCTGGCCAATTCTGCAGGATTTGCAAAACATTCTGGGTTTCTAATGAATAAAGAAAGAAGAGAATAAGTTCCCAACTGGTACTTCAGTTCACTTACCTCTCAAGAAAACAAAAGAATGTTTCAGGGTGCTGTGTAATCTTATGGAAAAGGCAGAGGTTTTGGAAATGGGTAGGTCTGGAATGAAATTTTACTTCTGCCACTTGCTGTGTGATTAGGCATGGGCAACTCTCTGAACCGCTCCGTCTTCTCACTTCTAAGGTGGGGTAATGACATTGAATGTGAAACCTTACTGTGAAGAACAGATATACTGTAAAGGACTTCCTGGTGCAGCAACTGACCCAGGCAGGCCCTCATTAACAACACCTAGTATTACAGTAATCCTTATTCTTCACCTTCACTTGGCACATTTAAACACTCACATACATCACACACATCACACACACACACACATATAACATATGCCTCCTGAAATCTACCTGTCAAACCTTATGGAAAATCTCAATAAATTAAATAAGTTCTTCTGAAACCCTGAGATCTCTCCTTGACTGGTGCAGAGACCACATGGGAAGGGTCGGCTTTACATCATCACACAATTCTCCTGTCAGTCCATAAACTGGCTTAGATTCCATGCAGTCAGTCTGTTCCCCTGAGCTTAATAATCCTCTAGCTTGACAAACGGTCTGAAACATTCATGTTTTCAATGGCATTTACATAAAAACTCCAAACGAGAACATTTCCAGTGAAATGTCTGTGCTCATCCTGGTCCATGAGCACAATCACTGACATGCATATGTGTGCACGGACGTAATCTCCAGGGCGAGCCACATGCTGGCACATCAGTAACACAGTGTTAACTTGTACCAAGTATTTCCCGAACACTTCCTCCAAGGCAGTCACCAGACCCACTGCTTAGGAAGTAGGATGAAGGTGGAATATGTTCAAATATGTTCTTAGTCACTATATGTAATGGGTATATGAAATTTCTTTTCTGTTGACTGTTGTGTACCTTTGAAAATTTCCACAATGAAAAGAGGAATCAAGTAAAAGAGGATTTACAGACATGGAGTCTAATGCTGACCTTAGGGAATGTTAATCTGAACAATTCTGTGCCAATCACTGAAGGAAATAAGATCAACATCCTGCAGCAAGAAAGTCCACGGAATTTTCCAGGCAAGAGTACTGGAGTGGGTTGCCATTTCCTTCTCCAGGGGATCTTCCCAATCCAGGGATCGAACCCAGGTCTCCTGCACTGCAGGCAGACGCTTTACCATCTGAGCCACCAGGGAAGCAGGGCTGCAGAGCCCAGTGTTTAACATAAAATTACACACCTACTTACAGTCTTCTTAAGTGGGAAAGGTGCAGGGAACCATGAAATCTTATAATATGAGAGGCCCAATTTACTCGGGGGTGTCAGGGTAGGACTGCTTCGGGAAGTGGCAGGGTGAACAAGCACTGTGCACTGAGGCGTGATGGGGAGGGCAGTGTCCCAGCCAGGAGGACAGCCTGGCTGATAGAAGGAGAAAATGGTGGGGCACCTTTGGCACATCTGATTTTTGCCTCCTAATAGTGCTGGGAAAAAGAAACAGAATCTAAGTAACTGACTCAAAGTTGCACAACCAAAATTACTCACTAATATTCAGTTCAGTTCAGTTCAGTCACTAATATTAGCAACTGTGATTTCTCTTTCAGACCCTCTTCAGCAAATATCAGTTGTCTGACATTTTATACACCCTATGGATGCGTACAGTGAGATGTGTATACACCAGGTAGCTGCGTTGTTGTAGAAACCAATGGAGTTCTAGGTCTCAAATACTGTTATTAACTAAAATAGCATGAGTTGGTGTGCTTTCCTTAGGCAGGAATAGGTACAGAAGCCCTGGAGATGAGCTCATGAGCCAGGTCCAGGTCTTACTGTGACTGAGAACAGGCCAGTCCAGGGTGGTGTAGACTTGGGTGTGTAGCTGCAGAGAAGCCTCCACTATGGGGTGGGTTGGGGTATCATCATTCTGACGGCAAGGGAGCGGGTTATTTCTGCTTCACACTTTCCCCTGCAGATTGAATCTCTGTCCAGAACTGCCTTCCTACCACCAATCTAGAATAACGTCACTCAACCTGGTGGTCATCCAGACATCGTCACGTGTAAAGCAAATTAAAACACAGGCTCCTCAGGCAACAACAGAGCTCTGAACCTATGCTGCTGCTCAACCTCTCGAGGAAGGAGAGAAGCTACTGGGGAGCTGGAATCACAAGGACTTGGTGAGAGAGTGAGCATGCAGGGGGAGGAGAACAAAGCCTTCAGGGTGGCACCCTGGGCCCTGCATCCTTCTTCAAAGACAAAATCCATGTCTGGAGTTGCCTCTTCAGCTCTAATTAACCAAAGGTCAGGGGGACAAGGGTCTGGGAACCCTGGGCTAGTTGGGACAGGACTTGTAAACACCCACCTCCTGTCTGGTTTCCCTTAACCTTTCTCCAAGAACAGTGGCCTTAGGCAATGGGGAATGAAGATCACCCCCAAAGGGCTAATTTTAGTTCTCGTTGTAACATCCAGAGATGAAGCTCTTCCCTTTCCCGTGCTGGGACAAGACAAACACAAAGCTCCTTATCTTCTCAGGTTAACCCGATACAGGCAGACTTCTGCGAAGGGCAAGCTCCAGCCTGGGCTATGGAATCTCATCAGTGAGCTTTCTCAAAGAAGAGGGTGGTCATAGCAGATGCAGGTGCTCTTCATTCACCCACTCACTCGACACTCATCCATCTACATACTCAGTCCCCTGACAAGGACACACTCAGGAAACATACTCAGTTTCCTTAGCATGTGCCCTCTAACAGGCCTAGGAGCTGACACTGGGTGCACAGAGATGAGTGAGATGACTGGCTGCCCTTCCTGGAGGCCTGGGGAGAATAGCCAGAGTCAGACAGTACATCACAAAAATGACTATGTAACGACAGTGGTGATCAATGCAATGAAGGGTACTTGAGAAGCCTCTGGTCTGGTCCAGGGGCTTGAGGACAGACTCCTGGGGAAGGAGTATTTAAGTTGAAACTTGAAGGATAATGGAAGCTTCAGGAAGAGAACATAGAAAGGGCTGGACCTGCCAGAATGTGGCCTGACTGGGCAGCGGTGATGTCACTGAGGCTAGAGCAGGAGGGGAGGGTGTGCAGAGAACTGGGGGCTGTGAGGCTAGAGGCAACGCAGAGGCAGCATGAAGGTCTATGGCACATACCAAGTGCCAAGTCCTGGGGAGCTAATGTGACAACCAGAGGGGAGGCAATGGCAGGTTTCAAGCAAGGCACCTGAAAATCCCAACTGCGCTTGGGTTATCCATATAACATCAGCTGGGTTTCCATTCCTCTGATTCTGCCCTGTGAAGACAGCCTCGTCCCACATCCTGCCTTGTTCGATCAACACACAGGTCTTCATCATGTGTCTACTTTGTGCCAGCCATGTGTCATCAATGGCATGCAACAGGAAACAGGACAGGTCCTGACATTCTTGGAGCTTACTTCCCAGCAAGGAGCATCAGCCAGGAAAACACATGTGCCAGAGAGGAAACGAGCAGGCTGATGAGGAAGAGAGTAACCTGGGAGGCTGCCTTTGGACGGGGAAGGCTGGGTGGTTCTCTGCAGAGAGGACCCTGGATCTGAGGCCCGAGGAATGATCCTGGTCCCCCAGAAGAAGACTTTGGCAGAGGGGAGGGTGACCGTAAGGCCCAGGGCCTATGCAGCCGAGTAAGTCGAGCTGAGCACAGAGCCTGAGGAGCACAGCTGGCAGAGAAGGGGCATCCCCATGGCACAGGGCCTCCTTGGAGAGGGGCTGATGCTGCATGAGCAGCTGGGAGACTATGAGCGGCCTGATCACAGTGGCTCTGTAATATCACCCAGGCCGCGGTGTGGGGGAGAAACAGCAGGAGGGCTGCAGAAGGAGTGAGACCCAGACGGTGTGCCGTGCTCTGCTGCCGACGGCACATCACGCTGCGTCCCCAGCCAGCGACTGGCTGCGCAATCGTGGACAGGCCACCCCACCTCTCTGCATCTTAACTATCCTCCTCTATAGGGGCAATAATACCTCCTATCTCACATGGGACTGCTGAGGATTAAATCCAAGCTGTCATTTGTAAAAACAGTGCTTGGCTGTGGGCTCATTCCATCTCAGCCACTCTCAGGTCCTCACTATTCATCTCCATCCATCTTTGCTAGTGGACTCAGCACCTCATCTGCCCAGCACCGGTCCTACCGTTTATCCTAGGAACTCTGTAAATTAACCAGGTGTCACAAATGGCTGCAGGAAGACTTAAACGGGCCCACAGACACGTTTGCTTTGGCTGATGCAGAGACTTTGAAATTCATGACCACGAATGTCTGCAGGCTGCAGGTGCTCTCCCCAGATTCCTGGGCCCCTTCCCACCTGTCTTGTCTTATACTTGCCAGAGTCTTACATGTGGACTGCCTCTCCACGCACTCAAGTTTGGGACCCTAATAAACACTCTGTGAACTCGTAACAATATGACTGTTTGGAATCTCTTTCACAAATGTAAGTGACACATAAACCATAGAGTAACTCTCTACCCTTGTCTCCAACCCCCAAGGGGTCAGTGGGCCACAGGGTCTGACTTTCCAACGTGTCTTCATACAGTCATTCGTCAGGTATTTACTGAGTACTTTCTAGGTCCCGGGAACTGGGAGAAAAAGACAGAGTCTACTTCAACTGAACTTTAAACCAGTCCCCACAGACAAAGAGGCTGCAGTCTTCTTGGATATAAAAGGTGCATAATAATAGTATATTACCCTGGAGAGTCTAAGCATTTTGCACAGATTATCTTATTTTGTTCTTATAATAACTCTGCAGGGGTAAGTTACTCTCATTTGTAAACAAACGAAGGACCAAGGAAACTAAGTATACTGCTCCAAATGACACAGGCAATAAATCGCAGATTTTGAATTCCTGTCCCTTGTCATCAATCAAGGCAATGCAAGCATGAAGGTGTTAACTCCATTTATAGAAAAGACCTATACAGTTTTCTCCTTGCAACATGCTACAGGCCTGAGAAAAATAAAGGTGACAGTGATACCCAGACACTGACCACCAAGCGGAGACACAAAGTAGATTGGCTTAGACGGCAGGAAAAGTCATGACAAGGGGTCTGGCAGAGAATAAGGAGAGCCTTGGATTACAACAGAGTTCTCCATGGGCTCCACGTGTCACCAGTGACACATCTGGAAACAGAAAAGAGAAGTCAGGAAACAGAACACGACCCCTGTTTTGCCAGGAGTTACAAAAGCATATTTTTGGGTAAGACGACAATTTTGCCAGGTGGTGCCAGGCCAGAGAGCAGATCTGCATGGCCCAGAGAGCTCTGCCTCCAGAGGGACCCTCTCTAGTATTTCCCAAAAAGGCCTGGCACACGCAGGGAGATCACCACGGCTGCCTCTGCAGACACACTCTGAGTGGAGCAAGACACCTCTCTGCGCGCCAGACACAGAGGCCTGGAAAATACATCAGTGTCTTTGAGAGACTCAGCCGCCTTACCAGTCCTGAGATGTCCTTTCTGGATGTGAGCGCTACTCAAGGCTCCTGAGCTGCCACTTGATCTAAATCAGTGGTTTGTAACCAGGGGGATATCACCTCCCAGGGGCAAGCTGGTTGTCTGCGGACATTGTTGGTCTCCCTGACAGAGGGTAAGAGAGCTGTACTACTGGCATTTAGTTTGTGGATGCCAAGGATGGTGCCAAACACTCAACAACACACAACTGCACAGCCGCACAACAAAGAATGAAGATTCTGGAGGACAGAATGAGGCAGGGCAAAGGGTAATAGAGTTTTGCCAAGGGAACCCATTGGTCACAGCAAACACCCTCTTCTAACAACACAGGAGAAGACTCTACACATGGACATCACCAGGTGGTCAAAACCGAAATCAGATTGATTACATTCTTTGTAGCTAAAGATGGAGAAGCTCTACACAGTCAGCAAAAATAAGACCGTGAGCTGACTGTGACTCAGATCATGAACTCCTTGTTATCAAATTCAGACTTAAATTGAAGACAGTGGGGAAAAACACTAGACCATTCAGGTATGACCTAAATCAAATTCCTTATGATTATACAGTGGAAGTGACAAATAGATTCAAGTGATTAGATCGGATAGACAGACTGCCTGAAGAACTATGGACAGAGGTTTGTAACATTGTAAAGGAGGCAGGAATCAAGGCAATCACCAAGAAAAGAAGTGCAAAAGGCAAAATGGTGGCCTGAGGAGGCCTTACAAATAGCTGTGAAAAGAAGAGAAACGAAAGGCAAAGGAGAAAAGGAAAGATATACCCATTTGAACGCAGAGTTCCAAAGAATAGCAAGGAAAGACAAGAAAGCCTTCCTCAGTGATTAATGCAAAGAAATAGAGGAAAACAATAGAATGGGAAAGACTAAGGAGAGATTTTTTAAAAAAAAGCCTTCCTCAGTGATTAATGCAAAGAAATAGAGGAAAACAAGAGAATGGGAAAGACTAGAGATCTCTTCAAGAAAATTAGAGATACCAAGGGAACATTTCATGCAAAGATGGGCTCAGTAAAGGACAGAAATGGTATGGATCTAACGGTAGCAGAAGATATTAAGAAGAGGTGGCAAGAATACACAGAAGAACTGTACAAAAAAGATCTTCATGACCCAGATAATCACGTTGGTGTGATCACTCACCTAGAGCCAGACATCCTGGAATGTGAAGTCAAGTGGGCCTTAGGAAGCATCACTATAAACAAAGCTAGTGGAGGTGATGGAATTCCAGTAGAGCTATTTCAAATCCTGAAAGATGATGCTGTGAAAGTGCTGCACTCAATATGCCAGCAAATTTGGAAAACTCAGCAGTGGCCACAGGACTGGAAAAGGCCAGTTTTCATTCCAATCCCAAAGAAAGGCAAAGCCAAAGAATATTCAAACTACTGCACAACTGCACTCATCTCACACGCTAGTAAAGTAATGCTCAAAATTCTCCAAGCCAGGCTTCAACAGTACGTGAACCGTGAACTTCCAGATGTTCAAGCTGGTTTTAGAAAAGGCAGAGGAACCAGAGATCAAATTGCCAACATCTGCTAGATCATTGAAAAAGCAAGAGTTCCAGAAAAACATATACTTCTGCTTTACTGACTTTGACTGTGTGGATCACAAAAATCTGTGGAAAGCTCTTAAAGAGATGGGAATACCAGACCACCTGACCTGCCTCTTTAGAAACCTGTATGCAGGTCAGGAAGCAACAGTTAGAAACAGACATGGAACAACAGACTGGTTCCAAATCTGGAAAGGAGTACATCAAGGTTGTATATTGTCACCCTGCTTTTTTTAACTTATATGCATAGTACATCATGAGAAATGCTGGGCTGGATGAAGCACAAACTGAATTCAAGATTCCTGGGAGAAATATCAACAACCTCAGATATGCAGCTGACAGTACCCTTATGGCAGAAAGTGAAGAACTAAAGAGCCTCTTGATGACAGTGAAAAAGGAGAGTGAAAAAGTCGGCTTAAAGTTTAATATTCAGAAAACTAAGATCAGGCACCGGGTCCCATCACTTTATGGCAAAAAGAAGGGGAAACAATGGAAACAATGGCAGACTTTATTTTCCTGGGCTCCAAAATCACTGCATATGGTGACTGCAGCCATGAAATTAAAAGACGTTTATTCTTTGGAAGAAAAGTTATGACCAACCTAGACAGCATACTAAAAAGTAGACATGTTACTTTGCCAACAAAGGTCTGCCTAGTCAAAGCTATGGTTTCTCTGGTAGTCATGTATGGTTGTGAGAGTTTGACTATAAAAAAAGCTGAGCACAGAAGAATTGATGCTTTTGAACTGTGGTGTTGGAGAAGACTCTTGAGAGTCACTTGGACTGCAAGGAGATCAAACCAGTCAATTTTAAAGGAAATCAGTCCTGAATATTCATTGGAAGGACTGATGTTGAAGCTGAAACTCCAATACTTTGGCCACCTGATGCAAATAAGTGAGTCATTGGAAAAGATCCTGATGCTGGGAAGATTGAAGGTGGGAGGAGAAGGGGACAGAGGATGAGTTGGTTGGATGGCATCACTGACTCAAAGGACTTGAGTGTGAGTAAATTCTGGGAGTTGGTGATGAACAGGGAGGCCTGGCATGCTGCAGTTCATGGGGTCGCAAAGAGTCAGACACAACTGGGCAACTGAGCTGAATTGAGAACAAAGAATTCTCTGACTAGCTGGTAGCTCCAGTTATCACAGCGCAGAAGCCCAGTAATTATTTTCTAATTATGGTTAATTCTGTGCAAGTTTCTCTGGGCTTTCCAGGTAGGTCAGCAGTAAAGAATCCACCTGCTAATGCAGGAGACACAGGTTCAATCCCTGGGTCAGGAAGATCCCCTGGAGAAGGAAATGACAACCCACTCCAGTATTCTTGCCTGGCGAATCCCCATGGACAGAGGAGCCTGGCGGGCTACAGTCCATAGGGTCACAAAGAGTAGGACACGACTGAAACGACAGCATGCATGCATGCTCTGCAAGTTAATTCTTGGCTTTTCTAAAACAGGACCCCAAAATTAGCTCTTCACATGCCAGACTACAGATATTGGACCTAGCAGCAGCTTCTCGCTGCGGTTACTCCTTATTCCTACTTCTTAAGAATTAAGGAGAGGGCAGGAAGTTGGGTTTTAACTTAGGCACCATTTAGCCAAGTGGAGAGAAAAATCTCCCTTCCGCTCTGAAACAAGATCATGGGGCTATAAATTTTATTGGATGCAACTCAGGCAAGGGTGTTGGGTGAAAAGAATCAAAGAAAGAACCATGGGCTGAGCTCAGAAGGGCGTAACGAAACCTGCACCTGTCGTCACTCACTTACTACCCCAGATCTCCCAGGCAGCTTCAATTTAAACCAGATCGGCCTACTGCCCACCCTAGCTGATGCTGGCGTTTTTTTTACCTATCAGCACAAAGTCAAAGCCATGTGCAAGCACATGTGTGTGTGCACGGGTGTGTGTGCGTGTCTGCTACAAACATACTGGGAGGAGGCACCTAGAAAAGAATTGAGACTTCTTGTCGTGGGGTGCAGGCAGGGGCAAGACAGCAGATTTACTAGCAAACGACTTCAGCCTCAAAAAGCCAAATTCCAGATTGCCTGATATTTGCAATTTGAGGCTTGTTGTTTTCAAGTCTATTTCGATCAAATCCCCAGAATTAATTTTTTTCATAAAAGGAAAGCAATAGCACCAAATGAATTCAGCTGATCGGAAAGACAGAAAGTTTCCCAACAACAACAAAAAAAGGAGACTCCTGAAACATAGAAGTACTATTCCATTTAGCCTTTAACGGGCCCTATTTTCACATGCATTTTAAGTATCTACATATATACTAGGTATCTGGATGTATTATTCTGTAACATTTACGTTTCTAAGGTAGTTTTAAAAAGGCCAAAATCACTGAAATTAGCAGGTTCAGCAGGAGATTCACCTTTCTAAAGGTCTCTTTACCCTCTCGCCTTCAGTGTAGTCACACATCTGATGGTCTCATGGGTTCAGTTTTCATGAAGGTGAAGAAAGTTTCCTGCTGCGTGAGGTCAGTCACTTGGTGATCGGCCACTCACGCGCACGCTAGCCAAACACTCCTCGCCCAGAGGAGTCCCCTGGCCCCAGCCAGGGGTTGGTGGCCAGGAAGAGCAGCTGGGAAACTTCCCTGCTCACACTGGTAAGCAAAGGCAGGATTTTTCCAAGTTCTAGAGAACAGAAGAGACCTACGGGAGGGGGATATTCACCCCACTTTTCATATTCAAAAGCACCTCTAATGTTGCCAAGGGGTCCACTCAGGATGCATCAGCACCAACAGGTAACATCAGAGACTTCCAGAAGCAGGCAGGCCTTGGCTTGAGTACCAGCCACCAAAGGCAAGCTACCTTACTCTACGAGCCTTACCTTCCCTGAAAAAGAGGAGTAACAGTTTTGAAAGTTTAAATGAAATAATCCAGTTTTTTTTTTTTTTAAAACTGTACTTGTTTTTAGTATCCTGTATGTATCCATAGTATTTCAAAAGTACTTTGTAAACTCAAAAGAGACAAGCAGATAACAGTTAATAAATCTCTCGGGCAACCTTCTGATCTCTGTTTCCTTAGCAACCAATTTCCTACCCACAGACATTCAATGTTAATCTTCAGCTGAAGAGGGGTGCAAGGTGGGAATGGAGAACTTAGGTTCTGAAGACAGATCTGAGTTTGAATTCAAGGTCTATCGCGTATTAGCTGAATGCCTTTAGGCAAGTCATTTAAAAGATTCTCTCTGCATAAGGAGGAGGGGTAAATGATGGAATCTCCAATTCTCAATAAGAGCCAGATAATGTGTGTGTTCCTCACCTTTATTAATGAAGTTTATTCTCAGGCAGTGATTAAGACAGGAAACTGTTACATGATCCCTGAAGGACACATCAGTTCAGCTCAGTTCGGTCGCTCAGTCACGTCCAACTCTTCATGACCCCATAAACTGCAGCACACCAGGCTTCCCTCTCCACCAACTCCTGGAGCTAAAATGGGGGCAGATATTACCATCAAGTCAGGTAATATACAGCATGTGAACTACTACCCACGTCCATACACCTGGAGAACATCAGGAGTGGCTGTTTCTTGGGACTTCTCCGGTGGTCAGTTAAGACCGCACTTCCACTGCAGGAGACGTAGGTTTGATCCCTAGTTGGGGAACTAAGATCTGGCATACTGCGGGGTGCAGCCAAAAAAAAAAAAGAGTGGATATTTCTTTCTGGTTTAGCTGAGACTGACTTATCTGTCATCCCTTGCTCTGCTCCAAACAGAAATTTCCAATTGATAAGAACAGACTGAGAGCGAAGCTATATGATGTCCCCAATCCAGTCCCACCTTCATAAGACAGCAGGAGGTTATGGAGGTTAAGTGACCTGCCAAAGGTCCCACCTCTAGCAGATGACAATCTTGGCTCCAGAGAGGAAACCATCCATCTCCCCATCGCTGCGCCACCTTTTCAAGCCGCCCACACCATCTCAGGCAGATGGGAGAAGCCACTCCTCAGGGCTGCCCAGAGCAGGAGGCTGTACTTCATGAACAACTGCTAAACTGACTCCAGCAACCCCTTCTGTGGCAGGTGAAGGAGGAAGGGGAAAAATAAAGTATCTTTTTCAAATGCTTTGATTGAAGGCGTACACATTTGCAAATACACCCGGCCAAGTCTGCCTCTCACTGGCATGAGCAGACAGAATGCCGGCAACCCACAGAACCTGATGTGAAACTTCAGCTGAGGCAGAGTGAGTCACCTCAGCTGTGGAGGGAACGCAAGGTGACCGGCCCTCACCTCCACCATCCCCATCTCTGTCTCCCTGGCCGTGAGTAAAGCAGCAGCTATGCAGTCCATGCCACCGGATCGGCGGCGGCCTGAGGCCATCTGTTTCTGTCTGGCAGGCAGGATCCCAGCATGAGCTGGTTCCAAAGGGATTTTTGTGGGGAGGGAGGCAGAGGAGGCCCCAGCTGCTGTCACCAGACAAGGAGGCGCCTTCTCCTCACCTCCATCCTGGGCGCTCTCCACGGACCTGAGTTCCCAGCTGTCCTGTGGCTAGAGACTTTTCTTGCCTGACTCAGAATATAAATGTGCCATCCCTCCAAAGAGAGCATTAAAAACAACTGGGTGTGTGTTTATTCATATCTGTGATAAGGAGTGGAGGCTGGGGTAGAGAAATCAGACTTAATTCTTTTGCAGGTGGTACCATCTGTTGCAAGGCTTTTACTTCCCTGAGTCCACAACATGCCTAGCATCCTCAGAAGGGTTTGAAACAAAGTAATAATCGTGATGATAATAACCAAGTCTGTATCAGCATTGCCTGACCTGCCTTAGAGGACTGTAGGCAACTGCAAATCTCACCAACTACAACATTAATCTCACCAAAAGCAACTTGGATTGCCACAGTCATTCCTATCCATTCATTCAACACATACTGATTTAAACTGTCTATTGGACTGTGAGGGAGAGGGAGAGGGTTGGATGATTTGGGAGAATGGCATTGAAACATGTATACTATCATGTAAGAAACGAAGTGCCAGTCTATGTTCGATACAGGATACAGGATGCTTGGGGCTGGTGCACAGGGATGATCCAGAGAGATGATATGGGGTGGGAGGTGGGAGGGGAATTCAGGACTGGGAGCTCGTATACGTCCATGGCGGATTCATGTTAATGTATGGCAAAACCAATACAGTATTGTAAAGTAAAATACAGTAAAAATAAAATTAAAAAAAAAAGAAGAAAAAAGTTAAAAGAAAACAGAAAAAAAAATAAACTGTTTATTTACAGATACAGTTCTAGGCACTGGGGAGCAAGCAGGCAGGTCCCTGCCTTCATGGAGCTTAGACGACATTTGGGGGACTCTGGCAATTAAATATCGTTCAGACAACTAAACAACACAAAAGAATAAACAATGCATTTCTAGAGAGTAGGAAGTGCAATGGGGACTTAAACATGGAGCGTAGAAGCAGCCCACTTGAGATGGTCTCCCTGAGGGGATAACTTCTAAGGTGAGAACTATGAACAGGCCACCACATTTTGGTGTTAAACCATATTGTGTTGGTTATTTTTAGTCCTAAATTACTTTTTTTTATATAGATAATACTGTTATTTCAGACATCAGTCAGCAACTGACTTTTTTTTAATTGACTTCAGTTGCTTTTAATTGTCTTTAGATGATTTACAGTGTTGTGTTAGTTTCTGGTATACAGTAGAGTAATTCAGTTATACATATATATATATAATTTTTTTCATATTCTTTTCTATTATGGTCTATCACAGGATATTGAATACAGTTCTCTGCACTGTACAGTAGGGCCTTTTTGTTCATCTATTTTATATACAGCAGAGTCTGTCTGCTAACCCGAACTTCTAATTTACCTCTCCCCTACCCCCATTCCCCTTTGGTAGCCGCACATTTGTTTTCCACATCTGTGAGTCTGCTTCTGCTTTGTAATAAGCCCATTTGTTCTACTTTTCAGATTCCACATATAAGTGATGTATTTGTCTTTGTCTGACTGCACTTAGTATGATCATCTCTAGGTCCATCCATATTGCTACAAATGACATTATGTCATTCTTTTTTATGGCTGAGTAATCTTCCATCATATCTATGCACCACATCTTTATCCATTCATCTTTCAATGAACAACTGAGTCATTTCCACATCAACTTTCTCCTCCTTGACTCTACCATCCAGTCACTCCCTCCTTCCTGTCCTGGATACCCTGATGACAAGTATTCCTGGCCCCTCTTTGCTACTCAGCTCTGGTAACCCCTCTGCCGGGACTCATCTTCTACTGGGGAAGGGGAGGAACTGGGTCCCCAGCAGGGCCATCTACTGGATTCACAGAAAGAAACCGAAATTGAAAGTTGCTCAGTTGTGTCCAACTCTTTGCTACCCGATGGACTGTACAGTCCATGGAATTCTCTAAGCCAGAATACTAGAGTGGGTAGCCTTCCCCTTCTCCAGGGGATCTTCCCAACCCAGGGATCGAACCCATGTCTCCCACATTACAGGCGGATTCTTTACCAGCTGAGCCACAAGGGAAGCCTGCTGGATTCATACGGAGAGGGACAAAACCACCTGCAACAGTCTAAAGCAGAGGAACTGCCTGAAGGCTCAGTAGGGTGAGGGGAAGGGTGCAGGGGTTATTGTTAACAACTCTCCATGAAGAGACAGCAGCTCTACAGGGAGCCCAAGGGAGAGAAGTGGTGGCGGTTTAGTCCCTAAGTTGTGTCCAACTCTTTTGCGACCTCATGGACTGTAGCCCACCTGGCTCCTCTGTCCATGACTTCCCAGGCAAAAATACTGGAGTGGGTTGCCATTTCTTGCACCAGGGAATACTGGAAAAAAAAAGAAAACATTCCATGATGCCAAGAAATAGATCTTGGCATCATGTAAAATAAATAATGAAAAACCAATACTGTTATTTTGCTCCAGTACCACTACAGGAAAAGGAGCCTGCTGATTTTCTGAAAAATGAAAGAGGCAGAGGAGAATTTCAGTCAAAGGGATTGGCAGATTCAAAGAATCCAAGGCAGAAAAGAACTTGGCATTTTCTAGGAGTCCAAGAGAAGCAGAGGTGGGTGGAGAAAGGGAGAGATGTCCTAATAGAAAGGGGAAGAATTAGGTAGAGGTCAGGATCATGACCACAGTGAAAACTCTCAGGCCAAGGTCTACAGGGAAACACACACACACACACACACACACACACACACACACACACACAGGAAACACACACACACACACATACACAGCAGAAGGAAAGTCAGGAGTATGTTTGTCATGGAAAGAGCAGTTCTAATTTTTCTATGTAAAAAAAAAAAAAGGCTTATTTCCATCCTCCTCTTCTTCTCATCATGATCTCCTGCCAGAAAAGCCTTACCTTGCAACAGGTCCGCGGTATTAGGGCAGAGGGAATCTATACATCAGGTGGGTAAGATGGAGGCACATCCCCCTACCTCCATTTTCCAAAGTTAAAAAAGTGCAGACAGAGAGAAATCCTCACAGCACATGAAAACAGCTACCGTGCCGTGGAGTCTGCCGTAACTCTGATTCTTCTGTGCCAGTTGAACAATTGTGCCATTTTCATTAAATTTAACTACCTCCTCTAAATAATCCGTTTCCCAGGCATTCAGTCACACTGTATCTGTATAAGGTTTTACTTACCCTTGATGGAGAGCCCAATACGTGCTCTGCATTATGGCACGTGCTTCATATGTGATATTGCTTTAATTCCTCACAAGAATAAAAACAGTAATATCAATCTCATTTTACGGGTGAAGAAACTGAAACTCAGAGGTCTTTAAGTCACAAAACGGGTAACTGAAAGAGTCCAAATTTGAACCTAGATCTCTTTGGTTATAAAACCCATCTTCCTTCCAATATACCAAGAGCCCTACAAAAATTCTGATCCTCTTAAGACTAAAACCACAACCAGTTCCTCTGATTTCTCAAAGCCTAATTCCTTCACAACAGGTACACTGTGAAGCCCTCCTTGACCACTCTGGCCATAACCATGCTTTCTTTTGACCTTGAACAGCACTGCATAGTGACAACCATTCAGCTATTCCCTGAAAGTGAGCACCTACTATGCACTAGGCATTGTTCCACACTGATGATACAACAGGAGACAAGTTAAAGACCATGCTCTCGGGGAGCTTACAGAACAGTGGGAAAGACAGGCAACAAACACATGGAAAAATCAAATCCTGCCAGGCACCATGCAAGTCAGAACTAAATTTTATATATTTTCTTGGGGTTCTTTTCCACTCTGTTTCCAGGACGGGCTGCACAGCTATGAAGTGTGAGGACTCTGGATGCTCCTGATGCAGGGAGGGGTAGAGCATGCAGGAGGGACACAGCCAGCCCAGGAAGGGTCTTCATTGCAGTGCAGGGGGCTCTTGGGATGGGGAGTCATTGAAAGGATTTCACTAGGGAGGAACATAATCAGATCTGTGTCTTTACAAGGATCCTGTCTGGGCAAAGTATCTTGGAAAATAGACCACAGAAAGGAAGGCCAGTGCGCAAGACACCAGCTGAGTGACATACGCAGAGCCTGGAATCCACTGGGGGGGGGGTTTTCTTTCCAGCTCACATTCTGACCTTCCCCACTATCAGAGAAGGCCAAGGTACTGGACGGTGCTCACAAAACTCCCCACATTTCAGGCTTATGACAAGGTTCCCTATACAAACAAATTCCAATATGGGCAAACCATCCTGAAGAGGCCTCTGTCCCTCAAATATCATGTTCCCTTGCCCAACAGTTCCCCGCCATGACACCCTGGTATTCTGAGCAGCAACAAAGCTTTCAGTGGGACCCTTTATCCAGTTGTGGACCAAGAAAAACAAACATGCCGGTACAGCCCAGCAAAGGAAGCTCGGGCAGCCTGCCACATTGGTCAGGTTTCCTGACCTCTAAACAGATTTCCCCTCGTGGCACACAATCCTCTAAGGCTACGAAAGGACTGGGAAATGGGCAGCAGGGCTTGGAAAGGCTGTGGTAGAAAACACAGGTAAACCTGGCTTCAATACTCCTTCTGTCACAGGTTCACTGTATGACTTTGGGTATAATATTGAACTTCTCTGAGCTTCTGTGCCATCAAGTATGAAGATGGACAGTAATAACTGCTCTCCAGAGCTCTGGCAAAAATTAAAGGAGAAAATATAAATGATGAGTCAAGTTGACTACCAGAGTAGGTACTTGATAAGTACGTTATCTTTTTCTTGACTTTCTTTTCTGTATTCAGCATTTGTTTATCTTGTATGTATGTCTGTGCTCAGTCATGTCTGACTTTTTGCGACTCTTTGGACTGTAGCCCGCCAGGCTCTTCTGCCCATGGCATTCCTCAGGCAAGAATACTGGAGTGGGCTGCCATTTCCTCCCTCAGGGGATCTTCCCGACCCAGGGACTGAGCCCACATCTCCTGTGTCTCTTGCATTGGCAGGCAGATTCTTTACCCACTGAGCCATCAGATGCTTATGCAGTAACTATCAGATGCCACACCTTGTTCACGAACATGTCTTCTTACATAAAAACAATTATAAACAGTAACTGATACCAGTGGAAAATTTGCCATATCCATTGTAATAAAGCAGAACTGCATGGAAATACAATCTAAATCTGCTCCTTGAGCAACTAGAATGCCTCCAATCTATCAAAGAACCACTAAGTCTAGTAGAAAAGAGAAGCAGTAAGTAGTCACTTGGGCTTCCCTGATAGCTCAGTTGGTAAAAAATCTGCCTGCAGTGCAGGAGACCTGGGTTTGATTCCTACACTGGGAAGATCCCCAAGGAGAAAGCAACCCATTCCAGTATTCTTGCCTGGAAAATCCTATGGATAGAGGAGCTCGGTGGACTACATTCTGTGGAGTTGCAAGAGTCGGACATGACTGAGTGACTAAACCACCCACCACAAGTGGTCACGTAGTCATGTTTGACTCTTTGAGACCCCATGTTCTGACCCAGGAATTGAACCTGCATTGCAGGCAGATTCTTTACCATCTGAACCACTGGGGAAGATTCCCCAGTCTAATGATCATAAGAATCATGAAAGGCTAACAGAACTATGGATTTTCAGCTTTTCTCTTCAGATCTCAATCAGAATTCCCTGTGAGCTGCCCAGGTATCTCTACTGAAAGATTTTTTTTTTAATCTCTACAGGTGATTCTCTCCCTGATTTACTTTCTGAGGCTAGTTTGGGAGTCAATAGTCTAATCTGTCTAATCAGACAGTGATCAAATCAGACCAACCTCACAGCAAAACTTGCAGGAACTGCCTGTTGTGGGAGGGTGGTCTAATCAAGTTTTGTCCTCAGCCAGTAGGACTATTTAGTGGTCAAGCAGGCCCAGGCAGCCTGCCACACTCATCAGAGTCTCCAGAAGGTGCCCAGCCCTTGTGTGGCCCTGATAATATGTCCCAAGTATATCAGCAACTTGATACAAAACATATGTCTTCTCTTCATGTCAACCCCAGTGAAGGTCAGAAAAGGAAGAAATGAAGACAGGAAAACAGAAAGACAGATTAAGGAGGGTGGGAACAGAAAGACAAGTCGATAGAATACAGGGAGGGAAGGAGGGAGAGACAGACAGGGAAACAGCCACAACTAAAGGAGAAAACATCCCTCCACTGGGATTTAGGGAGGTCTGGAATAGAAGCAAATGCAACCAAAAGAAATTCCTTTAGGAACCCAAGACTTTCAGAGATCCGTAACTGTTAATTTAAAAAAAAAAAACAAAACTCTTTAGTATGTTAAATTACAAACATATTCAAAATTAAAAAGAATAGTTAGTGGACTCTCAGGTACTTACAACAGCTATGTGTAATTTCAATTCATGCCCATCTTGTTTCATCTGTACCCCACTCTGATTCCTTTTAAAAGAATTCTAGACTTTGTATTATTTTTCTGCACAGCATGCAGTTATAAAGTATAAGATATGCCTTAGAATATAATTGCAGTAGTATCATATTTAAAAATAATTCCTTACTATCACCACTATCCAGGTTGTGTTCCTACTTCTCCTAATACTTTACTTTCTTCTTTAACAGTTGTTGTTTGAATGAAGGTTCAAATAAAGACATACATTACAAGTGGGCCACATGCGTCTTATGTCTCTTTTCTTCATAGTTCCTCATCTCTCTCTCTTGTCTTCCTTCTCCTGGCACCTTTTGGTTGGTTTTGCTGAAAGAACTAGGTCACCTAACTAGCTTTTTATGCTAGAGTTTATTCTTTGTGACAAAGAGATTTCCCTGTTCTAAGAAATAACTTGAGAAGCTTCATTAAAAAAAATAAAAGTTAATGATTGCTGGAAAACTCACTCAAAAACAGCTTTGCTGAGCAGGTATATAGAAACACGCCCTAGAATAGTGCTGTAGCAAAAACACCCCAGAAAATACTCATGTCCAAAGCTTCTTGGTGTCCAGGAAGCTGGGGGCAAATTTAGGCCTCTTTGTGATCACTGGGATCACCCATTTCTGTTAGTCTCATTAAAAAGCAAAAAGGATATTTAAAAATTCAAAAGAACTCTTCTGGATGTCACACATCTCCAAAATATAGTGTTTTCATCATTCTAGAGTAAATGAATCAGAAATATACAGAAGGCACGGCCCTTAGTAGACACCAGTATGCAAACACTTGGCAAAATACATTTGGGGAAGTCCTGAACCCTCCAAGCCTGAAAAATAAGTCGACAAACAGTGAATGCCATATGCTTGGATTCAGTCTGTCCCTCTGTTCAAGGGTGCTGGACTCAGAACATCAGAGACTACCATTCAGTGAGAGCCCGGCTTCTACCTGTGGAGAGTGACTGGAGAGGCAGCGGACCCATGCTTCCACAGGGGCCTGCACGAGCACACACCCACCCACGCCCACCCTGGGAAAGATGCCCTCACAAAGCAGGCCTGGCCAAAGGGCCAGTCGTTTCTCATGCTATCACGTCCATCCACCCTACCCTTGAAAATACTTGTGATTCTCACTGGACATAAGTCTGACTACTTAAAATTAGGCTCAGGAGGTATTTTCTGATGCTCATAGTATTTGAAGTCAGGACATCTGGAGAGAGAGGGAAAAAAAAAAAAAAAGCACAAAAAAACTGGGTGTAAGCTATTCATTCATTTTCATTCCTGAAGTGAAGTATAATTCAGCTTTGTGAAGAGCCCAAATTTGCTTCTTATATTTTAAGTTATATTTCATAATTTAGGCATCAGTGAGGATTTAACTAGAGAACAAGCCACGATCCTTTTTTGACAGGTATGCATGTGTGCTCACTCGCTAAGTCATGTCTGACTCTGTGACCACAAAGGGTTGCAGCCCACCAGACTCTGTCCCTGGAATGTTCCAGGCAAGAATACTGGAGCATGTTGCCATTTCCTACTCCAGGGAACCTTCCCAACTCAGGGATCAAACCTGTGTACCTTGTGTCTCCTGCATTGGCAGGTGGATTCTTTACCACTGTGCCACCTGGGAAGACCTCTAATATGCTTACAAGTAGGAAAACCAACCTAGCTACAGCTTAGCAACACTTACTGTAGAGTTCTTATTACTCAGTCTGTAAAAACTGTAGTGTACTCACAGGTTAGGATTCAGTTCAGTTCAGTCACTCAGTCGTGTCTGACTCTTTGCAACCCCATGAATCGCAGCACGCCAGGCCTCCCTGTCCATCACCAACTCCTGGAGTTCACTCAAACTCACATCCATTAAGTTGGTGATGCCATCCAGCCATCTCATCCTCTGTCGTCGCCTTCTCCTCCTGCCTCCAATCCCTCCCAGCATCAGAGTCTTTTCCAATGAGTCAACTCTTCACATGAGGTGCCCAAAGTACTGGAGTTTCAGCTTTAGCATCAGTCCTTCTGAAGAACACCCAGGACTGATCTCCTTTAGAATGGACTGGCTGGATCTCCTTGCAGTCCAAGGGACTCTCAAGAGTCTTCTCCAATACCACAGTTCAAAAGCATCAATTCTTCGGCGCTCAGCTTTTGTTATAGTCCAACTCTCACATCCATGCATGACTGCTGGAAAAACCATAGCCTTGACTAGACGGACCTTTGTTAACAAAGTGATGTCTCTGCTTTTAAATATGCTGTCTAGGTTGGTCATAACTTTCCTTCCAAGGAGTAAGCATTTTTAAATTTCATGGCTGCAATCACCATCTGCAGTGATTTTGGAGCCCAGAAAAATGAAGTCAGCCACTGTTTCCACTGTTTCCCCACTGATTTGCCATGAAGTGATGGGACCAGTGCCATGATCTTCGTTTTCTGTATGTTGAGCTTTAAGCCAACTTTTTCACTCTCCTCTTTCACCTTCATCAAGAGGCTCTTAACTGATCTAAATTAAAAGTCATCATAACTCAACAATTAAAAAGACAATTCATTTGAAAAAAGAAGCAAGAGATCAAAATAGACATTTTTCCAAAAAACATACACACAGAGCTAGTAAGCACATGAAAAGATACTCAACATGAGTAGCTGTTTTGTAAATGCAAATCAAAACCACAATAATATACGATTTTACATCTGCTAGGATGGCTAGAATCAAGGAATGGAAAACAAAAGCTGGTGAGAATGTCCCTGAAACTCTTTCTCATTTCTATCAAGATCTATCAGTTCAGTTCAGTTGCTCAGTCGTGTCTGACTCTTTGTGACCCCATGAACCACAGCATGCCAGGCCTCCCTGTCCATCACCATCTCCTGGAGTTCACCCAAACTCATGTCCATTGAGTCGGTGATGCCATCCAACCATTCATCCTCTGTTATCCCCTTCTCTTCCTGCCCTCAATCTTTCCCAGCATCAGGGTCTTTTCTAATGAGTCAGCTCTCTGCATTAGGTGGCCAAAGTATCAGAGTTTCAGCTTCAACATCAGTCCTTCCAATGAACACCCAGGACTGATCTCCTTTAGGATGGACTGGTTGGATCTCCTTGCAGTCCAAGGGACTCTCAAGAGTCTTCTCCAATACCACAGTTCAAAAGCATCAATTCTTCAGCGCTCAGCTTTCTTTATAGTCCAAATCTCACATCCATACATGACCACTGGAAAAACCATAGCCTTGACTAGACAGACCTTTGTTGACAAAGTGATGTCTCTACTTTTGAAGATGCTGTCTAGGTTGGTCATAACTTTCCTTCCGAGGAGTAAGCGTCTTTTAATTTCATGGCTGCAGTCACCATCTGTGGTGATTTTGGAGCCCAGAAAAATAAAGTCCGCCACTGTTTCCACTGTTTCCCCATCGATTTGCCATTGCTTTGGAGGAAGTCTGGTATTTCTTCAAAGGGTTAAGCATAGAGGTGTCATATAATCTAGTAATTTCCCTCCTAGGAATATACCCAACAGAACTGAAAACACGTTTACACAAAACTTGTATATGGATGTTTATAGCAGTATTTATGACAACTAAAAAGTGGAAATGACCTAAATGTCCATCAACAAGTGAATGGATAAATAGACGTGGCATATCCATGCAGCTGACTATTGTTGTTCAGTTGCTCAGTTGTGTCCTACTCTGCGACACGGTGGACTGCAACATGCTAGGCTTCCCTGTCCTTCAGCATCTCTCAGAGCTTTCTCTGACTCATGTCCATTGAGTCGGTGATGCCATCCAACCATCTCATCCTCTGTTATCCCCTTCTCCTCCTGCCTTCAATCTTTCCCAGCATCATGGTCTTTTCTAATGAGTCGGCTTATGAGTTGACTATTACAAAGTCATAAAAATGAGTGGATTTCATAGAAGCACTGATAGATGTTATAACTTAACTGAAACTTGAGAAACTTATGCTAACTGAAGGAACCCAGATACAAAATGCCATACAGTGTATAATTCCATTTTTATGAAATGTCCAGAACAGACAAATCCGTAGGGACAGAAAATAGATTGCCAGGGCCTGGTGGTAGGAGAAATGAGTGAATACTAATGATATTAGATTTCTTCAGGGGATGATGAAAATGTTCTGGAATTAGATAGTGATGCTTGTACACAATCTTGTGACTATATTAAAAATCATGAAAAAGTACACTTAATATGATAAATATTATGGTATATGAATCATATCTTAATAAGAAAAATTTTAAATAGTCATAGCTGGCTATCATATTAAATTGTGTAGGTCTAAGTGAGCCATGATAATCTTGTGCTCCCCTTTCCCTGCCTCTCTTATAGCTACAAGTGACAATGCAACCTAATCCTACCCAGTGATATCTAAGCAGAAGTCCAGCAGGAGAGCTCTTGGAAAAGCTTTTACTCTGCTCATTAAAAAAAAAGAAAGAAGAAAAAAAAGGAGACACTGCTTTCTTCATTTCTTCCCCATTCTTCTACCATTAAAGGTAGATGTAATGTCTAGAGCTACAGTAATTATCCTGTAACTATGAGATAATTAGCATGAAGGAAAAGTCTACAGAACTAAAGATATGCTGGTTTTGACATGGTCAAACCACCTTTGCATTTTCATTTAGGAGCAGAAAAATCAAGTAGAGTAGGAAATCAAGCCTACTTGTTTAAACCACTGTAAAATGGTACCTTGATGGATACATTGTTAAACAAGTTAATTTACTATAACATCCAAAAAAATTCCTAGCATTTGCTAAGTACTGCATAACTGTTAGATATTATTGTTGTCATTAGAACTCAGTGTTTCTCAACCAGTTTTTCACCATCAACCCCACTAAAGAGAATTTTCAGACACTCCTTTATATCCCTGCTCCTATCAAGTTTTAACACCTGCATATCTGTTTACAATGTCAGGTACAGCTGAGTTTTAGAAGGCCACAAACCATTTTAATGCCTGAGAGTTTTTTCATCCTCCAAAAACCAATGTTTGCACTCTTGCAGATATATTCCTAATCCATGCTTCTTCCTCGCTGCAACTCACTGATTTAAATCAGAGCTTCTTACTGTTACAAAGCTGAATGCATCCCTAATTGATTCATCCTCCTCCACTGCAACCCATGGATTTAAGTAGGAGTTGATATGACTGTATAGACTCCATGCCACTGGCCACGACAGATTCCCCTGGGAAGGGACACTTGCCTAAAGCTGAGACCATTATAACATCTCACGTCCATGGGTATAGTTTAATCAATAAAGAGGGTGGACCTGACTCATATGAAAATAACCAAAATTCTTCCCCGGGGTTTTGGAACTTGTTGTTCTCCATTGTAGAAGCTACAGTATGTGAGCCTGAGAACCCCCTGCAGAGGTGTAGGGGAAGCTGGGCAACAGGAATGAAGGCAGCATTTACAAACAGGAGACAAGGTTGGTGATAAGAAGATGAATAAAACTTAATAGCATGACCTAAAGAAGGTCCCTGGAGAAGGCAATGGCACCCCACTCCAGTACTCTTGCTGGGAAAATCCCATGCGCAGAGGAGCCTGGTGGGCTGCAGTCCGTGGGGTCGCAAAGAGTCTGACACGACTGAGCGACTTCACTTTCACTTTTTACTTTCATGCATTGGAGAAGGAAATGGCAACCTACTCCAGTGTTCTTGCCTGGAGAATCCCAAGTATGGTAGAGCCTGGTGGGCTGCCATCTACGGGGTCGCACAGAGTCGGACACGACTGAAGTGACTTAGCAGCAGCAGCAGCAGCAAAGAAGGTCCCAGGCTAGTAGAGGAAGGAACTGCAACACAAGGTGCTAAATGCTGGGAATAGCCTTGGGCTACAGGAGCTCCACGAGAAGCACCGGGGGATCCCAGAGGCTTCCACGAGATGAGAACTGAGAGAACCAAGGCTATGGCCACATCACAGGAAATGACGTAAGACGGCCTGTCCACAGTCAAGCCAGCGCTGCTGTGGCTGCTAATCTCCACACCTCAGTAAGGCACAGAGCACAATATTAGCCAACAATAATAATTTGGAGGCTGGTACCAACATATCTGAGCTTCCCTGGTGGCTGAGATGGTAAAGAACCTGACTGCAAAGCGGGAGACATGGGTTCAGTCCCTGGGTTGGGAACAAGCCCTGGAGAAGGGAATGGCTACCCACGTTAATGTTCTTGCCTGGAGAATCCCATGAACACAGGAGCTTGGCAGGCTATAGTCCTTGGGATCCTAAAGAGTTGGACATGACTGAATGACTAACACACCAACATATTTATTAATAGCCTTTATGGATGTTTGTGTTGATGGTTGGGAAACTGGAATACAGAAAAAGTATAGTGAAAAAAAAGGATTATCTCACAACACAGTTATATCTGTTTTATATAGAAAAACAGCTTCACTGAGGTATACTGATCATTTTACTGTAGCTTCTTCCAGCCTTTCCCAAGGCCCTGTCAGCAACACTGAAATATTATTTTTTGAGCCTCTCCAAAACTTTGTGGTATAGCATTAGCCTTGCTCCCATCATGTGATGAGGAAATATGGGCTTGGCGAAATTGAAAGAACTGAAGGACTGATGTTGAAGCTGAAATTCCAATACTTTGGCCACCTGATGCGAAGAGCTGACTCATTTGAAAAGACCCTGATGCTGGGAAAGATTGAGGGCAGGAGGAGAAAGGGACAACAGAGGATGAGATGGCTGGATGGCATCACCGACGCTATGGACATGGGTTTGGGTGGACTCTGGGAGTTGGTGATGGACAGGGAGGCCTGGCGTCCTGCGGTTCACGGGGTCGCAAGGAGTCGGACATGACTGAGCAACTGAACTGAACTGAACTGAGAATCGCTCAGTGAGTAGGTGGAGCAGATGTGATTTTGTACCAGACTCTGACTCCAAATCACAGCACTCCCCCACCACCACCTGACTCCTCCACAAATATCTGACCACAAGCAGCAGCAGTCTGAATGAACACCGCCATGTCCCAGCATCTCCCATCTGCCTCTCCAGATTCACTCTCTTTTGGTGTGGATAACACCAAAAGGCTCTCTGCCCTCTGGCCTGGGTTTGGCCAATGTAGGGGTGAAGGAGGGGCCACTGAGGGGTATCAGCAGGCAAGAGGGAAGTGTGGCCTAGACATGGCTCTCTACCAAAGGTCACACTGCTGAACCTCTCCATACATAATCTCTCCGGGAGCTGGTGACACACCCGCCCCTTGCCCTTGACACAAGCTCCACATTTGGTAGCCTGGAGCTCTTGCACACTATCGTTGTAGTTACCCCACACTTGCCCATTCTTCTCAAACTACCTCACTGGAGTACGCCACCAGCTTCTTGCAGGGACTCTGGCTGATGCTCTGACAAAACAGAATGGACACAGGTGTCCCAGAGGGGACAGGCTGAATACCAGTGGAACTTTCTCCCTGCTTCTCACTCTTCTCATAACAGCAGATTCCGGAAAGGGAAGACAAAGAAGAGCTATGAACATGTGGAGATGGAGGTTAAGTATTCTATCCATCTCATTCCTCAGAATCCTACCTGATCTGTATACCCTGAATGGATGTAAGATGTTGCCAGGTAACTAGAATCTGGATGAAGCAGTATTTGTGGTGAAGATCTAGGACTTAAGCTTTAGGATGCCAGGTTGCTATTAACCAACTTCTGCTTTCCACCCCTACCCTCTGTTCTCTTCCTGGTCTTTCGAAAGCTGAACTTTCTGCACCAGCAGAATAGATCAAATTAATTTCAGCATAGGAAGGTTAAGTGCTGTTGACTCCAAGTTCCAATTCCCCTTTACAATAAGAACAAGCGTCAATATAGTCATATTTGAAGAAAAATTCAAACACGTTTGGATAGAGTTATCTTTACAATTTTTGTCTTTCCAATGGATTTTTGTAAGGGATACATACTAAAGGATCAAGAAATTTCTGGAGAGAGAAAAACATCAGGAAGTGACCTGGGACAACCCTTAAACTGATCTTGGCTTTATGACTTTACCTTGAAACCCAAAAGTAAAACTCTTGCCAAAAAAATGCCCAGAAGTATAAATGGAAACCTTTTTATATTTTTCCCCCCATAAACTAAGTTTGCTAGATCTCAATAAAATTATCAGCTTTTTCTTAAAGACGAAAAAAGATGAGAGAATGCTTGTTTGTGCTGTTCAATCAATAGGCATAACTGACGGTGTTGTTAATGTAGCACCTCTAGTCACCTTTAAGGCTGGCTTCTTCTTTATTTGCTAAATAAACCTTGCTCAGCTCTTTCTCCCTACTTGCTCATCCTCATTTTCTCTCCTCAAATGAACACAATCAAATGATCAGTTACTTAGGCCCACTGATTTTAAGTCCTAAATACACTGACTGTGTCTCTTTCACTCTGTCACTAAGGAGTTCATGCTGTCTTGATAGCTCAGTTGGACAGAGCAGGGCTTCTCAGTCTTGTCACTGCTACCGTTTGGGGCTGGATAGTTCTTTGTTGTGGGAGGCTGTCTTGTTAGTAGAGGATGTTTAGCAGTACCTCTAGCCTCTATTACTAAGATGCCCACAGCACACTCCCTCCTCATATCTACAGACTTTGCCAAGTGTCCCCTGAGAAGCAAAATCACCTGGGTAAGAACCACTGAATTGGGTAACGGGCTCCTATTAGGTCCACCTGCATCTGCTCTTCTCCCTTCGGAATTTATCCACTTATAAGGGACAGCCATGTCATTCCTCTGCTTAAACCATCCCCTGACTATTGCCCCCTTACTCTACATTGAAATCTAAACTCTTCAGAAAAAATATAAAAAGACACCCTGATTGGGCCCCCACTGGCTTCTCTACAAGCCCCTACAAGCTCTGTGTACTGTGGGTGGATAGGAGTTATGCCAGTTTTCCACTATCCCATGTAGTTTTCAAATCTCCAGGCATTTCCTCTTACTGCCACTTCCTCCTTCCTTCTATCCACAATGAACTGTTCCCTTTTCTCACTTCCCACTTGGAGAAATTTTCAACTGCTTTCTGCAATAGAGGTTGCAAACTCAAGCGTATTCAAGGTCAGGTTTGTTGTAGTTCAGCGGCTAAGTGAGTCTGATTCATTGCAACTCCATGGACTGCAGCATGCCAGGCTCCTCTGTCCTCCACTGTCTCCCACTGTTTTCTCAAATTCATGTCCATTGAGTCAGTGATGCTATCTAGCCATCTCATCCTCTGCCATCCCCTTCTCCTTCTGCCTTCAATCTTTCCCAGGATCAGGGTCTTTTCCAATGAGCTGGCTCTTTGCATCAGATGGCCAAAGTACTGGAGCTTCAGCTTCAGCAACAGTCCTTCCAATGAATATTTGATTTCCTTTAGGACTGACTGGTCAGGATGGTTAACATAAATGACTAAAGTTGAGAGGACTGTGGAACTGTCACCCACACATAAAGGCAGCCCCTGTCCCTCAGTTTCTCCAGCTCTAGGACACTGTTTCATGTAGAGAATGGCCCAGCATTGCCAAATGTGGGAAGCTGAAGGATTTTTATATTGGGGTACCTAAATTTTTTTAAATAAATAAACAAACATGGAGTGGCTGAAACAAGACACATCTACAGGCAAAACCTGTTGACCATCACTTGCCATTTACACTCTCAGGATCTCTAAGCATTTATCACTACACTCAGAGTGTTTACATTCCTGTTTCCTCTATAAGCATGACACTATCTTAAGGTCATAGGGTCAGGTCCCTGTTTCATTTATTTATTTGTCTGTTTTAATTCACATATCATTTTTCTTCTTTCTCCCACCTACTCGTTCACTCATCCATCCAACTCACCAATAGATGGAATCACATTTCTATAAGCACTCTGCTAAGAAGGCAAAAACAGAGACGTGATCCCCGGTCTCAAAGTGTTCCTAGGCCAGTGAATAGAGACATAGACAAATGATTATAATACACACACTCATGAGAATATTATGAAGGAATCACATACTCAAAGTACAACTCTCAGACAACAGAAAAAGCACTGAACTATCCCTGGTTGAGTCAAGCTGGCTTCAGATAAGATTTGAGCCAAAGGCAGAAATATGCCTCTTGGTAAGTGAGAGTGTTCCAGGCCACAGAACAGTCTATGTCGTGGTGTGTACGTAGGAGAAAGATGGCATATTTGAGGAACTACAGTAATGCAGTTCTAATTTGAAACAGGGAATAAAATGAGTGAAAGTTCACAGTATATCACTCTTAAACAGGCAGTATTCAGTGCAATTCTTGGCACCTAGAGGATACTCAAAAAGTGTCTGTTTAATTCATTCATTCATTCAAAAACTGGGCAGGAAGGAATGCTGATCAAGCACAGCTTGACAATAATTAAGCAGTCCCTTAGACATGAGAGATATGCTGCGGGAATACATAATAGGAGTTGATAGAGGAAATGTTACCTGATCTAATATAAGAACTATTCAATTGATACAGTAATAACAGTAATAAGTGACATTTATTAAGTGCTTACTATAGTCCAAGTACTTAACTAAGTGCTACACCAGCATTATCTAATTCAATGGACATCACTACAAACAAAGCTAGTGGAGGTGATGGAATTCCAGGTGAGCTATTTCAAATCCTGAAAGATGATGTTGTGAAAGTGCTGCACTCAATATGCCAGCAAATTTGCAAAACTCAGCAGTGGCCACAGGACTGGAAAAGGTCAGTTTTCATTCCAATCCCAAAGAAAGGCAATGCCAAAGAATGCTCAAACTACTGCACAACTGCACTCATCTCACACGCTAGTAAAGTAATGCTCAAAATTCTCCAAGCCAGGCTTCAGCAATACGTAAACCATGAACTTCCAGATGTTCAAGCTGGCTTTAGAAAAGGCAGAGGAACCAGAGATCAAATTGCCAACATCTGCTGGATAATCGAAAAAGCAAGAGAATTCCATAAAAACATCTATTTCTGCTTTATTGACTATGCCAAAGACTTTGACTGTGTGGATCACAATCAGCTGTGGAAAATTCTGAGAGGGATGGGAATACCAGACCACCTGACCTGCCTCTTGAGAAACCTATATGTCAGGAAGCAACAGTTAGAACTGGACATGGAACAACAGACTGGTTCCGAATAGGAAAAGGAGTATGTCAAGGCTGTATATTGTCACCCTGCTTATTTAACTTATATGCAGAGTACATCATGAGAAATGCTGGGCTGGAAGAAGCACAAGCTGGAATCAAGATTGCCGGGAGAAATATCAACAACCTCAGATATGCAGATGACACCACTCTTATGGCAGAAAGTGAAGAGGAACTAAAAGCCTCTTGATGAAAGTGAGAGGAGAGTGAAAAAGTTGGCTTAAAGCGCAACATTCAAAAAACAAAGATCATGGCATCCTGTCCCATCACTTCATGGGAAATAGATGGGGAAACAGAGGAAACAGTGTCAGACTTTATTTTTTTGGGCTCCAAAATCACTGCAGATGGTGACTGCAGCCATGAAATTAAAAGATGCTTACTCCTTGGAAGAAAAGTTATGACCAACCTAGAGAGCATATTCAAAAGCAGAGACATTACTTTGCCAACAAAGGTCCGTCTAGTCAAGGCTATGGTTTTCCAGTAGTCATGTATGGATGTGAGAGTTGGACTACAACGAAAGCTGAGTGCAGAAGAATTGATGCTTTTGAACCATGGTGTTGGAGAAGACTCTTGAGAGTCCCTTGGACTGCAAGGAGATCCAGCCAGTCCATTCTAAAGGAGAACAGTCCTGGGTATTCTTTGGAAGGAATGATGCTAAAGCTGAAACTCTAGTACTTTGGCCACCTCATGCGAAGAGCTGACTCATTGGAAAAGACTCTGATGCTGGGAGGGATTGGGGACAGGAGGAAAAGGGGACAACAGAGGGTGAGATGGCTGGATGGCATCACCAACTCAATGGACGTGAGTCTGAGTGAACTCTGGGAGTTGGTGACGGACAGGGAGGCCTGGCATGCTGCAGTTCATGGGGTCGCCAAGGGTTGGACAGGACTGAGCGACTAAACTGAACTGAACTGAAGGATCCTATGCAGTATCATTAGTTCCACTTTACAGACTAAAAATAGGTTCAGAGAAAGGAGTTGGGGCTCAAACCCCGGAATGTCTGAATCCAAAGTTCAACCTCTTATTCAACAGTTTTTTGGGGTTTTTTTAATGGAAAAAATCCCTGAAGATTTTTTGCAAAGGCTTTTGGTTGTGTTTGAACCCAGAGCATCAGAGTGCCAAGGAATAAGCTTGCTCTCTTTGTGGGTGACTAAAATTTGTCCAAAATAAAAGCTACTTTCTAAAGTAAGCAGAGAACTGACCACCAACTGGGAATTGCCACATCAGCATAATGCTGTTGCCAGCAGCTCTCAATTAAAAACAAAATAAAACTGTCTAGAAAATGCCATGGAGGGGGAGGCAGGGGGAATCTCCTTCCAGAGCTAGCCCAGGCCAGGCCTGTCTGCTGGGGACAGCTGTGTGAAGCTATCAGAAGACCCAGATGACCTACAGAGAACCCATCCACTATTGAGACTCCGAGATAGTAGGCAACAGGTTCCCTGTTATAGGGGGCAAATTTTTGTTTACTTTCAGACACCTGAACTCCCTTATATGTCAAATTTTGTAAATGACATTAAAGTGTCTTCAATGTGAACACTGAAATTTCATAATCTGTAATGAACTTCCCTGTGATTCAGCCGATTTCAGTTCAGTTCAGTCATTTCCTACTGTTTCCAACCCCATGGACTGCAGCACACCGGGCTTCCCTGTCCATCACCAACTCCCAGAGCTTGTTCAAACTTATGTCCATCGAGTTGGTGATGCCATCCAACCATCTCATCCTCTGAAGCTCCAATACTTTGGCCACCTGATGTGAAGAACTGACTCACTGCAAAAGACCCTGATGCTGGGAAACACTGCAGGCAGGAGAAGGGGATGGCAGTTGATTTCATGGATAAAGCAAATGTACCTAAAACAAGGAGCTAAAATCCGCAAGGGAAAGATGTGTTTTCAAACACCCATTGAGTACTTATCAAGCACCATTTTATATAAAGATGATATTGTAACCGAGGGGAAAAAAAATTACATATAGGTAGCAACTTACTAGAAGAGGTCTGCTATAAGCAAATCTAGGTAATTCTAGTTGATTACTTCCACTTCTTATCCATTTGTCATTTATTTTCTATTTTGAAAATATTTTCTTTCTTCTCATTCTTATTGAGGAATAATTAGCAAATATAATTGTGCATATATTAAAGTATACAACATGATTTGACATACATATATACACTGCGCAGTGATGATCAAGATCACACACTTGTTACTTGTATCTCCTGTAATATGGATGAACAGTTCATTATTTTATGCTGATAAAGAATATACATTCTGCAATTAACATCACCTGGATTCAAACTGCCACTTTGCCACTTGCTACTATGTGATTTGGACAAATGACAAGTTTTCTCCAAGTCTCAGTTTTCATCATCTATAAAATGGGTGTAATGATGGAAACTTAGATATATTCCTTCCAAAGCTACCTGAATGACCAAATTAATGTTGTAGAAGAAAGGGAAAGAAGAAGGCACATTGAAAAACATTTAGAAAGTAACACAAACAAGTCACAGAGATGGACTTCGGAATACAACATTTGTCAGAAAGGCAGGCATCAAGAATGAAGTCAGGTTTCAGACTGGATCCCTCAGGAAAGATAGTGAATCACTTGGATGAAGCAAGCAGATAAGAGGCAGGTTGGTGAGGAATGTGAATCTGGGACCTTCTGCTGGAGACAACAGTGGAAAGTTACCTATGTCCTGTGGCCACTTCTATTTTGAAGAAGAGTTCTGGAAATACAGATTTGGAAGTCACAGGTTCATAAACTAACAAGAAAACCAAGCCATGTACACTAAGTTACCCCAGAAAGAATATTTCAGCAGAAGTTGCAAACCAGTGGCCCATGGACCACATCTGGAACACAGACATGTTTTGTTTGGCCTCCACAGAGTTCTAAAAAAAGCTTCAGCCAACATACAAAAATCTTAAGATTGCAACTCTTTTAAAAATTGGATTTCTGGTTTGTCTTGAAAAACTAAAAGACTTTGCAATACGGGGCCAGCATCCCCTCTCGAGATCATTTCAGGAAGCCCCCCTGAGACCAGGCTCACGCGACACAGTTAGTTCACCGTAGTTGTCCCCACTCACAAGGTGTGGACGTGTACACTTATCTCAGCCTGTGTTTCTCTTATGCTATCTTCTGGGATTCCACAGAAACGTGAGTTTGCTTCTTTTGTGGTACAGTTCCTGGCAGAAAAGAAAGAGAAACGAACCAAGGTCAGGAGCCTCTGAAAACTCACATAAAGAGACTCCAGAAGAGGAACCTGTGAATGGGACATAGACAGAAGTGTCAAAAAGGTGTAAGCATGCGAATTATCATCAAGGTCAAGGGAACAGAAGGGTCACTGATTCATTCTTGATCACTCTTTGCCTGAAACTCCCCTCCCCCACACCAGCAAGTCTTTTCAGCATCAGCTTCATATAGATCCCCACTCTAAACACTTTCCATCATCTTTATGACTGTGGTCCAAAGCACAGTCATTTCTCACTTGGATTACTCAACTGCTGCTTGCCTGTTTCTACTCTTATCTCCCTCCAATCCTTGCTCCACACAGCAGCTAGAAACAGCTCCTTAAAATGTAAATCAGATCATGTCACTCTCCTGCCGAAACTATGCAGTGGCCTAGAATCTGCTGATTCCAAGGCTGGACAAGGCAAATACCAAGTGATATCCTATGGCACCTGGAAGTAAACACATCCTCAGAAAAAAAAAAAAAATGGGGCACAGAAGGACACAGAAGCCTACATGAAGGGGTTCCCAATGGTTAAGTCAAAGACTGTTTAGGCAACAAAATAATGATAATAATGGATTATAACCAACAGAATAAAATAAGAATTCAGAAGCACATATTGATAATAATAATAAAATATTTGAAAGAATAAACAAGAAGAGACAAGGGGAAAGTCACTAACAGGAGAGTTCCAGTTAATAAATACAGAAGAAATGATAAACACAGAAAAACACTACCTGGCAAAACCAAAGGAATAACTGTCTCAAGCAAGAATTAATAATGAATGCTAAAATCACTGGGCAAAGATGCTACAGGAAGCATGATATGTACATAGTCTCAAAGGATCTCCCCACAAGGTAATATTAATTACAAAGGAAGAAGTAGTAAGTTTATACTGGAAAACCTGGGAGACACAGTCTTAACCAAGAGACATCACAAGCTGACCTCACCAGTGACGGGGCCAATCGACATCACATGTCTCCTGATATCATGTACTATTAAAGAGCACATCATTTCTCTGGTTTTCCTGCCAAAAACGCATAATGTAAATGGAATCCTGAGGAAACATCAGATAAGTGGAGGGACACAACACAAAATAACTGGCTGGATGCTTTAAAAGGTCACGGTCATAAAGAACAAGGCTGAAGAACAGTTCCAGATTAAAGCGGACAAAGAATATGTCACAATTAAATGCACTGTAATTCCAGATTATGTTCTGGACCAGAAAAAAGAGACATCAGTAGAACAATAGGAAAGAGTATAATAAGTTCTATACATCCGATAATAGCACTGTATGAATGTCAATTACCTGGTTTTGACCATTGTACAGTAAACATGGAAGATGTCAGTGGGAGAGAGAGGAGAAAAATGTGATGGGCAGAGATACACAGAAGGTTCCAATAGTACCTGAAAGTGATGGGTCATTTTTCAGTAGGTAACAGGTATATGGATGTCCACTACAATATTCTTTATTCCTTATATATGCATTATATTATTCTGTGTGTATAAACATGTCATGATTTTTTAAAGAGGAGAAAAATTTTAAATACAAAGTATAACAAATGTTGCTGTGTCCTTTTAGATTCTGTTGTCTAAGCCTCAGAGCCTAAGCTCTGTTTTCTCTTTAAAAAAAAAAAAAAGGATAAAGTATTATTAAGCTATAAAACACATTAGTGCTCCTAATACTTTCTCCTTTCTGCAATCTAATGGTCTATAAGACAACTGAAAAGGGGCATGTCACTTCTTCACTATGTGAATCACTGTTTTATAAGCCCTGGCCTGTACTACTCTAAGTCATCTTATGTATCACATGAGGTCCCCACATGTGTTCCCAGGGATGTGTGTCCATATGCTTAGTAGAAGTAGAATATTGCTGGTGTAAGAAATAGTTTTGATGTAGGTTCAAACCCCACTACTCCACTTTCCAGTAGTGTGAGGTGTAGCACGGAAGTGACTTCACTTCCCGAGTATTTCCAAATCTGTAAATGAGAGAAAACTCTGAAGTTGTTATATGGCTGAACTGAAACAATAAATGATAAATAAAAACCCAAGTAACTGTGCCTGGTATATAAACATAGACATTCACATGTGAGCAATACTCATCATTACTGTCTTTCCTTCATTTCCAACTGAGACTAAGAAAGCAAGCCTACCTCTGCCATAAATCCCAAGAAATAAAATGATATTGTAATAGAGCATGACACACCACATCTGCACAGATGGCCACATATCTATCACTTCTGAGTATCTTCACCCCAATATTGGGGCATCATCCTAACATGAGGATCTGGTATAGTGGGCACGGCAAAGTTTTTGCAGCCACAGCTGGACTCCAAAGAGTCACCTCCTTGTCCCATGTGACCTTGGACAAATGACTGAACCCTCAAAGCTTCAGAGATTTCCTATTTAAAATGGGGAAACCACCACCCTCTCATAGGATTTCTATCAAAATGTACCCTGCATCAATGTATAAAAACAGTGCCTGATGCATCTATTAAATCCCAAATCCTAATTTATCTCTCCCTAGATATATATTACTATATGTAAAATAGAGAAAAAAACAAGGACCCACAAGCACAAGGAACAAGATCCAACATCTTGTAACAAGCTATAATGGAAAGAACCTGAAAAAGAATATATTCAGTTCAGTTCAGTTCAGTTCAGTTCAGTCGCTCAGTCATGTCCGACTCTTTGCAACCCCATGAATCACAGCACACCAGGCCTCGCTGTCCATCACCAACTTCTGGAGTTCACTCAGACTCACATCCATCGAGTCAGTGATGCCATCCAGCCATCTCATCCTCTGTCGTCCCCTTCTCCTCCTGCCCCCAATCCATAAGAATATATACTAAGCTATTAAAAAAAAAAGAGTGAAATAATGTCATTTGTAGCAACATGGATGGACCTAAGATCATACTAAGCAAAGGAAGTCAGAAGAGAAAGACAAAAACCATATGGTATCACTTAAATGTGCAATATAAAATACAACACAAATGAACATATCTACAAAACAGAAACAGACTCACTGACATAAAGAACAGACTTATGGTTGCAAAGAGGGAGGGAAGGATTGGGACTTTGGGATTAGCGGATGCAAACAACTACACAGAAGATGGATAAACAACAAGGTCCAACTGTACAGCACTGGGAAGTATATTCAATATCCTGTGATAAACCATGATGGAAAAAAGTATGGAAAACAATGAACAAATATATTTATCCATATAGCAGAACTGAACCTCTTTGCTGGATAGCAGAAATTAACACCATAAATCAACTATACCTCAATTTTAAAAATTAAAAGAAAAACATAAAAAAAAAAAAACAGTTCCTGATGCATTTTAAATACTGCAAAGATCTCAGTCTCTCCCTTTGGAAGAATATCAAAAGAAACTAAGCTCCAAAGAAGGGCCATGGAAATCAAGGAAGGAAAAGTACTGGGGAAGAGAAAGGCAATACACAAACTGGTTAATCCAGACCCACTCTAATCCTGGTTAGACCCTAAATTTCCTTCACCTCAAAGAGCTTCAGTTTCCCCCTTCTATAAAAGAAAACTGCTACCATCTCTTTTGTAAGGCCGTGAGGGTTGGTGGAGGTGATGAAGTATGTCCCATGCGGCCATGGATCTGCTGGGAGATCAATACACACAGCTGGAGCTGCAGGGAGCTAATGGAGGTGATGGAATTCCAGCTGAGCTGTTTCAAATCCTAAAAGATGATGCTGTAAAAGTGCTGCATTCAATATGCCAGCAAATTTGGAAAACTCAGCAGTGGCCACAGGACTAGAAAAAGTCAGTTTTCATTACAACCCCAAAGAAAGGCAATTTCAAAGAATGTTCAAACTAAGGTACAATTGCACTCATCTTATACACTAGCAAAGAATGCTCAAAATTCTCCAAGCAAGGCTTCAACAGTATGCAAACTGAGAACTTCCAGATGTTCAAGCTGGATTTAGAAAAGGCAGAGGAACCAGAGATCAAATTGCCAATACGCACTGGATCACAGAAAAAGCAAGCGAATTCCAGAAAAACATCTACTTCTGCTTCATTGACTAGGCCAAAGCCTTTGACTGTGTGGATCACAACAAACTGGAAAATTATTAAAGAGATGGGAATACCAGACCAACCTACCTGCCTTCTGAGAAATCTATATGCAGGTCAAGAAACAACAGTTAGAACCAGACATGGAACAACAGACTGGTTCCAAATAGGAAAAGGAGTACGTCAAGGCTGTATACTGTCACCCCTGCTTATTTAACTTCTATGCAGAGTACATCATGCAAAATGCCAGGCTGGATAATGCAAAAGCTGGAATCAAGACTGCCAGGAGAAATATCAATAGCCTCAGATATGCAAATGACACCACCTTTATGTCAGAAAGCAAAGAGGAACTAAAGAGCCTCTTGATGAAAGTGAATGAGGATGGTGAAAAGCTGGCTTAAAACTCAACAATCAAAAAACTAAGATCATGGCATCTGGTCCCATCACTTCATGGGAAATAGATGGGGAAACAGTGGAAACAGGGGCTGACTTTATTTTGGGGGGCTCCAAAATCACTGCAGATGGTGACTTCAGCCATGAAATTAAAAGACGCCTGCTCCTTGGAAGAAAAGCTATGATCAACCTAGACAGCATATTAAAAAGCAGAGACATCCCTTTCCCGACAAAGGTCCATCTAGTCAAAGCTATGGTTTTTCCAATAGTCATGCATGGATGTGAGAGTTGAACGTTAAAGAAAGTTGAGCGCTAAAGAATTGATGCTTTTGAACTGTGGTGTTAAGAGAAGACTCTTGAGAGTCTCTTGGACCACAAGGATATCAAACCAGTCAATTCTAATGGAAATCAATCCTGAATATTCATTGGAAGGACTGACGCTGAAGCTCTGACACTTTAGCCAACTAATGTGAAGAACTGACTCACTGGAAAAGACCCTGATGCCGGGAAAGATTGACAGCAGGAAGAGAAGGGGACGACAGAGGATGAGATGGCTGGATGGTATCACCGACTCGATGGACGTGAGTTTGAACAAGCTCTGGGAGATGGTGAAGGACAGGGAAGCCTGGCGTGCTGCAGTCTGTGGGGTCACAGAGTCGGACACAACTGAGCAACTAAACTGAACTGGAGCTACAGGAAGCTGTATGGGGATTCCCCCAGCCTGTTTCAGCCTCTTGCTCCCTTTCTTGAGAGCCTGAACTATCATTTAGCATTCAAGGCTCAGGGTCTGGAAGCAGTTATCCCTTAAATCCTTCTCTGTCTAAACCATCCACAGCCCTGGCTCCTGGACCCTCACAGAGGAAATAAAAGTCCCCCCAAGGCCAAGAGAAGTATCACGGTACTTTCTAAAACCCACACCCCTACTCACAAGCCACACCACAACTTCTGTCTGTGCTTTTTTGAACTCTACATTCTAAAACCTGTATTTAATCTTCCTAAGCAACCCAGAAAAAAAGTAGTCCTAATTCAGTATGTATGTTAAGATTATAGAGACTTTCTAAAGGATGGACTTAAATGTCATACTCTTGACTTTGGAGGAAAATCTGAGGACAAAAGAGAGATTAGGAATTGTGGGATGGGGGAGGATGGAGATTTAAAAACAAAATTAGGTTAAGGTTACAAGGATAAAAGTTAAATAAGAAAACAAAAGCCTGGTTAAGGCTGCTGTGGTTAAAGTTACAAATAAAGTCAAACACTTCATAGATCTCTAGTTCGCGAACCCAAGAGAGCTCTGGGGCGGCTCTCATGAGCTTGAACAACAAGCTAATTTTCAAGCAGGAATCAAAGGGGTTGAGCCCCAGGACAAATAGGTTGAAAGCCCAAGCATAAGCCTGGGCTCAGAGAGTTAAAAGGAATGCAGACTGCCCCAAAACACACCAGCCGTTTGTTTTTTCTGCCACCTCTCCAACGGTCATGTCTGGAGTGTGGATAAACAGTTCTGGGGGAAAAAATTCTGTGAAGTACAGACTTTAAGAAAATAAAACACTAGAAGAGTGTTTCTTAAAGAGCTATATGTGTGCCTGCATATATATACAAACATAGTGAAAGAGAAAAAAGAATAAATATATACATATAAATATATATGCAAGTAGGTGCATATGCCAAAATTAACCAAACTTCTGCATGTTTTCAGGTGTGAATAACAAAGGCTGTAACCAGCCTTTAAGAAGTTGTAGGTATTTTTAATAACAAAACCAAAGTGTTGTTTTACAAAGGTATTCCATAAATAGTGAAGGGTGTCTGAGCAACATTCGGGTTTATTTAATAAGATTAAACTGTGTGCTTTTGGTTATTATTAATAGCATATTTTATTCTAGGTTGCTTAGAAATGTGTTTGGAAAGTCCCAGATAGAGGACTAAGAAAATGAGACAAGAAAGCTGCCTTTTATGGCTGCCCCACTAGGGGCCAGGAATTGTGCTCAGTACTGTTTGCCATACTGTCCTATTTCAACTACGTGACCACCTTAAACGGTAAATATAACCACTCAAACTACACAGTTTGCAAGCGGCAGAGCCATTCTTGCCCCAGAATCTAAGGCTTTTTCCATCATTATTCTGCATTTCTTCCCAATGAAATACTCAAAGCCCGTAGCAGTCTTTCCAAGTATTGCTACAGGCAGAGTAATGTACCATATTCCTGGGACAAGAAAACTGCACAGGCAGGAGTGGAAGGTAAAAAGGCAACTTTTCTGTGATATCTACTTTAGCAAAACTGAGACAAGAAATCTTTTGGTCCAAGAGGTAAAGCAAACAGATGAACAACTTACACATGGTAGCTGATAAATATTTAATGTCACTTGGTACAGTGGGTCTTCAAAAATGTCTTTCAGCTCTGAAGGCCCTTTCGTAAATCCACATTTCAGCAGTGTGGCCAAGGCTCAGAAAAAACACATTTTTAATAAGGACTGTGCCAACATGAAAGGTTGAAAATGGAATATAAGACCCACAGGGGACCACACACTCTAAGGGAGACAGGGTCCTAATGTGAAAAAGGGAATAAAAAGAGGCCAGAAACATATACACACACACACACACACATACATATTCGAGAAAAATACATACATCTATATATATATATTCTTGGAGAAGGGAATGGCAACCCACTCCAGTATTCTTGCCTGGAGAATCCCATGGACAGAGGAGCTTGGTGGGCTACAGTCCACGGGTTCGCAAAGAGTCGGACACGACTGAACGACTTCACTCACTCAGTGGATGATCTAGTCAGGTTAAGGGGCATCATATTCCAGACAAACATGCTCAGGTCACAGGGCACTGACTACTCTCCAACCGCTGATGGCATCTCAGCTGCTTAACCTGTGCATGCAGAGTCCAGCATCACATACTCAGCACATATGGCCCTCAGGCTGAGGACTCTCTCCACTCCTTTCTCAGTCTCTCTCATAGAGTGCTGGACCCTTGCTACTAGTCTTTCTCTCTCTCTCTCTTTTTGGTCTTATTTTGGTGCTTGAATCTGACGCTTTACCCAGGGGACAGGGAAGATTAGTGACAGCAGGAAGCTGCTCCCACTCCTGGGCCGAAAGGACAAAAGGAGGAGGTGTGGTTGCTGGGGTCACTCAGCAGAAGATGGAGCCTGCCCTGTGGGTGGGAGAGCCACAAGGGGGATGTGGCCACTGCCAGAAATGCTGTCCAAGGCAGAGAGTGAAGGACAATATATTCCGGCTTCCCTTTCTCCTATCCTCCCATCTCCCACTGGTGTCGAACTGTCAGAGGGCAGGGGTCAACCATCTGGAATGCAGAATAGAGCAGGATAGGACAACAAATAGATCTGGGCCAAAGGCCAACACCATTGATGAGTTAAGGTATGTCACAGACCACTGATGAGTTAAGATATGTCAAAGAACAGTGTGTCGTGTGATACTACAGTTGCTAAACACATGCACATACAATTTAAGCAAATATACACACACTGCACACAACAGAGACCGAAGCATTGTGAGACAGAAGAGAAAACAAGAAGAGTAGAAAGATACACTGTCGGTTCTCATTATCCACCAAGGTTTAGGTTCAGTTCAGTTGCTCAGTCGTGTCTGACTCTTTGCGACCCCATGAATCGCAGCATGCCAGGCCTCCCTGTCCATCACCATCTCCCGGAGTTCACTCAGACTCACGTCCATCGAGTCCATGATGCCATCCAGCCATCTCATCCTGGGTCATCCCCTTCTCCTCCTGCCCCCAATCCCTCCCAGCATCAGAGTCTTTTAGGTTCTACGAAGTCTCCACAAACATGGCTCCATCATTCCTAGGGGAAATACAGGGTTAGGTTCCTTCAAGCCTCTGGTTCTGTTTTCACCAACTTATGAACACATAACCTTGTTTTTTGTGCTTCTGTTTAAAAGCACACCATTTAATATATGCTGTTGATTCATTAACAGTGAATGCAAGACCCAATAGCACTTAACTCATGTCTGAACAAAGTTTATCTAACACAGTTTCTCTTTAAGTCAGAGCAGAGCCTTCCTATACTTACAAATACAGAAAATACCAAGCCTGGGGGTCATTTAAACAGTAAAATTACCAATGAAAAGCACAAAAATAAGAAAAATAGGGTATTAATAGATCACAAAAGGACACATATAGAATGACAACAGAAACCAGAAGGCAGAGTGTCACCTAGCACAAACTCTGCTGGGAATACACACACAACTCAGAAAATTTTTGCTGCTCCATGCTTATCTGGCAATGACCACAGAAGCACCACCAATATTAATTTGGGAGTTGCAAATAAATTTTCTTGAGTAGGTGAATTTTAAAATACAGAATTTGCAAACAATTAGAACAAAGCATATATCAAGATTTTTAAAGAAAAAGAAGTTATCCCTAGATGGTAGGAGATGAAATGTTTTTTATTTCATTATATAGCTTTACTTCTTTTTATTTTCAACTGTTGCCTAGTATGCATTAAGCTTGTAATTAGTAGTAGAGGGCAGAGGAGGAGAGAGATTCTAAATTTAAGAGTTCAAAAAGAAAGAAAAACTAGGAGTGAAAGTATTGAGAAGTAGAATCATTTAGTTGAGCAGGAGGTGATGCTAGATATGGCCCCAACAGCAGAATGGGTCATCCTCACTGCGTGATGTGAAGGGCTGTTCCAAGGTGCCCCTCCAAATCTCTACCACTCCTTCAGCAAGCAACCCAAGGGGTGAGGAGGATGGTTGCAAAGGCCAACCATGGGGCAGGCTGAGGTCAGGAGGGGCACATGAGCTGACTTCCTGAATGAATGGACAACATTCCCCAAACAACCTCGCTGGGCTTCACAGACTTCACACCCTCCTCCTCCATCTTGAGCAAAATCTCGTTATGCTCAAGTTGACTCATGAGAAAATGTGAGCCTCTTTCAAATCAATTCAACAAATATGATTTGAGCCCCAACTATGTGAACTATGTACAAATTTCTGTGCAAGGTGCCAGAAGAATTAATCATCATTTTGCATGTTTTTATCTCTTTGTTTTGTGTGTTTGTCATTCAGTTGGGTCCAACTCTTTGCAACCCCATGTACTGTAGTCTGCCAGGCTCCCCTGTCCATGGGATTTCCCAGGCAAGAATACTGGAATGGGTTGCCATTTCCTTCTCCAAGGGATCTTCCACACCCAGGGATGGAATCTGGGTCTCCTGCATTGTAGACAGACTGTTTACCATCTGAGCTACCACTTTTGTATTTTACCTGTTTGCAAATAATATTCTACCTAATTTGAGAATAATCAAAAAGTTTGGATCCCTAACTTCATCGTCTTATACTGGTAAACGGCTTATATTTGTAAAGCCCTTTCTATTGCTAACACCCTTACATATACATTATCTCCTGGCTCTAAATGTCTGTGTTGGTGATTAGTGATCCCTCTGCCACTGTATGGGTACCTCTACTATGACATTTTACATCATCTCAATTTATTCATTGGTTCGTTTTCCCTTTCAGTCTCTGAGCTAGCTTCTTGAGGACAGGCACTGCCCAAGTAGGCTTAGTAAGCGCTGCAGAGTTATTGCATTTAGCTTAAACCTCCAGAACACTGAAGTGGGAATTAGATATTAATTTTTACAGGGACTTCCCTGGAAGTCCAGTGGTTAAGACTCTGCACTTTCAATGCAGAGGACATGGGGTTTGATCTCTTTTTGGGGAACTGATATCCTGAATGCTACATGATGCAGCCAAATAATTAAAACAAATAGAACATTCAGAATTACTGCCCACGTAGAGGCATTCTCATGGCAGCACACTAAGTGACAAAAAGATGAAAAAAAAAAAAAACCCTAAAAAAAAAAAATAGTGTCTACAGGTTAGGGAAGAGAATCAGAGAGGTGAAGTTATTTGTCCAAGAGCATGTTATAAAGTGCTGGCTCTGACCACAGGCCTAGTGTTCCTTCCCCGTATCACAGCAGCTGCCTCTCCCAGTGTTAGTCACCCAGTTGTGTCCAACTCTTTGTGACCCCATGGGCTGTAGCTCGCCAGGCTCCTCTGTCCGTAGAATTCTCCAGGCAAGAATACTGGAGTAGGCATTCCCTTCTCCAGAGGATCTTCCTGACCTAGGAATCAAACTTGGGTCTCCTGCATTGCAGGCAGATTCTTTACCATCTGAGCCACCAGGGAAGCCCTGGGTGCATGTTATAAAAATGACACGAGTCCAGCCAAGTTCTAGAAGCAGAACTGTGCACATATCCACTGAAACATGCCTTTCTTTAACCTATAAAGCAAGAGAGGGAGAAAAGTCTGTACTCTGGTACTGCTTTCTATCTTTGTGTTCAAAAATATTTACCAGCAGTAAAGGACCCTTCTGGGTTGAGAATGGAGATTCAAATAACAAGTGTCTATTGAGCTTATTTTAGATGCATAAACCTACTCGAATGATTGAAAAATAAAATAAAAACCTTAAATTTATGAGATTCTTAAGCTTCAGACTAGGGATAAAACTAAGTTGCAGAACTGGAAAAGCATTAGCCTAGCAGAAAAGCATAGTAATTTAGCTCTCTGTTCATTCCTTATGCCATTAACGAGCAACTTTTAATCTTTAATCCTCCTTCACTAAGCTGCTTTTACTGTCCCATCTGCTCCTCTTACTCATGCCGTCAGGATCTTATAATTAAATTCTAATTAAAGTTTAAGGCATGTAATAAAGAAAACACTTGCGGAATGCCTTTGATTCAAGAGGCCAAAATAACATTTCAGCAGTTTGAAAAATGAATTATATCCTTTTGCTTAACAAGCATCTTTAAAATGGAATTAAAATGGGAAATTCCAATCTTCCATGATTTCACCAGCCACACATTATGTAAATATGGTCATCATCAAGGGTTACATTTAAGTCGGCTGAAAACATCATGAAGAGAATGCTGCCCAGCATGCACAATATGGATGTGAGCTCAAGTGGCAATGCAGGAGGCAGAGCTTTCATAAAAACCATGGTGGTACCTTGAAATATGAACACACTGGCATCAGCATCTATCTAGCACAACTCCTGAATGCTGAGAAAAGAGGGTTCTCACCCTTCTCATCTAATGGCTCACCAGACTCGAGCAAGCCTACCTTTCCAGCATCTGCCAGAGCCACCTCCACTTCCACCATGTTAGGTCAGACCTCCAACATCCCTTGATGACATTGCTATACTTGCCCACCACCAGCCCAGGTCCTGTGTTCCAATTCATACTCCATTCCACAGGGCTGACAGTGACCTTTCTTTAGCATCACTCTTATCAGATTGTTCCACTCTGACTACAGGTTACGATCTAAGAACAGTGCATGCTAAGTCACTTCAGTCATGTTCGACTGTTTGTGACCCTATGGACTGCAGCTCACCAGGCTCCTCTGTCCATGAGATTCTCCAGGCAAGAATGCTGGAGTGGGTTCCCATGCCCTCCTCCAGGGGATCTTCCCAATCCAGGGATCGAACCTGCATCTCTTATGTCTCCTGCACTGGCAGGCAGGTTCTTTACCACTAGCACCACTTGGGAAGCCCTTAAAAACAAAAATCACTGTTAATTATATGATTCTATATCTTATACAATAATCATAATTATCAATATGCCAGACATTACTCAAAACTCCTTGTTATTACTCAAATTCTCACAGCCACCCTATGATGCATGCCCTATTATTTCATCAGATGAAAAAAGGAGGGACAGAAAAATCAAGGTGCCTGCCCAGGATCACAGGGGCACACAGCAGTGGGGCCAGGGTTTAGAGCCATGAAGTTTGGCTCCATAGGCTGTGTCACAAAGCCCAAAGCCTGAGTAAAGTACATGGGGACATCTTGGTCTTCTTTCCAAATGCTCCTAACATGCACCCTATGTTCCGGTTATGTCAACAAGCCCCACCTTTGCAGAAACATCAGGGTCTTTCATACCTATGGCTTTGCTCATGCTGTCTGTTTGCCAGGTGGCCCTGATGACCCCACCTGGTAAATTTTTGCTCATTCCTTTCCTATCTCATGAGGACTGTCCCGATTCTCTGGATAGAGCTTATCACTCACCTCTTTGCGACTGCAGAATCTAGAACCTACAGGACCTCCATTATGGTGCTAACTGCACTGCAATGTAATTGAGGCTTGGTTTCATCTGAGTCCCTTAAAGGCAGGACCCACAGCAGGACTTTGATAGATGCATGACAAGTAAAGAAACTGAGAGTTCTCGAAATCTATACATTGGCCATATACACAACATGGCCTAGTATTATGAGTATAGAGAAAAATGTTACTCTCTGGTTCAACTTATAGAGAGAAAGGAAAGAAAAACCATATTTTGCTTTATAAATCTAAGAACACTTATAAACTTTCCAAACTTCCCAAAGCATGCAGTTCACTGATAATGCACACCCTATTTTAGTTTTCTGACAACCAAAATCCATCAAGTTCCTTTCTTCCGTGACCCTACAATCCTTAAGATGAGCCCTAGCCAGACCACAGCAGGGGGCAAACAGTAGGCTTAGGCTCTGCAACACAAGGTTGTTTGAACTTGACTGAGCTACTCATGTCCTAGCTTGGAGTCCAAGGCCTCAGGAGACCAGGCTCCCCACTCTCAGGCTTCCTAGATCTGTGGCTTCTTTACCAGCTGAGATCTGAGCATCTCAGCTGTTACTTGATTTGTCCTCCAGGGTTCCACTGAAACTGGAGCCTTTCCCTTGACCTGATGAGCCTCAACAAACCTCGTTTCCTTTCAGTAAACAGTCCATCTTGCTGAGGATTTGAGCACCCCTAGCCGACCCTAGTACTAGCTTAGTTCTATTCCAGGCAGATTGGCCACTGTGAACCATACAGCTGCTACCATGTCTAAATGTCCAGTCCCTCTCACCTAGAAATTCCTAAGCTGTGTCTCCCACTCAGTGAAGAAATATCAGGCATGGTACTAGGTCTTTTATGTAGTTCTATCTCAAATTCCTCAAAGCCTACTTTGAAAAAGATATAATTATACTAATTAGTCCATTCAATGAATCTTCAGTGAATACATACTCTGTAATAAGCAGGACAACAAAGCTAGGTGACATGTCCAATGTTACACAGATGATGAGTAGCAGAAGTGGGATATGAAAAGAGATCTTTTGCATTCCCATGATATACTCCAGTTGTTGGTCTTCTGTCTTTATTCTTGAAAAGATGAAGATGTACTGAAGAAAGGCGTGCACTCAAGAAACTGAAGAATATCACCCTTAATCATGGAATACATAAGCACAGATGACTGGCACAACCCTTCACAAGACCCCAGTTCATATTTGCATGTCCTGTCCACGCCATTCAGTTCAGTTCAGTTGCTCAGTCGTGTCCGACTTTTTGCGACCCCATGAATCGCAGCACACCAGGCCTCCCTGTTTATCACCATCTCCTGGAGATTACTCAGACTCATGTCCATCGAGTCAGTGATGCCATCCAGCCATCTCATCCTCGGTCGTCCCCTTCTCCTCCTGCCCCCAATCCCTCCCAGCATCAGAGTCTTTTCCAATGAGTCAACTCTTCTCATGAGGTGGCCAAAGTACTGGAGTTCCAGCTTCAGCATCATTCCCTCCAAAGAAATCCCAGGGTTGATCTCCTTCAGAATGGACTGGTTGGATCTCCTTGCAGTCCAAGGGACTCTCAAGAGTCTTCTCCAACACCACAGTTCAAAAGCATCATTCTTCGGTGCTCGGTCTTCTTCACAGTCCAACTCTCACATCCATACATGACCACAGGAAAAACCATAGCCTTGACTAGATGGACCTTAGTCGGCAAAGTAATGTCTCTGCTTTTGAATATACTATCTAGGTTGGTCATAATTTTTCTTCCAAGGAGTAAGCATCTTTTAATTTCATGGCTGCAATCACCATCTGCAGTGATTTTGGAGCCCCCAAAAATAAAGTCTGACACTGTTTCCACTGTTTCCCCATCTATTTCCCATGAAGTGATGGGACCAGATGCCATGATCTTCGTTTTCTGAATGTTGAACTTTAAGCCAACTTTTTCACTCTCCTCTTTCACTTTCATCAAGAGGCTTTTTAGCTCTTCTTCACTTTCTGCCATAAGGGTGGTGTCATCTGCATATCTGAGGTTATTGATATTTCTCCCAGAAATCTTGATTCCAGCTTGTGTTTCTTCCAGTCCAACATTTCTCATGATGTACTCTGCATATAAGTTAAATAAGCAGGGTGACAATATACAGCTTTGACATACTCCTTTTCCTATTTGGAACCAGTCTGTTGTTCCATGTCCAGTTCTAACTGTTGCTTCCTGACCTGCATATAGGTTTCTCAAGAGGCAGGTTAGGTGGTCTGGTATTCCCATCTCTTTCAGAATTTTCCACAGTTTATTGTGGTCCACATAGTCAAAGGCTTCGGCATAGTCAATAAAGCAGAAATAGATGTTTTCTGGAACTCTCTTGCTTTTTCCATGATCCAGCGGATGTTGGCAATTTGATCTCTGGTTCCTCTGCCTTTTCTAAAACCAGCTTGAACAGCAGGGAGTTCACGGTTCACATATTGTTGAAGCCTGGCTTGGAGAATTTTGAGCATTACTTTACTAGCATGTGAGATGAGTGCAATTGTGTGGTAGTTTGAACATTCTTTTGCATTTCCTTTCTTTGGAATTGGAATTAAAACTGACCTTTTCCAGTCCTGTGGCCACTGCTGAGTTTTCCAAATTTGCTGGCATATTGAGTGCAGCCATATTGAGTCCACGCCATAGCACCCACTTTTCTCTGAACATGCAACGAGTTTTCACACCTTCATTCATGTTCAAGCCTTTGGCCATAATGTCCTATCTCCCCCTGAGGACTGTATTCACTCCTGCAGCTCATTCATTCACCATTCTGGATTTATTAAATACCTGTTAGGTACCTGTTCCTGTAGAAAATGATGGAGATATAAGATTTAGGACCCATCTTTAGAGAGCTTACGGTCCAGTGGGACGTGAGGATGCATAAACACACAAGCACACCAAAGAGTATGTCTGTCCCATGGCAAGGGAAACACAGGCTGCCCTGGTAGCTCACAGGAAAGGCCTGGAACCCAGTCTTGGTGCCTCCTCCCTGAGACACTGTTCTCCCCATTCTGCCTCCAATCCTACCATAATTCATTGTCCCTCACATTTCTTACTACACTATACACTTTGCAGTCACATTTTTCACAGTGAATCATAATGTATGACATGATCATTTATCTTCATTTCTAGAATTGAGGGAACTGATTTTTTTAATTGACAAATATTTATTGAGTGTCTTGCAGGACTGTAGTGGTTAAGAGTCTGAGTTTTATTGTTTAAATTCTGTCAAGTAATTACAAGCATGTGACCTTGGGCAGGTTATTTAACATCTCAGACCCACAACATTTTCCACATCTCTAAAGTGGGGAAAAAATCAGGAATATACCGAAGTTTAGCAGGACGACAGTATTTAATCCAAATCATTGTGAGTTTCATCTTTGGCCTCAGTCTTCACCTTGCTTGTTTCAACACCAGGTCTAGCATCACTTAACCTATGTGTGACTGATGATAATAACCGCAGTGAGGATCTCCACCACCTCTATACAGTGTAAACATGTCAGTAACATGAGATAGCTTTGGGATTTAATGTTACTATCATAATATCACTTCTAAATATGGTAAGCAATTTAGATCAAATTTGGAGTTTAAAAAAAAAATCTCTTTATGGGCATTATATGCTGAAGATGTACCAGTTAATTTAAATATAAATGTACAGGTATTATTACAAAAGAAGAATGCTACTAATGATGATTTGGAAAACTGCTAATATTATATACCAAATCAACAATTAAGAAATATAATTTACATTGATAGATTGATAGTTAAATCATATGTCAAGTGAGACAGCATTAGAAACTTGAGTTGTCAGGGAACACTGAACACTGCCATATAAAGTTAAATCATATAAAGCAACATATTATTAACAAGAATGTAATTCTAATCTTTATGGTGCTATTTCGTACTAACATTCATAACATAAAACAATAATAAAGAACTACATATACGGTTTGATTCCATTTATGTCAAAAGCCTTTTAAGGGGTACTTCTACTTAGGAATGCTTCATACCTTATAAAGATTAATTAAAAGCAGAATGTCAATCTCAGTATCTCCATATTTTATAAGAAAGAAAAATTTCAAAATTATGTACAAGAATATATTGTGCTCCTACTAACATCTTCAAAATTACAAACTTTAAAGTAAGTGGTAAGAAGACAATTTCTTAAAAGTGTGTCTCTGGAGAGGGGTCCTGATATTCAGGTGAGAAGCTGTCTGGCATGGGTGTTTATGACATAATTCACAATAAAGGAATTACCAGTGTCCTCCAAGGTGGGTGGTTAGGGTGAAACCATATTGTAGGGGGTTAAGTAATGAATGGGTAATTGAATAAAAGAAGGAAGTGGGTGTGAATCCTTCATATAAAGGTTCTGATGCCAGAAGGAAAGGGAGAAATAGGGCAGTAGTTTGCAGTCCAATTTTACAAAGTGTTTTGACTTACTAAGACAGGCGACATAAGCTAAAACATCATGGAACACATTACAATTTTACATACCAGTCTGAAGGATTACTGTTGCTTCTGAATGCAAAATATGTATGTATAATGCTGACTCGACCCAACCCATCCAAACTTACTCGGTTCCCAAATGCTTGGCTTCAGCTGAGCCAGTTTTCTTAACAACTTCCAGAATAAACAGAAAAGCAAAATGTCGAGGCCAAGATGTTTTCATGTTCAAGTCCACAATCCTGAACATTTGTGAGTTTCCTTACATAGCACCCGGATTTAGTACCCATCCGTCTACGTCTAGACTGGATGCAAGTACACATATACACCAACACCCAGACATCAAATACAACCCCAAATCATACAGGAGATTCTGAAGTTCTCAGAAATGCAAAAATCCATCCTTAAGAACTTTGTTTTAATCCCTACAGATGTATACCTAATATGAGGAATAGAAAAAAGAAAAATTCTATTGCATGGGAGCTGTAATCAAAGGTGATAATACCATCACAGTGCATCATGTCAAGAGTGCCCAGTAGTTACCAAGCACTTTATGTACAATATCTAATCCCGATGAAGGGTTATTGCTATTCCTATTAGAAATAATAAAACCATGGCTTGGAGAAACCTAACTAAGAAGTTAACTGAAAATAAGAACTCAGGTTTGCTACTAACCTAGCTCTGTTACCTTGGGTAAGTTTCTTAGTATCTCTAAAACCTGACTTTACTCATCTATAAAGTGAGTATAATCATACATACCTTGAAAAGTCAAAGTAAGTTTTGAAAGAGAAATAATATAAGGTACTTAATACTATGCTTGGCAGCATAAGTTATATTCAATAAATGGCAGCTATGTTGATCGTTATCAGTACTGCCCAGGACTATATGCCGTGTGAGTGACAGAGTGGGCATTTAAATTCACATTTGACTGATTCTAAAACCAACACAAACAACAATACTTACTGATAATTTATCATGTGCCAGCACAGGCGGGTTCCTAAGCGCCAGCATTACCGTGGAAGAGTTTTAACTATATTAACACAAGCAAAGGTCTCAACAACCCTACGAAAAAGTTACTATTATCCCCACAAAATAAAGAAATTGAGATTTTTAAGAAGTGCCTCACGGCTACTGGAAGTTTGACAGGCTTCTTCAGTTCTGATTTTAGATACTTCCAATAATATATTATTCCCAACACCACACTCATTTATCCTTCATGATGATGTGCCTGCATTTTGAAACCACAAACAATATCTCAGATATATTTTGGAAACATAAGGCATACAAAAAGGGAATCTGCTTGAATTTAAGATAGAAACTATACAAACATAAAGTAATATTATTACTATTTTGAAGACATAAACAAGTTGCACCAGGAATTGTATTGCCCTAATTAGCCAACAAGGTTCTAGTTGAGTCGAGTCAGACTCTTTGATTTTCCTTTCTCATTCTGCAAAATTTCAAGATCTCTGGACTGCCTGAAACATACCAAAGAATGGTCCCAGAAGCCACATGTGAACAGACTTTTGGACCCAAAAGACCCCAAATAGACATAAGTGAAAAGGTCACCATATTCTATTTTCCCATGGCAAATGGCCTTTGAAAACCCCCCTTTTTAATATACTTTCACAGTCAAGTGATCATGATCAACAAGAATGAGATAAAATTGACTGCAGCTGGAGAAAAATGCTGACATGAGTGGCTAAAAACACCATGTGTAGCTTGTAATAAAAGGGTACAGGACCATAATGTAAGTTGAGGCCCCCCAGAATCGACCCGTCTAAAGTCACATCTCATTAAGACTAGAAGCAGCAGCTGGTTTCTCCCAAAACAAGTCCTGGATGAAAAAAATTAGAAGGGTCTCTGCCCTTTAGATGTGCTCTTGAAAATACCACGTCCTTGATCTGCATGGATTTCTTTAGATAGTTGACAGAGTGCATGTTGTTCCTGAGTGCATGTTGTTCTAAAGGTCAAAGAACTGGCAAAAGTGGATGTGACTGTTGTCAAACAAGAATGAGCTCTTTTTGAAGTTGGAGGCTTAGATGGGCTGATTCGGGAATGCTCTCTTCAAAGGTGAGGGTGAAAAGTAAAAATGCTGCCCTGTGTAAGCTGAAATGTCTTTAAGTAATACAGAGTACACTACCCTGCCATCCTGGCATGACCCACTGTTAAAATCTGGGTGAAAAAGAACAGTCCCTGAAGGTGGAATGATATTAGCAAACAGCTATCATGAACACTCCAATCCCTACATCTTGCAAAGGCCCATTGAAAAATCTTCCTCAAGGTCCTTCTGCTTCCAGTTTAATCAGCTCAGTATTTGCCTCACCCTCTATTTACATGTGCTCACCTACTAATTAGCTTCCCAGGTGGCACAATTGTAAAGAATCTGCCTGCCAATGCAGGAGACGCAAGTTCAATGCCTGGGTCAGGAAGATCCCCTGGAGAAGGAAAAGGCAACCCACACCTGGGAAATCCCATGGACAGAGGAGCCTGGAGGGCTACAGTCCATGGGATCACAGAGAGTCAGACACTACTTAGTGACTCAGCAACAACCACCACCTACTAGTTATCCCCCCTCGCTTGTATTTGGCTCTGCAGATGACTTCTGGCCAAACTTGCTGTCATGCCAAATACTTGAGTTGCTGCTGTGTTTGTTATCACTCAGGAAATTTCACTCTATTGCTATCTGAAACTTCTCTGACTTTCAGTTTGGTAAATCAGACTCCTGTTCCACCTCATAAATCAGAAACACAGCCCTGTGTCGCTCGTCCTTGTGGCCCCAGTAGCTGTGGAATGGATATCAGCAGAATTAAGTGAAGGTCTTGCAGACTCAAATATCACAGAAATGTGATAATCTGTCTTTATTAATAGAAGGTCAAATACCATGTACCTCTGACAGTTGAATCAATATTTTTACAGTCCTTAGATCTTGACTTGCACCAATGGCCTCTTTAACACACACACACAGACACACACCAAGCCCCCCCCCCCCACCGCCCCCACCACCCGTAAAACTAAATCTTGACGTTGTTAAACCACTTTTTGAAAACTAGGAGATTTAAGACATAAAGCATCTCACCTGGGGCATGGTTTTCTCTGGATCTGAACATCCCAGAACTCCATTTCTGGGAATATCAGCCACTGTGTGGAGTCCTTGCCACCCTGTAAAACTTCCAAATATTTTCTTAGGAAATGCTCTGGTAAAGATGCTAGTGACTAGCTCTAGCTCGTACCACTTTTTTCAATACAGTATTTTGTTTTCCAGGTTGCAGATTTTAACTCAGACAACTAGATTTATTAGCAACAACAACTATTACAGGTTAAATGTTTATGAGTATTTAAAATCCCCATATAATCATTATTAAGTAGGTAATATTATCCCCATTTTACAGATGAAGAAATTGCTGCTCAGCAAGGTTACTTCCCTAAAATCTCATATGCAGAGAGGCTGCACCAGGATTCCGAGTCCAATCTGAAGTCCAGTATTCCTTTTTGCTGCTGTGTATAAATCAAGAGTCCACAGGGTTGAGGCTCCCTCTGAGAAGTGTGATGGCAAGACTATCTGGTTCCCCCAGCCACTGATTCTGTGACCTCCCCTTTTCTATTATCCCTGCATCTCTGACAACTTCTTTACCCTCCAGTCAGGGGAACCTGAGAGAGCAGGGCTGGATGGAGGAGGTCTTGCATTCTTTCAGTTCCCAGATTCTGAATCTGTCAGTACTGAAAAAAGAAAAGCCTCAAGCTATAGACACAGCCCAAATCTCAAAGCCTCTCAGGAACCTCAGCAAAAATATTCACAGAGTCTAGCAGTGAGTCTCCCACATAAATGCCACAAAACTCAGGGCTATATAGTGGTGAGATACTCAAAAAGTATGTTTTAAGAAAAGTCAAATGTACCATGGGAAAAAAAAAAAAAAGTCAAAGTATCATGAAAAAGATAACAAGTGCTCACAAGCAAGTGGAGAAAAGGGAACCCTTGTGCACTGCTGATGGGAATGTAAATTGGTGCAGCCACTATGGAAAACAGCATGGAGGTTTCTTGATAAAATTAAAAATAGAACTAAAATATGACCTAGCAATTTCACTTCTGGGTTTAGATCCAAAGGAAATAAAAACAGGATCTAAAAGAGCTGTCCTCTCTCCAATGTTCACTGCAGCATTGTTTACAATGTAGAAATGATCTAAGAATGGATAGAAGGATAAAGATATGGTATATAAATATATATACTGTATATATACAATGAAATATTATTCAGCCAGGAAAAAATAAGGAAATCCTGGAAATTCTGTCACTTAACAACATCATGGGTGAACCCTGAGGGAACTGTGCCAAGTGAGACAGAAAAAGACAAACACTGTATGATATCACTTATGTGTGGGACCTGGAAAAGCAAAGTTCATAGAAAGAAGAGAACGGTGGTTGCCAGAGGCTAAAGGTAGGAAATATGGGGAGATGCTGGTGAAAGGATATAAATTTCCAGTTATAAGATGAATAAGTTTTGGGGGGTTAATATACAACACAGTGATTATAGTTGATTATACTTTATGATATACTAGAAAGCTGTTAAGAGAGTAGATCTTCAATACTACCATGGTAATCATTTTGCAATTTGTAGTTGTATCAGATCAACACAAGGCACATCTGTGTACATGAGTGCTCAGTTGTGTCCAACTCTTTAGGACCCCACGGACTGAAGCCCACCGGGCTGCTCTGTCCATGGGATTTCCCAGGCAAGAATACTGAAGTGGGTTTCCATTCCCTTCTTCAGGGGATCTTTCTGACCCAGGAATTGAACCCATGTCTCCTGCATCGGCAGGTGTATTCTTTACCACTGAGCCACCTGGGAAATCCTTGTAATCATTTTGCAATATGTAATTATATTAAATCAATACAACGTACACCTTAAAATTATGTAATGTCATATGTCAATTATCAGAGAAGGCAATGGCACCCCACTCCAGTACTCTTGCCTGGAAAATCCCATGGGCAGAGGAGCCTGGTAGGCTGCAGTCCATGGGTTCACTAAGAGTCAAACACGACTGAGCGACTTCACTTTCACTTTTCACTTTCATGCATTGGAGAAGGAAATGGCAACCCACTCCAGTGTTCTTGCTTGGAGAATCCCAGGGATGGGGGAGCCTGGTGGGCTGCCACCTATGGGGTTGCAGAGAGTCGGACACGACTGAAGTGACTTAGCAGCAGCAGCAGCAGCAGCATGTGTCAATTATATCTCAATAAACTAGGAAAAAAAATTAAATGTTCTTATTTTCTACCCAGGAAAGGAAAGGAGAAGTGAAAAGAGAAAGGGAAAGAAAATCCCAGAGAAAATGATTTAGTCTTGGACCATGGTTCTCATCAGAAGCTTCTGTGGGATCAAAACAGATGAATGGGTCCTGCCCCCTGAGTTTCTAATTCAGTAGGTAGGCTGAAACCAGAGAATCTGCACTTCCAATGTGTGTCCAGATGATGTTCATACTGCTGGCCTGGGGATCATGCTTTGAGAACCACTGGTTTAGAGTAAATAATCACCTAACAAGTGAACACTTCAGAAAAACAGGTATCTAAGAGATTCCCTTAATAATCAGGTAACAAACAAGTGTTGAGCTAGTTAATACTAAGCAGAGACAGTACACCATTGTGGTAAAAAGTCTGCATTCTGGGGCCAGACTTCTTGTTGCTGTTTTCAGACTGCCTGGGTTCAAATCCCAGCTCTGCTGCTCACCAACTGTTTGATTTCACACAAGGTCCTTGGCCTCTTTGAACCTCAGGTTTTCTTATCTGTAAAATATTCACGCTAATTATAGTATATATAAAACACATGCATACTGGGAGGACTGACGGGGCTTGTATGTCTAAAGTGCTCACAACAGTGCCTATACATGTTGAGTACTATTATTAGTATTTGTTTTATTTTGTTAGTTGCTTAGTGGTGTCTGACTCTTTGTGACCCTGTGGACTATAGCGTGCCAGGCTCCTCTGCCCATAGAATTTTCCAGGCAAGAATACTGGAGCGGGTCACCATTTCCTTCTCCAGGGGATTTTCCTGACCCAGGAACTGAACCCACGGCTCCTGTGTCTCCTGCATTTCAGGTGGATACTTAACCTGCTGAATCATTGGGGCAGCCCTGTTATCAGTATAAACTACTTCTAATATTATTATTACAGCTTTCTTCTACTAGGAGAGGTAACAGTTTTTCTAGAACTATTATCCTGTGTCAATGCCAGTGTGAGATCTTGGGGATAGAGCTATAGACCAAACATGCAATGTTCTGTACTAAGTTACAGTCTAGAGCAAGAAGACCCTATTTAAGTAGTTGTTTACAAGGCACATCCTTACATCAGAGGGCTGAAAGCAGGGAAACAAAGAGGAAACTCTACAAAGTCATTTCAAATTGGAGATCAATCAGACATTAAGAACATTTCTTTAAGTGGAATAAAAACTAGCAGAAAAACATGATTCTGTGTAATTATACCATAACAGCTCTTCTGAAACAAACTGTTGTGGCTTTTAAAATATAATGAAATATGAAGAAAAATTCTTTTCGGCAAATCTCCCCCAAATTTCTCTGCGCTTAATATCTGTCACGTACTAGGCAAACCACTTCAACAAAGGCCAGGTCTTAGGGCCAGAGAGAAGTGGTCAGCTCACTACAGACCAAGCAGGACGTGGAGACAGCGCCATATGAGAGCCTCTAGATGTTCCGTTCTTTCTCCCCTGCTGGAAAGATGGGCCACAGCAAGGGCCACGCGAACCTGGGTTCAGAGCCAGCCTCCACTCCTCAGCAACTGTGTGATCATGGACACGTTCCTTGACCTCAGTCTTGGTTACCTCACCTGTAAAGATGACACCCTAATGATACAGAATGAAAAGCTCTTTACCATCAATCCCCTCAAATTCCTCTGCAGCCAGTATGTGTTGTGCACACTGTAAAGGTGGATAAACTGTGGTTTCTTTATACAAAGGGTTCCTAAGTTACTAGGAAAAAAAAGAACGCTTGTGGAGAAATAATTACAGTATGGTGAGGGAAGTGCTAGAAAACTAGAGTAACAATGAAGAAGGAGTGGCTAGCTGCCCCAGGGAATCTGAAGGGCTTCACAAACAACAGGATGTTTAAGGTGGGCCCTGAAGGATGAGCAACAGCTCAGCAGGGAGAAGGGCAGGCAGGTGATGTTCTGGAGGGCCGGTCTGCCTCGAGGTGAGAAGACACGCAAGGGCCTAGGGATCAATGAGACGTCTAACGGAGCTGGAATGCTGGTGTGTGATGAAGAGGGGCAGGAGATGAAGACAGCTCATGTCTTGGTTCTGTGAAAATATCACCAGTTTTTCACATAATGAAATTTATTTGAAGCCATTTGGATGACTGTCAAAGATGATAAGGGAATCAGAGCATTAAGGGATAGTCTGTGGGCTTTTGAATGTAAGTCTGAAGCTATCCTGGCACTCTTGCTCTCAGAAGGTCAGTGTTCTAATGGCAAACTCGGGTATTCAGCCCCATCTATGTGGGTCTCATATACCAGTAACAGCAACCACGGCACTGGGGGCTGCTCAAATCTACTGACTTCTAAACATGCTGTCCTACACGCTCCAAATACGTGAACTCTTACAATCCCCACAGCAAGCCCACAAGGTACAAAGAGGTAAATGAAGGGCAGAAAAGGTAAGAAGCTTGCTCTAGGTCACATGATGAGTCCCAAGGCTGGCATGGTACCCCAGAGCCCAAATTCAACGGCTACCTTGAGTTCCATTCCTCCCTCCACGAAGGATGCTCTCACACCATTTCCCTGGGCAAATCCACATCCTGAAGGGCCTGAAGCTTTTACATGGGGGAGGGGGCGCTCTTAAAGAAAGGAATGCAAAACTATGACTATAAAATCCGGTGCAATATTGAATATTTACAACAAGAAAAAAGTAAATAACTGCAGCCTCGAGGATTTAGGTTCCCTTTTCCTTAGATCAGAAATGCCTACATAGAAATGCTTCCTTATTGTAACCCCTCCCCACCTGGAACATTCTACAACTCCCAACAACTACCTGAACTCTTGGGGCCCATGTGAGTAAGGGTCCCTGAAGTTTAAGCTCTATTTGTTCATTTCATGGTGGAGGTGAAGCTCATCTCCACTACCACTTAAAAGTCCCTTGTGTGTGCCTACTAAGTTCCTTCAGTCATGTCCCACTCTGTGCGACCCTATGGAATGTAGCTTGCCAGTCTCCTCTGTCCAATGGGACCCTCCAGGCAAGAAATCTGGAGTGGGTTGCCATGTCCTCCTCCTTCCTGGGATATTCCCAACCCACAGATCAAACCCACATCTTTTGTATCTCCTGCACTGGCATGCAGTTCTTTCACCACGAGCACCACCAAAATTTTCCAAACCCTTTAACAAAGGCCAGATCTGAGGGTCAGAGGGAGATGGCCAGCTCACTACAGACCACCCAAGATGTAGAGACAAACGCAGCACGAGAAGCAATAAGGTTCCCACCCCTTCTCCCTGCTAGAAAGCTTGGCCACAGCAAAAGGCTCCAATTTGAAGCCATGCAAACCTAGGCTCAGACCCAGCCTCTGCTCCTTAGTGGCTGTGTGACCTTGAACATGTTCCTTGACCTCTTGAGTTTCTTAACTCTCGGTTTCCTCATCTGTAAAAATGAGACACTGTAAGAATCAAATAGGATAACTTACAAACTTCCCAGCAATGCCAGCTCCCTTCCTCTAGGTGGGCCTTTCCTGAGCCTTCTCCTCCTTTTTGACCCTTACCCCACCCCAAGTTTGGGGGTGGGCAGACCAGTCCCTTCTATGTACTCCCAGCATACTCTGTAGAGCCTCCACTAGAGCATATCACTCTCTTAGTAATTCAGCAAGTACTCTCTGGATACAAAGATGAACATGGACAAGCTATTGTCTTCCAGAAGTTCACTTCTAGTTCCAGAAGTTCAGGTCAGGGAGCCATTTTCCCTGGAGGCTGGGGCCATGTCTCATTCCCCTGGAGACCCTTGGACATAAGGCAGATTGCACCCAACTGAAAACAAGTGAGACCACCTTCTACCACGCCAACTCTCAGTTAGCGCCTTTGCTAGCAGCCTTACTCGCCTGGCCCCCTCCCCCGCCCCCTCAGCTCTGCTCTCACCAGGCCCCAGTGATGCTGGTCTGCACATCCCCCCCATGGCAGGATCAATGGAGTTTGGTTTACAGGGCACTGGGTCCATTGTTGGCTCTCACCTCAAGAACAAAGAAGAATACTGGCCCTTCCAAGGCAAAACAAAGGCTGACTTCTCCCCCATGGATCCCTTTTCCTTTATGGGCAGCAGTATGCAGACCCCCGGTCCTCCACTGAACTACATTTAAAATAGCTTTTGTGAAGGGCAGACACAGCAGCCATTTTCATGCGTGTGCGTGCCTGCAGCAATGAACTGATTGTAATATGAACAATGTGCACTTCTTCCCACTTCTGACAGAATAGATGACATTGTGTCGTGGGCCCAGGAGGGGGTGGGGGGTGCCCAACGAAAGAAACCAAGCCTTCAGGTTTATGACACGAAATTCTGATAAAAAGCATTTCGAAGCCTCTTTCCCATCATCAAGAAACCACACTGGGCAAGATCAGAGCTTAACAGCCAACAACAACAACAAAAAAGACACATTCAATCCCTGAGATCATTTTCCTGAAATAGAAAACTACATATGTTTCTCAAATTTCACATCAAGCCACTGCAGAGGCCAGACTGCCGGGCTGAATTGGGCCAAAGTAAGTAAGGGAGAGAGAGAGAAAGAGAAAGGGAGGGGAGAAGGGAGGAGCGGAGAGGGGGAGGGGTTGGAAAAGGGAGTAAACAGAAGAAAATGAGCCCATTCTTCCACATCACCACATTTCTCTAGCACAATCTAAACTTACAAACACCCCCAGTTTCACAGAACTTGTAGTTAGGGTTGCTTATCGGGCAGTCTTTACTTTGTCAAATTAAGACACATTGCCTTGGATTAGCAAGACTCCTTAAATTCGAAATGACTTCATGGTTGGCTCAGAGTTCAGTGTCTCTAGGGCCAGCCGCCAGGAACATATCCACTGTGGGCCTCCCTCCCCTCTCCATACTGACCTGCCTGACTTTTCCATGGAGACAGCAGAGCAAAATCCCAAGCAGACAGGCTGTCAGTGTTAATTAAAAGTCCAAACACCTCTTTAGAAACTATCTCCAGCTCAATATTTATACAGAATATAAGACTCCTAACAGGCAGGGCTGGAGAAGGGAGCAGGAGGTTGAGGGCGGAAATAGGTTTGAATGGCATTTGGAACCCATTAATTTTTAAAAGACACGCTGCCACTCTACATACACCCAGAGAGGTTCAAAATTTAACAAAACCAGGAAGATGAATGAGCCGAATATTGTTTAGAAAGCCTGGGGACAGCACTCAGCTTTTGAAAAGAATAATATCTGGGCAATAATGAGAGCTGACGCTTTTTTTGGTGAACACAGTTTCTGGCACATTTTCACAATACAGGTTGACAATTTTTTGTATTCAACAAAAGGAAAGGCAATCTTCTAAATGACTTGGGAACAAAGGGCTCCCTGACTACAATTTCTTAATAACATTTAAGAATTCTCTTCAAAGTTCCCTGACAATAATTTAGATAGAGGGAGGGAAGAAAAGTGAAGAAAACAATGAAAAAAAGAAGATAAATTAAAAAATAATAAACTAACTAGAAGAGGTGAAAAAAGAGAAGAAAAGAGTTTGACACTAAGTGACATCACAAAGGGTTGAATTTAATGCTCAACTTTTATAATACATTTTCTAAAAAAGGTGAAGCAAGAAGTCAAAGCAAGACTTTGATCAATACCATTACCTCTCAGCTCAAGAGTTTTAATCCAGGGAGAAGCTAAATGTATCACCTGAGCCAACCATCAAATTCTGCAGACAAACTGAGTTCCAGGAGACCCAAAGTTATCTGATTGGACCAGACACATCTTCCCAGTTTCAAACCATGACACCTTATGTACCTAATGATGTGGGTCCTGGCCATTGCCAAGGTCTCAGAGCTCTTACAGTATCATGGACTCCAAGACCAAATATGCATACCTTCATCAGATTGACAGAAATTTAGAGGCTACCCAGAATCACACAGGTACAGTATACTCAGAAGGCCCAATAATGAAATTCATAGGAGTTCACCTACAGTGATAGCCACCCTGGACAACAAACTACAATGTACTAGTTCCACCCTCAGAGTGAGACCCTTCTGAAATTCTGTCATATTACCTGGAAAATGAGATCTCTATTCATTAGCATTTTTATAGTTCCAAACATTTTTTAGCAAAGAATATACCACCATAGGGCTTCGCTGCTAGCCAGCTGGTAAAGAATCGGCCTGCAATGCAGGAGAATCTGGTTCGATTCCTGGGTTGGGAAGACCCGCTGGAGAAGGGAAAGGCGACCCACTCCAGTATTCTTGAGCTTTCCTGGTGGCTCAGATGGTAAAGAATCTGCCTGCAATGCAGGAGAATCTGGTTCAATTCCTGGGTTGGGGAAGATCCCCTGGAGGAGGAGGGCATGGCAACCCATTCCAGTATTCTTGCTTGAGAATCCCCATGGACCAAGAAGCCTGGCAGACTACAGTCCATGGGGTCCCAAAGAGTTGGACATGACTGAGTGACTAAGCACAGCACAGCACATACCATCATACTGTTTTTAAATGAGGTATCCCATCCCAAGATTGCTGTACTCTAAAAGTGATACTAGGTCTCAGAGAAGACTGTTAAGTAAAGGAAATGCTACAGAGCATTTAGGAAACTTACAGTGATACTGGCCATTATCTTCCAGGTGTAAGCACTCACATCTAGGGGTGTACGTATGTGTGTGTGTGTGTGGGGGGTGTGTGTGTGTGTGTATAGGGGTGTGTGTGTAGGGGGTGTGTAGATGTGTGTGTGTGTGTATAGCAGTGTGTGGGTGCGTGTACGGGTGTGTATGTGTAGGGGTGTGTGTGGGTGTGTGGGTGTGTGTGGGTGTGTGTAGGGGTGTGTATGTGTAGCGGTGTGTGTGTGTACAGGGGATGTGGGTGTGTAGGGGGGTGTGTGTATAGGGGGTGTGTGGCTGTGTAGGGATGTGTGTGTAGGGGGTGTGTGGGTGTGTGTGTAGGGGTGTGTGTATGTAGGGGTGTGTGTGTGTAGGGGTGTGTATGTGTAGGGGTGTGTGTAGGGGTGTGTGTGTATGTAGGGGTGTGTGTGTGTGTAGGGGTGTGTGTGTAGGGGTGTGTGTAGGGGTGTGTGTGTAGGGGGTATGTGTGTGTGTGTGTAGGGGTGTGTGTGTATGTAGGGGTGTGTGTGTAGGGGTGTGTGTGTAGGGGGTGTGTGGGTGTGTGTGTAGGGGTGTGTGTGTGTGTATGTGTGTGTGTACATGTATAGGGGTGTGTGGGTATGTGGGTGTGTGTGGTGTGTGTAGGGGTGTGTATGTGTAGGGTTGTGTGTGTGTATGGGGGATGTGTGTGTGTAGGGGTGTGTGTGTGTAGGGGGTGTGTGGGTGTGTAGGGATGTGTGTGGGGGGGTGTGTGTGTATGGAGGGGTGTGTGTGTGTAGGGGTGTGTGTGTAGAGGTGTGTGTGTGTGTAGGGTGTGTATGTGTAGGGATGTGTGTGTGTATGGGTGTGTATGTGTAGGGGTGTGTGTGTGTGTATAGGGGTGTGTGTGTGTAGGGGTGTGTATGTGTAGGGGTGTGTGTGTGTAGGGGTGTGTGTGTAGGGGTGTGTGTGTAGGGGGTGTGTATGTAGGGGTGTGTGTGTAGGGGTGTGTGTGTGGGTGTGTGTGTGTGTGTGTGTAGGGGTGTGTAGGGGTGTGTGTGTGTAGGGGTGTGTGTGTAGGGGTGTGTGTGTAGGGGTGTGTGTGTGTAGGGGTGTGTGTATGTAGGGGTGTGTGTGTGTAGGGGTGTGTGTGTAGGGGTGTGTGTGTGTAGGGGTGTGTGTGTGTGTGTGTAGGGGTGTGTATGTGTAGGAGTGTGTGTGTGTGTGTAGGGGTGTGTGTGTAGGGTGTGTGTGTGTGTGTGTGTGTGTAGGGGTGTGTGTGTGTGATGGACTATTACTCAGCCAAAGAAAGAATGAAATACTGCCATTTACAGCAACACAGACCCAGAGATTATCGCACTAAGTGAAATAAGCCAGACAGAAAAAGACAAATATCATATGATATCACTTATATGTGGAATTTCACTGAAAAAAGATACAAATGAAATTATTGACAAAACAGAAATAGACCTACAGACATAGAAAACAAACTTAGGGTTACCAAAGGAGACAGGGGAAGGAGAGGGACAAATTAGAGGATTTTTATGGGATTTATTAATCCCATAAAATATGGGATTAACATATACACACTACTATACAGAAAATAGATAGCCAACAAGAACCTACTGTACAGTACAAAGAACTGTACTCAATATTCTGTAATAACCTAAGGGAATATATATATATATATATATATGTCTGAATCACTGTGATGTACACCTGAAACTAAAAGAACATTGTAAATCAACTGTACTTCAACATATATACGTCACTTCAGTCGTGCCTGACTCTTTGCAAACCTATGGACCATAGCCTGCCAGGTCCCTCTGTCCATGGGATTCTCCAGGGAAGAATACTGGGGTGTGTTACCACGCCCTTCTCCACAGGATTTTTCAGACCCAGGGATCAAACCCATATCACTTATGTCTCCTGCATTGGCAGGTGGATTCTTTATCCCTAGCACCACCTGGGAAGCCCCCACTCCCCATACATACAAACATATATATACATATATATTTTTTTTTAAAGACCTGGTACCAGTGCCTTGATATCTAGACACACAGCAAGTATTCAATAAAAATTGGCTTATTATTTTTTTAAGTTATGGAAACTAAGTAAATTCAAATTAGTGGTTCTTAATGAAGGGTGAACATCATAACCACCCAAGGTCACATATTTTTACCTCCTTTGTCCCAAAGGACAAAGGTAGGGACCCTTAACCTTTTCTACAGAGATCTGCTTTACTGATGACAAGAAATGAAAGAAGAAATCCTTCCCCAGGATTTCACTCAACATAGTAGATAAAGAAGGACTGTCACTGACCCCATAGTTAAGAAATACTGCAGGCAGCAGCAGGACTCCCAGGCTCTGGGGGTCTGTACCTCAATTCTGATGCTTTTGGTAGGTGTGGGTGAGAAGCAATGATAGGAACACTGCATTCCCCTCCCGCTCCAACAAGCCTGGGTATATTCAATTCTCTCCTGCCCTCCCTGGACTTGCAGCCTCTGAACACTGACAGCCTGTGGTTTCCTGGCATCTGCTCATTTTTTCACACCCACAATAGCTCCTAGAGCTTTGGTGACATTCTCACACTCCCTGACTCACGGCACCCTGATCACATCCATAGGAAGGCTAGACAAAAGCTGCAAATGGGGGGAGACAGGTTGCCCAACAGATTATTGTTTCTAAATGGCCCATTGTCCACACCCCACCTGGAAGCTGTTTAACTAAATTTAGCTTCACCTTAAAAGTTAAAACCAAAAATAAAGACTAAAGAGAAAGAAAAATGAAAGTAGAAACTTGTGTGCACTTTCTGTACAGGATTCACCACAGTGCTCCATTTTCTCCCTAAAACAAACCCATGAAGTTTTTGTCCCTCTTTAACCAAAAAAGAAGGAGCTGGCAACCCACTCCAGTATTCTTGCCTGGAGAGTTCTGTGGACGGAGGAGCCTGGTGGGCTGCCGTCTATGGGGTCACACGGAGTGGGACACGAATGAAATGACTTAGCAGCAGCAGCAGCACCAACCAAAAAGGGAACCTGGGACTAAGAAGGATTACATAACTTATCCAAGTTCACCCAGCTGATCAATGGAAGAGCAAAACTTTGAGCTAAGGAGTATTTGGCTCCAGCCTTTACATGAATTTGTACAGTTTAAATAAATGTGTACCTACCTACTACTGTTAGACAAGACAGAGAAGGCCTCTTAGGTGGTCTATTAATATATACACAAAAAATAAGTGAATGAACGGACAGACGAAGGAAATTGTAAGCTAAGGTTGTTTCAAACTTACATCACCTCCTCTATGACCTCTACCATGCTGACCTTCTCTCTGTCACTATCATAGAAGGCTTATAAATCAGAATCTGGGATATCAATTAATATTTATGGAGAAATTACAATTTGTGATTATCTTTTTACTTGCTCAGCATTAATTCTCCCTTTTTCTTTAGTAGTAAGAGAAACAATTTCACTCAAGTCACAAGGCATTCAACTTTATCTGGCTCCAGTCTAGCTGCGTGTGAGCATAAACAAATGATATGCAAGCAAAAGTATTATGCAGATCTTCAAAGAACGCTCTTTAAAAAGGCTGACTCAGGTGTGTACATCCTTTTTATGCACCTCCAACCTTCTTTCAGCAATGCATGAACCGTGAACTTCTAGATGTTCAAGCTGGTTTTAGAAAAGGCAAAGGAACCAGAGATCAAATTGCCAACATCCGCTGGATCATCAAAAAAGCAAGAGAGTTCCAGAAAAGAAAAACATCTAAAAGTCCGTTATACACATCTGTGTCTCTTTCCCTGTCTTGCATACAGGGTCGTCATTGCCATCTTCCTAAATTCCATATATATGTGTTAGTATACTGTATTGGTGTTTTTCTTTCTGGCTTACTTCACTCTGTATAATCGGCTCCAGTTTCATCCATCTCATCAGAACTGATTCAAATGAATTCTTTTTAACGGCTGAGTAATACTCCATTGTGTATATGTACCACAGCTTTCTTATCCATTCATCTGCTGATGGACATCTAGGTTGTTTCCATGTCCTGGCTATTATAAACAGTGCTGCGATGAACATTGGGGTACATGTGTCTCTTTCAATTCTGGTTTCCTCTGTGTGTATGCCCAGAAGCGGGATTGCTGGGTCATAAGGTAGCTCTATTTGCAATTTTTTAAGGAATCTCCACACTGTTCTCCATAGTGGCTGTACTAGTTTGCATTCCCACCAACAGTGTAGGAGGGTTCCCTTTTCTCCACACCCTCTCCAGCATTTATTGCTTGCAGATTTTTGGATCGCAGCCATTCTGACTGGTGTGAAGTGGTACCTCATTGTGGTTTTGATTTGCATTTCTCTAATAATGAGTGATGTTGAGCATCTTTTCATGTGTTTGTTAGCCATCCGTATGTCTTCTTTGGAGAATTGTCTATTTAGTTCTTTGGCCCATTTTTTGATTGGGTCGTTTATTTTTCTGGAGTTGAGCTGCAGAAGTTGCTTGTATATTTTTGAGATTAGTTTTGGACTCAGAGGGAGAGGGAGAGGGTGGGATGATTTGGGAGAATGACATTCTAACATGTATACTATCATGTGAATTGAATCGCCAGTCTATGTCTGACGCAGGATGCAGCATGCTTGGGGCTGGTGCATGGGGATGACTCAGAAAGATGTTATGGGGAGGGAGGTGGGAGGGGGGTTCATGTTTGGGAATGCATGTAAGAATTAAAGATTTTAAAATTTAAAAAATAAAAAACTAAAAAAAAAAAAAGAAAAACATCTATTTCTGCTTTATTGACTATGCCAAAGCCTTTGACTGTGTGGATCACAATCAACTGTGGAAATTCTGAAAGAGATGGGAATACCAGACCACCTGACCTGTCTCTTGAGAAACCTATATGCAAGTCAGGAAGCAACAGTTAGAAGTCGACATGGAACAACAGACTGGTTCCAAATAGGAAAAGGAGTACATCAAGGCTGTATATTATCACCCTGCTTATTTAACTTATATGTAGAGTACATCATGAGAAACGCTGGGCTAGAAGAAGCACAAGCTGGAATCAAGATTGCTGGGAGAAATATCAATAACCTCAGATATGCAGATGACACCACCCTTATGGCAGAAAGTGAAGAGGAAATAAAAAGCCTCCTGATGAAAGTGAAAGAGGAGAGTGAAAAAGTTGGCTTAAAGCTCAACATTCAGAAAACGAAGATCATGGCATCTGGTCCCATCACTTCATGGGAAATAGATGGGAAACAGTAGAAACAGGGTCAGACTTTATTTTGGGGGGATCCAAAATCACTGCAGATGGTGACTGCAGCCATGAAATTAAAAGACGCTTACTCCTTGGAAGGAAAGTTATGACCAACCTAGATGGCATATTCAAAAGCAGAGACATTACTTTGGCAAAAAAGGTCTATCTAGTCAAGGCTATGGTTTTTCCTGTAGTCATGTATGGATGTGAGAGTTGGACTGTGAAGAAAGCTGAGCACCGAAGAATTGATGCTTTTGAACTGTGGTGTTGGAGAAGACTCTTGACAGTCCCTTGGACTGCAAAGAGATCCAACCAGTCCATTCTAAAAGAGATCAATCCTGGGTGTTCTTTGGAAGGACTGATGCTAAAGCTGAAGCTCCAGTACTTTGGCCACCTCATGCAAAGAGTTGACTGATTGGAAAAGACTCTGAAGATGGGAGGGGTTGGGGGCAGGAGGAGAAGGGGACGACAGAGGATGAGATGGCTGGATGGCATCACTGACTCGATGGACATGAATCTGAGTGAACTCCAGGAGTTGGTGATGGACAGGGAGGCCTGGCGTGCTGCAATTCATGGGGTCACAAAGAGTTGGACAAGACTGAGTGATTGAACTGAACTTAACTGAACTGAACCTTCTTTCTTCCTGATACATGAAATGTGGGCTGAAAAGTCTCTACTCCAGCAGCCATTTTGAGGTCTCAAAGTCATGAGATGTCTTTGAGGACAGAAGTCAGGCCCAAAAATAGTGAAGTAAAAATGCCAGAACAATTAGTGTCCTTGATGACTTCATGGGACTTTCAAAGTAGCCCAAAACTATACATCTGGATATATTTACAGAAGAGAATGAACACTTATGTGTTCAAACCACTGTGATTTTAAACTTTCTATTATTTCTATTACTCATCAGTGAAGAGATAAGGATCATGTTTCCTCTGTAAGAGTGAGAGAACTCTTTTTTTTCCCCAAAAAAATAAGGATAAAGGAAATCTAATATTTACAGGCCATTTCTCTGCACTATTATAAAGATACTGAAAAATAAGCTGATGCAAAAGGATTGCTGAATAATTTTTCATAGAACCTAGAAGAAATGTTTTATACTGTTGTTCTGAGAACACAACCATAAAACAATGCAAATCAAAGAGTTTTTGCATCAATCATATCAGAAATAAGTGATTTTCCCCAGAATTCTTTAATTTTATGATACTACCTCTACAATCCTTGTCAAGTTTCAACCAAGTTATGGCCAAAAAATGTTACCTCTAAAATGACCTAAATCCAAACAGTTTTCCTTTAATTCAATATATTGCTAACAAACAAACAAAAAAAGTCATTAACAACAATGAGAATCCATTTCGCACTTAATGAGAGTAGCTATAATTTAAGAAAACACAAAAACAAATGTTGGTGAAGATGTAGAGAAATCAGAATCCTTATACGTTGCTGGTGGGAATACTGAATGATGCGATTGCTATGGAAAAGTTCAGTGGGTCCTCAGAAAGCTAAACAAGGGATTGCCATGTGACCCAGCAATTAAACTCCTAGTTAAATACCAACAAGAACTGAAAGAGGAGACTCAAAAATATATACCAATATTCCTGGTAGCATTATTCATTATAGCCAAAAGGAAGAAACAACCCAATTATCCATCAAGGGTCCACCAACAGATTAATGGAAAAGCAAAATGCAGTGCATGTATATAATGGAATATCATTCAGCCATAAAAGGAAGGAAATTCTTATACATTACAACATGGATAAATAGTGAAAGCATTATTGATAAGCCAGACATAGAAAATCCTACTTACATGAGATTTCTATAATAGGCAAATTCATAAAGACAGAAAGTAGGTTGGACATTAACAAGGAGAGAGGGAAGGAATGAACTGGGAGTTGTTACTTGATGGTTAGAATCTGTATTTGAGTAACAAGTTCTGGAGATAGTGGTAACAGCTGTTCAACACCATGAATGTAATTAATGCTATTGAACTATATACTTAAAATGGTAAATTGTATGCTGTAAATATTTAGCTATTATAACTCATAAAATAATCTATCAAAAGCACTGGCCTATATAAATGAGTGACTTGTACAGTATATGAATTCTTTCACAATAAAGTTGTTTTTTTTAATCAAATCTTATCTTAGATATGCAATGAGAGAGCTGATCAGGACATCAAGTACTAAGGAAGGGATGTGGACAGCAGGCACGTCACCAGAGGCAGCTATTATCGTAGAAGTCTCTCCCTCCTTCCTCCCACGCTGCTGTCTTGGACCCTGGGGAGCATGCGATAGCTACCCACTGGCTCTCCACACTGAGAGCAACACCAGAGGAAGCAGAGCTGACTTTGCACCCCAGCCCCCGTCTTAATTTTCTCCAAGAGGGTAAGGGAAATGCATCTGACTGTTGTGATACTGGAATATATTAAGCCATGTTTTAAGGGGTCACTGCGTTAAAGATGCCATTCTTAGATAACATGGAGCCCACACCATTGCTCTCTATGACTAGGTGCAACCAGGGTGCCTTGGCTTCAAGAAAGCACACCTGAGCAGCATCTGCATTCATGTTGCTGACTCAGTTACTTAACTTGATGGCAATTGGTTGGCATACCAGGCCAGCCTTCCTCTATATAAGTACACATACACCTGCATATGTGGTTGCTGCTTTAGCCTCACTTCCGAGTTGCTTTATCCATCCAGTATACTAGAAGCTCTACATATTAGAAGTTAATGAGTATTTTCTAAAATTACAAGTTAGGTGTTCATTGTTTATTTAGCTAATATGCTCTTTATGTAGTCTCTATCAGTCAGAACCCCAGTGGTAAGGAAAGGTGAGTGGTACTTTGAACACTTAACCAATAGGTATGTGCATGTAAGTTACTCCATCATGTCTGACTCTTTACGACTCTAAGGACTGTAGCCCACCAGGGTCCTCTGTCCATGGAATTCTCCAGACAAGAAACGAGAGTAGGTTGCCATTCCCTTCTCCAGGGGATCTTCCCGACTGGGAGATTAAACCAGGGTCTCCCACATTACAGGCAGATTCTTTACAGTCTGAGCCACCAGAAAAGCCCCAACCAAAGGGTACCTGTCGGGAATGCACATAGTGAGTCTGTTAGTGTTAGTCACTCAGTTGTGTCCGACTCTCGTGACCCCACGGACTGTAGCCTGCTGGCTCCTCTGTAAGGAATCCTCCAGGCAAGATTACTAGAGTGGGTTGCCATTTCCTACTCCAGGGGATCTTCCTAACCCAGGGATCGAACCCTGGTCCCCTTCATTGCAGGCAGATTCATTATCATCTGAGCCATTAGGGAAGCATTGGCAGGCAGGTTCTTTACCACTAGCACCACCTGGAAGGCCCAAAATAGTGAGGATTAATGCTAATTGTCCTAAGTGTGATTAATAGCACTGTGTTTAGATAGGAGGACAGTACTCTTGGGGACCATATTGCAGAATTTATGAAGAAAAATATGGTATTTGGAATTCATTTATAAATGGCTTAGCAAAATAAACACATATTTGCATGTCAGAGCACTTTTGAGCACAATGTAAAAAAAACATTAACTGGTGAATGTAGTTTATTATAAAGATATGGTGTTCCATATATCATTCTCTCAGCTTTTCTGTAGCTTTAAATTTGTTTCAAAAATAATACCTTGGGGGAAATACTAGAACAAACAAACAAAAAAAAGAATGCTCAACAATATTTAAGAAAACACTGAAATCCAATATTAATATTAGTAGTTGACATAAATAGGTAATTGATACTTATAATACTAATAGTTATTGATGTTAATTGGCATAACTTAATAGAATAAGTAGTTAATAAATATAAGAAAAAATAAATACATTTAATAATATAAATACACATTAAAATAAGCAATCATTTTAAGGTTAAAAATTGACAGAGATCATATAGATATAGGATAGAATATTAAACAGGTATCAAAAACATGTTTTCAGATAGTATCTATTGATATGGAAAATACAATAATGAGTAAAATAAATTGTGCAAGGCAGATTTACAATTTAATAAATGAAACACAGTAATGAGTCTAAATAATTTTACTAAATTTTTGAAATCTTGGAGATTATACTTGGAAAATGACTATAGATGTGGATCAATAACCTGCCAGAATCTTCTCCTAACAGATTAGCAAATAACCATAAGGAAAATAACAATATATTAATATCCCTCAACCCCAAACATAGAGAACCATGCAAATCCAGACAATAAATGCAATTTTAAAAAGATTACAGTTCTAAAGAACATAAATTCATCTCTTAAAGTAGAAAATATTTACCGACAACCTTCACAGAATTTTACATTGTAGTAGGCAAGAGTTGGACATGACTGAGCGACTGATCTGAACGGAACTGAGGGGGGAGAGAAGTAATTATAACATATACAAAATGTAAGGAAAAATAAACCTGAGGTTCTAGAAGCTTAGTCCTGGTTTCCCACATGCCACAGAAAAGTCTCAGAAATTCTAACATATAACTTCTAAAGCAAACTAACCAAACAGTCTCTTGTGCATAAGGAACCTGGTCATCATTTCTTTAAGTCCTAAGCAATGAAAACAAATGAATTGAGGATAAATCTCCTATGAAAATTCAAAGTAATTTATGTAGATAGCTCTATCCTTAAGAAAATAGAGCATAACTCCTTTCTACTCCTTGCTGTGAACTGTGAATGGTGATTTCTTTCCAAAAAGTACAAGATAGGAAGAGGAAAGGAGTAACTCTACATTGGAGAAACCTGGCAAATGATACCTCAGCCGCAAGATCAAGGTCAACATCAATGCTGATATCATACTAACAGTACGTACCCTTGATATATGATGTGATATGATATATGATATGACATGACAGGATATGATAGTAACAGTACTCAGCAGAAAATGGCACTGTAGTCTTCCAAAAACATACTACTCACGTCTCATCAGGAGATAAACATCAAACAAATTACCGTAGAGGGACATGCTATATTATATATAACCACTCTTGGAAACCATCAAGGTCATCAAAAACAGAGAAAGTGGAGAAACTGTCAAAGTCACGAAGAGATTAAGGAGATATGATTACATGTATGTGGTATCCAAAATCGGATCTTGGAATTAAAAGAAGAAAGCCCATTAGGTAAAAGCTAAAACATATGACTAGGTACAGAATTTAGTTAATAATAATATGGAAACACTGGTTCATCAACTGTTTATGAATGTATCACACTAACATACGATGTTAATAATAAGGGAAACCGGGTGTCAAGTATATCAGAACCCTCATACTATCTTCACAAATTTCCTGTAAATCTAGAATTAGTTTAACATAAAGCCTACTTAAAATTATAATTGGATTTAAAAGGGCATACTTTTAGACAGTATACAAGTATTTCTAATCCCTGATAATCCAGGAGGAACTTCTCTCAGATCCCAGTGTTAGAAGCAGCTCTACTCCTGAACAGCAGCTGGGTTCTCATCTGCTCACTCACTTCATCTTGATTATATTCTCAATTTTTCTTTGGTGACTAGGAAGTTTGCAAACATATCTGTTGGTAATTAAGAAGAACCATATAGTTCTTATGACATTCTTAACTTTATGTTCAGTTCAGTCGCTCAGTCGTGTCCGACTCTTTGCGACCTCATGAATCGCAGCACGCCGGGCCTCCCTGTTCATCACCATCTCCCGGAGTTCACTCAGACTCACGTCCATCGAGTCCGTGATGCCATCCAGCCATCTCATCCTCGGCCGTCCCCTTCTCCTACTGCCCCCAATCCCTCCCAGCATCAGAGTCTTTTCCAATGAGTCAACTCTTCTCATGAGGTGGCCAAAGTACTGGAGTTTCAGCTTTAGCATCAGTCCTTCCAAAGAAATTCCAGGGTTGATCTCCTTCAGAATGGACTGGTTGGATCTCCTTGCAGTCCAAGGGACTCTCAAGAGTCTTCTCCAACACCACAGTTCAAAAGCATCATTCTTCGGCACTCGGCCTTCTTCACAGTCCAACTCTCACATCCATACATGACCACTGGGAAAACCATAGCCTTGCCTAGATGGACTTTAGTCGGCAAAGTAATGTCTCTGCTTTTGAATATACTATCTAGGTTGGTCATAACTTTTCTTCCAAGGAATAAGCATCTTTTAATTTCGTGGCTGCAATCACCATATGCAGTGATTTTGGAGCTCAAAAAAATAAAGTCTGACCCTGTTTCTACCGTTTCCCCATCTATTTCCCATGAAGTGATGGGACCAGATGCCATGATCTTAGTTTTCTGAATGTTGAGCTTTAAGCCAACTTTTTCGCTCTCCTCTTTTACTTTCATCAAGAGGCTTTTTAGCTCCTCTTGGGCTTCCCTGGTGGCTCAGAGGTTAAAGCGTTTGCCTGCAATGCAGGAGACTTGGGTTTAATCCCTGGATCAGGAAGATCCCCTGGAGAAGGAAATGGCAACCCACTCCAGTATTCTTGCCTGGAAAATCCCATGGTTGGAGGAGCCTGGTGGGCTACAGTCCACAGGGTCTCAAAGAGTCAGACACGATTGAGGGACTTCACTTTTCTCTCACTTTCACTTTCTGCCATAAGAGTGGTGTCATCTGCATATCTGAGGTTATTGATATTTCTCCCGGCAATCTTGATTCCAGCTTGTGATTCTTCCAGCCAAGCGATTCTCATGATGTACTCTGGATATAAGTTAAATAAGTAGGGTGACAATATACAGCCTTGACGTACTCCTTTTCCTCTTTGGAACCAGTCTGTTGTTCCATGTCCAGTTCTAACTGTTGCTTCCTGACCTGCATATAGGTTTCTCAAGAGGCAGGTCAGGTGGTCTGGTATTCCCATCTCTTCCAGAATTTTCCACAGTTTATTGTGATCCACATAGTCAAAGGCTTTGGCATAGTCAATAAAGCAGAAATAGATGTTTTTCTGGAACTCTCTTGCTTTTTTGATGATCCAGCAGATGTTGGCAATTTGATCTCTGGTTCCTCTGCCTTCTCTACAACCAGCTTGAACATCTGGAAGTTCTCAGTTCACATATTACTGAAGCCTGGCTTGGAGAATTTTGAGCATTACTTTACTAGCATGTGAGATGAGTGCAATTGTGCGGTAGTTTGAACATCCTTTGGCCTTACCTTTCTTTGGGATTGGAATGAAAACTGACCTTTTCCAGTCCTGTGGCCACTGCTGAGTTTTCCAAATTTGCTGGCATATTGAGTGCAGCACTTTCACAGCATCATCATTTAGGATTTGAAACAGCTCAAGTGGAATTCCATCACCTCCACTAGCTTTGTTCGTAGTGATGCTTTCTAAGGCCCACTTGACTTCACATTCCAGAATGTCTGGCTCTAGGTGAGTGATCACACCATCATGATTATCTGGGTCATGAAGATCTTTTTGTAAAGTTCTTCTGTGTATTCTTGCCACCTCTTCTTCATATCTTCGGCTTCTCTTAGATCCATAACATTTCTGTCCTTTATCAAGCCCATCTTTGCATGAAATGTTCCTTTGGTATCTTGAAGAGATTTCTAGTCTTTCCCATTCTGTTGTTTTCTTCTATTTCTTTGCATTGATTGCCGAGGAAGGCTTTCTTATCTCTTCTTGCTATTCTTTGGAACTCTGCATTCAGATGCTTGTATCTTTCCTTTTCTCCTTTGCTTTTTGCTTCTCTTCTTTTCACAGCTATTTGTAAGCCCTCCCCAGACAGCCATTTTGCTTTTTTGCATTTCTTTTCCATGGGGATGGTCCTGATCCCTGTCTCCTGTGCAATGTCACAAACCTCCGTCCATAGTTCATCAGGCACTCTATGAGATCTAGTCCCTTAAATCTATTTCTCACTTCCACTGTATAATCATAAGAGATTTGATTTAGGCCATACCTGAGTGGCCTAGTGGTTTTCCCTACTTTCTTCAATTTAAGTCTGAATTTGGCAATAAGGATTTCATGATCTGAGCCACAGTCAGCTCCTGGTCTTGTTTGTGCTGACTGTATAGCACTTCTCCATCTTTGGCTGCAAAGAATATAATCAATCTGATTTTGTTGTTGACCATCTGGTGATGTCTGTGTGTAGAGCCTTCTCTTGTGTTATATAAATTATTATTAACAGAAATAGCGATAATTATTTTCATTGATATAATGAAAAGAATGGGCTTCCCTGGTGGCTCAGTGGTGAAGAAGCCACTTGCCAATGCAGGAGGCGCAGGAGACACAGGTTTGATACCTGGGTTGGGACGATCCCCTGGAGAAGCGAATGGCAACCTATCCAGTATTCTGAACTAGAAAATTCCATGCACAGAGGAGCCTGGTAGGCTACAGACCATGGGGTCGCAAAAGAGACACAACTTAGCAACTCGAACAACAATGCTGAAAAGACTGGAACTGAATTACAAATTAACCAAAGGCCAAAGTGATGATTTTCTCAGTGACCCAGATAAACAAGAGTAGCTGCCATATTTTGGAGGATAAGATCAATAAATAAAGGGTGAAGGGCAAACGAGAAGAGAGAAAAACAGATAAGAGGAGGAAGAAGAAGACTTCTTACACAGTCACTGCCAAAAACAAGTCTGAAGGCTTAAGACAAGGTGAAATCTGATCACTTTTTAGTTATGACTCCACTAGAATAATAAAAAATAAAAGAAAAACAAAACCACCCTCTAGCCTTTTTGGCACCCAATTACCCAAAAGCTCCCAAAACAATCACAATAAGAGCCAGATAAACACCAAATCTGACACTTTCATTGGCACAGAGGATGCCAAGTTCATTTTCCACTGCCCAAAGTTTGTTTGGCATTGGTATATTCAAACACAGATCGTCATCTTCCTTATTCTAGAAGATGGACAGACAATGGGGAATTTTCATTACAAGAACTATGAGTTCTTTAAATCCTATGTGCTACACATTTTAGCCACAGTACCTCTAACTCTGATCGGATGTCCAGATGAGGACCTGAATTTGAGTTGGGGGGATTAGTAGTAATTTCCTCCAGTTTCTCACAGACAGTACGTGGCAGAGACACTGAACCCAGGTCCCCTGACTACAAGGGTTCCCCTCTTTCTGCTATGCCAGAAACTTAATGCAAAGATTCCCTGCCAAAATCGATAAAGAAAACTAAATAAAATTGCTAATTCTTTCAAAAACTTTCCCAGCACTGTGTCAGAAGTTTTTCTGTCACCTCATTCAGTCAGTCCATACAATAACTCCATGGAGTAAGTACTGTCATTCCCCCAATTATGTTTATAATTGAGAAAGCTCAGTGGTTTCCTGTTTCACCCTGATCATGCAAGTTGAAATAGCGAAGAAAGAAAGAAGAATTTGAAGAAACAATAGCAAAGACAGATGTAAGAGAGACATGTGCCAGGGAGAGGGCAACTGTCTTAACAAGAGGAATGTGATGCCTAGGGTCCAAGGTCCGCGGCTCAGCTTTTCAGGAGAGGGAAGCTGGAAGAGGGGCCTCTGAAGGTGCTGGCAAGTACTGGCAAAGGCCAGGGGAGGGGTCTACAAATTCATACTAAGTAGAATGAGTCATGAGTGTCTCAGTCAAGAAAAAAATGGCAGGGATGACTGGACTAGTCAGTAAGTCATTTCTGAGCACTAATCTTTCTGCATCCTCAGGGTTTCAGATCGTCATGGGTGGGCAACAGAAGCCCCCAAGCATGTTCTGATAAGCCAACCAGAAGTTGTCCATTTTTAAATTCACCAAATTAATTTGACTCTTTAAAACACTTCTAATCCTTCAGAGGAATGAACCAATTTACCATCACATATTACTTCCATGTACGCTAGGCACTGTTGTCCCAACCTACCTGACCATATAACCACCTGGGGCCCTTGTTAATCACACATATTCCCAGGTATCCCATGGAGATTCTGATTCAGCAGGTTTAAAACTGGAAGTCCTGGAGATGTGGGCTTTGAATGACCCAGCTGATTCCCATAAGCAGGCTAGTTTGGAAAGAATTGTTTTAACAGGACTTTGTCAATAGGCTCGCAAGGTACATTTTCTAGATAAGCGAAGAGAGATACAAACAAGGGAAGGCCACGCCCAAGGTCACCAAACTCTTGTGCGGCAGAACTGAGGATAAGTTACACTGTAACTCCACAGCATATATGCATGCCACAGCATTTACATCTATCTGAGCCAGATCTAATTTCAAAAGCAAGCTTCCTGGTGTCTTAACATGACATCAAACGCTTGGAAATGGGGGTGTGGACAATCTAACACCATCAGAAAAAAAAACAAGGGATAGTTAGGGAGCTTGGAATTGACAGTTAAAATAACCAACAAGGACCTAGTGTACAGCAGAGAAAATTCTGCTCAATGACATGTGGTAGCCTGGATGGCAGGGGAGTTTGGGGGAGAATGGATACATGTATACGCATGGCTGAGTCACTCCGTTATACACCTGAAACTATCACAACATTATTAATCAGCTATACTCCAATACAAAATAAAAAAGTTTAAATGAAAACAACAACAACAAAACCCAGGAAGACATCACTATACTGGACTGATTAACACCCAAGGAAAGAAAAGGAAAACTGAGGTCCTCTGCCGGCTTTAGTTCTGCCTTTAAGTCCTCAAGGCTTGCAGGCTAACGGATTGTTGCTGATACCCACCCTATTAGCACTGCTTTGACTTCTAGGTCCATTTGGCTAAATTAATCAAAACACTTCCTTCACTACTGCACAAAAATAGGGGGAAAAAAACTAGAGAAAGGTCCTTCCTGAAATAACTGTGAACAATCAATATCACAACAAAAGAGAAAGGTCCAGACGAGACATTCACCCAAACCCCGCTCCTCACTGATGGTAACGAGATGACGGTGACTAATTGCACGTTCTGGGGTCACGTGTAGACCACTCCTCCAGAGCCCTCTCCCCAGAGAAAGGTGGGTACCTGAGGTTTGCCAAGGCCATTTTTATATGCATGTGAATCCCCTCTACTCTAGCATTTCACGAAGAGGAAGGGAGAACAATCAACAAAATGAATAAAGTGTTTGTGAAAAGTATCTTCTACTTTCTGGAAGGCCCTGCTGCTGAATGAACTACCATACTCCCATCAACTCTCCACTAGGAACCTCCACATCATACAAAATGAGACAAACGGAAAGAGTACAGGGAAGATGAAACTCCACGTCCCAGCTTCTCATTAGTTAAATAAAAAGGAAAATGGAGAAGATTTAAAAGAGAGGAATTTAAGATACACCTAAATATATACACTGAAGCAGGTTTATCTGTCCTTTGGGAAATGATCTTCTTTCTTATATGCAATTCTGAGTCATTTCCAAGATAAGAAGACTCCTGCCCTTGTGCATCCCCTGAAATCTGAGGTCAAGATGACAACAGGTTTGCATGCTTTGAGAGTTCATGTCCTATCTGTCCAAATATATGCACATCTGTGCACACATCCACTCTGTTTACTGCAGCAGCTGCAACACACTGAGTATTTTTTTAAATTGTAAGGTGTGTGCCAGATAGCACATGACTTATGTATAACATTCAAAATTTATTGAGATATACTATTGATTTCAACATACATACCTTTATCCTCTGGGATGATTCAGGTACATTGATATAAAAAGCAAAACAGCTTCATTAACACCAATCTAGTCAAAGTTAAAATCAGCTTCCTTAAAAAAATGTATCTCTTGCCTTAATTTTAGGGGCCTAAAATGTTTCTTTTCTTCATCATGTAAAAAAGTGGCTTTGGAAAAATAGTCACATTTCACAACAGACTATTCACATCTCCTTTAAATGTGTCCAATTTTAATGAATGGTCTTCACCTTGGATACACACATTCCAGGCCTCATAAAAACAATGGTGTTTGGGCATGTGCAGTGGAGGTGGAAGATGGATTCAAGATGTTTCAAGTATGCAAAATCACATGCAGATGTCCAAACAGTACATCCAGTCAAAGCGAGTTAAGAAAGCAATATATATACAGACACCCAAGAATGGATGAACACAAATAAAATCCAACTTGTAATTAACATACCGTGCTGTGACACCTGTTGCCTTCCACGATAAGAAGTCTGGGAGATCAAAGAAATGTCCCGCCTTATCCCAGCAAGTCTCTCGCAAGTTCTGCCAAATTAAATATATATTAGAATCAATTATGGGCTATTTTTTCTCCTCCTCTCCTCTCAATAATGTTTCAAAATTTTCAAAACAAAAGCATAGCCAACAATGCCCAAGAAAACATCTGTGCAGGGGCTGGGAAGTGGTGGTGGGGAGGGGAGTATACAAGCAGTACACAAGAAAGAAAAACTGGCAATTATTGATCCTTCCAAAAATGACTATAATTTCCCTTTTATTCCTCTTTGCCAACCTGGAGTGGGAAGAAGTACACTTTGCAAGGGTACGCAATCCATCTTTCTAGTGAAGGGCAAGGGGATACATTTCAAGACATATAAAAAGACTTCAAAGCTGAACAGCTGGGAACTGGGGAGAAAAATCACATGAGGAAGCTTCCTGATGAAATGTGATGTGTCCTGCCATGAAAACGTCTCCCCACGCTAACAGGTTCCAAAAACAACAGGAATGATCGCCCCTTGTCCACAACGAACTTCCAATCTAAGCCAGACAGAATGGTACTGAATCAACCTATCCTTATACCTTTTAAAAATATTTGTTGCTTCCAGTTTCTTCCACATTGCCAATCTGGCCAGATTTTTTTTTTTTTTTCCTTACCACTGGGCTTTTTCTTTTGTCTGCCACCTGTGTCTGGAACTCCCCTTCCTCACTTACCACCTTGTTCCCTCCCAGGGTCCACACTGCCCTGCCCCTTTTGGTTAACCAGATCCACAGATCCACCCTTCCCTAGGGAGGCCATCCACGATCTCACGGCGGGGGTGGGGTGGGGCATCTGGCTGTCACACAACCCCTATCACCTCACAAGTATCTGTATAATGTCCTTCTCTCCTGCTAGACTGTAAGCTCCATGAGGCCAAGGACCTTTCCAGCTTCATGTCCTATAATATCCCATGATTGCCTTCTCTCCTCCTCTACACAGGACTGGACCCTTGGCTGTGAGGTGGAAATCACATGACTCCAGCCCCAGTCTGGAGTCTCCTCCAAGGGTAGAAGGCAACACGCTTAACTGGACAAGGGACAGACATGTGACCTGGTGGGGCCAATTTGATTCCTTCTCCCAGGAATTTAGAATCAGGATCCAATTAGAGTCATTTAACCTCTGCCTTTGAGTGAAACGGGAGGTGAGATAAAGCTGGAAACTGTGAAGTGGCCATTTTTTGCCAAGGACCTGGAGAAGCAGGACTTCATAAAGAAAAGAGCAATGCAGACAAGTGGCAGCAAGAAAGGTTTCCTACCATCCAGGCAACTCTCCGTGTCCTGGTTTCACTTATTCCCTCCCCAAGAGGCTACAACAAAACTGAATGCACCAAAAGCTCAAGGGGATCTTTGGGAACCCTGAGGCAACAAGGCAGAAACTCCAAGAGAGACATATTCCAGTATCGGCTAGCGGGTGAGGTAGAGCAGACACTCAATAGATAGGGGTGGAACAACTAAGGAGAAGGCAATGGCATCCCACTCCAGTACTCTTGTCTGGAAAATCCCATGGACGGAGGAGCCTGGTGGACTGCAGTCCATGGGGTCGCTAAGAGTCAGACACGACTGAGCAACTTCACTTTCACTTTTCACTTTCATGCATTGGAGAAGGAAATGGCAACGCACTCCAGTGTTCTTGCCTGGAGACTCTCAGGGAGGAGGGAGCCTGGTGGGCTGCCGTCTATGGGGTCGCGCAGAGTCAGACACGACTAAAGCGACTTAGCAGAAGCAGCAGAACAACCAAACTGCTCATTTTCACCTTTCAAACTTTCTCAGGGGAGGGGCACTTCAGAGTTTACAAAGGGTTTTCACGTGTGTTATCTCCATTACTTGTGGTTTAGTTGCTAAGTTGTGTCCAACTCTTTGCGACCCCATAGACTGCAGCCTGCCAGGCTTCCCTGTCCATAGGATTTTCCAGATAAGACCACTGGAGTGGGTTGCCATTTCCTGCTCCAGAGGATCTTCCTGAACCAGGGATCAAACCCATATCTTCTGCATTGTAAGGCAGATTCTTTACTGCTGAGCCACCAGGGAAGCACCGTGTAGCATACGAAACTCCCAAGTGCTGTTATATGTATTTTACAGACATGCCACTGGCCTTCATCTACATTGCCCTCAACTTCTATGAGTTCTTCCTATTTTCTCCTTTCCCATCACAACTTTCAGAACACAGACACTTACTCACAGCAGAGAAAATGAGTATTAACCCAGAACAGCATCCCATTAAAACAACACTAACATCAAAAGGGCTCAGATGTAAAAGGCAGTACTAGGCCCATTTTCTGTTACTGCTGGTTGTTTTAAATTCCTAAGCATTTGGGTGAGCGCTTACATGCAGAAGGGGCTTCCCTGGTGGCTCAGACAGAAGAATCTGGCTGCAACGCAAGAGACCTGGCTTCAACCCCTGGGTCAGGAAGATCCCCTCGAGAAAGGACTGGCTACCCATTCCAGTATTCTTGCCTGAAGAAGTCCATGGACAGAAGAGCCTGGCAGGCTACAGCCCATGGGGTCACACAGAGTTGGACTAAGTTACTGAGTGACTAACACATTTTCACTTTACACATAGAAAGGGCTAAACTTTGAACAACTCTATATCTTAATGTTAAAAAAAAGTAATACTTAAAGTTAACTAAATAGATCAAATGTAGTTCTGAACTAGCAGTACCTTTGTACACTAATAGATCACAGTCAGGAAATGGCAGCCTTTGAAATGATGAGTCAAATTATAAGTATGTCTTCTGGGTAGTCCCCCACATTGCTTTCCACATGCTCTGTGGTTTCAGTGATCAATTCTCAGGCAGAAATGGCAACCTCCTTCTAAAGACTCCAGAAATTCAAGGCCAATCAGAAAAAACCACGAAAACTGCTGCAGCAACAATCAGTGCTACCAGCCAAAGCCAAGCAGTCTTCCTCAACCGGGAAAAGAACTGCTTCTGTTAGGTCTAGTGGAGTCACTACAGACCTGAAGAATCGCAGCTTTCAGCCTGCAGCCAGGCACACAGGCTGCTGTGCACAATGGAACCCAGGCAGTACATCTCAGAGAGAACTTCAGGCCTCTGGCCAGAAAGAGACACTTCAGGGGCAGGAGGGGCAAGGCAGCCTGGTGGGTCATCTTTTCTTGAGACCATGCCAGCATCACCAGGCAAAGTCAGAGATCCCAGCTCAAACTCTCATATTAGGAGTGTGAAGTATCCTTAAGAATGCCTCCCTTCTTGGGAGAGGAGACAGCAGTATGTACTCCCTGGCTTCTCCACAAAAGCAAAGTCTGCAACTCAGCCAGAACAGGAGAGGGGGCAAGCGTGTGCCTGGATGAAAGGGATGCTCCGAAAGCCCGATCCCTTACTGGGAGACATTGACACTGCTTAGCAGGCTCCCATGGTGCTCTTAGGTTGGGCTCCATGATTCATAAGTGTTTAGTCATCACATGCCAGACTGGCCAAGGGCCTATTACCCCCTGTGGATGGATTTTTAATCCAGTTCTATGAGAAAATCTCTCCATCCCTGCCCCTCCCCAGTCAGCAGAGTTCCAGCCCTGGGCCTCAATCTTACTGAATTAATTCTACCTTTGGAACCACTGGGCCTGCATCAGACACAGTGCCTGTGCTTAGATTCTTCCACAGCTTACAACAGTGCCGGCGTCTCAAGACAGTGCCTTGTCTCATTGGATTCTCAGGATGGTTCAGAGGTTGTAGGTGATACACAGTAGTCCACATGTCAAGGATACAGAAACTGAGGTTCAGGTGATAATACTTTGCCCAAAGTCAGACAAGACTTGGCCCAAACCTGCTCTAAAGTGAGGGTTCCTTTTCTCTACCAGGCCACAGTCACCACCCTGAAGCCACCTGATCTATCAGAGCTGTAGGTTTTGGCCTTTTGAAAGCATCATGATAGAAGCTATTGCTGACAAAGGTCTGTATAGTCAAAGCTTTGGTTTTTCCAGTAGTCATGTAGGGATTTTGGACCATAAAGAAAGCTGATGCTTGAGAAGACTCTTGGGAGTCCCTTGGGCAACAAGGAGATCAAACCAGTCAATCCTAAAGGAAATCAACCCTGAATATTTATTGGAAGGACTGATGCTGAAGTTCCAATAATTCAGCCAACTGATGAGAAGAGCCAACTAAGGCCCAGATGCTGGGAAAGACTGATGGCAGGAGGAGAAGGGAGCGACAGAGAATGAGATGGTTGGATGGCATCACTGACTCAATGGACATGAGTTTACACAAACTCCAGGAGATAGTGAAGGACGGGGAAGCCTGGCGTGCTGTAGTTCACTGGGTCACAGAGTCAGACGTGATCCAGTAACTGAACAACAACAGCAAAAAGAACAACACTACACTTCAAAGATTTCACTTTCAATCCTGGACAAATCACTTAACTTCTATATACCTCAAAACCCTCATAAAACACAAATGGTACATGGGCTGGAGTAAACACAGAGCAGGTCCCTATCAAAAGACAACTTTAGACGCATCTCATAATCTGGGCATTGAATCCAGTTCAAACTAGGAGGTCTCTGTGCTGAAGGAGTTAAGTCTCTCCTACAGTTACCAAGCAACTTACAAAAAGTAGTCTTTTCAAGAAAAAAGAAGAAGAAATCAGCGGTTACTGGGGTGTGTGACTTGGCAATCAAGGCTTCTGCATTCCAATAGCAATCCTTTGAGCTAAGCAATCCCTCAGGCTTGAAAGCCACCAAAGAGAACAACTCTTTAAAAAAAGATAAAAATCATCTACTACTTCATTAAAACCACAGCCTTTCTTGGGAGGAGACTACCACTCAAAGCACAGACAGCTTTGGGTCTCAGCAGAGGCTGGAGGTGTAGTAGTAAACCCAAGGTTCAAGACCAGGCAGCAACCACCCCACCAGCCTAGGGCATAGAGATGAAGCTTTCGCCCTTTCCTTCTCACTGCCATGTCCAGGGAGGCAGTGAGGCCTCTGCTGGCTTCTAGATGCCAAGGGAACTTTGGGATAAAATGAAGCAGATGTTGCAATGTATGTCGGGAGATGCCAGGGTCCAGGAACAGCGTGGAAAGTAGGGGTGACCAGTTAAAAAGGGATCATGAAGTATTTTGTTATGACTTGCAGAGGGATTTTATCTGGGCTTCCTGTTGTGTACACTGAATGAAAGGGAGGAACAGAGCTTCCTACTTCCCCTCCCAGTAAAGGATCCTGCTGGATCATCTCCAATACTCATGTTGTTTTCCAGCACAAGGACATTCTGAAAAGAGAAAACTTATCCTCACTCTACGTTTAGGACTGAGAAGTAGGGCACAGGCTGATAGCCCAGAGAGGAGAGATGTTTCAGGAAAAAATTTTAATCCTTAATGTCATTCTTAAAAAAAAAAAAAAATGCAAAAAACATGGACTGGGTCATGATCCCCAACTAGAAACTTTGCAGAATGAATGAAACAACTGTGCTTCAAACTCCCATCTACAGAGAAAAAAGAGCAAACACTGGAGATATGTCAAGTCAGACAGACAGATACACTGAGAGGTTTGTGCTACCAGAGGTATCTTTCTAAAAAACTTAAAACATACCATGACATTTCTTTGTTTAAAATGGTTCGACAGTTCCCCATGGCCTGGAATCACATTTTATCTCCTTGGCACGGCTCTCGGGACACTTAACCTAGCTCCAACTTGGCCATTACTTGTATGACTCCTTCTGGGCTCACTGCCCATCACCTCTCTCTTCGCCACTCCCCACCCTGATCTCACCTCATTTCTTTCCCTTCCCCAAATGCACTGTACTCTTTCATACTCCCCTGTCTCTGTCAAGGCTGAAGCCTCTACTATGGGATTGACTTTCCCATCTTCTCTCATGATCAAATGTCTGCCTTATTCAAATACAGCTCAAATGTCACCTTTTCAGTGAATCTCTCCATCCCTTGCTGCGTCCTTATTATACTCATACACCTAAGTTCATCTCAAAAGGACAAACTCCTGGAGGGCAAAAGCCAGCTAACTCCTAGGAAAAAAAAAGAAAAAGGTTTCAGGAGGTATAAAGAAATTTAAGATCCAACACTTCCAAAGTAAAATTACAATGAAGCTGGAGAAAGATGTGTGCAAAGAAACAGTCGGTAATGAATAAGATGATGTATGATGATCATGTAATGAGCCTGATAGCAAGGTTTGGTAAGTCAGCCTCATAACTCATTTTTTTTGTGTGTGGCCATATATCTACCTCTAATGACTAATCATAGACATTGTTCAGAGAAGGGAAAGGGCTTTGGGGCCTAGGTGGCTAAAAAAGACTTCATGGCAGAGAGATTTGAGCTGAAGCCTGAAGATCAAGTAGAAAAAAATATTTATGCTTCTGCTGAGAATGACACCCAAAAAACAAATGTACAGACACCAAGGGTTTAAGAGAGGTGGGATAAACTGGGGGATTGGGAATGATGCATATATACTCTACTGATGCTGTGTATAAAATAACTAATGAGAACCTACTATATAGCTCAGAGAACTCTACTCAGTGCTGCGTGATGACCTAAATGGGAAGGAAATCCAAAAAAGGGGGATATGTGTATACATATAGCAGACTCACTTTGCTGTTCAACAGAAACTAGCATGACACTGTAAAGTAACTATATTCCAATGAAAATTAATTTAAAAATAAAATAAAAGTGAAACGTCCTCAAAAATAAACTGACAAGGTAGATTATCCCTTTTAGAGAAGGATTTGTTTTACTGCACCTTCACAGAATTTATTTATAAAATGAAATAATTCCACTGGGAGATTTCAATTAATCTTCAAGAACAAGATATATACATGCATCCTCTCCCCACACCTTCCCTGAAGCCCTGCTATTATACAGAGAGGCGAATTTATAATCCACGCTAGAAATGATTCCCTCACCATAAAAATGTTATCATTTGTATGAAAACTGATCATATTCTGCAAGGCTGACCTTGCCCAGGAATGTGATACCACCATCAGCGTTAGGAAAACAAGGCTTTGGTATGTGAGCTCTAAGAACTTTGGAGTCAGGCAGACCTGAGTTTGATGACTGTCCTTGCCACTTCCCAACTGTGTTGCTTTAGGCAAATTAATTTCTCTAAGCCTCAGTTTCCTCTAATGCCACATGACTTGCACTGACCTCAAAGGACATCGTGAGGGTTAAGTGATATAACACGAGTGCCTAATAAGTCCATAGATCTTACTCTAATTACTGCTGCAGAGCTTCATGAGTTTTAAAACACTTTGACATGCATGATCTCATCTGATCTGCCTAATTCTTTAAGGCAAAGAATAAGGGGAAGGTAAGAAATTATAAACTTCACCTTGCAGCTTGACAAAGTAAAAACCAGAAAGGGATCACAACTGTCCCAAGGTCACACAACACGTAAGTGGAAAGACAGACTAAAATGCATTGACAGATCCCTAATGCCGCCTCGTGCTAGTCAGGAGTCTGCCTCCCCTATAGCACAATAAAGTGAAGCAGGGGAAAGGAGAAAGATGCTATGGTGACCTAGTTACCACAGTTTCAAGTAGGTGGTACTGTCTCTGGAGGGGAGGATCCTAACAGAAGGGAGGGCTTTGGACTGGGTAAGGTCTTGGAACAGACATGACATAAAGTGGAAGATTTGGACAAGTAGAGGTTGAGTGGGATCTTGCTTATCACTTCATTCTCCTGGACTCCTTCATGCCCTTCTCATCACTGCTTTTCTATCTCCTTCCTGAGCTCCTTTCTTTAGTTTCCCTTTAAATGCTGATGTTCTTGTCTCATCTAAATGCTCTTCTCATTGTTCATGTGCTCCCTGAACAAGCTGAATTATTTCCAAGGTTCCAACCAACTACAAGTCAAATAACATGCATGATCTCAAACTGCCCCACTGAACCTCTAACTCGACAGGTCCATAACAGAATCCATTATTTCCCCCAAATGTTTCCCTCCTCCTCAGTGGACTAGTTACCCAATAAGTCATCTTCTTCTTCTCTCTCACGGCTTATATCCAGTCATCCTTCTACTTTAAATTCCCAATTAATCTATGAAGCAGTCTCCACTTCTTGATTCCCCTATATTAGTCAGAGCTCGCCAAAGAAAAAGAATCAATATAGAAATGTAAGTTGGTGCAGATACTATGGGAAAGGGTATGGAGGTTCCTCAAAAAAGTAAAACCAGAAACACCATACAATCCAGCAATCCCACTCCTGGACATGTATCCAGAGAAAAGATACATTCTCCCCAGTGTTCACAGCAGCATAATTCACAATACCCAAGACATGGAAACAACCTAAATCCTCATCAATAGATGAACGGATAGAGAAGATGTGGTTCCTATATACAATGGAGCACTACTCAGCCACAAAAAGGAACACAGTAATGCCATTTACAGCAACACGGATACAGCTACAGATGATCATACAAAGTCAGAAGGAGAAAGACAAACATGATATCACCTACATGTGGAATCTAAAATAGGAGACAAATGAACTTACCTACAAAACAGAGACAGACTCCTGGACATAAATACCAGACTTGTGGTTGCCAAGGGGGAGGGGGCTGGGGAAGAGATGGACTGGAAGGTTGCAGTAAGCGGACGGAACCCATTATATAAAGAACAGGTAGACAACAAGGCCCTACTGTATAGCACAGAGAACTATATTCAATATCCTATGACACACCATAATGGAAAAAAATACCAAAAAAAATTACATACATGTATAAACGAATCACTTTGCTGTACAGCAGAACATAACATGGTAGATCACCTATACTTCATCTAAAAAAAAAATAATAATAAGGTGAACCTGTTTCTCCACCACATGGAGATCACTGGGGCTGGGCATAGCACCTGGTTTAACCAATGCAGTAAAGCAGAAGCACCACTGTGATACTCCTGAACAGAGGTCTCAAAGACCTCACTTTTTTCCTCCTTGCAGTGTAGAGCTGCAGCATGAGGAAACTCGGAAACCCGGAGGATGAGAGGACCCTTGGAGCAAAAACAAACCATCTCGGCTAAGGCTCCATGCTTTCAAGAGAGATGAGAAGAGCCCAGATTAGGAAAGCCAGCAGTCCTCCAGGGACTCTTGAATATATTCAGCAGAGACCAGAAAATCCATTTCCCTTTAGTTTAGTTCAGTTCAGTCGCTTAGTAGTGTCTGACTCTTTGCGACCCCATGAACTGCAGCACACCAGGCCTCCCTGTCCATCACTATCTCCCAGAGTTCACTCAAACTCATGTCCATCGAGTCGGTCATGCCATCCAGCCATCTCATCCTCTGTCATCCCCTTCTTTTCCTGCCCCCAATCCCTCCCAGCATCAAAGTCTTTTCCAATGAGTCAGCTCTTCACATGAGGTAGCCAAAGTACTGGAGTTTCAGCTTCAGCACTAGTCCTTCCAATAAACACCCAGGACTGATCTCCTTTAGGATGGACTGGTTGCATCTCCTTGCAGTCCAAGGGACTCTCAAGAGTCTTCTCCAACACCACAATTCAAAAACATCCATTCTTTGGCATTCAGCCTTTTTCACAGTCCAACTCTCACATCCATACATGGAAAAACCATAGCCTTGACTAGATGGACCTTTGTTGACAAAGTAATGTCTCCGCTTTTGAATATGCTCTCTAGGTTGGTCGTAACTTTCCTTCCAAGGAGTAAGCGTCTTTTAATTTCATGGCTGCAATCACTATCTCAAATCAGCAACCTGTGTTATTACAAGGTAAATAAATCGTTGCCTTTTTACTCTATTAAGTGCTGAGGTGGTCTGTTATCTCCCTAGCTGATATGGCCTCTTTCAAACTCTGAAAGTGAAGTCACTCAGTCGTGTCTGACTCTTTGCGACCCCATAGACTGTAGCCTACCAGGCTCCTCTGTCCATGGGATTTTCCAGGCAATAGTACTGGAGAGGATTGCCATTTCCTTCTCCAGGGGATCTTCCCAACCCAGGGCTTGAACATAGGTCTCCCGCATTGTAGACAGATGCTTTACCGTCTGAGCCACCATCCAAATTCTTTCAAATTTTAACCCCCTTCAATTCCCACCTTCTACACAGCCAATTAGAATACAATGGCCTACATAAAATGTATATTTGACTATGTAAATCATTCATTCATTCTTCATTTGGTATCCTCTACATGTCAGGTTCTGTGCTCAGTGCTAGGGAAATGAGAGCAAACAGCAGACACAGCTCCACCCACAGGGAGCTTTCAAAGTTTTCTACCACCTTTGGAGTTAAAGACTAGGGACTTCCCTGGCGGTCCACTGGTTAAGATTCGCCTTCCAGTGTGGGGGATGCAGGTTTGATCCCTGATGGGTAGCTAAGATCACACATGACTTGTGGTCAGAAAAACAAAATGTAAAATACAAACGATATGGTTAACAAATTCAAGGATGACTTTAAAAATGGTCCATATAAAAACAAACCAAAAAAGACACTGTCTTCTTTAAAAAAAAAAAAAATGATTAAATTTATTTACATGTAAATTCATTACAAGTAAACCATGTCTTACTTGGCAGCTTCCTCTCTGATATTCTCCACCTCTGAGATACTGCACCACACTGTCCTTTTTCTCACCATGATTATAACGTCTTTATCCACAGTGTCGCTTACCTGGATACCCTCCCTCTCTCACCTGGCCAACATGCGAGCATCATCTAAGACTCATGCACTCCTGGACATCTGTGAGTCCCCACACCGAGTGGGTGCTGCTGTGCTATGCTCCTCCATAACACTCAGTGGCTAGCCCTACCATGACACTTCGCCTTGTCTGTTCACGTGTCTGTCTCCCTAGCTACACTGGAAATTCTTAAGAGTCATGGACTGTGTTTTTGTTCAGTCTCTCTGCTGCTAGGACTTTGCATTCTATCTGATGTATGGATGATGAATAACATTAGCTGAATGAATGAACAAATAAATGAATGAGCATAGATGTGCAACCTAAATAGGAGTTTATGGAAATGGAAATAAGAAATGAATGGATAAATGAATGAGGTTGTGAATAAGGACTGTCCCAGTTTCTCTTTTCTCATTCAAGTTAATGGCTTTTCACTGTCTCTCTTAGGGGCACAGACATATCCTAGCCAGGCCAGACTGCCAGGAAGATAAATTTCTCTTCTCAGGGTGAGCAGGTCCTTTGGAGAAGTTTCATTTTAATTGGAAAATGGATTCATTCACTTCCTGGCTGGGACTCCTGGGTCAGTGCAGCACTACCCTGAACGTCTGCCAAGCACACTGGAGAGAGGGCTGAAGCGGGAAAAGCGCTCCATCAGATGTCGCGTGCTCTGGGACATCTGAGGACAACCTGGTGGCAGATCCAGGCTGGCTCACAGGGATGGCCTTCCTCTTTTTTCTCCAGTTTCCTTCAACCCAAACGTTACTTATACCAACGCATAAAGGATGCGTGTACTTCACGGTTCCATTTGGCCCTTCCTGGGGGATTTTTCTGGGTGGGTGGGTGTGCGTGTGTATGTGTGTGTGTGGAGAAAACCTAGATTTCCACTGACAGCTGAATGGATAAAGAAGACATGAGGCATATCATATGCATACATATACATATATGTACATCATATATACACATACAAGGTCCACAACTGAGAAATCCCTTCACTACTCAAGTAGCAGAAGATCAGAACTTCATGAACTCTCCCTTATGATGGTGCACAGCTGCCCAACATCACAAAACATCCTTTCTAAGGAACACTTCTGCATCTTCTGTAAGAGTCCTTGCAGAGGGCACTGGACACTATCAGGATTTTGTGGCCTGGCCCCAGGCTTGCCTTTAGCCTCATCTCTCAATACAAACCTGTCCCTGATTCCTCAAACCGACTGATGCAATGGTAGCTCTAGTAACACAATGTTCTACTCTGCACAGAGGGGCCTTTGCACTCTCCACTGCTTCTTCACAGCCAGACTGCAAGAGTGAAAATTCCAAATCTAATGCATCACGGCCTTGGGAGAGCTACTTAACTACCCTTCACTTCAATCTCTCTGTCTATGGTGACTAGAGAGAGCACAGCACCACCTGTACCACACAGCTATTGAGAGAACAATGAGCAAGTGTATATCAAGTGTCCAGAACAACATCTGGCACAGAGTAACCATTTCTTAAGTGATTTCTGTATTAGTTAGAAGGTCTTTACACCACATTTCCATTTTCAGGAAGGACAATGGGCTTTGGAGACTGACACACTTTAGTTTAAACCTTGTTTGTCCAAAGGGAACCCTCCTACACTGTTGGTAGGAATGTAAATTGTTACAGACACCATGGAAAACAGTATGGAGGTTCCTCAAAAAGCTAAAACCAGAGTTACCATATGATCCAGCAATCCCACTCCTGGGCATATAGTGACAAAACTACAATTTAAAAGATGCACGTACCCCAGTGTTCACTGTAGCACTGTTGACAACAGCCAAGACAAGGAAACAATATAAATGTCCATTGACAGATGAATAAAGAAGATGTGGTACATATATACAACGAAATACTCCTCAGTTCAGTTCAGTTCAGTTCAGTCGCTCAGTCGTGTCCGACTCTTTGCGACCCCATGAATCACAGCACACCAAGCCTCCCTGTCCATCACCAACTCCTGGAGTTCACTCAGACTCGTGTCCATCCAGTCAGTGATGGCATCCAGCCATCTCATCCTCGGTCGTCCCCTTCTTCTCCTGCCCCCAATCCCTCCCAGCATCAGAGTCTTCCAATGAGTCAACTCTTCGCATGAGGTGGCCAAAGTACTAGAGTTTCAGCTTTAGCATCATCCCTTCCAAAGAAATCCCAGGGTTGATCTCCTTCAGAATGGACTGGTTGGAACTCCTTGCAGTCCAAGGGACTCTCAAGAGTCTTCTCCAACACCACAGTTCAAAAGCATCAATTCTTCGGCACTCAGCCTTCTTCACAGCCCAACTCTCACATCCATACATGATTACTGGAAAAACCATAGCCTTGACTAGATGGACCTTAGTCAGTAAAGTAATGTCTCTGCTTTTGAATATACTATCTAGGTTGGTCATAACTTTTCTTCCAAGGAGTAAGCATCTTTTAATTTCATGGCTGCAGTCACCATCTGCAGTGATTTTGGAGTCCAAAAAAATAGTCTGTCACTTTTTCCACTGTTTCTCCATCTATTTCCCATGAAGTGATGGGACCAGATGCCATGATCTTAGTTTTCTGAATGTTGAGCTTTAAGCCAACTTTTTCACTCTCCCCTTTCACTTTCATCAAGAGGCTCTTTAGCTCCTCTTCACTTTCTGCCATAAGGGTGGTGTCATGTGCATATCTGAGGTTATTGATATTTCTCCCAGAAATCTTGATTCCAGCTTGTGTTTCTTCCAGTCCAGTGTTTCTCATAATGTACTCTGGATATAAGTTAAATAAGCAGGGTGACAATATACAGCCTTGACGTACTCCTTTTCCTATTTGGAACCAGTCTGTTGTTCCATGTCCAGTTCTAACTGTTGCTTCCTGACCTGCATACAGATTTCTCAAGAGGCAGGTTAGGTGGTCTGTATTCCCATCTCTTTCAGAATTTTCCACAGTTTATTCAGATCCACACAGTCAAAGGCTTTGGCATAGTCAATAAAGCAGAAATAGATGTTTTTCTGGAACTCTCTTGCTTTTTCCATGATCCAGCGGATGTTGGCAATTTGATCTCTGGTTCCTCTGCCTTTACTACAACCAGCTTGAACATCAGGGAGTTCACAGTTCACGTATTGCTGAAGCCTGGCTTGGAGAATTTTGAGCATTACTTTACTAGCATGTGAGATGAGTGCAATTGTGCGGTAGTTTGAGCATTCTTTGGCATTGCCTTTCTTTGGGATTGGAATGAAAACTGACCTTTTCCAGTCCTGTGGCAAAAATAATGCCATTTGCAGCAACATGGATGTAACCAGAGATTAGTATACTAAGTGAAGTTGGACAAAGAAAGACAAATAGATGGTATCACATATGTAGGATTAAAAATATGACACAAATGAATTTATCTACAGAACAGAAACAAACTTAGACATAGAGAACAGATTTTTGGTTGCCAAGGGGGAAAGAAGGTGGGAGAGAGATAAATTGAGTTTGGGATTGGCAGAGGCAAAATATTACACATAGAATGGAAACACATAGAATGGTATAGCACAGGGAATTGTATTTGACATCCTGTGATAAACCATAATGAAAAAGAACATTTAAAATAATATTTATATATGTGTATACATATATATAGACACACATATATATAACTGAATCACTTTGCTGTACAGCAGAAATTAACACATTGTAAATCAATTATACTTGAATAAAATACATTTTTTAAATAATAAAAAGATTTTTTAAAGCTAGGTTCTCCTACTTGCTAATTACATTACTTCTGCACAGTAGTCACCTAATATCTCTGGGTCTCCCTTTGTTCACTTACAGCAGTGTTTAACTTGCACTGTTAACAGGACTCAATTTAATGAGGTTATACATGTCACAATGTTCATCCTGGCACAATCACAAGTAAATGTTAGTTTCCCTCACAATCCTTACTTTTAAATTATATGGGACCAATCCATCTCTCTTATTAGACACTTAGGTCCTTTTAAGAAGAGATCATAATTTACTCACCTATGTCCCTGAGATAACATGAAATAATGATTTCTTAAATGAAATACTTATTGACCACGCAACAGTTTGTCCATCAGTCCCGGTTGGTGGCTGGGTGTGTGCTACACATGAAGGTAACCACAGATGAAAGGCAGGAATATACTGGTCCTAATTCTTAGGTTGCTTATTGGCTAGGTGGAGCAAAGAGTCTGCATAGGAAACACTCAGCAGGGATGGATAAGTAGCAAAAAGTAATTCTTAAGTTTGAAAACATCTGATTTATAAACTGAGGATGCGGCATGGTCATGAAAGCAAGGCACTGCTATGGGCAGGCAGCCGAGGGGTGGTATTACCTGCGAGGGAGAATCTGACCTCAGTGTGGAGAGAAGGCAAAGACTAAGGAAGACGGGATGAAGAACAGTCCAGCTGCAGTGATGGCTTCAGCAAAGTGCAGGAAGAAGCAGCAACACTGTCCATGGTCATGGGAGAGAAATGCTGGGCAAGTCAGGCTGAGAGACGTGTGCCAAAGTGGAGGAAGAGGGAAATTCATATCAGACGCTCAAGTCAGAAGACAATGGGGGCCACCCTGAGTCCTGAGCAGTGGGTGATTAAGGATCCAGTGTTAGGAAGGGGAGGATAGCAACAACATGGAGGGAAGTCCGGAGGGGAGGGAGAGGCAGGAGGACCAGCTTCCATATACTTTCCTGACACAGAAGGAAGAGAAAGAGCAGAGGAAAAGGAAGAGGAAGGAAGACGAAGGCAAAAGAGCAGAGAAGATGAGCGAGAAGGAAAGTGAAACAAAGGAAAGTAGAAGAGAGGAAGGAAAAAGAAAAAGACAAAAGCAAAAGAGAGAGCGAGAAGGGGAAGCTAAGGTGAAGGGAGAGAACAGGTTAAACATGAGAAGCGAATAAAATGAGAAGACGGAAAAGCAGCAAAGTGCAAGATGCGCGGAAAACAGGAGCAGGATCACGACAACGTCCCCAGGACGAGACAGAGGTGGAGAAGGACGGGCAGGAGCCGGAGCCCCGCACGTGGTCTGCAGCCGCCTCTCCTCTCAGGCAGTGAAGTCATGGCTGATGTCACCGCCTCTGAGTCACACGCCCACCAAGGAGGTGGAGCAGCCCCCGCTGTTCCATCCTACCCTCCCAGACAACAGGGGCTCATTCCCTGCCTTGTGCTCTGGGACACTGTCTAGTCTGGTCCTGAGAGGACTGAAATGAGCAGGGTTCTCCTTGGGCCCAGGGAGGACACTGCAGCCTCAGGAGCCCACCAAGCCTGTCGCCACTGGCCAGGCCCTGTGGTGGGATGGTTAGAACAGGTGGAACAGAAAGTTCTGACTTTCCTCTGACTGGGGCTAGGGCTCCATTCCATAATGTTTACAAAGGAAATTCCCATGATGAATAGTAGCGAATTCACAAAAGGCCCTCAAAAGGTGCTTTTAGACTGACTCACAGAACTGCTTTCTCACATTGGAGGCTCTCACCATGCTCCCACTGCAGCCCCAAGGAGGCCTGCTTTCCTTGGACGGCCAGACCCCTCCCTGCACCAGTCTTCCACCCTGCCGAGTGCCCGCTTCCATCAACTCCTAGCCTACACGTCATCTCCTCCTGACTCCTCTCCCCTAACATGGGTGTATCTCCATCCTGCTTACAGAGCACTGTGCCTTTATTTCTGTTCCTCTACTAGAATATGAGCTGCTTAAGGACAGGGACTCTGGTTTACTGCATTTAGCAAAATACCTGGAATAAAACACATTTTCAGTAAATATTTGCTGAATGAATGAATGTCCCTGGTCAACTCTGGAAGGAAGTGATGGGCACCATGCTAGCATTTTCAGACTTCTCTGAAACAGGGGCCCGCTCTTATAGCCATAGGCGTGAGAATGTTGCTTGCTGAAGACAGTACCCTAAAGCTACGCATAACTGTGCAAGTGAAATTGCTCTGGAAACAGCTGCTTGGGGCATCTGAGGATGGATTTTTCTCTCTCCCTGGGACTGTAAGCTGTTGTAGGAAGGGTAGAGGATTGAGTTAGCCTTGATTTAGATGCCCTGCTCTAACACTCACACTCAGCCTGTCCCCATTTGCTCAAACACAAATGACACCACCCATTCCCTAAGCTGTCCAGCAAGATTAAGCATAGCTCAAAGAAAAAAAAAAAAAAACAGTGCTTACCTCAAGAAAAGGTAGACTTTTACTTTCATGCTTAGCTTTCTTAACTACATTTAGAGATAGCCATATGGAAAATAGACTTTATTAACCTCTTTTTTTCTAAAAAATCAACTTTTTCTGTTCTAATCATCATCAGAAAATATATCACTACCACCAGCACTCTACAACTTACCAAATACCTTCTGATACAAAATATTGGTGTCAATACCTTTTATGGACAGGAAACTAAGGCCCGTAAGAGAAATGAATTTCCCAAGATCATGCAGAGAGTAAGTGAAACCCTGGCCACTTGAACTCCAAACCTAGTATTTCTTCTTTGCTGCCCCAGTTGCTGCCTCCCAGGACATGGGAGGTGCTCAATAAATACTTGCACAGTGATTCACTCCCTTTCTCAGGTCCATGGGCTGGTCTCTGACCCCTGGCCAAAGCCAGACCACATGGCCTCACGCCAAGACAACTGCAGTAGGCTTCACTCTGGTCCCGATTCTCTCGCTATCTATCTTAGGCTCACAGAACGCCAGCACTGAAAGAGAACTTCAGGGGTCATGGAAAACAGCTGTTCCCAAATGCCAGACCCTGACTGCTGCTAGCCCTTGACTGGTCATTTTCGCTAATCAGTGGTGAATAATACCAACAGAGAAGATGAAATCCTTATTATTAATAATACCATGAATAATTGATTGGTAAAAAGATCTCATGTCCTGGTAGCTCACTTTGCTTTTCTTGGGCAAGCTCCAATACTCTACACACGCAACATTACTGGGAGAAAAACATCAATCTGTGCCACTATTCCGATCCTTAAGCAAAGACTGAATGAGAGACAGACCAAACAGGCCAGCCACTACCTGGGTACTCCCTAAGTGAAAAGTGAAGTCGCTCAGTCCTGACCGATTCTTTGCGACCCCCTGGACTGCAGCCTACCAGGCTCCTCCATCCATGGGATTTTCAAGGCAAGAGTACTGGAGTGGGGTGCCATTGCCTTCTCCATCATTACTCCCAGACATAACCAATTAGATTTTATTTTCAATAAGCAGTCAGCACTTCTCAAATAATGCAGAACATTGATTTCCAGGTATTTATCTCTGTATGCTATTCATCCAAATAGATTTATATTGGAATTGAGCACTTTAGAAATGTATTAATACCAAAAATACATTAAACACTCATAATTGGACCACATATGGCTTTCCTCGTCTTCTATATAGATATACTTCCTCATTCATTAATCCCCTAGTCTTGTGTTTTTGAGCCAGAAGACACTGACTGTTGAGAAGACAGAGCCTGGAAGCCGGACTAACGCAGCTTTTTGAGAGGGTGTGGGTAGGAGTACTGATGAGGCTGTAGAGCTGAGATCAGACTTTCTTTTATTACTGAGGTCGTGCCCAAGTTTCACCTAATCCCCAGCCTCTCCATAGAGGAAAGATTCAGAGACGTGGGCTTTCATGTGGATCCTGGAATCCCTTTATCATTCAACCAGCAAAGTGGCCACAGCTTCATGCATAGAGACTGGCCTCCAGTGAGGTCTTAGCTACAGAAGTACTGCCAGGACCCCCAGGTTCAGAACAGTTAAGGAAGTAGTTGACTCATTTATTCATTTTTTCCAACTGCAAACATTTCAGGTGAATGCAAAGAGAAGGAAGAGGCCAGACCTTTGGGAGTTAACTTCATGTGCTGGACCACAGAGAAAAGAAGAGGAATGGGTAGGAGCTTGTGTAGTGGAGGAAACCTCAGATTTCACCCAGTTTCGAGCATGATTCTTCAATTGTATGTCTAAATTAGGAGAACTTTTTATTCTAGAGTTCATATTTATCTTAAAAATTTGAGTTAGACAAAATGCTATCTGGAATTTGAAGCTTAAACTAAGAGAACTAGCTCTCTTTACCTAGGTATCTCATCCGTAGACATGGGGCCGGGGGGATGGGGGCCAGCGCATTGCCTGATAGAGGCTGGAATTGACCAAATAACCTTTACTTCTTAAATCCATTTTGTAGAGTTAGAAAACCCAGGTTTTTGCATTCTAGCACTGCCAGAAGTCATAGAGCCAGGAGGTGGTAATCCATCTAACTCTCTCCATCTTCAGCTTCTTTATCTTCGAAGTAAGTGATAACATCTATTTCACAGGATTTTCAGACGAATTAACTGAGATAGCAGACTTAAGAGCATATTATAGAATATTTAATAAATTCTAGCGCAGGTGTCAATAACGTTCACGGATAGCAATTAAACAGGGTCAATATCTTGAATAATATTGATAAGCATCTCAAAAAAGTAAAGGGTTTTAATATTTCAAAATGCTTTCACAAGTGTAATAATGTCTTGTGCGTGCATGCTAAGTTGCTTCAGTCATGTCCAACTCTTTGCAGCCCTGTGGACTATAGCCCACCAGGTTCGTCTGTCCACAGGATTCTCCAGGGAGAATACTGGTGTAGGTTGCCATGCCCTCCTCTAGAGGATCGTCTCAACTCAGGTATTAAATCAGTGCCTCTTGTGTCTCCTGCATTGGCAGGCGGGTTCTTTACCACTAGCATCATCTGGGAAGACCAACAGTGACTCAACCTATTCCAAAAACTTAAGATGGCCTGATTGGGTGGACAGAAAGACAGATAGATGGACATACACATGATAAGCCAAGTATAGTACAGTATTAACGACAGAATCCAGGTCAGAGTTCTATGTGTTCATTATAAAACTGTTTCTACGTCTCTGTATGTCTGACAATTTTGACAATAAAGGATTGGGGAAAAATGGCTTTCACAGCCTGTTACACTTGATCCTAGACTTATGAGCCCCTTGTGATAAAGGATGCTCTTGGCTTCCACTCTGCCTCCCCATCACCAGGCACAGTGGCTTTCTCACAGTATTTACTAGATGAATGATTGTTTCACTGATTAAATGAATATAGTCCTACAATAGAAGAACAGTTACTCTCATTTTGAAGACAACAACAGAACAACAACAAAAGAAAATAAAACCAACCTGTATGTTCAGAGAAATGAGACTTACTACTTCAGAAGAATGCTCTGATTTATATCCTTCCTGACTTCTGGCCTGCCTCCTCACTTTCCCTATTAACATCCACCTATCCTGGGCCTCCAGATTTCCAACGGAACAGTTCACCTCAGTGAAGCTGATCATGCTAATGAGTTCCTATATATCACAACAAGCATTAAATGCACTGTCTTTTTTAGCATATTTTCTAAAGACAGTTCTTTCCTCCAATAGATGTAACCTCCATTTTAATCTGCTGAGAAAAGAATTTTGCTCAATCTCTGTCTTGCATCGAAAATCATACCATGTAGGCATAAGGCCAGTGGAACATAGCAATTGTTTTCTCACTTCTCTGTATATTCCTAGAAGTAGTTGACATCCCTACACAGTTGTCAGGTTGGCTGGCAGCAAGGAAGCTGGGGACAGGGGCTTTGCTATTTATTTCAGCCATAAGTCTGCCTTAGACCAGAAAACAAGGAATCATTTGGAAAATATTTGTTAAGTATGTTTTCAATACCAAGCACCACGTTTGGGTAAGGGGAGGAAACAGTCAGGTATGGAAAGAGATTTGGTACCTACTTTTATGGAGCTCAGAAACCACCCACCTAAATGAGAAAAGAACATGATGCACCAGATGACAAACAAACAAAAGAACAAGACAGGATTTAGGGCCAGAAGCACCTTCATGAAGACTCAAGCCTGATACCTGTGGACAAGGCACTGCGTCTATTTGAGGCTTATTGTGTTTATCTATAAAATGCAGCAAACATTCAATATTTAACTCACACGGCCATGTCATCAATCAAATAAAGAAAGCACAGGTTCAAGTCATAGAAGCTGTAAAATATAGTATCATAACAATAGCTGACGTTTATTAAATGTTATCAGGTATCATGCCAAGCCCTCCTTTTTTAAAAAAAAGTTGGTCTGCTTTTTAAAATCACTTTGTTGGACTATAAAACTAAGAGAATACAGCACATAGCTGGCATAAATCAAATATGCAAATACAGGGATAAGGAAAAGATTCACTGTCCAGGTAAATGAAGACAGGCCATCAGCCTCAACACTCCATATATTTCAGTTACGAGCCCAGTTTATGGGAAGACCACCCTGGAGAGAAAATCCACAACAGATGCCCTAACACCAGCTGACAATACGGTCGGCCGTGCTCAAAGGCTGGGAGAAATCTGGTCCAAACGTAATATGGCCCTAGTATAAACACTCTAAAAAAGAGCTTGATTGATTCAGATGATGTGTCTTGGATTTTCTTGGGGATGAAAGAAGCAACACAAAGGGGTTAGCCCTCTCAGAGTACAAAGACAAGGAGAGAAGCACAAAGGAGTTACTGCCTCTATCTGGAGGCTTCACTCAACACAAAATATGCAATGACCTGAGGTGACAGGCTGCAGCCAAGGGGTGGCTCTGGGGTGGAAAGGAGCAGTAATACTCCAAACTTCCTTTTCCACAACAGGGAAGAGAAAAGTAACATATGCTCGACATGCAGTGATCTTTACTTTGGAACAGAACTATCTGAACAGACACACCCAGCAACCAAAAATGGCATGACAAATGATTAGTAAGTTCACCCATCCATCCATTAAAATATTTACTGAGTTATCAGTGTTAGATACAAAGCAAAGCAATGCCCCAGACATCACAGATATGTAAATAAATGAGGTGCAATAATAGTTTAATAAATTCCAGGGTGGGGGTAAGAGGAAGATGCCATAGACGGGGCAGAGGGTTGGACCCTAATCAACACTCCATGGTGAAAGTCAAGGAGGGCTTCTTGGAGCTTGAAGAATTGGTATAAATTTCCCCAAGTGAAAAGAAATCATTGTAAGTTTGCCATGCAGAAGGAAGACCTCAGCAAAGATCCAGAGATGTCAGAGAACGTGGGTAAGGTATCCTTAGATCCACTGATCAAGAAATGCACCATCTGGCAAGACTTTCCATTTCTCTGAGTATTCTGTTATAGGAAAAGTAATGATGGAGTCCTTGAACAAATTCTTGTGGCCTGGGTCTCAGCTCCAAGCATCCAGAGGGTTAGTTGCTGGAAGAGGAAATGGTGAAGCAGGCTGGGTGGGGAATGCTGTAAAATGCAGGACACTCGCCCCTTCTTGAGGGACAGCCCCAGCGCAGCTCTGGCCAGTTCCTCCCACCTGGGAATGTGAACCCAGGACTGCCAAGTCCTTTTATTATTTTCTTGAGAGAAACAGAGAAATCTGGATTTTTATGAGAAATTTCTTTTTTTTTTTTTAATGTTGGACACTAATTCAAATAGGAATTTTTTTTTCAAGTACAGGGTGGGTCCAACAAAACCCATCTGGGGACCAGATTCAGTTTGTGGGCTGCTAGCCTATAACCCTGCACGTGGGCAGAAATGAGTCACAGAGCAGTTGCAGGCCAATGGATAGAGCCCAGGGTTGGAGGTGGTCTGGAACTAGTGAGAATCCTGGCTCTACCACTTACTGTTGTGTAGCTTTAAAGACACTACTCAAGCCCCCGGGTCTTGTTTTCCTCATCTGTATAATGGAATAATAATACCTGTCACAGAGGGGCTTAGATGAAATAATGCATGTAAATCCCTTCATATAGTCAGTTCAGTTGCTCAGTCATGTCTGACTCTTTGCGACCCCATGAATTGCAGCACACCAGGCCTCCCTGTCCATCACCAACTCCCGGAGTTCACTCAGATTCATGTCCAACGAGTCGGTGATGCCACCCAGCCATCTCATCCTTGGTCGTCCCCTTCTACTCCTGCCCCCAATCCCTCCCAGCATCAAAGTCTTTTCCAATGAGTCAACTCTTCGCATGAGGTGGCCAAAGTACTAGAGTTTCAGCTGTAGCATCAGTCCTTCCAAAGAACACCCAGGACTGATCTCCTTTAGAATGGACTGGTTGGATCTCCTTGCAGTCCAAGGGACTCTCAAGAGTCTTCTCCAACACCATGGTTCAAAAGCATCAATTCTTCAGTGCTCAGCTTTCTTCACAGTCCAACTCTCACATCCATACATGACCGCTGGAAAAACCATAGCCTTGACTAGAGACCTTTGTTGGCGAAGTAATGTCTCTGCTTTTGAATATGCCATCTAGGTTGGTCATGACTTTCCTTCCAAGGAACAAGTGTCTTTTAATTTCATGGCTGCAGTCACCATCTGCAGTAATTTTGGAGCCCCCCAACATAAAGTCTGACCCTGTTTCCACTGTTTCCCCATCTATTTCCCATGAAGTGATGGGACTGGATGCCATGATCTCAGTTTTTGGAATGTTGAGCTTTAGGCCAACTTTTTCGCTCTCCTCTTTCACTTTCATCAAGAGGCTTTTTAGTTCGTCTTCACTTTCTGCCATAAGGGTGGTATCTGCATATCTGAGGTTATTGATATTTCTCCTGGCAATCTTGATTCTAGCTTGTGCTTCTTCCAGCCCAGCGTTTCTCATGATGTACTCTGCATATAAGTTAAATAAGCAGGGTGACAATATACAGCCTTGACATACTCCTTTTCCTATTTGGAACCAGTCTGTTGTGCAGATGGTTTAAGGAAATAATCCCAGTGGGTGGGGGGCGGGGGGAATCCCACGCTAAATAATGAAGTGCTGTCGACCAGAAAGGATACCTGGAACTATAAGATTATTTTTTAATGGAAAAGTACTAAGAAGTAATAAAAGCCTGAGCACTGTGCTGTAACAGTAGTCAACTATTCCAACTATGGATAGTATCTCATTATTGTGTTTTGTAATAATATATGCAGCCATTTTTTCCTATACTGTAAATTTCTTAAAACAAATGCATTTGTAAGACTGTAGAGCCTCATAATTTTTCCCTTTAACACTGCAGTGTAAACTGTGTTGTTGCTATACAAATATTTATTATCTACCCAGTACATGTGCCAGAAGTTTTTTTTTTTCCCCCAAAGTCGTAACATAGATCATGTCACACCCATGTTTAAAATCCATCAACCATTTCCCACTGCTCTTAGCATAAAATCCAAATTCCTGCCAATAACCTCAAGGCTGTGCAGGGTCTGGCCCTTGGTCACTTCTCTAACCCCTCTTCTGCCCCTGTCTGCCTCACTCATACCCTGCCCCTGGCCCTGCTGACCTAGGTGGATCTCATAGGTGCTTCTCTCCCCTGAGTCTGCTGCTCTGCTTCCTGAAAATCTCATCATTCCTGTCAACAGAAACCTCCCAAGAGAACACACCAGCCATGCCAAATCTGTTCACCTGAGTTTCTTCCTCATAGCATTTTCCAGGAAACAAAATCACTTTGCATATATATTTGTTCTACATTCTGTCTCTCTACACTAGAATCTAAGTTCCCAGAAGCCTATGCAGGGCGCTCATCTATCTTGCTCACCTTGGAATCCCCAATACTCATCGCACAGGAAACACTCAACCAATACTTTGCAAATGAAAAAAAAAAAAAAAATGATCCCAGTGCCCATTGTTCCCAGCGTCAGATGATCCTGAAGTTATCACATCCAAGTTTCTTCCCTGAACTAGTTTATCCAAACCCTGGAAAGCAAACATTTGAAGAAGCAGTAGAGTGAAACGGTGATAAGCCCATTCTGCGGGTCTGCAATGCCAAGGTTCAAACCCCAACTTTGCCATTTATTAGCTGAATAACCTCAGGCAAGTTGTTTAATATTTCTGAGGCTGTTTTATTATCTGTAAAAGATGAGACTTACTTCCTAGGGTGGTTGTGAAGATCAGATAAGTTTAACTGGGATGAAATGCTTAGACAAACGCTAGATATATAATAAGCACCATGTACATTTTAGCTACTGATTTCATCTATTTCCTCTGCTGTTGCTGACGTCCAGTTGCTCAGTTGTGTACAAATCTTTGCGACTCCTTGGACTGCAACACACCAGACTTTCCTGTCCTTCACCATCTCCTAGAGCTTGCTCAAACTCATGCCCATTGAGTCGGTGATGCCATCCAACCATCTCATTCTGTCATCCCCTTCTCCTGCCTTCAATCTTTCCCAGCATCAGGGTCTTTTCTAATGAGTCAGCTCTTCACATCAGGTGGCCAAAGTATTGGAGCTTCAGCTTCAGTCCTTCCAAAGAATATTAAGGATTGATTTCCTTTAGGATTGACTGGTTTGATCTCCTTGCAGTCCAAGGGACTCTCAAGAGTCTTCTCCAAAAGCACATCTATTTCTTTCTTTATTTTTCTTGCCCTGACTTGCTTTTATTTTTTATTTATTTTTTTAATTAAATTTTATTTTTTTTACTTTACAATACTGTATTGGTTTTGCCATACATTGTCTGTTCTTATTGCTGAGTTCAAAAAGGCAATAACTTTGTGAAGGCAGGCCCCCACAGGAAGGGAATAGAGGATGGAGCTGTTTGTATGGTTTTTGATGTACATATGCTTACATGATATGAGGCTAGGAGTGAGACATTTACCCTTTTTGGGGGGGCCTCAGTTTCCTCATCTATGGGCTTCCCCAGTGGCTCAGCAGTAAAGAATCTGCCTGTAGTGCTAGGAGATTCAAGAGATGTGAGTTTGATCCCTGGGTCGAGAAATTCCCCTAGAGGAGAGCATGGCAACCCACTCCAGTATTCCTGCCTGGAGAATCCCACGGTCAGAGGAGCCTGGCAGGCTACAGCCCACAAAGTCACAAAGAGTCGGACACGACTGAAGCGACTAAGCACGCATGCATCTTCCTCATTTATAAAAAACGATAAATCTAACCACAAGATAGTATAAAAATTAAATAATCACTGTGGAATAAAATAACTCTGGGGCTGTAAGCATTGGCGAATTTTCGGGGAAACATGTACAAGATATTCAGTGAGTCACTCTGCTTTGCAGTTCAAAGCTGGCTGCCTCCTGGTACAGGTATCATACATAGGATACGGAGGATTCAGATAAATGAAGGACTCTGAAAACATGTTTTATACTCTTCTACTATTTTCTATGACTGTTGATTTGCCTGACAATTTTGTGGTCATTTTTAGATGCCTTCTTTAGCTATTATTCAAACAGGGAAAACATGCAACTCATTACACTCAGTGACTTGCAATAAGATATTCTAGTGTTTAACATTCTCTCAATTGGCTCTAGAATGTTACTGACATATCCATCAGTGGAGACAAACATTTTAAAACACAGTGGAAGTGAGAATTAAACTACCATTTGAATATCTACTGTATATTTTACAAATATCTGACTAAATTCCAATTAATTCCACAAGGCTGATATTATTGTCGTTAGTCATTTGACAGCTACGCATGCTGAAAATCATAGACACTGATTTAGTCAAAGGTCATGCAAAACTGGTAAATGCTGGAGAAAGATTTAAATGCAAGTGTCATTTGCCTTCAAATCCAGTACTTGTTGTTGTTACACAACTGTGTTCTACTTCCCAAAGTTCCTGTCTTGTATTAGCTCTACTGCAAAGACCTGATGAATGCAGGTAAATAATATCAAGACCTATGCATGCATTTGAAGCCAGAGTAACTAATAGAGGAAGACTATAGTTTCCACTATATTGCCAACAAAAAAGAAATGCTTCATTTTTAAGAAAGAAACTGACATTGTTTATCTTTCATAAAGTTTCAAGACAAGAAACCTCAAGAAAAGAAAATAGATCTTACTATACAATCAAGAGGAATAGAAGAATAAGGCTGGTCAAGGCACTTATTGTGCAAGCCTCTCACTGTACAGAGGAGACAAAGATCAGGCTTTCCTGAAGTCTAACAGCTTTCTTTTTAATAGTTCCCCCTACTACAAAGCATTCAACTGACACCTTGCACAGCTAGCAGGAAGTTATCAAACCACCTCTCTGGGCATCCAGACTCCCTGGTTGCTCCCAAGAACCTACATACACAGGAAAAAGCATATTAGAACCAATCAGAGCATCACTTACTCATTTTCCCAATATGTTACCAAGAGAACAGAAGCAGAAGGGTATGGACTAGGGAAATGAAAAGGACAGATACGTGTTCTAAACCCATCAACAAAATTCTCTGACATTCTAGCCAGTTGCTTCCAGACTTTTGGAATGAACAATGAAAACTGCAAACTATAAAATGATTAGCTTTCTGCTCTGCTGACAATGGCAAAAAGAGGAAATGAGTTAAAAGAGGGGTTGGAATATCTCCATGCATCCTCTACAAGCCACTTAATTATCTTCCATTAACACTGAGCTGTCAGGATTGGCATCAGCCTGTTAACTTACTTGACCTTCCTCAGCCTGCACCTCGTTACCCTACAATGTTTCATGTTTATAAAGATAGGAGACTCCAGCTGTTCCAGCCTGAGAGAACTTAATTTACATTTGGCCTTCATTAAGATGAGAGTCAGAATCATTGAGACCAAATGGAGAAGCCAGACTGCTGGGGGTTATGAAAAATTCAAATGGCATTTTTCCTTTTATCTGACAATTCTTATTAAGGAGACATACGTCAACCTAAAACACATAAACCTTAAATGAAAAAGACACGATTAAAATTCCATATTGCAGAACTAGGACCCAAGTGGCGTTGCCCATGAGCCACGGTGGTCCTAGTACATTACTTCTGTCTTCTGGGAAGTCTGAACTCCAAATTCTATCCAACTGCCTCTGATATTTGATTCCAGGCTAAGTACAAGGAGCACATGAATGACAGTAATACTGAAATGAGTGGTCAGCTGTGACTCCTCCACCTAGCTCACCCTTCATGGCCAATCAGCCTCAATGTCCTGCTGACATTAATCCCTAACAATTTTGGGAACCTGTCTCCTCTCCATCCCACAGTGCCTAATTCAGGTCTCATCACTTCTCACCTGGAGAACTGTAAGAGCTCCTTATTGTCCCACTCAAGTCATTCAAAATATATTTATTGAGTACCCATTATGTGCCAGGCATTTGATTAAGTGTAGGGACACAGCAAGGAACAAAATGGACATCACCTCCATCTTCCTGTGGATTACAATGGTTGAAAGGGGTGAGCTTTATACAAATCATTATACAAATGGACATGTCATTACAATTTATGAAAGATATCATGAAATAAAATTGAGAGTAAAATGACAGGGCTTCCCTGGTGGTCCAGTGGTTAAGAATCCGCCTGCCAATGCAGGAGACACGGGTTTGAACCTCAGTCTGGGAAGATCCCACGTGCCTCAAGGCAGCTAAGCCCATGCACCCCAGCTACTGAAGCCCAAGTGCTCTAGAGCCCTGCTCCACAACAGAAGAGGCAATGAGAAACCCGAATACTGCAACTAGAGAAAGCCTGCAAGAAGCAACCAAGACCCAGCTTAGCCAAAAATAAATCAATTAATGTTTTTAAAAAGAGTAAAATGACAAAAGACCTCTGATTTACTTGAGAGTCAGAAAAGGCTTCTTTAAATATGTGACAGTAAAACTGAGATTTACATGATGAGTTAGAACCAATGGTGAGTAGAGGGAAGAATATTCAATCAGAAGGCACAGCGTCATTTAAGGCCAGGGATCAGCAAACATTCTCTATAATGACCCCGAGAGTAAACGTTTTCAGCTTTGCAGGAAATGCAATCTCCATCTCAGATACTCAGATCTACTACTGAAGTACAAGAGTACCTCAGACAGTACATAAACAAATAATGTGGCTGGCTACCAGTAAAACTTCACGGCCACCAAAGTCTTAATTTCATCTCATTTTCACTAGTCACAAAACATGACCCTTCTTTAAATTATTTTTCAACATTTGAAAAGGTAAAAGCCATTCTCAGCTCCCAGGACATCCAAAAGCAGGCAGCAGGCCGGATTTGGCCCATGGCCATAGTTGGCCAACCCCTAGTTAAAGACTCTGAGATGGCAAAGACCTGGAGTGACTGAGGCACTCTGAGTGGATCCTTATGGATGGACTGGAGAGAACAAAGTGAGGGACACACAGTAAGCAGTGGGGGAGGTCAAAATGATGTCCTACACCATCTTCTGAGCCAGATTACAAATTTTGGAGCTTATCCTAAGAGCAAAGCAAGGCCAGTGAAGTGCTATAATCAGAAAAATAAGAAAACTGATTCTTGGGGAATTCCCTGGTAGTCCAGTGGTTAGGACTTGGCACGTTCACTGCCAGGGCCTGGGTTCGATCTCTGTAGAGAACTAAGATCCCACAAGCTATGTGGCATGGGCAACAAATAAATTTTAAAAAAAAAAAGAAGAAGAAGAAGAAAACTAGTTCTTACTCCCCACCACACACACATTTTCTTACTCCTAATCCAATCTTTTCACTCTGCCCAAGGTATCTAGGATATTTCCTCCCTTGGCTAACAACCATCCCTGATCTCTCTCACCAAACAGTCCTGGTCTCATTTCCTACTACTCTCAGGGAAGCCTCCCAGGCTCCTGTCCTGGGGCCTATGTACTTTACAATAACAAAAAACAGTCTCTCTAAAATATCCTTTTCTTCTCTACTAGGCAAAACCTCCAGTCATACCTTGAGGCTCATCTCAAGTACCTTGTCCAGGAAGCAAATTACTTGCCCCAAAAGCACTTTTCATATTCCGGTATCACAGTGCTCAGCACATCTTTTGCTAGCTCTGGGTCCATGTTTCTACCCTCTTTATGCTTCCCCACCACTGTTTCCACTGGACACTGTGCCCCTCGAGGGTAAGAGTCCTCCTGTACCCATGCCCCTGCGCCTACCATACTGCCAGTTGATGGCAGGACCACAAGTAAGATTTGACAAATTAAGGAATTAATGAAGAGTAAACACCTAGCAACGCTGTGAACTTGCACAGTCTCATGTTCTGATGTTGAATGTGCTGCTGAACAGTTAGTGAAGCTATGTGTATGCGTGTATGCTAAGTCGCTTCAGTTGTGTACAACTCTTCGTGATCCTATGGACTGTAGCCTGCCAGGCTCCTCTGTCCACGGGATTTCTCCAGGCAAGAATAGTGGAGTGGGTTACTATTCCCTCCTCCAGGGGATCTACCAGACCCAGGAATCAAACCCGTGTCTCTTACATCTCTTGCATTGGCAGCTGGGTTCTTTACCACTAGCGCCACCTGGGAAGCAGTACTTCCCTATGTCTCAGCTCCCCATAGGCCCACTAAAAAGAAGAAACTGCTTCCCACTTCTCCATACACGGATGCTTTTCAGGATATAAGGGTATAAAAGCCTTTAGAACCAAAAGCGGTTTTGTGAATCTGCAGGCAGTAACATCAGCACCACCTGGGAGCTTGTTAGAAACCCAAATTCTCAGGTCCCATCTCAGGGTTACTAAGTCAGAATCCACAGTTCAGTAGGTGATTCATTTACACATTAAAGTTTGAGAAGCTATAAAGCCACTGGCACGCTTTAAGGAGAAGATGCAAAAACTGATTTTAGAAGTTGTTTTGATTTTGAATTTGCAAACACAGTAAAACCAAAGGATTCTCAGCAAGGATTCCTGGGTATGCTTACCAAAAAATAAAAATCAATGTAAAAAATCTGAAACACAGGTTTGAAGCTCAATGTTCAGGTAGTTTAATACACAGTGAGGCACGGTTTAGAGCCTTACTCAGAAAATTCTGAAATGGAATCGACTAAATGAATGGACATAATCACAGCCAGGCAATCTAGATATTATTTTCTGTGAGTTTTATTTAGCTTACTTTGATCTCAAGCACATAGGTAAATATCCAGACAAGCTTATAACTGCATGTATATTAAGATCTCCTGGGATACAAAGCACTAAGCTGGCTACAAACCAGGTGTCAGGAAGATGCTGGTATTGCACCAATGGCCACCTGTCCCATTCTCCTCACCTAATTTAGAATGGCTGTTCCTCACCTATGGCCAACAAGGGTGACATGGCCAACCCATCTGTTCCTTTGTGCCATGTTTAGGCTGGCTTAAAGACCACCACCACCCCTGTTACTGGTACTTCCTGGACAGGCAAGCTTTAAAGAGGGTTTCAGCACTGCATGACAAATGGGATGAGCTGGGATTAGAGACCAGGAGACACCGGTTTACATTCTGGCTCTATCATCTGTTTGGGGAAGTCATATAACCCTCTCTCTCAGCCTCAGTTTCTTATGCCATCAAGCAGGCAGAGGTTGCTAGAATGAAATTAATTAAAGCCTATCAAACACAGAATAGAGTGTGGGGGCAGTGCAGGGCAGTTTAGTAATCTGATTTCTATTTCAGGATATTTTGGTATCCAGTTTCCAAAGTGACCCAGTTCAACTCACTCACCTTCTAGATGGAAAAAGTGAAGCCTGGGATGAGAATTGCTTTGCTCAAAGTCACACAGTGTGATGCTAGTAGAGTCAGAATTAGGATCCTGAAACCCCGACTCCTTAAACATTGTATTTTCAAACTCCTAGCAAATACAGACATCTTTCTGCAAATTCAAACTTACAAAATAGCTCAATATACTAAACAAGCAACAACCCAAGCCTGCCTTAATTATCAATATCCTTTGTGCTCATCTCTCTCTACCCCATGGTGGCAATCCAAGGACACCTTCTCAGTACCCTGAAACTCCCCCAACCCCACATTTGAGTAATTGAAGAACCAACCCACCAGAGCCAGTAAATGAATCACTGCAGGTCTTACCCTTAGATGAATTCTCTTCTCACCAGAGCACTACAGGTTTTCAAGTCCTTACAGTTCCCAGAGGACCTGAACTTTCTCATGCATCCATATCTACCAGGAACCATTAAGTTGACATCACCATTCTCCGCACTTCATAAATGATCCTAACATCTGGAAATGGGAACCACCTGCAAGTGCTTTGTCCAGAGATCACCTTATCATATAAGGACATGGAAACTGAAGTTCAGGTGAGATGAGAAAGGCATTCCGTAAAATGCCACCAAGGTCAAACATTAATCACTGGGGGCTCAAAGTATGCAGAGAATGTTCCCATTAGAAGATCAGGACTTGAATCCCAGCTCTGCCACTTTCTAACTCAAATGGTAATTAACCCCTGTGAACTGCAGTAGAGCACTGGCTGTTATGAAAAATCACTTTCAGAGTTGGTTTTAGGTTCAGATTCTGGCTCTGTTGCATGCTTCCTGAGTCACTTAGGGTGAGCTGATGAATCTCTCTTAGTTTTAGCTTTTACAAAACACATAAAAAAGAAAAAGAAAACTAGGGGGTGGCTGCTAATAAGATTAAGTCACTTAGGGTGAGCTGATGGATCTCTATTAGTTTTAGTTTTTACAAAACACATGCAAAAAAAGAAAAAAAAACTACTTTATAGGGTTGCTGTTAGGATTCAAAGAGATAATCCCCATCAAATACTTATCATAGTGCCTTGTATGAGTTAAGCAGAATGACTTAACTGCTACTGAATCAATAAAATGGGATCAACCTTCTGAGAGTTGCTGGAAAAATCCAACACAGCAGACTTGAGCAGGGTGCCTGGTACGGATAGATTCCCTAGAAGGAATCCTCTGCTATTATTAGCAATCTCTCCCCAAGCCTGTGCACTCACCTCTTTTAGCCACAGAAGCTTCGGGGCCTGCATCTCCACAGACATTACGCCCCCCACGTACTGCAGGACGCTGTGCTTCGTCTGGTTGATCCGGTGGACCTGACTGACCGCCCGGTGATCCAGCCACATGATGATGTTTCGATGGGAATCCCCTAGCAAAAACAAGGAAAGTGAGGACACTGCTACATCCTTGTCGTTCTAATTCAAGGGGGTGTTTGTGGATTCCCAAGGGCAGAAATCTTCACAATCACTTCTGTAATTTCATACATCAACAGGGAATACCACCAGCACTGACTAGTACATCCCACCCAAACCTCCAATCTCCCTTCAAGAGATGAACTCTTTGAATATAGTTCCAAGGCTAAATGTCTACGCAAAAACCTAGTCATGATTCACTGATTAATTATACAGTATTGCCATTCATTCTCTCAACTTTTCCCCCTCTCCTATCCCTTATATCTAAGAAAAACTTTCCTGGACATATACTCAAGCAAAGAACCAATGAAATAAGCCTAAACAATACTTCAGTTTTTTAAGGTATGCCTCCTGGAAATCAGGACATATAATTTCAGGTATAATTATCATCTACATCTACATAACAGCTATTATCTGCTTACAGTCTCACTGCCTCTAGTCACTTTAATTAAAATTAGTTAATTTAAGTGCTTTTTCCTCACATGGTTGGTTTTGTGGCGTGGGAAACACTGGAGTATTTTCCTTCCATTTGGGGAACCAAGCAGACCTAACATGGAACGCTCTTTCAGTACAGAGATACTGAAAAAGTTGTGGAATTTTTCTCAGCCTGTGTTCTTCTCTATAAAATGGGGACAACCAGGCCTGGATGGATTAACTGAGATTTTTCACTCATTGAACAAAAGATAATGTGCATAAAGATATGGCACATACTTGTCGCATAGCAGACCCTCAAGAGGAATGTTTTATAGGAAGTCCGCCTCCTGCCTCTGACACCCTGTAGCCCACAGAGGACCTAGTTGCTCCTCTGGCCCTCCCCCAGCCTTGTTAATTCATACTGCAGTGATGGGCAAGTCACTACTCTTCACAGCCCTCTGCATGCCACATGCCCCCTCCCATGGCAAAATGCAGAGAACAGCAATGAATATACCTGGCAGATTATAAACGGGAGAGAGAAAAAGGACTCCAGAGGACCTGAGCCAGGCACTTCATGTGTTATTTTATTTATTGGCAAAATAACTGCAGCTATTATATAATTTTGCTAAGAACAAATGTTTATAAAGCTCTGTGTGTGTGTGTGTGTGTGTGTGTGTGTGTTGGCAGACCTGTGCTAAACATTTTTATACATTATCTCATTTAATCTTAACAACAACTCTGAGATCTAGGTCATTTTCAATGACAAACTGCCTTCAGGCTTGAAGACCTGCCTGCTCTCTCATGGCTGAGAAAGGCACAAATGTGTTTTGAAAGTAGATCTGTGCAGAGAATGGATAAATAAATTAGTAAAACAAGTTTAAACTTGAGCTACACCAGTCGGGGTACTTTTAAATACAATATATATTGTTTGTTGTCGTGGGTATACACACTTGTGATAAAAGCACAGAAGAAAAGTGTAAACACCAACTACAGCAGAACCATCACCTGCTGGACAGAGGAGAGGAGGAGGGCATGGACTAAAGTGGTTTTTTCTTAAAAAAAAAAAAAAGAATTGTGGCAAATATGATAAAACTTCATCTGTTTATCCTCATACATACGTAGGAGGCTGTTATCTTATTTTCCTTATGCTTCCATATATTTGAAAAAGAATTTTTAAAACATAACCAAAAAAGTCAACCTGAGAAAATATCTAAATTAGGTCATCTTTGAAATAAGCCAAGGCTTCAATCACTGATTTGCCTGACCAGAGAGATTTCAGGTCCCAAAAAGCTCCTCAAACAACATTAACATATTGAAAATAAAAGAAAGTACATGAAACCTTCCATAGGCACATCTAAGATTTTGTATAAAGGGCTGAGTGGATTCTACTACATAACAAAACCACTTACAGCTCTGGCTCTCAACCCTAGTTGCACATTAGAAACTCCTGCTGCTACTACTGCTGCTGCTAAGTCACGTCAGTCGTGTCCGACCCTGTGCGACCACAGACACGGCAGCCCACCAGGCTCCCCGGTCCCTGGGATTCTCCAGGCAAGAACACTGGAGTGGGTTGACATTTCCTTCTCCAATGCGTGAAAGTGAAAAGTGAAAGTGAAGTTGCTCAGTTGTGTCCAACTCCCAGTGGCCCCACTGACTGCAGCCTACCAGGCTCCTCCGTCCATGGGATTTGCCAGGCAAGAGTACTGGAGTGGGATGCCATTGCCTTCTCCAGGGATAGCTTTAAAAAATACTAATGTCCAGGTCCTATTCAAAAATCATCATGGAATCAGAATGTGGGTGTGTGAACACATATCATGCACACACCCACGCACACACACACATACACACACGCACACACACGCACGCACACGTGTGTGTGGGTGTTGAAAAGGATGGTATCAGTAGCTCATCTTCAATATTGTATAGAATGTATTTGCAGCTGCTTTAAGACAAAAACACCTGTTGCTAAACCATTAACTGTAAAGACAGACGGGTCAGCTACTACTGCTCTACATGAAGAGGCTCAGAATGACAAAATGAAGATTGTGCAGAATCAGCTACTTTATTCTATTTATTATGATTCTTAATTAATAATGTTCATTATAGACAACAACATGGAAGTTAATCTTTCCAGCGCTTGTAGACTCCACTGAAAGTTCACTTCATCTTTTATTAACCATTTGCTACATGCCAGACACAGTGCTGGGTGCTGCGATACCAAGAAGAGTGTGCCACAGACCCTGCCCTTATGGAGCAGGAGGGTAAGCGGACAAAACAGGCCGTATGTAGTAATGACTGACGGGACAGAAGACCTGGACATGGTACACAGAAGAGGAGGGGCACAGAGAAGGCCCCAGGTAGCGAAAGCTGAGGCTTCCGACAGGCAGGAAAGCTTTTGGTTAATTCTGGAAATGACTGGTCACTGGGTAGGCAGGTGAAGAAAGAGTGAGGGAAGAGGGACCACACAGCAGAGACAGCATGTGAGACCAACAGAGCACAGACCCAAGACGGCATCATATTTAATACAATTGGAAGCAATCTAACAGAGAAGAATTAGGGTTACACAGTCTACCCTTGGGCAAATTATTCACCCCTGTACTCATTCAATTAATACTGCGAATGCCTCACAGGTGTTCCAGGGATACTTGAAGGAAATGACTAGGTCAGAAAACCATCGAAACATGAGGTTTCTGTTGCAGAGTGGCCTAGGCAGTAACTTCCTCCCTGGCCCTAAACTATCACCCTCAATTCCTCTCCCTCCCAAGAGCTCCTGTGGCTGGAATGGTTCACCCAGAGTCACGGTCTGGGCCAGGCGGGCTGCAGAGGCAGGAACCACAGAGCAATGGCACCATGATCCAACCCAGAGCTGCTCTGACCTTCAAAGGAAGAGAAACCAAACAATGAGATGATTTTATCACACAGGTCAGTGTCCTTAAACTACTGAACTTAGTTTACTTGGGAATTTTTCTCTCTTTTTTTTTTTTTTGGTTACCATCCAAAGATGGTAAACTTTGCCAGTCTTGGGGGTTTGGTTTTAATGTCCGTGTGCACTCAGTCATGTCTGACTCTTGGTGGCCCCAAGAACTGTAGCTCGCCAGGCTCCTCTGTCCATGGAATTTTCCAGGCAAGAATACTGGATTGGGTCGCCATTTCCTACACCAGGGGATTTTCCCAGCCCAGGGACTGAACCTGCATTTCTTGTGTCTCCTGCATTGGCAGGTGGATTCTTTACCACTCACCACCTCAGAAACCCTTGGTTTTAATGGTGATAGCTATTTTTTGATCCCACTCCACAATTACTCCAATTGACCAATCAAGAATGGGTCATTGCTAGGTAAGGACAAGTCACTAAAGAACCTTTAATTCATCCTTAAACTCTGAATTTCACTTTCCAACACAGGCTAATCCACTGCATATAAAATCTAACCTTAACAGAACCTGCTGAAAGGCAAGAAACTGGTAAGGGGCACCTGCAGCTGGGTTCATTTGATGAATGGGCACATTTTAACCTTTTAGGTGGAATATAATTTTTTTCAACACTTATAATTACAGTTGCAACCTGGCTACTCTTTTCTTTAATAGGTTGCAACCTAATTACCCAATATTTTCAACACTTATAATTAGGGTAGCTTCCTACATACCCTTTTAATTGTTAATAGGAAGCAATTCTACCTACACTGAGAAGAAAAGATGGTATCTGAGGGTGCTTGTATAAGCAGATTTAACAAAGAATTCTTCCTCCATTTCAAATGTTCTTGTTCCTAATATTTTAGCTGTTCATTCATCTGTACCCAGTGATTCTCCAAATACTAGAATTATTGAGAAGACTTTATAAAAACACTAATAGCCTAAGTTCACCCAAGCCAACTGAATAAAAACAACTCTGGGTGAGGCTCATGAACTGATAATCAAAAGATCTCCAGTTAATTCTAACTTGCAACCAGAGTTTAAAACCATATATTTTAGCAGATTAGAGGTATAGAGTCCTTGGAACTTAGGGCTCTTAGCATCTAAAGCTCCATACAAAATGAGAATGTCTCATACAACATCCCTGACAGAACATCACCTGACCGCTCCTTAAGCCCCAGCAGCCTCCCCAGGCGGCCTGCTCCACGGCTGGAGAGGGCTTGCTGCTGCAGAGCTGAGTGCACAGGTTCAGTCCCATTCTCTGGGTCTCTGCTCTCTGAAGTGGTCCAGACAGGGGCCGCTCCTGGACCAGAACAATGCCAACTGAGCCAGTGGCTGGCCACTGAGAACAAGGACCACTTGTATTCATCTTTGAAGCCTTATCACTTAGTAAGACAGGGATCGGCACCCAAGGAGTGCTAGTAAATGTGACATGATTAGAAAAAATGTGTGTGAATAAAAGATGGTCACCATTACTACTTGTGTTCTAATCATTCGCCCATTTGCATACTTCTTCAGGGCATGTCATTTATAAATATCACCATTCCATGCATCAGGTCCATAGGAATGAGTGGAACACATTCTCCTAAGTTAAAGAATTCATCACTGGATGGAAGAAGCTTTTCTAAACAATCAGGTATCAGTCTCTCACTTAATTCTCACAGCAAAGTGCTGTTTCATTATTCCAAGCCTTTCAGAGATGAAACCAAGTCATGCAGAGGTTAAGTGATTCACTCAAGGTGTCACCGCTCAGCAGTAGCAGGGTTAAGATCTGAAACTGTCTGACTCCGATTTCAGAGTATCTCAGAGTACCCCAGTGTCTACAGCCACCATTTAAGAAAGGTGCTACTACGCAGTGCCCACTACTAAGGATTTTTTAACACAGCCCAAAGCATGCTGTGATACCTATGCTGGTAACAGCCAACTGAAAACGCAGAGAGCCACACTCCTTTAGATGCAGCATGCAATTTCCAATGTGCCATAGTCTCTACCACTCCCAAATGTCTGCCACCCATTAAAAGGATAAATATCAGTTGAAATTTATCTCTGCACATGTGCTGTTATTTTTCTCAAATTTGGCCCACTTTACTCACTTCCATCACCTACCTGACTTTTGGGGTTGCAACTTCAGTGCTAGCACTACTGGCTAAAGTATCCCAAAAGGGCACATACTCATCCATGAAAATTTTCTGATGGTAGGTGAAAGTTGCACTTAAACATTTGAAACAGCTCATTATAGTACTCATGAGGTGTCTATTAGAACAACATCATTCAATGGGAACATCTTTGGTCTGACTATTGAAAATAGAGACCATTTGTTTCCAGCTTCTTCTGTGTGATATACGGTTCTACCTGTCTTATTCTATTTCCTTTAAATTAACTTGACTCATCCACTCAAATGAACGTGGTGGTGAAATTCATATGCATAAGCAACTCCAGGCTGCCTTCCTTGGAAAGGCCCAGACCACTTACCTGTTTCAAGGCTACACACTCTGAGCTAATGAGTCCATGTCCATCCTACATCAAACTTTCTGCTGTTGCTCTTGTACCCTAGACAGCAGAGTCTCTTCCTAATCCACCTAATTCTAAGGTCACCCCTCTCCTACTAACTGCTGTCCAACATGTCCTCTAGGGACATGATCTCTGGTCCCCATGCTCCATTCGTACATCTCACTCATGGCGATAACAGACACTTGATCTCATGCTCCCCCTGGGCCCCAGCCAGTCTCCCAGTACCAGAAAAAGAGACAGAAACGGTCCTACCTTCACGATTGACTGGCAAAGGACGAAACTGCTTATCCAAAACAACCAGAGAACATGTGGCATCAAACCCAAGCCCTCGGATTTGGTGTAAATTGACCCCTTGTACAACTTTCTGTTTTAAAAACAAATAAACAAAATACAAATTACAATACAGGCTTTTAAAAGACTTACAACAGTTATGACTAGAAGGAAATGAATAAAGTACTTACAACAAAACAGATAAAAACTCAATATCACAATATTCTATATATCAATTCTAAAAAAGACAATCAATCTAATTGGAAATTAAGCAAAGGACATGAGATGTCACTTCATAAAAGAAACAAACAGTATATAAAGAGTATATAAAACGATTCCCAACTCCACTAAAATTAAATAAATGCAAATAAAAATATTCCACTCTTTATCTTGCTTATTGGCAAAATGTAAAAATTAAAAATATATAGTATTAATAGTGGCAAGACAGTGAGAAGTGGGCCTTCCTTATATTCTAACAATGTGATAATTTAGTACAGATTTTGAAGAATATAGTATTTTTAAAATTAAAAACATATATAACTTTTGACCCAGAAATCCCACTTCTAGGAAACTATTTTAATGAATTATTAGCATAAATAAGTAAAATATTATATAAACCAATGTTAACTGTTTATGAATATAAAAATTACTGAAAACTATTTTATTAAATAAACCTATAAAACAGAATTTTCTACACCATTAAAAAAAAAGAAGTACAGAAGCATATTCTGGGTTTGGGAGTATGAAGAAGTTGGCAAATCTGCTTAACAAAATAAAAACATAAAACTGGACAAAATAATCAAAAACAACTATTTGAGGGGAATAAAACTTAACCAAAGTCACATAAGAAACTGAGAAGCAATCTTTCTTGAAAAATAAAACTGTACCTAAAACATTCCCACCAAACACATACAAAAAACCCCATACTTTCAGACTTTTATCTTATGTCATACATAAACATTAACTGTATAATGTATCATATCCCCAAATGTTAAGAATTAAGACTATAATCCTTGCAGAGAAAACCTTTATGACATGGGCTAGACAAAGATTTATTAAAAAGCAAGACTCATGAAAGAAAAAAATTATAAATTTGACTTCATTAAAATTTTGCTCTTTAAAAGAAACAACAAGATAGTGAAAAGATAAGCTAAATATTAGAAGAAAATATTTGTAATTCATACATCTGATAATAGACACATATGAAATATATAAAGAACACTTACAACACAATAACAAGAAGATAGACAATGCAGCTATTTCACGAAGTGCAATTAAATTTATCACACAATCCAGCAATTTCACTCCTTGGTATCCAAGCAGGAAAAATAAAAACATACATCAACAGAGAGACTTGTATGTGACTATTCACAGCAGCAAAATTCAAAATACCCTAAAACTGGGAACAAATCAAATATTCATCATGGTTTAACCAAATGGTGAAACCAAGTGTGGTATATCCATACAATGATATGTATAACCACATAAATTAACCTTAAAAACGTTACACTAAGTGAAAAAAGTCAGACACAAAAGAAAACATGTGGCATGATTCCATTTATGTAAATTTTCTAGAAAAGAACAACTATAAAGACAGAAAAAATTATCTATCGAGGGCTGAGGACTGACTACAGGCATAAAGAACTTTGGGGCTTAAACAGAAATATTGTGGGCTTCCCTGATCGCTCAGTTGGTAAACAATCCGCCTGCAATGCAGGAGACCCTGGTTCGATTCCTGGGTTGGGAAGATCTGCTGGAGAAGGAACAGGCTACTCACGCCTGTATTCTTGGTGGCTCAGCTGGTAAAGAATGCGCCTGCAATGTGGGAGACCTGGGTTTGATCTCTGGGTTGGGAAGAACACCTGGAGAAGGTTCACCTACCCACTCCAGTATTATGGCGTGGAGAATTCCATGGACTGTACAGCCCATGGGGTAGCAAAGAGATGGACACGACTGAGCGAATTTCACTTAGAAGTAGAAAGAAATGTTCTAAAATTTAATTATGGTGATGATTATACAAAGGTGTAAACTTAATAAAATCATGGAATTATACATTTAAATTGATGATTTTATGGTATGTAAATTATACCTCAAGCTGTTAAATATTTTTGAAAAAACTGAGCTATTAAACACAAAAAATGGAAATATATCCATGGTACATTAATAAGGTAAAAAAAAGAAAAAGCATATACAACTGTTACTAACGGTTGCCTCTGAGAGCAGAAATGACAGCTGGAGGAGATGGGAGATTTTTCACTTTGTCATGTAATTTTTTAAGTTGTAGAATAACAGATTTATTAATTCTATCTTTTTATTTTTGTTCCACAGTTTCCTTTTGTGAAAAAGCACAAGTGATTATATTCATTAACATTTTCCGGAAACTTAAAACAGATAATAACCTTTTAAACCCCACAAAAATCAATTCAAATGTGTCCATCATCATTAAAAAAGTAAAAAGAAAAAATTTTAAATAAATTTAAAGAGATAAAATGTACAATTCTTCTTTTCCCCTGTTATAGAAAGCCAGACTTGTCATTTAGGACTCTATTTTTTACTTTGAATGTGTTCCTTAAATAAGAGCTACACACAACTATTACATATTTTCAACAAGGAAAAGCATTTTTTTCAAATACTAACAACAAATAATAAAATGTCATCATGTATTGAGCACTTACTGTGTGCCAGATACTTTACAAGCATCACCTTATTTAATCCTTACAAAGCCTACTGAGGAAACATTTAGTATTTTCATTTCATAAAAAGAGTAAATAGAAGACTGGGGAGAGAAGGGAAGAGCAAGCACATCCCAGAGACTGAGAACTTGAATGTAATCCTGTTTCAGAGCCAGTCAATGGCTAGGTTCTTCCTACTCCACCACACTGCCTGCCTGCCCGAGAGACTTATCCTGCAGACAGGGCATGCGTCCTCAGAAGAACACTGCCAGTGACCCACCTGTGACTCCAGGAAACATCTTTGCCCAACAGTACCAGGTGAACGCCCTGTAAATCTTTACTACATTGATCCATCTAGAATTAGAAGAGCATGTTCAGTTCAGTTGCTCAGTCATGTCCAACTCTTTGCAACCCATGAACTGCAGCACGCCAGGCTTCCCTGTCCATCACCAACTCCCTTAGTCCAACCAAACCCATGTCCACTGAGTGGGTGATGCCATCCAACCATCACATCCTCTGTCGTCCCCTTCCCCTCCTGCCCTCAATCTTTCCCAGCATCAGGGTCTTTTCAAATGAGTCAGCTCTTCGTATCAGGTAGCCAAAGTGTTGGAGTTTCACCTTCAACATCAGTCCTACCAATGAAGAGCATGAGGAGCATTTAAATTCATGACAAAGAGACACAAGACCTGGTTTCAAATCCTAGCTCTGTCACTCTGGCTACATGATCCAAGGCAGGTTACACAATTTCAGTCCTTCCAGGCCCCTTGTCTTGCTGGATCATATCTACAGCATTTATAGGCATGGTCAATTCTGCCCTGGAATGTCCTTCCAAGTTGGCTTGGAAATCACTAGGTAGTGGCTAATATCAATGGTGTTGGGGAAGACTACCTGAGCTTGAAACCTGGCTCCACCACTGACTAGTCTTGCGACTTTAGGAAGCCAAAAAGCCAGCTCCCTTGGTTATGCAAAGCTACTACTTAGACTATAACTCAGCAGTGGCCACAGGACTGGAAAAGGTCAGTTTTCATTCCAATCCCAAAGAAAGGCAATGCCAAAGAACGCCCACCACCGCACAATTGCACTCATCTCACATGCTAGTAAAGTAATGCTCAAAATTATCCAAGCCAGGCTTCAGCAATACATGAACCATGAACTTCCAGATGTTCAAGCTGGTTTTAGAAAAGGCAAAGGAACCAGAGATCAAATTGCCAACATCCGCTGGATCATGGAAAAAGCAAGAGAGTTCCAGAAAAACATCGATTTCTGCTTTAGTGACTATGCCAAAGCCTTTGACTGTGTGGATCACAATCAACTGTGGAAAATTCTGAAAGAGATGGGAATACAGATCACCTGACCTGCCTCTTGAGAAACTATATGCAGATCAGGAAGCAACAGTTAGAACTGGACATGGAACAACAGACTGGTTCCAAATAGGAAAAGGAGTACATCAAGGCTGTATATTGTCACCCTGCTTATTTAACTTATGGGCAGAGTACATCATGAGAAACACAGGGCTGGAAGAAGCACAAGCTGGAATCAAGATTGCTGGGAGAAATATCAATAACCTCAGATATGCAGATGACACCACCCTTATGGCAGAAAGTGAAGAGGAACTAAAAAGCCTCTTAAAGAGGAGAGTGAAAAAGTTGGCTTAAAGCTCAACATACAGAAAACTAAGATCATGGCATCTGGTCCCATCACTTCATGGGAAATAGATGGGGAAACAGTGGAAACAGTGTCAGACTTCATTTTTCTGGGCTCCAAAATCATTGCAGATAGTAATGGCAGCCATGAAATTCAAAGATGTTTACTCCCTGGAAGAAAAGTTATGACCAACCTAGATAGCATATTCAAAAGCAGAGATATTACTTTGCCAACGAAGGTCCATCTAGTCAAGGCTATGGTTTTTCCTGTGGTCATGTATGGGTGTGAGAGTTGGGCTGTGAAGAAGGCTGAGCGCCAAAAAATTGATGCTTTTGAACTGTGGTGTTGGAGAAGACTCTTAAGAGTCCCATGGACTGCAAGGAGATCCAACCAGTCCATTCTAAAGGAAACTGGTCCTGGGTGTTCTTTGGAAGGAATGATGCTGAAGCTGAAACTCCAGTACTTTGGCCACCTCATGAGAAGAGTTGACTCATTGGAAAAGACTCTGATGCTGGGAGGGACTGGGGGCAGGAGGAGAAGGGGACGACAGAGGATGAGATGGTTGGATGGCATCACCAACTCGATGGATGTGAGTTTGGGTGAACTCTGGGAGTTGGTGATGGACAGGGAGGCCTGGCATGCTGCAATTCATGGGGTTGCAAAGAGTCAGACACAGCTGAGCGACTGAACTGAACTGAACTGAATGATGTTAGGAGAATTCAGCAAAATAAGGTGTGATTAGCCCAACATCAGTGCACAAGAAGTAGCTGCCATTATATGAGTAAATTAATTACATCCAGTCTTTGAACTCATGGAGCCTCAATCTGTCAATGCATAAACCAGCCCTAACTTCTACCTGTCATGCAGCCCTATTGGTCTCTGTGCCCAGAGAGCGCATGCCTGACTTAAGCAATCCCATCCTACACAGGCCTACAAAAGATCTCTAGTCAAGAGAGGAAGTGGGAGAGAACAAGTAGAAAATGCAATAAAACTCAATACAAAAAGGCAGCTCTGCAGGAGAATGGAGCATACGCTATGGTATCAAAAGCACCAGCTTCTGGTCACAACACCCAGTTCAGGTAATCTTGCACTAATATCATCACCTTTACAAGCCTCAGGTTCCTGACAGAGAGACAGGTAAGAATCAAAAGTGTCAATTAGTTTGAAAGTGCTTTGGAACCAATCAACCTTTGTAGGAAATGTGAAGGATGGAAAAATTCACTTGACGCTTCATTAATTGTGTTTATGGAATCTTATGTATGAAGTATAGCATGCTCTCTGTGTCATGTAATCACATGTAAAAACCACAGGATTAATGACTGAAAGATTAAACTCGAATCCTCCTAAGAATTGTGGTGAAGGTGACCTTCCAGTAGAAGCAAAAAAAAATATTCTCTTCAATCTATTTTATGAATCCCCTCTGAAGACCTACAGAGTTCTATATTCTAATTATGGCTTTTCAGCAACAAAGGTTCAGCGTCTCCATCTCTAAAAGGGAAACCTATCACAAAGAACTGGAGAGAAAACTGTGACATGCATTTAAACCTGATTTGGTTAGGCAGCCACTGTCATTTGCCCAGCCTTATATGGAAATACCTTATGATCATGTTTATCATGACTGAGACCCCCCACCACAACTCCTCCACCCCACCCCCAGCTAAACCATCTCAGAGAGATGGCTGTCAGAGTCACACTACCCAGAAGGCCCCTGGGACTTTGACCTGCTGACCTGAGGATTTTTTTATACTCTCATTAATGGAAGAAGAAAGCAGGCTAGTAAACTCACCCCAACAACTTGGCATCAAGGGAATTTCCTCGGCTAGAGAGAAAGCACATTGCTCTGCTCAAGAATTTCCAGAGAAGGAGATTTCTGCAACTTCATTCTGTAACCTGGTCCATGTCTCGCAACTGTCAACTCGTAGCTATGGGGCAGCAAACAAATATTTGGGGAAGGGATTGTGCATCGCTTTGTTCTGACTGTGGGAACCAGTTCAATCCTGCATGTGTTTTAAATCAGCAGGCTCTGCCATATTGGGTGGGGAGACAGCGTTCCTCAGAAATCTTCCAAACTGAGAACTGGAGGGTCAGAGGCATACCTGGTTTTATCTTTAGCTATATCTGAATCAAGGGTCAAGGCCTGGGGCCTCACAGAATTCAGTTTTCAACAGAGTTCCATGTGGCTGGTTCTGTATTATTTTAATTCTTGATTTGAATGCTTTTGTCAGCTTTGGGGGTATGCATGAGGTTATGAAATCCCTAGTTCCCTCAGGCCCATCAGTCCCCATTGCCTACACAATTCAATTACTCATTCATTCAATTAGTCAGTAAATATTCAATACTGTCAAGCCCCTTCTAAGGTCATGCTATGCACTCTTCTGGGTATTTGGGAAGCAATGGAAAGAAAAAAAAATTTTTTTAATTCCTTACCCTTTTGGAGGTTACATTGTAGGGACAGACAACAGCCATAAACTGAAAAAATTATATAGTGTATGTACAGTTTACTAGAAAGTGATGTCAGGGGAATCAGGAATGCCGGGGAAGGCAGACAGTTGCAAAAAAGGTGAGATTTGAGGAAACACTCGAAGGACCTGAGAAGCTGACTTTGTAGAAACCTGTGCAAAAAAAAGTGTTTCCAGAAAGTGAATTTTAACCTACACTTCATTTTAACTAAAGGTAAATGGTGACACATGGCTCAGTTTAGTCGCTCAGTTGTGTCTGACTCTTTGTGACCCCATGGACTGTAGCACACCAGGCTTCCCTGTCCATCACCAACTCCCGGAGTCTACCCAGACTCATGTCCATTGAGTTGGTGATGGCATTGAACCATCTCATCTTCTGTCATCCCCTTCCTCTCCTGCCCTCAATCCTTCTCAGCATCAGGGTCTTTTCAAATGAGTTAGCTCTTTGCATCAGGTGGCCAAAGTATTGGAGTTTCAGCTTCAACATCACTCCTGCCAATGAACACCCAGGACCAATCTCCTTTAGGATGGACTGGTTGGATCTCCTTGCAGTCCAAGGGGCTCTCAAGAGTCTTCTCCAACACCACAGCTCAAAAGCAACAATTCTTTGGCACTCAGCTTTCTTTACAGTCCAACTCTCACACCCATACATGACTACTGGAAAAACCATAGCCTTGACTAGATGGACATTTGTTGGCAAAGTAATGGCACTGGAGGGCAAGTGGCCGAGAGGAGATACCACGTCCAAGGTCAGGAGTGGCGGCCATGAAGAGATACCCCACCTCCAAGGTAAGGAATAGCAGCTACGCTTTGCTGGAGCAGCTGTGAAGCTGCTCTTACCCATGTCCAAGGTAAGAGAAACCCGAGTAAGACAGTAGGTGCTGAGACAGGGCATCAGAGGGCAGACAGACCGAAACCACAATCACAGAAAACTAGCCAATCTAACCACATGGACCACAGCCTTGTCTAACTCAATGAAACTAAACCATGCCGTGTAGGGCCACCCAAGATGAATGGGTCATGGTGGAGAGTTCTGACAAAATGTGGTCCACTGGAGAAGGGAATGGCAAACCACTTCAGTATTTTTGCCTTGAGAACCCCATGAACAGTATGAAAAGACATGTGGCTAGTGACTGCCATATTGGACATTATGGATCTAAGGATGTATGGGAGTGAAATATGTTGGCTGTAGGCAGGAAGAGTGTACAGGAAGAAGAGAGAATATGTATGAAAGAGAGGAAGCACTGCATGTGTGAAGACAGGAGAGAAGGAAAATGTAGGTGGAAGAGCTAAGAGAAGGACCATGAGATAAACCAGAAGAGCAGGCTAAAACCAAACCATGCAAGGCCTGGAGGCCATGTTATGAATTCTGAGTTCTATCTTAAGAGTAGTTTGAGGCTATAGAAGAGTTGTCAAGTTAGCATTAAAATGTCATTCCAGCTCAAGAAGGAGAAAAATCACAGAGGGGAAGGACATTTAGGAGGAGGTTACATTCCAGTGCCGATCTAAACAAAAGATGAAGGTATGGGGTGTTGGAGACGGAGGGAATGCAGAGATATGACCTGACTTCGGGCTTATCACCCACTTCCTGGGTGACTTAGGAAAACTCACTTCACTCTCTGGATCCCAGTTGTTCTTTTCAACTATAATATGGAAGGAACAATCCCTCCCCTACCCACCTCCTAAGACAATCAAGTGGATAGGAACATGCTTTGCAAACCATACAGGTTCTATGAACGGTAGGAGGGTGACATCATTGCTCAATCCCACATGTATGACTCCTCCTTCTGCTCTCTCTCTCTCTCTCGAAGTATATATTACTCATACAGCTGGTACAATTTAGCGGGGGGGGGGGGGGAATGGCACTTTGTTGACTTTGTGGATATTTTTTTCCCATGCAACTTAACTATTTTATCCTTAGAGGCAGAGAACTTGTTGTAGCCCCCTCTCCCATATATATATACCAGTTCTTAGCAAAGAGCATAGCACACAGTAGTGCTCAATAAATATTTGCAGACTAAATGACACCTCCAGCTTATCTTCTTCTTCCTAATGGAATCTGTTACTATACACTAAACTTGCAATGTTCTTGCCTTGTTGAAGTGATTAAGATTTGTGGCTCCAACAGAAATGGTTAGTCACTAAGTTGTGTTTGACCCTTTTGTGAGCCTGTGGACTGTAGCCTGCCAGGCTCCTCTGTCTGTGGGATTTTCCAGGCAAGAATACTGGAGTAGGTAGCCATTTCCTCCTTCGGAGGACCTTCCCGAGCCAGGGATGGAATTCATATCTCCTGCACTGGTAGGTAGATTCTTTACCACTGAGCCCCTGGGAAGCCCCCCAAAAGGAACATAAGCCATTAAAATCGGCGATGACACAGAGCTCAAGACATGGAAGCAACCTAAATGTCCAACAACAGAGAAATAAATAAAGAAGATGTGGTTCATATATACGATGGAATATTACTCAGTAAAAAAAAAAAAAAAGGAATGAATAATGCTGTTTGCACCAATAAAGGTGGACCTAGAGACTGTCTTACTAAGTGAACTATGCCAGGTAGGAAAGGACAAAAGATTCCACCTATATTATTGCTTACATGTGGAATCTTGAAAAAAAGATACAAATGTACTCAGATACAAAATAGAAATACACCAGAAAACAAACTTATGGCTTCCAAAAGGAAAAGTGAGGGAGGGTTAAATTAGGGGTTGGGGATTAATATATACACACTACTTCCCTGGTGGCTCAGACAGTAAAGAGTTGGCCTGTAATGCGGGAGACCTGGGTTTGATCCCTGGGTCGGGAAGATCCCCTGGAGAAGGGAATGACAACACACTCCAGTATTCTTGCCTGGAAAACCCCATGGACAGAGGAGGTGGTGGGCTACAGTCCATGGGGTCGCAAAGAGCTGGACACGACTGAGTGACTTCACTTTCACTATATATAAAATAGTTAACAAACAAGAACCTACACTATAGCATAGGAAACTATACTCAATAATTTTGTACTAACCAATAAGGGAGAAGAGTCTGAAAAAGAATATATATGTATGTGTGTGTGTGTATATATATATATATATATCTGAATCACTTTGCTGTACATGTGAAACTAACATAACATTGTAAATCAACCATACTTCAATTTTTTAAAAAAGAGATTTTTGTGTAGATAACAAGGAGTGATTGTTATAAAGTGTTCAGCTTGATACCTGGAACAGAATTAGTGTCCAAGAAATGTTAGTTGCCATCATCATTATTATTACTGTTACTATTACTATTAATTATTATTCATGATTACTGTTATTATTACTATTACTGATAATAGTGGTAACTATTGTTACTGTTGCTGCTGTTGTTCTTGTTGTTTTTATTAATTTGACTAAGGGAAAACCATCTCAGGCAATGTGAGCAACTTAGAGAAAAGGAAACAATACAACTGCTCTCAAGCTCTTGAGCTCCTTAAGTTTTTGAGAACAAGACAGATCAGGATGTATTTTATGTCACCCTTTGCCCCAGACCATTGCTTCTCAAAATCTTACATAGAAAGAACTCTAACCAGAAAAGGAGTGAATATTCCCCATGAGGTACCTTCCTTACTGACTTTGACTTTTCAACATTCTATCTTAAAAATTCATTCTCCTCCATCATCTACTCATTTTTGTCACTGTCACCAGTGCAATCGCCATAGGACTCACAGTGCTTACTCATTTCCAGGCACTGTTATGACATTTTGTATGCATTAACTCATTTAATCCTCACAGCGACCCAAAGCAGATAGGCACAGTCATCATTCCCATTTTACAGATGATAAAACTCAAGCAAGAAACCAAAAGTAATTTTTTCATGATGACAAGCTAATAGATGTTGGAACTGGGATGTCAATCCAGGCAGTCCAGTTCTAGAATTTGTGCTCTCTGGCGTGTTACTCTCCAATATAAACATGCTTCCCTCCTTCAACCTCACACAGCGATGAGCTATGAGCAGATGCGTCAGGCTTATCCCACGGCTTCTGACACATGGCCCCATGGCCATGCCCCATGTGAGAAGAAGGGCCTAGGACCCAATAGTGTCATCCAGGTTCATGCTAGAAGCACAGCCTCAAGAAGGACAAATGCCCAGAGCACTCACATGGCTGAAGGGGCTCAAACAGATAATGCGGTGGCTGCCACTGTAAGATGATTAAAAATCCAGCATTAAACCAAGCTGTACTTAGAGCAGACCTGTTTTAAAGTAGCTTTTCATCAGGGGATTGTATTTTCTTCTTGACAATTTCCTTAATGGCAAGAAAGGCTCTATGTTGGAAGGACAAAGGAGACCCAAGGGCAAAGAGTAGAGGATTCTCACCAAGGCAAGGGCTGGGAGGGGGAGGGAGGAAGAAAATTAAACAGGCAGAAGAAAAGACATGCCTCCCTTTTATTCCTCTATCATGCTCCAGTGCTGCCCACCCCCAGCCTCCTCTCCCTGCCTTCTTCTCTGGGGGCACTAACAGCAGCCCAGAGCTCATGAAAGTTTAAACAGACTGATCGATACGGACAGAATGGTGAACTGTCCATCTGCAAATTACCAAGCCCATCATGAATATTTAAGGAACTAAACTAGAAACAGGGAGAAGACAGAATCCAGGTCTTTATTTTTCCCTCTGGGGGGGAAAAAAAAAAAAAGACAAAAACATCTCTGTCGTTCCTGATTACTGGGATATAAAACCAGTCAAGCAAAACTAAAAGGGAACAATTCTCACCCAGCGTCACTTTTTTCCAAGTCAGCAAGCTGACTGCAAACAAAGGCCACTCAAGAAAAATGCCTACCTGCTACAACTCAGAGATGCACTGGTCTTGCCCGACTTTCTTCCTTTCTCAGAGCCCACCTTGCCTTTGCGTATGTTGCTCCCTCTGAACAAGAGAGGTTCCCCTCACTTGTCCACTTGGAAGGCAGGATAGTCCAGTGACTCAGGGTGCAGCAATGGAATCAGACTGCTTAGGTTCCAGCCCTGCCTTTCATAATTACTAACTGCATAAGCATGGGTAAGTTATCTAATTTTTCTGTGCCTCTGTTTCTGCCTCAGTGAAATGATGGTGTTAATAGCACTTCCTCTATACAGCCATTGCAAGGATTCCCCTCTATGATGCAGGTTAACCTGTTTTACACAGAACTGGACACACCTGAAGGCACTGTAGAGGTGAGCTATGGTTATCAGTGACATCTTCACATAGAGTCACACCCAACCAAATCCTCTGCATGCTCCGAGTCCTCCACCGTCTACCCTGAGCCCCTCTGGGTTGGCCCCAGCCTCAGCTCCAGCCACAGTCACTTTGTTCCCATACCTCTCATGTCATATCCCTGCTGACTGTTGGTCTCCATCACAGACCCTGAGCTCCCAAAAGGCAAAGCCAGTGTCTAAAGTTACCCTTATGTTGTCCCTGGCACCAGATGGACACACAAGAGACACTCAACAGAGGGGCAGTGGGAAGGAAGCATGTGCAAGGATAGAATGCCAGAGTCAGGGCCATACCTTTGAGACAACGCAGCACGCGGCCCAGATGTCCTCGGACGACTGTTCATGGTGGTTGAACTGAGGCTCCCACTGATTGATGGGCTGGTCTGCAAAAGCCAAGAGGGTGCCCCTCTGGTCCACAAGGGCTGCTCGGACGCTGCCAGTCCCCACGTCCATGCCCACATAGTAGCTCCTGGGTTCATCTCCACCGGACATTGCTATCCCTCCACCTGTGGGGTCAAAGGCCAAACCACGTGAAGAAAAAGCTGGTCTGCAAAGTCGAGCACAGGACATCTTGAAAGTGGAAATGGAAGGGGCACAGCTGACAAACTGGATGATTATTCATTAATCCAAGAAAGATGCTCATTGCTGCCAGTGTGCAAGCAGGCACTGAGGTAGGTGGTGGGTGAACAGGCAGGCGTGGCCTCAGACACGGAGTTTCTGTTCTTTGGAGGGACTCAGATGATGAGCATTTACAAGCTTCACCATTATTCAAACAAAGTTGTGATATCAGATGAAAAGCACAATGAGGATAAACAAAGGGTTGTAGAACTGAGAATCTGGAAGCAACAGATATACATTTTTTCCTCACTGAATTTGAATTAAAAGGGCAATGGCCACTGCTAAAAAGGAACTCGCCTACCCAGTCAGCCATTCATTCAAAAAACTATCTACTGAGCACCTATCACGTGCCAAGAAGCACTTTAAACAGTACACGAGTGAGTGAGTGAAGTCACTCACTCGTGTCTGATTCTTTGCGACCCCATGGACTGTAGTCTACCAGGCTCCTCCATCCATGGGATTTTCCAGGCAAGAATACTGGAGTGGGTTGCCATTTCCTTCTCCAGGGGATCCTCCCGACCCAGGGATCGAACCTGGGTCACCCACACTGTAGGCAGGTGCTTTACCATCTGAGCCACCAGGGAAGTCATTCAGTTCAGTTCAGTTCAGTTCAGCTCAGTTCAGTCGCTCAGTCGTGCCCAACTCTTGGTGACCCCATGAATTGCAGCATGCCAGGCCTCCCTGTTCATCACCAACTCCCAGAGTTCACTCAAACTCCTGTCCATCGAGTCAGTGATGCCATCCAGCCATCTCATCCTCTGTCATCCCCTTCTCCTCCTGCCCCCAATCCCTCCTAGTATCAGAGTCTTTTCCAAAGAGTCAACTCTTCGCATGAGGTGGCCAAAGTACTGGAGTTTCAGCTTTAGCATAGAGGCCCTCTACTCACTGTGATGCTACAAGGTGAGACCATTTTTATTCCAGTTTTATTAAGGTGTAATTGACATACAGAACTGTTTAAGTTCAAGGTACACAGCATAATGATAATGGCTTACATATCTTAAGAAATGATTGTCACAATACATCCAGTAAATATCTATCATCTCATACAGATTGAAAAGAAAAACAGAAAAATATTTGTGTCATGAGGTCTCGTAGGGTCTACTCTCTTAACAACTTTCATACACAAATACAGCAGTGTTAATTATATTTATCACATTGTACATTATATTCCTACTATTCATTTATCTTATAAATGGAAGTTTGTACCTTTTGCCTGCTTTCATCCAATTCCCTCCTCACCCTGACGGTGAGTGTTTATTTTATAGGTGATTAAGATGAGACTCCAAGGAATATGTAAATTTTCTCTTAACGATAGGTCCACACACTGATGAACAGTAAACGCAAGTTGCGATAATCATGCACGTCATACTGACGGGCAGAAAGGTTTCGGAAATCAAGAGAGGAGGCAGCACGACTGCAGAGCAGCCTGAACCCACAATCCCACCCCTGTGCGTTCTCTTTTCCTTCGTGACAGCTCACAGCACACATTTGGAGAAGAGGCAGATACACTGCAGCCGTGTCATGAACTGACTGGGACTGGGAAGGAGCCTCGAGGGAGACAGGATCAGGAACTTGTTAGACAATCTGTTTTCTTTACAGACCCCTTGCGAGTTACAAGGAAACTGCCCAGCAAACACTCGAGGAATTCCTTGGCCTTCACCGCGGCTCTGGGTCCCTTTGCTCAGATTAGCCCCCATGATGCAGACATCTCACAGAGGCTTTCATTTTCCAGACTGGTGTTTTAAAGAATAAGAACAAGCCTCCAAGACATTTATGCTGGAGAACGTGCTACAGCCCCCTAGGTGAGCTCAGGGTAGCCTCAGCGCCCAGGGTCTAATTTCAACCACAGCAGTATTCTGCATCCTTTCACTCCAAAGAGGTAATGTTTCCTCCGCAAGATCATACTTGGGGATTCAAAAACGAAGTCAGCCAGCAGGTGTTCCGTTAAGGTTTCCTGGGTATTTATCCCAGTTAAAAATGGCTTCGTTAAACATGATGGCTTCTGACTTGCTCACAATGATCCCCCAACAGCATGTGGCCTCTATGATTCATGGGCAGCTGGAGAGGCGAAGGTGGAAGCTGGAGTAGGAACAAGGGCTACCCTCCTCTGAGCTTCAGAGAACAACTCCCAGGCTCCAGCCTAACTGCTTTCTCATCTCCTCGCCCACATGATCAGTGGCACCAGTTTTCAAACCATGCATTCCTTCAAACGTCCAATGCGGATATTTTTTCTTCAAGCCATTACTCGAAGGAAACTGAAATAGATCAAAGCACAGCAGCGCTGTGTCAAGCAAAGATCATCCTTGCCTGGCCCTCAACCCTCCCCCAACAGTGGCTCTGCTGAGTTCCTCCTAAGGACTGAAAACCATTGGCTGAGGCCCTCGGTACAGCATCCCAGGCCCTCTGGGAACTGCCCTCTGCCTCCTACCCAGCCACATCTACCATAGTCCTGCCTGTTCTCACATCAGGCTTCAGACACATTGAACCCTCACAGGTTCCCAAGTGCACCACACCACTACAGGACTGTCTCCATTTCATACTGCTCTTTCCTTCCAACTTCCTTTCTCTCTTGTCTCCCTCAGTTCAGTTCAGTTCAGTCACTCAGTCGTGTCTGAATCTTTGGAACCTCATGGACTGTAGCACGCCAGGCCTCCCTGTCCATCACCAACTCACGGAGTTTACTCAACTCATGTCCATGGAGTCGGTGATGCCATCCAACCATTTCATCCTCTGTCATCCCCTTCTCCTCCTGCCTTCAGTCTTTCCTTTCAATAATCAGGGTCTTTTCCGATGAGTCAGTGCTTTGAATCAGGTGGCCTAAGTATTGGAGTTTCAGGTTCAGCATCAGTCCTTCCAATGAATATTCAGGACTGATTTCCTCTAGGATGGACTGGTTGGATCTCCTTGCAGTCCAAGGGACTCTCAAGAGTCTTCTCCAACACCACAGTTCAAAAGTGTCCATTCTTCAGCACTCAGCTTTCTTTATAGTCCAACTCTCACATCCATATATGACTACTGGAAAAACCATAGCTTTGACTAGAAGGACCGTTGTTGGCATCTCTGCTTTTTAATATGCTGCCTACTGACTTTCATGTTAAGATCTTGCTCAACCAACTTTTTTTTTTTTAATTTGTTTGGTTGCTCTGGGTCTTAGCTGTGGCATGTAGGATCTTTGCTGCCATGCGTGGGATCTTCACTGAGGCATATGGGATATAGTTCCCAGACCAGAGATCGGACCTGGGCTCCTTCCCTGGAAGCACAGAGTCTTAATCACTGCACCACCAGAGAATCCCAACCATCACCTCTTGCCTCTCTCCATGCCCCAGTGCCACCATAGTACTGTGTCCCTTCTTTCTTTTAAACTTTTAAAAATCACTCTGACCGAATTTCTTGCTTCTGTGTTCACCTCCCTCACTGGCCTGAAAATGAAGAAAGGAACTGATTGATTTCTATATCCTCAGCTCCTACAGTGCCTGTATCCCCAAACCAGTCCACTGTCTGGTACATAATAGTTCTCGGTAAGTGCTTACGGAATGAACACCTAAATCAGTGAATCAACAACAACAACAACAAAAATAAGGATGAACAGGTTCATGCTTTAACGCTTTAATAGTTCAGATTCCTAGGTTTGTATTTATCTGCAGTAGTGTTTTGCCTTGATTCTAATATCTGTATGCTTCATTCATCCAATTAATAAATATTTACTGGATGCTCACAACCACATTTTATTAATTCTAAGCTACCTATTTCTTTTCACATTTAGCTTCTCTGAAATCAGTGACTCTTAAAAACCAATGGCAACCAGGGACATCTTTCTTAGTGACATACGAAATAATGGGGCATGCTGCAATCAGAGACTGACATTAGAAGAAATGCAGATTGTGCCAGGCGTCAGACACCCTGCTAGGGCAGTGCCGTGGCTTATATCTTCCCAGATTTCTTTATCTGCAGAGGAGGAAGACTGGCTAGGCTGGCCGCTCCACCACCCCCAAATGACCACAGGCCTCCACTTGCTGAACTCAGGACTCCCTCTCTTAGTGTCCCACCATCACCACTTGGAAGGACCCAAGGACGCTGCTCTCCAACACTGATCCTGGCAAGTCAACAACTCTGTCCTTGACTAGAGCTTTTCAAAACTATTCTAAACACTGCAGGGAGAAACAAGGGGGAAAAATAGGAAATGAAGAGTCTATGCAAACATTCTGGCTTACACAGACTTGGCCAGCCACCCAAGTTTCTCTCTTCTCCTACCAGAGCCAGTGACAAAAGAGGCCCCCAGGGGGCTGGCCCAGCTCCTCAGGCCTGGTTCCCTCACTTGCGACTGTCCTCTTCTGCATGGAATACCTCATCTCACCACCCACCACCCAGACATCCTGATTTATTCCCAGTAAAATCCAAAGAGGCAGATTTCTACTCTGTAGCTGACTTGGGGCTTACCCTGGCTCTGGGTTTTGGACCTATTTCTTGGCTAAAGAGGAAAGAGACCATCCTTCCGGAGAACCCTCCCCCTCCATGTGTGACTTGTATGGAGACTGCAGCTTTGCCATTAGAGAGTTAACTCCAGGGCTGCCTGGACCACAGCGGTACCCCTAGTGCCAGCCCAGTGTCTGGCACATGGCACAAACTCACCACATCCCTGAGACTCAGAGCAAACTCTTAAAACCCACCTTTAGGGAAATAATAAAAGGTAAAAATTTACTGTGTATCTGATGCTTTACTAAGCAGCTTGCTTACATTTTTAAATCCACTTTTTGTCCTGATATCAACCCTTGAAGAGAATTACTAGGACCATTCCCATTTTACTGATGAGGAAAAACAAGTCCTAGACTAGTCAAGTAACTTGCTCCCGTATGTCATATAAATAGCAGGTGATGGAGGTGAGAGCAATCTCAATCCCTCTGGCTGCCAAATCCCTAAGCGATCTCAGAATGCCATGCTAACAGGTTCATGCATGCTAAGTTGCTTCAGTCATGCCCGACTCTCCGACCCCATGGGTTGTATGTAGCCCATCAGGCTCCTCTGTCCATAGCGACTCTCCAGGCGAGAATACTAGAGTGGGTTGCCGTGCCCTCCTCCAGGAGATCTTCCCAACTCAGGGATAGAACCCACCTCCCTATGTCTCCTGCACTGGCAGGTGGGTTCTTTACCACCAGTGCCACCTAGGAAGCCCCATGCTGCCGGAAACCCTCCACGTAGTTAATGTATGTTTGCCAAGGACTCTGCCTACTCTGTACATCATTGTTGTTGTTTAGTCGCTAAGTTGTACCTGACTCTTCTGTGACCCTGTGAAATGTAGCCCACCAGGCTCCTCTGTTCATGACAAGAATACTGGAGTGGATTTCCTTCTCCAGGGGGTCTTCCTAACCTAGGGCTCAAAGCCATGTGCCTACTCTGTCTACAACTGGCTTACTCAGAACTCAAGCTGCCCACCTTCAGAGACTGTCCCTTCCCCAATACCAGGTGGCCTCTGATAAAACTATCCATTTCTAGACTGTATGACTGAGACATGAGTCCAAAAGAGAGTCAAACCCACAGGAACAAGGGCATCATCCCTTCTCTGCATTGTTCACACACACACCCCAGTTCATGTTTTTGTAAGAAATAGATCCTAATTAAATATTTCAGGTTCACTACGTTTCCTATTACTTTGGTTTTAAGTGATCTCTTTATGATTGTTTCCACACCTGGATCTTGAAAAGTTCAAGCTCTAGGGCAGCTTCCCTGAAACTTGACCCTGTGAGTTATAAAAACTCTGCCAGAGGATTTTCTGCACTCAGATTCCTCGTCTCCCCTCTGTGCCCTTTGTTCCTGGGTCATAAGTACTCTCTGATGTGTCCTAGACTCCAAACTATATTCCAGTTCCTCTTGGCCTCAGAGAATAAACTAACTGCAAAACGGAAAACATTATTCCCTTTTATAATTTGCTTTAAAAAAAAAAAAGATTAGGATCCTCCTGCATGCTTGGCACTTTCACAAGTTCATCTCTTCCAACTGAAATGCATTTAAGCTGGGAAACCTACCACCATTTTATACCTTGTTGGGATAGGAAAATTTGCCCCAAGTCACACAAAGAGTAAACAGCAGCAGCATCTGCATTTGAACCCTGGCCTCTTAAGGCAACTTTAGGGCTCTTTCCAACCTAAAAGTGAAAACCGAATCCTTCAACAACAGTATCAACAACAAAGGCAGCAACAACTGGCACTTATTAAGCTCTGCTCTGCAAATCACCCACCTGATTTTGTGATTTCACTTGTAACAATCCCGTGAGATTGCCACTACGAGCTCATTTTCCAGTTAAAGAGACTGAGGTTCTCAGCAATAAAGCAGTTTAAGGTCACAGAGCACACCACCAGAGGAGCTGGTTTTTGTCCAGGTCACAGTGGTGTGGCTTTAAAGCCCAATAGATGAATGCTGAGAGTCAGAAAGTTGATCCCACTTCATTTATTTGAGGCACAGGTAAATTCTCTAAAAAGAAAGACAACTAATAAGGAATATGGGGTATCCGACTCTTTGTGACCTTATGGACTGTAGCCCACCAAGCTGCTTTGTCCATGGGGATAATCCAGGCAAGAATACTGGAGTGGGTTGCCATGCCTCCTCCAGGGGATCTTCTCAACTCAGGTATCGAACCCAGGTCTTCTGCATTACAGGCGGATTCTTTACCATCTGAGCCACCAGGGAAGCCCATTAAAAAGGAAACATAACTAATAGGGAATATGAGGTGACTGGTCAGGCAAGAGAATTAAGAGCATAGACTGTGGAGGGCAAGAGAAAGAAAAGCTACAGGGAGAAATTCAAGCTGGCTGCACATGTGTCCCAGGCCTTACCTAACTTCTCAGTCTACAAGAGGCTCCAAAGGGCAGAACAGCTTCCCAGCCAATTGCCAGCACAGACTGAACTGGTTTTTAGCCTCTGTTCATGATCAAAAGACTGCTCTTATGATAAATATTTATATGGTGCATTAAATAATAGCCTGTACAAATATTATTAGAAATGTGCCACAGGAAACCATAGGCTTCACAGCTGATTCCTCAACAAACGTGAAAGCTGCTCAAAGGCAGTGTGAGAAAAGGAGACAGAGTCAGGGACATGGAGGCTGTTCTCTGCATAACTGTCCCAAAAATTCTCAAAAGGGGCCATGCTACACATAATCGTGCTGAAAGCCACTCTGTGGGGTTGTTCTCTTATACTGGCTTCCTTCTTTTCCCCTAAATGACCTATACCGTGCATCTGGCCTCAGCATGGCTGGGTTTTGTATTTTCTCTGCGTCAGCCGTTGAGCGTTGCACTCAACAAGTGCAGAGCAGAACATTGTTCCCTAAGACTGCAACCCTCCAGGGAGGATAAGCTTACCTGCAGTTCTACTTCTTAGTGGGCCACTCCTCCGGGACAAACTTGAGGACAGTGTCTACAGATACCGCGTCCCAGGGACCTGGGAGTGAGCTTAATATCCTCTCTTGACTTTGATCTTTGGTCTTGGCTGGGAATTCAGGTACACAAGTCACACATAATTTTTTTTTTTTTTTAGTTATAATATAATCAGGGGGTTGGGAGATTTGGGAAGAAAAAGATAAGCAATGAGTATGCTGCTCCACTTTAGTCTCCTCAACAGAAAGAATGAAATACCACTTTAAGCAGTTATCCCATGCTCTAAAATGGAGAGAAAATTTGGCATGGGAAGGAAAGAGCTAATCTGGAAATAATACCTGGTTCTCCATCGGCTTTACCAAAAATATACATGGGAGAACAAGTACAGCTTCTTGACAGGTACTTCTCTTCGTAAAGTAAAAGGCTGTCTCCTGCAGCTCCAATCTTGCTGTATTCTTTGAACGATTAACTAAGATTGTATAACCAGAGTACCCAGCACAGTGCCTGGTATTAATATATGGTATGCTCAGTAACAGCTTCCCTAGTGGCTCAGATGGTAAAGAATCTGCCTACAATATGGGAGATTCTGGGATGGGAAGATCCCCTCGAAGGGAATGGCCACCCACTCCAGTATTCTTGCCTGGAGAATTCCATGGACAGAGGAGCTTGGCAGGCTACAGTCATAGGGTCACAAAGAGTCAGACCTGACTGAGCGGCTCACACACACACACACACACACACACTCAGTAAACAGCAGCAATTATTAGGACTATTAAGATATGCCAACCTTTTCTTTCATAACCAAATCATCCCTGAACATCTGCAGGGATGTTTAGTATGCATGATCTATACCTAGGTATTCACACCATGTCTAATAGCTCAAATTCCAGTAAACAAATGTAAAGTGCTTTCTCTGGGTCAGGACACTAGGAATAGGAAGCTGAAAAATACATCATTTCTGATCTTAAATAGTTGACAATTTAGCGTAAGAATCTTACTTTTGCAAGATTTTGTAGTCAAACAGTGATGCATCAAGTTGTGCCCAGTTTATGTACTTGAAGCGCAACTAATGCACCTGGCAATGTTGCACGTGGCAGTAAGGGGGCTCCATTCACCAGCGGAATCTCGGCTATACTCTTGAAGCCAAGCGTCTTGTTCCAACTCCCCCTTCCTTGGCAGAATACGGAGATGGAAGTTGATAAAAGAAGTACCAGTTTACTGTCTTCATCCGTCTTCCAAGCACTAGATCAAAGCCCAGTATTTTTCAAGACGTTGAGGATCTTCATGCTTTGGACTGAGCCCATCTTTAAAGACAAATCTGAGGTGACTGGATGAGGGGTGTGGAATTAAATCGGAAGGAAGAAAAGCTGGCTGTCGTCTTAGATTCCAAGTTGGATTCCACCAGGTAGAACAGGCAAACTTAACGAAGCCTTGTGCGTGCCTCACAATGTGGTGGCCACAGGGATCAACACTGAGGCGGTCCTGGGCAATGGCCAAAACCCACCACCCTCCAAGAGCCACCCAGGCAACGCTCAACAGCTGACGCAGAGAAAATACAAAACCCAGCCATGCTGAGGCCAGATGCACGGTATAGGTCCTGACGAAATCACGGGTGGAAAATCTGACGCATTAAATGACATCCCCAAACTCCCAAACCAAACATCGCCTGAGAGCAAATTAAACTCTGGATCTCCCATGTCCTCTCCTATAAAACCTCACTTACACTGCCTTCTCTTCAATCCTTGTGATCCAATAAAGCAGCTCCCTACTTGTTAAAATGCCTTCCAAGCCCTTTAAAATGCCCTGCCAAGCTATTCTCTCTGCAGAGACGGGGAGTGGAGGAATCCACATTTATGACACCCACCCTTCCCCCACTTACAGGGGGAAGACACTAAAATCCCGAGGGGAACAAAATCCAGTGGATGGTCACAAAGCTGGAAGTTGAAGGAGGCTGTATTCAAATTCAGGTTTGTCTAGGCCAGAACAGGACTCTTATCCATCCCTGAAATGACCTGACTTTTCCCACCTCCCAACCAAGTTGCTTTCATCCTTAGCATATTCAGAACACAATTCCAAGTCAGTTCATCCTGTGAAAACTTCTCAGACACTCAACCATCAGAAACGCCCCCTCCATGCTCTGATTAATGACAACCCTATGTCACTATACAGGCTACCATGAGAAGCTTTAGATATTGAGATTGTTCTGCCCTCTACTTCCTTCTGCCGAGAGGGAAGCATGCCGTGTGTCCTGCAGTAATAGGGGGATTCTTGGCCTGGGAGGGAAGAGGAAATTATTAATGTATAAAATAGTCGAATACCTTTTAAAATAAAAAGCCTCTAAAAACTCTCCATCCCTGGAGAGGTCTAGAAGCACCATCCGCAAGCTTCTCTTCTGTATGAAGCACTGCACCCCTTCCCAGGGCACTCTTCCTCCTTGACCTGCAGCCTACTTCTGCACACACAGGCATGAAGGAGAGAAGTATTGGGTACAGCAACAAAATCCAGGCACCATCTTGCAGGCACCATCTTGTAAAACTCTGCCTTCAAAGACAATGCCCAGACCGAGGATGGCTGAGGTCTCTGGCCTACTCTTTCGGCTTTTTTTTTTTCCTCTTTAAAGAATTTTTCTCTATTATTTTACTAATATAAACATTTTTATATTATTATTATATATTATTATATAGTATATATTATATATTATTAATATAGAGTAATTTATTTTTACTAACTGCTAACGATTACTGACCATTTTTTAATTGAAGGGTAACTGCTTGACAATGTTGTGTTAGTTTTTGCTGTACAACAACATGAATCAGCTAGAAGTATACATGTGTCCCTTCCCTCTTGGGCTGCCCTACCACTCCCCCACACACCCTATTTATGAAGAACGGCTAGGTGGCTTCAAGGCCTCACGTGAAAGGCCTTAAGAATGAGCTACTGAAGATTACTGAACAGTGTGCCTTTCCAGAAACAGGCCCTGTTAAAATTATCATGAGCAGCAGTGTAAGCTTCAACACCAGAAATGCTGCTTCTGCCCAAAGTGAAGGCCAAGTTCTTTATCTGGCCCACAAGGAACTCAAAGCTCCTGCTCCTGCCCGAACCACTAACCCCACTTCCCAACCTCATCTCTAATCACAACGCCTAATATGCCAACCTTACAACATTACTAGCAATCCCTCAAATGAAAGTTTGCTGCCTTTGTTCATGTGATGCAAAAAATAGAAACTTGCAGTTCACAGAAAAAGATATTCAATCCATACATTGACCCTTTAAGCTCACAAAAAATGGAGGGAAATGCAAATCAAAACAACACTGAGATACACTGAGAAACTTTAAAAAATGGGCAGAAAATGAAAACACTGATAATATCCATTTTGGGCAAGAGCTTGGGGACACAAGCAGTTTCAGATACCTTTAACAGGAGAATAATTGGTTCATCCTCCTTTAGGACAATTTGGCAATATCTGTTTTCCAAATCTACCCCTTTACCCAAGAGTTGTAACTTCTAAGAATTTACCTTCTAAGAACTGAAGATTGGTTCATCTATAAGATATATACAAAAACTCACATTTCTGCTTTTTTTTTTTTTTAAGGCAAGGGCACACTCACAAAAACCTTGGAAACATTCAATATTCATTTATAGTGCCTGCATGTTAAGTCACTTTAGTCGTGTCTGGCTCTTTGCAACCTCATGGACTGTAGCCCGTCAGGCTCCTCTATCCAAGGGATTCACCAAGCAAGAATACTGGAGGGTGTTGTCATGCCCTCCTCCGGGGGATCTTCCCAACCCAGGGATCAAACCCACATCTCCTGCAGCTCCTGCACTGCATCTGGGTTCTTTACTGCTGAACCACTAGGAAAGCCCCATTCATTTATAGGGGACTTGCTAAAACTGATACAGAAGCAGTTGTTAAAAATGAGACATAGCTAAAGGAAATTGCTAATTATATGTTATTGAGTAAAAGAGCAAATTCTTAGATACTACAATATGACTGCATTTGTAAGAACTCTGTAAAGAGGAAAGCACATCAGTTGTTCTCAAACTGTGATCTTCAGAGAAGCAGCATCAGCACCACCAAGCAATGTGTTAGAAATGCAAACTCTCAGGCTCCAGCCCAGACCTACTAATTCAGAAACTTTAGGGAGTATGGTTCACAGCCTATGCTGTTAAAACCCTTCAGGCTACCCTGAGTGCTACTAGAGCCTAAGAACCACTAAACTGTATAAAGGCCTAACATACAAAATTTCAGGAAGAATATGCAAAAGCCTGCTTTACCGCAGTGACATCTACAGAAAGAGGTACAGTGGAAGCATGGAGGGCAATTTTTAATCTCCCGTCTCTGTGCTGCTTGAATTTTCACAATAGGCAGCTACTACTGCAATACCAAGAGAGATTCTTGTACTGGGTTGAAATCTACTTTATGTGGCTTCCACCCTCTCATCCACATTTTTATCCCATGGGATCAGCCAAACCATCCAACCTCTTTTAAGTCAGCTAGCCCTTGGAAAAGGCAATGGCATCCCACTCCAGCACTCTTGCCTGGAAAATCCCATGGACAGAGGAGCCTGGTAGGCTGCAGTCCATGGGGTCGCCAAGAGTCAGACTCGACTGAGCGACTTCACCTTTCCCTTTCATACACTGGAGAAGGAAATGGCAGCCCACTCCAGTGTTCTTGCTTGGAGAATCCCAGGGACAGGGGAGCCTGGTGGGCTGCCATCTATGGGGTCGCACAGAGTCGGACACGACTGAAGTGACTTAGCGGCAGCGGCAGCCCTTGGATATGCATCCCTTAGATAACACCACCCTTATGGCAGAAAGTGAAGAACAGAACTAAAGAGCCTCTTGATGAAAGTGAAAGAAGAGAGTGAAAAAGTTGACTTAAAACTCAACATTCAGAAAACTAAGATCATGGCATCTTAGTCTCATCACTTCATGGCAAATAGATGGGGAAACAATGGAAACAGTGACAGATTTCATTTTGGGGGGCTCCAAAATCACTGCAGATGGTGACTGTAGCAATGAAATTAAAAGACACATGCTCCTTGGAAGAAAAGCTGTGATGGGGGAGCCTGGTGGGCTGCCATCTATGGGGTCGCACAGAGTCAGACATGACTGAAGTGACTTAGCAGCAGCAGCCCAATGTCACAGAGTCAGTAAAAAACAAGAGAGGGAATTCAACCCATGCTCTTTCCACTATGTCGCATGATGATTTAAAACAGCCACACTCTAATATCAACGTTGGCCACATAATTCTATAATCCCAGAATCTGATAAATTATACTGAGTTTGGTGTATCTAAATCACACTTGATTTTATCACCTGTCTTCTCAACTTTTATCCCCTATGCTGCTGCTAAGTCACCTCAGTCATGTCTGACTCTGTGCGACCCCATAGACGGCAGCCCACCAGGCTCCCCCATCCCTGGGATTCCTCAGGCAAGAACACTGGAGTGGGTTGCCATTTCCTTCTCCAATGAATGAAAGTGAAAAGTGAAAGTGAAGTCGCTCAGTCATGTCCGACTCTTAGCGACCCCATGGACTACAGCCTACCAGGCTCCTCCGTCCATGGGATTTTCCAGACAAGAGTACTGGAGTGGGGTGCCATTGCCTTCTCTGTTTATCCCCTATAGGTGTTCAGTAACTGAGTCCTTTCCAAATCTCTTCATCCCATAGCCACTTTAGCAGAATTCAAGATACTCAGCTCTCAGCCTGGTCTGCAACAGATTTCAGTGTATTTGGCCCAAAATCCAGATGGCCCAAGGGACAGGCAACACATAAATTTAGGCTGAATGACTTGTACTTTATTTTCCCCACTTTTCCTAAACCCAGTCCCCACACAAATCACTGTATATGTAGTTGCTATATAAACTCTGCTTCATCATCCATGTTGATAAGGACCTTCTAAACAATTTAAAACGATAGTTGTAGGACTTCCAGGAAAAACCATCTCATCGTTTTTCCTTGTGTCAAACCTACTTCTGCCCGAACATACTGTGCCTTTTCTCTTCTTTCCCACCAAGCAGCACCACCAACCACCCCGACATTGTAGCCGGCAATCTAAAAAGTATCAGTGATTCCCTGCGCAGGTTATTCTCTGTTTACCCACCTCTTCCACACTCAACCCTTTTCTGCCTACCCTGTGTCCTGGGGATTGCAGTCTGACCTCTAAGGCTCTCTAACCCTTTTATCTTCTAGTTGGTTTTGCCCATGGAGAGCCATTAGCAGAGACCTTAAAGGAGGAAGGAAAGTAAGGTCCGGGTTCCCTTCCTTTGGAGCTGCCTCGAACCTGCTGCATTTCTTTAAGATATCAGATCCTCTCAAGGCAGCTTTCTCCACGGGATTTCTCCTTTTGAGTTCTCCATCCCTTGCCCGCTTAACTAGAAAAGTATAACAATACCACTAATATTAGTTCTAGGCATTCATGCTTCCCTCATCTTTCTAAATAGTTCCTGTACTTAAAATTATACAAATCTAAGGGTGTCTTTCCTTCTGATTTATTCCTTCACTGTGCCCTTTCAGTCCTCAACCAGTAAAAGTGCCTGAATAACTCAAATTCCCTTCCTCAGAAACTCTAGTAGTCTCTTTTAAAATTTTCTTCAAAACTTCCAGGTGAAGGCCTCCACTTCTAGCCAAGATGGAGTAAAGGGCACCATATTTACCCTCCTACCTTAAATAACTAAAATAACGAATATAGGAAACAAAGGTTCTCAGGATACTGGACATCAGGCAACAAAATACAGTGATGTCAGAGAGATAGGGAGAAAAAGAGGTATCCTGAAATTGTTCAAGCTGAATGCCTGGGACCTGGACACAGGAAGAGAAAATCCACACCAAGGCCTGCAGTTTCCTGAACTGAGCGAGAGCTAGGAGTCTGTGCAGAGCAAGGAGGCTAGAATTCTCGGGGCAAAGTAGGAGATAGGAAAGGTGCCCCGAAGGTGTGCTTGTCAACTATCCAGGACAGTAGCAGTCACTGTACACGTGCGAAGACACTGTCTGAGCCAGAAGCACTCCAAAGGATGACAGTGAACAATCAGGGGACGTCACGCAGGGCCAGGAGTAGTGGCGATTCACACCAGCCAGTGAGGAAAACCTCATAACTAACAGGGCTTGGGGGCGAGTATACAGACGGGCTTTACCTCAGCAGTGAAGAGGCATTAGTCCCACTCAAGAAAGCTTAAGCAGGACGCAAGAGGATCACACTGTTTCCAAATAACTTAGACATGCTGCAAAACAAAGATCAAGTGTATTTATAGAAATACGGAAATATCTAGCATTGAACAAGGTAGAACACATAACATCTGGTATTCAGTCAAAAATTAGCAGCATGCAAAGAAGCAGGAAAATACGACTTAAGACGAGCAAAATCAATGGACTCCAACCCATAACTGACCTATCTGACAGAATGAGTTGATGCAGCTATTAAGCCAGTTATTATACGTGAAAGTCCTGTGTTCAAAAAGCTAAAGGAAAGAGTGAATTTAAAAGTTCAGACATATAAGGTTTTTAAAAGAATCAAGTTGAAATTATAAAAATGAAAACTAAAATATCTGAGATGCAAAGCTGACTGTATGAGATTACATAACACAGAAGATTAGTGACCTTCAATACATTATAATAGAAACTATCAAAAATACAACAAAGAGAAAAAAAGATTTTTTAAAAATAGAGCATCGTGAGCTGTGGAAAAACTTAAGTGACCTAATATATGTGAAATGGGAATACCTGAAGGAGAGAATGAAGAAGGGATCAGGAGAAATACATTAAACATAATGGTTATAAATCTCCAAATTTGATGAAAACTATAAAAACACATATTCAAGAACACAAATGAACTCCAAGCAAAAGAAATATAAAGAAAACTCAGCCAAGCAACATCATAACCAAATTGTTCAAAACCAATAGTAAAGAGAAATCTTAAAAGCAGTCAGGGTGGAGATGGCAAATTATGCAAAAAAAAGAAAAAAATGTGAGAATGTCAACAGAAATAATGTAAGCTGTGAGACAGCAGAGCAAGATTTGAAGAACTGGAAGAAAAAACTTCATACTAGAATTCTTTGTACTGTGGGGAAAAAAATCTTTCAAAACTGAAGCTGAAATAAAGATTTTTTTGAGACATACCAAAGATGTCATACCAAAATTCATCTTCAGAGGGAAAAAAAAGAACAAAACATCTGTGGCTTCCCTGGTGGTCCCGTGGTTAAGACTCTGCTGTTCCACTGCAGAGGGTGTGGACTCTAACTCTAGTTGGGGAAGTTCCACATGCCTCAAGGTGTGGACCCAAAAAAAAGAAAAAAGATCAAAATATCTCAGCAGCAGAACTGTACCACAAGAAGTGGGAGAAAATAATATCTCATGGAAATCTGGATCCATAAAATAAAAGGAAGAGCATAAAAGTAACTATGTGGGTATATATACACTTTTTTAAAAGTTCTGAATGTCTTAAAAAGATAATTGACTGCTTAAAACTAAAATAGTGTCCATGTATTATGGGGTTTCAATATATGCAGAAGTAAAATGTATTGTAGAAGGCAATGGCAACCCACTCCAGTGTTCTTGCCTGGAGAATCCCAGGGATGGCGGAGCCTGGTGGGGTGCCGTCTATGGGGTTGCAGAGTCGGACATGACTGACGCGACTTAGCAGCAGCAGCAAAATGTATTGTATAACATAAATAGCAGTAGTACAAAAGCTATGAGGCAAGAATTAGAGATACATTGTTGTATGGTCGTTTTATTTTTAATTGGAGGATAACTGCTTTACAATATTGTGTTGGTTTCTGCTATATCAATATGAATCAGCCATAGGTACATGTATGTCCCCTCCCTCTTGAAACTCCATCCCACCTCCCACCCCTATCCCACCCCTCTAGGTTGTCATAGAGCAATGGATTTGAACTTCCTGTGTCATACAGCAAATTTCCATTGGCTATCTAATTTTACGTATGGTTTTATATTATATATGAAGTGGTATAATACCACTTGAAAGTTTACTCTGATAAATTAAACATGTATACTATAAATTTTAAAGTAACCACTAAAATAATATCTGAAAAAAGGATATGCTTAATTAGCCAATAAAGGAGGAAAAACATAGAATTAAAAAATAATTAATCCAAAAGAAAGTGGAGAAAGAGAAAAGAGAACAAAAAACAGATGGAACAAATAGAAAATAAAAAAACAACATGCCATGTTTAAAACAAACCATAAGAATTACATTATATATAGTCCAAACGCCCTAATTAAAAGGCAGAGATTTTTTATGTCTTGCCTTGTTAAGCTGCCTATAAAAACCCCGTTTTAAATATAAGGAAACAAACAGGTTAAAAAGGAAAAGCAGGAAAAAGATATACCATAAAAGAACAATCAAAAGAGTGCTAGACTTTGATATATTCGTATAACACTAAATAGATTTTAAAGTAAAAATATTACCAGGAATAATGATTCAGTAGATATTGAAGAAAAAATAGCATCAGAAATTATGAAATAATGAAGTGGATGATTTACCAATATGACCTAAAAATCCCAAATATTAATCCACCTAATAACAGAGTGTCAGAATACCTAAAGCAAAATCTGATAGAACTGCAAGGAGAAACGTGTATGTCTACTATTATCATGAGAGATTTAAATCTGCCACTCTCAATAATTGGTAGTACAGGTAGACAGAAAATCAGGAAGTACATAATACATACCAATAGTCAATAAAGCTAACTGACATGTAAAAAGCACTTTCCCAACAAGAGTAGATTGTATTTTTTCTTTTCAAGAGCACATGGAATACTTATTAGGTTGGTACAAACGTAATTGTAGTTTTGGACTATGAATTTTAAATTATAACTAGGCTCAAACACATCTTTATTAATCTAGATAGGAACCATTATAATCAACACATTTTTGCCAATGAGAAATAAGTTTGTTTATTCCTGTACATAAAAATCTATGCTTTAGGATTTCACAAAATCTTGGAAAGTATTTTCTGCATCCTGCTGGTTGTGGAAACATTTTCCCTGAAAACATTTTTCTAGATGCTTGAAGAGTGGTCAGTTGGCAACAGGTCAGGTGAACACTAGAGATGAGGCAAAACTTCAAAATTCAGCTTGTTTAACTTTTGAAGTTCTGACTGTGTGAAGCGTGGTCAGATGTTCTTGTGGAGAAGAGGGCCCTTTCTGTTGACCAGTGCCAGCTGCACGCATTGCAGTCTTTGGTGCAACTCATCCATCTGCTGCACATACTTCTCAGAAGTAATGGTTTCACTGGAATTCAGGAAGCTAAAGGACATCACCAGACGGCCAACACCGAAATCAGATTGATTATATTCTTTGCAGCCAAAGAGGGAGAAGCTCTATACAGTCAGCAAAACAAGACCAGGAGCTGACTATGGCTCAGATCATGAACTCCTTACTGCCAAGTTCAGACTGAAATTTAAGAAAGTGGTGAAAAAACACTAGACCATTCAGGTATAACTGAAATCAAATCCCTTATGCTTATACAGTGGAAGTGAGAAATAGATTTAAGGGGCTAGATCTGATAGACAGAGTGCCTGATGAACTATGGATGGAGGTTCATGACATTGTACAGGAGACAGGAATCAGGAACATCTCCAAGAAAAAGAAATGCAAAAAAGCAAAATGGCTGTCTGAGGAAGCCTTACAAATAGCTGTGAAAAGAAGTGAAAAGGAGAAAAGGAAAGATATACCCATTTGAATGCACAGTTCCAAAGAATAGCAAGGAGAGCATAAGAAAGCCTTCCTCAGCCATCAATGCAAAGAAATGCTACTGCTATTGCTAAGTCACTTCAGTCATGTCCGACTCTGTGTGACCCCACAGACAGCAGCCCACCAGGCTCCCCCATCCCTGGGATTCTCCATGCAAGAACACTGGAGTGGGTTGCCATTTCCTTCTCCAATGCATGAAAGTGAAAAGTGACAGTGAAGTCGCTCAGTTGTGTCCAACCTTCAGCGACCCCATGGACTGCAGCCTTCCAGGCTCCTCCGTCCATGGGATTTTCCAGGCAGGAGTACTGGAGTGGGGTGCCATTATCTTCTCCGATGCAAACAAATAGAGGAAAACAATAGAATGGGAAAGACTAGAGATCTCTTCAAGAAAATTAGAGCTATCAAGGGAACTTTTCATGCAAAGATGAGCACAAAAAAGGACAGAAATGGTATGGACCTAACTGAAGCAGAGGATATTAAGAACAGGCGGCAAGAATACACAGAAGAACTGTACAAAAAAGGTCTTCATGACCCAGATAATCACGATGGTGTGATCACTCACCTAGAACCAGACATCCTGGAATGTGAAGTCAAGTGGGCCTTAGAAAACATCACTAGGAACAAAGCTAGTGGAGGTGATGGAATTCCAGTTGAGCTATTTCAAATCCTGAAAGATGATGCTGTAAAAGTGTTGCACTCAATATGCCAGCAAATGTAGAAAACTCAGCAGTGGCCACAGGACTGGAAAAGGTCAGTTTTCATTCCAATCCCAAAGAAAGGCAATGCCAAAGAATGCTCAAACTACTGCACAACTGCACTCATCTCACATGCTAGTAAAGTAATGCTCAAAATTCTCCAAGCCAAGCTTCAGCAATACGTGAACCCTGAACTTCCAGATGTTCAAGCTGGTTTTAGAAAAGGCAGAGGAACCAGGGATCAAATTGCCAACATCCACTGGATCATCGAAAAAGCAAAAGAGTTCTAGAAAAGCATCTATTTCTGCTTTATTGACTATGCCAAAGACTTTGACTGTGTGGATCCAAATAAACTGTGGAAAATTCTTGAAGAGATTGGAATACCAGACCACCTCAACTGCCTCCTGAGAAATCTGTGTGCAGGTCAGGAAGCAACAGTTAGAACTGGACATGGAACAGACTGGTTCCAAATAGGAAAAGGAGTACGTCAAGGCTGTATATTGTCACCCTGCTTATTTAACTTATATGCAGAGTACATCATGGGAAATGCTGGGCTGGAGGAAGCACAAGCTGAAATCAAGATTGCTGGGAGAAATATCAATAATCTCAGGTAGGCAGATGACACCACACTTATGGCAGAAAGTGAAGAAGAACTAAAGAGCCTCTTGATGAAAGTGAAAGAGGAGAGTGAAAAAGTTAGCTTAAAGCTCAACATTCAGAAAACGAAGATCATGGCATCTGGTCCTATCACTTCATGGGAAATAGATGGGGAAACAGTGGAAACAGTGACAGACTTTATTTTTTAGGGGCTCCAAACTCACTGCAGATGATGATTTCAACCATGAAATTAAAAGACACTTACTCCTTGGAAGGAAAGTTATGACCAACCGAGACAGCATATTAAAAAGCAGAGACATTACTTTGCCAAGGAAGGTCCATCTAGTCAAGGCTATGGTTTTTCCAGTGGTCATGTATGGATGTGACAGTTGGACTGTAAAGAAAGCTGAGCACCTAAGAATTGATACTTTTGAACTGTGGTGTTAGAGAAGACTCTTAAGAGTCCCTTGGACTGCAAGGAAATCCAACTAGTCAATCCTAAAGGAAATCAGTCCTGAATATTCATTGGAAGAACTGATGCTGAAGCTGAAACTCCAATACTTTGGCCACCTGACGTGAAGAGCTGGCTCATTTGAAAAGTCCCTCATGCTGGGAAAGTTTGAGGGCAGGAGGAGAAGGGGTCGACAGAGGATGAGATGGTTGGATGGCATCACGGACTCAATGCACATGAGGTTGGGTAAATTCTGGGAGTTGGTGATGAACAGGGAGGCCTGACATGCTGCAGTCCATGGGGTTGTAAAGAGTCAGACACGACTGAGTGACTGAACTGAACTGAACTGAAAGTAAATCAAACCAGCAACAGGCCACCAAACAGTGACCATGACCTTTTTCTGGTGTGAGTTTCGCTTTGTAAAGTGCTTTGAAGTTTCTTCCTGGTCCAACCTCTGAGCTAGTCACCTCCGGTTGTCATATAAAATCCAGTTTTTGTCACACATCACAATCCGATCAAGAAATGGTTTATTGCTGTTACATACAGTAAGAGAAGATGACACTTCAAAATGACAATTTTTTTGAATTTCGGTCAGCTCATGAGGCACACAGTTATCAACCTTTTTCATCTTTCCAATTTGCTTCAAATACCGAGTGAATGTAGGATAGTCGAGACTGAGATCTTGAGCAACTTTTCATGTAGTTGTAAGAGCATCAGCTTCGATGATCCTCTCAACTAGTCACTGTCAACTTCCCGATGGCTGGCCACTATGCTCCTCATCTTCAAGGTTCTCATCTCCTTTGCAAAACTTCTTGAACCACGAATGCTTCTTGTACACTCATTAGCAGTTCCTGAGCCAGATGCGTTGCTGATGCTGTGAGTTGCCTACATTGCTTTATGACTCACTTTGAATAAGCAAATTCGAATAAGCAAATCACTTGAATTCACTTTTTTTTATCTAACATCATTTCCCTAGTCTAAAATAAATATAAAATAAACAGTAAGTAATAAGTCATTAACATAAAAATAAAGTGAGAAATGTGCATTAAAATGACATATAAGATAACCACATTTAAGAATGTATTCTAGTATCAAACAGCAAAGTTCAACACTGTAAAACCACAAGTACTTTCGCACCAACCTAATACAAAGACAGACCACATTCTGGGCCATAAAACAAGTCTCAAAAAGTTAAAAAAATTCAAATCATATAAACTACTTTCTGTGACTTAAACGGATAGATGTGTGGAACATCCTCAAATATTTGGAGACCGGCTGACACACTTCTGTAAACCATAGGTCAAAAAGACACTTTAAAAAACTAGAAAATTTATTCACCGAATGAAAATAAAAACAACAAAACTTGTGGGATGCAGCTGAAGCCATACTTAAAAATTTACAGACTCAAATGCCTATATTAGAAAAGACGTCTCAAGTAAATGACCTTAATTTCTACCTTAATACATTAGAAAAAAAAGGGTAAGAGGGATCCAAAGTTAGCAGAAGAAAGAAAATAAAATTTAGGGTAAGTATCAATAAATCAAAAAATAATAAAGAGAATAAATGAAAACAAAAAGCTGACTCTTTCAGAAGATCCATAATATTCATAAATTTCTGGCAAGAATGATCAAGAAAATAAAGAGAAAAGAGACAAATAACCAGTATTCAGAATAAGGGAAATGAAATTACAACAGATTCTATAAGTGTTTACATGATAATAAAAGTGTTATGAGCACCTTAGATGATATGTACAGATTCACTTAAATATATTAATAGAAACAAACCTCACTCAAGAAGAAACAAATAATCCGCACTGCTGCTGCTGCTGCTAAGTCGCTTCAGTCGTGTCCGACTCTGCGACCCCATAGACAGCAGCCCACCAGGTTCCCCTGTCCCTGGGATTCTCCAGGCAAGAACACTGGAGTAGGCTGTCATTTCCTTCTCCAATGTATGAAAGGGAAAAGTGAAAGTGAAGTCGTTCAGTCGTGTCCGACTCTTAGCGACCCCATGGACTACAACCTACCACGCTCCTCCGTCCATGGGATTTGCCAGGCAAGAGTACTGGAGTGGGGTGCTATTGCCTTCTCTGGATAACCTGCACAGTCCTCTATTATTAAGTCAATTGACTTTTCTGTCTCCTCCATTAAAAAAAAAAAAAAAGAAAAAGAAACACTCAAATGGCTTCACTGATGAATTCTACCAAACATCTGAGAAAGAAACAATGTCAATTCTACATGAACCCTTATGGAAAACTGAAGAGAAAGAAATGTTTCCCTGCTCATTCTATGAGGCCAGAATTATCTTGATAACAAAACTTAAGAGACAATATAAGAAAAGAAAATTGTATCATTACCAAACATTAACACAGATGCAAATATTCTTAAAATTTTAGCAAATAGAATCCAACAAAATATAAAAAGGATAATCGGTCCTGGCCAAGTGGGATCTACCTCAGTAATACAAGGTTAATTTAACGTTCAAATAAAAAAAAATCAATGAATGTAACTGACTATATTAACAGTCTATGAAAAAATTATGATCTCAATAGTTACAGAAAAAAGCAACTGACAAAATATTACACCCATTCTTCATTTATAAAAATTAATGAAACCTCTCAGCACAGGAGATTCTAGCCAGTGTACTATGGCAAGAAAAGTTAAGACATTCTCATTGAAAGGAAGGAGTAAAACTGTCTTTTTTCACAGACAACATAATCAGATAGACAATCTGATGGTACCAGCAAAAAGTTATTAGAACTAAACAAGTAATTTAGCAAGATGGCAAGATACACGGTCAATATACAAGTAGCAACAAACAACTGATAGCTGAATTAAAATTTAAAAAATTTAAAAATAAAAACTAAAATTAAAAAAATTTTCAATAGCATCAAAAAATGGTAATCTGACAAAGATCCATCTCCTGAAAGCTAAAAACACACTGCTGAGAGGCATTAAGGAAGACCTAAGTAAATGAATAGATACACTCTGTGCAAGGGTAGAAAGCAGAATTTAAGACATCCATTCTCTCCCCAAATTAATGTACAGATTAAACTAAATTGCAATTAAAATCTAAACAGAGCTTTATTTTGAAATGACTGTAAAATTAATATGGAAATGTAACAGGTGTAGAATAACCAAAACCACTTTAAAAACAAAAAAGGGGAAAGATGTTCCACCTGACTTTAATATCGATTACAAAGCTATAGTCATCAAAACTAAGATGTAATAGCATTAAAATAGACAAAGAAATCAAAATAATGAAATAAAACATGCAGAAATGGGTCCACATATACATATGGTAAAATGATTCTGTTCAAAGGTACAAAGACACTTCATGAGAGACAGGATAGGCTTTTTATCAAATGGTACTGGAACAGCTGATACCATATGCAAAAAATAAAGCTTGTCCATATCTTGTTCTACAGGTTAACATAAAATAGATCCTGGATGTAATATAAAATAATAAATAAAGCTTCTTAAAAAAAAATAGGACAAACTATCTGAGATCTCAGACTAGGCTCAACTTCTTAGATACCAAAACCATGATCCATAAAAGAATAAACTGATAAAACAGACATCATTAAAATTACAAATTGATAAATTAAACTTCACCAAAATTAAGAACTCTGCTTTTCAAGACACTGTTAAGAAAATGAAAATATAAGCCACAAAATGGGAGAAAATTTTTCCAAATCACAACTATGATTTAAACAAAAAACAAACTTGTAATGAGAATATACATAAAAACCTCTCAAAAATCAATAAAGAAATAGGTCAGTTTTTTAAATGGACAAAAGATTTAATAAACACTTCAACCAAGATGTATGAAATACATACGGAGAAATAAGCACATGATAAGAAGCTTGAGATTATCAGTCATTAGGGAAGTACATATTAAAACCCCATGAGAGAATTCCACATTAATAGAATAACTAAAATTTAAAAGTGACCACAGCAGTTGGGGCAAACTAGAATCACTCTGAAATACAGATTGGATGCATCTTAAAAGTTAAATACACACCTACCGTGTAAACTAGCCATTCCACTTCTAAGTATTTAACCAAGAGAAACAAAGGCTGCATAAAGACCTTTATACAAGTAATCATATTAGCTTTATGTGTAGTAGCCAAGAAGCAGCAAATAATTTAAATGTCCATCAACAGGTTAATGGATAAACTAAATATGGCATAGTTGTACAATGGAATACTACTCAGAAAAACAAAACATAAACTTTATATGCATACACCACCTGGACAAATCTCAAGAGGATCATGCTAAAGAAAAGTCATCATACATAAAAGATACATACTGTATGACCCTACCGATAAATATTCTAAAAAAGTTTAAATAATCTATCCTGACAGAAAGCACCTCACTTCTTGGAATTAGAAAAGGGCACAAGAAATCAACGGGGGTATAAGAAATGTTCCTTATCTTGATTGTGATGACAGTGTCATGGATAATATTAAAACTTCTCAAATTAGAAGTTTTATATATGTACAGTTTACTTTATGCCAGGTATACCTCAATAAAGCTGCTGAAAAATATCCCAGTGGTGAATGCCTTTTCTTTTCCAGGGTACTCTGACTGCTATATTCTTTCCTTATCTCCTACATTCAATCAGTAATTAATTCTTAAGCATTCTATTCTAATCCCTCTGTTCTAGTCCCATAACTATGCTAACCCATCTCTCACCTGCATTAAATTAGTCTCTTCAGTCCTCACCACTTCAATTCATTTGCTACCTTGCAGCCAGAATTAACTTTCTAAAACACACCCCTGAGTGTCAGTCACTTCAATAGCTGCTGCTTGCTCTAGAGATACATTTCAACCTCCTTAACCTGATTCACCTGACCCTCCCTGAGCTGGCCTTTGCACTCTCCCCATCCCCCTTTTTGGCGATTTCCCACTTCCCTCTCTCCTGTCTGCCCATAATCAGCAGTGCACCAGCCTTGTATATCTTTGCCCATGCTATCCCAGGTCAGCACGTCTTTCTCCAGCCCAGTCATACTGAGGCTTTGCAACTCTCCAGTTGGGTATTATCTCCTCTGAGCCTATAGTGGCCCATTTGAACTTCTCTCAACTCCTGAGAATCTTAAAATTGATTTTTATTGGAATACAGTTGGTTAACAATGTTGTGTTGTCAGGTGTACAGCAAAGTGATTCAGCAATATCCACTCTTTTTTTTAGATTTTTTTTCCCATACAGTCCATTATAGGGGAGAATCTTCCTTATACCTTGCTACAACACCAATCTCACCATCACATAACCTCCTTTGCCAGACCAGACAGAAGCAGAATGGATGAAAGCTTGAAAGCAAAGACCAATCCTTGCTTTCCCAGAGCCTACCACAGTGCTCAGGCCCAGAGCACATTCCCAAATCAGTGAACAAACGAACGCAAGAGCTGGTTTGGGTGACCTCCCCTTACATTACTTGAGTAGACTCTAAATTCCACCTTATAAAAATAGTGGCAGGTAAGAGGCTGAATACTCTCTGTAGTACATTCTGGTAAAATAATTATTTCAAATATTTGGAGGTGGGGGTGGGGGTGGAGAAGATTCACTAGCTGAAACTGTTTTCAGAACCAGCTGATAACAGATGGTGATTTGAACTAAGTGAAGTAGGTTAGGGAAAGGGAACCAGATTGCAGGAAAAGACAATTATTGATAGTAACAATTATTGATACCACAGCCTGGAAGAAGGTCGAGTCTCTGCCCAGTAAACATAACTTCATCCAGAAAGACACAGATCTCCACCCTCTGGGTTAGTTCCTTCTCCCAATACACATGTTTTGACTTCCAAATCCAGCAGGGAGACTCCCTTCCCCTCTCCAGGCCTTCTTACCCTCTGGGTTCCTTCAATCATCCTTAATAAAGAGTTTTCTCAGCCTGCCACCAGGAAGTCCTCCTTAGCTGATCCCTCCAAGAGTCAGGCCAGTGGCCACAAGGTCAAAAGCAAAGGACAGGACCTCATTAACAGGAAACTCCCAGAAGACCAGGAGGCAGTCAGAAGGCTGGAAGACCCAGCTGGCAATTTAAGAAGTACAACTTCAGGATGCACATTTGGTGGATTACAGGGAAGAGGGGGAAAGCAAGCAAAATAAAACAGAACTCTACCCTCTATACACCAGCCAGAAACTAAAAGGCAGCTTGCCTTCTCACTGCTCGGCAATTCAAAAGCATCATCACTTCCTTCCCCTAATACAGTATTTTAAAAATTAATCTAATGATGACTGCTTTTCAATATTTTGTAAATGACTTGACTCTTTAGAGACAAATCAGAGACTCTTTAGAGACAAATGTTAAGACATGAAAAGTGCTTTGGTGGAATATAGTCAAGGATTAGAGAAATTCACCATTTTGCATCTTGTTCTTAAAATGAAAGGTCATTAATAAAAATGGAAAGATACTCCTAGGCCGTTTCTACCCAGGATAACTGTAGCCAAAGAGCATTATACTATCTAAACTGCGCTTCAAATATTATCACAAGTTGCTGAAAGTGTTGAAAGCTACAAGCAACACAGGTCTTAAATGCCTTACAGTAGCCAGATTGAAAGTAAAAGGCTCAAAAATGCCTAGGTGACAGGTGCTCAGTCGTTTCCGACTCTTTGCGACCCCATGGACTATAGAGTCCATGGAATTCTCCAGGCCAGAATACGAGAGTGAGTAGCCTTTCCCTTCTCCAGGGGATCTTTCCAACCCAGGGATCGAACCTCGGTCTCCCACATTGCTGGCGGATTCTTTACCAAGAAACATCCTGAAATAAGGTGATAGAGGACCCTGGGGGGATGAAGGGAAAGCGAGGAAATTCACATAATTAACTGGATAGTGACTGCAGAGGACCAAGGGTTCCAGACATCTTAGGCAGCTTGGGGAAATGCAGTAAAGCCCACCCGTCTCTTGAGGGGCCGGACGCCTCACCCAGGAGTGTACACAGGGGACTCAACAAGATCTCGGAGGCGAAGGGCCCGGCTGGCGCTGGCGTTTAAGACTCAGGCAGTCAGAGGAGGAAGAGGAGGCGGTGACTGCGGGCAAGGGGAGGGAGGCTTGGGCCAGATACGCTCTCCGGTTGGAGAACGTTCGCGCTGCGAGCCTGCGTTTCTGTAAAGGCCCTGGTACACACGTGGGACTGAGAGGAGGGTCACTTACTTGTCCAATCTGAAATTACATTTTAGCTATCAGGGCTCTGCAGGTTGCCGAGCGGGGCCCCACCGGGCCTGGACTGGTTGGTCCACGGGGGCGGCTGAGGCTCCGCCCCGCCCCGCGCGCGGCCCCGCCCCCTCCGGCCGGGGCCCTTGTAAAGCGTGCCGCGATTGGCCCTTTGAACCGGGCTGGGGATTGGCCCCCGCCTGCTCCTGCGGTCCTACGGCCCCGCGAGTCGTGGGGACCTGTTTTAACAGGTTTTTGCACCCTCTCGGGGACTTAAGGCCTGAAGTGGGCTCTGTCCTCTCAGGCCGCGAGTTTCCTACTCTGCAGGCTCTTCTAGCAGAGTTTATCCACGCAAGCTTTCCATAGCCCCTGGTGGGTATATGTGTCCAGCGTGTATCCTGTAACTTTGCGTTTCAACAATGCGCTGAACACCAGGACTCGTGCAGACAGTTGCTAAAATAAAGTGGTGGTGGTTTAGTCGCTAAGTCGTGTTCGACTCTTGCGACCCCATGGACTGTGGCCTGCCAGGCTCCTCTGTCCATGGGATTCTCCCAGGCAAGAATACTAGAGTAGGTTGCCATATCCTTCGCCAGGGCATCTTCCTGACCCAGGAATCGAGCCTGGGTCTCCTGCATTACAGGCAGATTCTTTACCGACTGAACTAAGAGGGAAGCCCTTCTAATAATATTTATCAAATGTTTTTAGTTTGTGCCAGATCCTATTCCTGATACTTTATTTAAATTTACTCATCTAATTTTGTGAGCAACCATGAGAAGAAGTGTCACAGTTTGTAAATCTACAAATGGGTCCCAGCCTTTAAGGAAATTAGTCTGGTGGGTCCTGGATACACCTATCTCATTTAATCTTCACTATCCTTACATTTCCAGTTAGCTAGGTCCTAGTTGTCCCTAGTTTACAGATGCAGGGAGTCTGAAAGGTTTTTTAGCTTGTTTTGAGACACCCAGTAAGTAATAGGAGGGAAGATTCCACAAACTTAGCTTAAACCTGAGCCATATCTTTTAAAAAGTCAGGCTCCCAGGCTGATGGGACTGGCATTTGGAAGGTAATTTATCAAGTCTAAATTCTTTATCTTCCTAGAAAAGGAGATGAAGGCACAGTAAAAGGAAGTGATTGTCGAAGGACACACCAGCTCTGAGAGGTAAGCCTAGGTAATCACTGTGCTTTCACTGAACTGGAGTGTGTGCCATGTGTGTGATAGTCACTCTGCTCTCCTCGTAACTACCCCAAATACATGTTCTTCTCTTGGTCTTACAGGTGAGGATACTGGCTCAGTGAGGCTAAGGCCATGTGATCAGTTCCTAGGGCTCCTGGATTGTTGTTGTCAGGAGAACGTTCTTTTCTACCCCTCTAGGTTCTTCTGGCTGGTCTAAGAATTGAATTTACAGATCAATGGGAGAAAACCGAATGAAAGTTTAATCACATGTGTACATGGGAAAGACCCAGTAAAACTGAGTAACTGAAAAACCATCCTTAACTAAAGATTAAAAAAAAAAAAAAAAAAAGACAACGATGTTGGGAGTAGTGGTTTGAGTTTTCAGAAGGGAGGAAGGCAGTTTACATGAAGATGGAAAGGAAAATGTTTGGTAAACAAATGTTTTCTGGATACACAGAGACAATAGGACACAGAACAGAATTAGGGGAAAAAAAAAAACCTTTCCAGGTTTCTCCCAGTCTCCCATACCTAGTTCATACTATACTTATCTATGATCGCTTCTTGGAAGAGGTTCCCTGTCTGCATTCTTTATGCAGCTAAGGGGGGACATCAGAGTTTTTTCCTGAGTCTTCTTGGACTTTGAATTTTTTCAGCTCTAAATAATTTGCATGCCAAAGAGACATTTTGGGGTGGCAACTCTACCCACCCCCACAGGGTCATTTTCTTTCTTCTACACCATGACTGTTCACCTTCATTTCCAACAAATAGCCAAAGCTTTAACCATGGACTCTTTGGCAGTGTGGGAAGTACTAGGATCTGGTTCTCGGCACCTGTGTGAATCATAATGTATTAATACAATAGGAATAATAATATTAAGACCTGTTCATCTTACCTTTCCAGAGTATTGTGATGAGTAAATAAGGGAATAAATATAGAAATACTTGGTGAAGTTTTAGAAGCTGAATACATGTAAGATGGCTTCTGAACCTTCCTCAGTTGTACCTCAGGAATAGAATAAATGAATATACTGATTGCCTTAGGAACTATGGCAGGAGATCTCATCTTGGCTAGACTTGAATTAATGTCGGTTTTCTTCCTGGCCTTTGTAGATGTCTCTGTTACTAGGCATTTGTATTTGATTTGGGGTTTGTTTCCTCTTAGCATCATGCTGTCGTCAGTGGTAATAGCAACAATAGCACAGTGGCTGGAGCTCCAGCAGCCATCGTGGACCATGAGAGGATTTCAAGAATGAAGGCTAAACACCCCAGGGTGCAAGGGCTTGAGTTTCTAACACCGAGCAGCACCAGACCAATACCCACTCCCCACTTCCACTTGCAAGAAACTGCTTTCTTGTGCAAGACACTGCAATTTTGTGTTTTCTGTCCATGGGGCCAAACATAATCATAACTGATATGTATACTTTATATCACAGAAATCCTGGAGCCACTCTGTGATAGATGCAGAAGCAGACCTGGAGAGTGCAAATGACTTGTTCAGTGTCATCCAGCCAAGTGATAGAGGCATAATTTTGTGGCCCGTTCTCATTTTCTTTTTCAACTATGACCCACTGCCTATTGTGCATGAACAAATCTATTTTTTTTTTCATCTGCTACAAGTCCCCTACATATGAATGAGTTCTCTTTTGTGAGCGCATTCGTTAAGTCCAACAAAGTTAGACTAGGTACCTAACTAACACAGTTGGCTATATAGTACTGTACTGTAGTAGGTTTGTAATACTTTTCATACAGCAAACACATTTAAAAAAATAATAAAAAAATAAAACATTTTTAGTTTTATAGTAAAGTATCTTGAAAAGTACAGTAGTACCATACAACAGGTGGCCTACAGGGACACATTCACATCTTTGAAACTTTTCAACTTGAAGGTTTGTATGTAGGGGACTTACAGTACTTCCACTCCATTCATTTATTCTGGGAGGTGGCAAACTTTTTCTATAAAGCGCCAAATAGTGAATTTTGGGGACTTTGTGAGTCATCTAGTTTCTGTTGCAACTACTCAACTCTGCTTTTGTAGGGCAAAAGCAACCATAGATAAAAGTAAATAAGTGAATGTGACTATTTCAGAACAACTTTACAAAGGCAGACAATGGCCAGTGTGACCCAGTGTGCCTTAGCTTGCCAGCCCCTGATTTATTAGATTGTGATGTCCCATCACAAGAGTACATCAGAAATATATTACAGGATGTAGGGGGACTGTGACATTCCAGGCACCTGTACACTGCTGACCAGTATAAAGCTAGTGAGTGACAATGAGATACAAAAGAAAGAAAGATCCCTAAATTGATAATCATGAGATCTGGACACTCAGTTCAAATCTGCCCTGAAACCAGACCTATATCCTGAACCAACCCCAGTTGCCTAAGTTTCTTATATATTGGGATCAAATAACACAAATATTATCCGTACTTTCCCATTTTTCATGGCTACAAGGAAGACTGAGATAAGATGATATACATAGCCATAACTTGAAAGCTGCAAGTGTTATCCAATTATGTGTATACTGCTTCACTTTAGGTGAGATTATAGCCTCCATCAGGTCCACTTTAGGTGGGATTATAGCCTCCTTCAGCTCCCTATCCTTACCTCTATCATGGAACTAGAATGTATCAAATGCTTGGTAGTTATTAGTGCATCTGTTTATTTCCACTAAGCATAAAGGATTATCCTGTCACATTGGATTAAAAGACTCAGTTATTGGAACGTCTTGACGTCCACTCTAGGTTATTGGCAGGCAGTGTGGGCATCACGCAAAGTCGTCCAGTAGACAGGTCACAAAGTCACTTCAGTGACGCAGCACATCAGATTTAAGTGAGACAGAAAGAGCTGGGTTGTAAAACTGGAACCAGCTGAACTGGAAGTTTGTGTAATTTCCTTCCTGTTCAGAGCCTATTATGTGCAACACCAGGAGGCAGACAGGAGACCTGGTGCTCTCCCCGGGTGATCCATGGTGACCCTCTGATGCTCCAACTCCACTCTCTGGAGGCTTTTTCTAATTAACCACCCCCTCCCCACTATGGAAAAGACATGTTTTCCCTGAGATTCTTAGAGTCATGGCACAGAAATAGGTGTGGTTATTCATTTATTCATGAATTCAGACATTTATGTATTCACACATCTAACAGAGATTGAGAGACTGGTTTTTTTAATTCATATATTTATTTTAATTGGAGGATAGTTACTTTACAGTATTGTTATGGTATTTGCCATATATCAGTATGAATCGGCCATAGGCATACATGTGTCCCCTGTGTCCTGAACCTCCCTTCCACCTCATTCCCAGTCCCATCCTTCCAGCTTGTCAGAGTACCAGCTTTGGGTGCCCTTCATCATACATTAAACTCCCACTGGTCATCTATTTTACATATGCTAATGTATATGTTTCAGTGCTATTCTCTCAAATCATCCCACACTCTCCCTCTCCCACTGAGTCCAGAAGTCTGTTCTTTATGGAGATGGTGTTGAGAAGAACAGATATTGTCCATGTCATCATGGAACTGACAGTCACGAAACAGACATTCAATGTATAAGCATACAGATATATAGATAGAGATAGAGATATATGGATTTATATATATATTAGGATATATATATAGGGATATATATATATATAAAACTGAAACTGAATCCATGTAGATAGATCCTATATATATATATATCCAGATATATCCAGTATATATCCCAATGTGTATATATATATATATATAGACTAACATTGAATCAAGCTAAGTATTCACTGACAGATGAATGGATGAAGATGTAGTATGTACATACCATGGAATACTACTTAGCCATTAAGAAGAATGAAGTAATGTTTACAGCAACATGGATGGATCTAGGGATTATCGTAACAAATGAAGTAAGTCACAAAGAGAAAGACAAATACCATATGATATCACATATATGGAATCTAAAACATGATACAAGTGAGTTTATCTATGAAACAGAAACAGACTCACAGACCTAAAGAACAGACTTGTGGTTGCCAAGGGGAAGAGGTGTGGGGAGGAATGGATTAGGTGTATGAGATTAGCTGATGCAAGCTATTATATATAAAATGGATAAATAACATTGTCCAACTGAGTATCACAGAGAATATACCTTGATAAGCCATAGTGGAAAGGAATATATACGCTTATATGTATAACTGAATGACTTTCCTGGACAGTAGAAATTAACATTGTAGATCAACTATACTTCAATTAAAGATTATTTTAAAAAGCAGTACATGATTAAAAATGTGAAAAAACCTAAAGGAGATTTTCATTCAAAATTATCTAAATCATGTCAATTATACCTACGAGAGATTTTCTCAGTATTAATAAAAGTTTAAAAAACGTAGAAAGCATCCTCATGGCTTAATTGCCAATGCTTTTTCTTTCTAAGACATATGTAAATTAAGAGTTCAGCTGGTGGCCTCTTAACTTTGATGAAATAAGATACTGAAACCTGATGCCTCCCCCAGGACTTTCTTCCGCTTTCTTTATTGTCTAGCCTGTAGATAAGGTGTCATATCTGAGGACATTCTGTGTAGAAACTGTGCTAAAGGCTTTGCAAACATCCTCTCTAGTGTCTCGCAGTCACCCTGCAGGAGACACCATTATCATACACTTCTAACACTGAAGAGACTGAGATATCTTGCCCGAGGTTAAACAGTTTATACCACTTCCTTTCTGAAATTAGTGGAGGATCACAAAATGAACTTTTCCCAGCCCAGATAAACGATAATGCATCAAGCTCCTGTCTCTTCTTTTAAAAATGAATTCTTATTGGAGTATGTTTGCTTTACAATATGGTGTTAGTTTCTACTATACAGCAAAGTGAATCAGTCATACATATACATATACCTACCCCCTTTTTTTTTTTAATTTTCTTCCACAGAGCATTGAGTAGAGCTCTCTGTGCTATATAGTAGGTTCTCATTAGTTATCTGTGTTATACGTAGTAGCATATATATGTAGCAATCCCAATCTCCCAATTCATCCCACCCCACCCCTTTCCCCCTTGGTATCTATATGCTTGATCTCTTATGTCTGGATCTCTATTTCTGCTTTGCAGATAAGATCATCTATACACTTTTTCTAGATTTCAAACATATACTCCTTTGTCTTGGGATAGCACTGCAAGAGGTTGAGAGGTTTAGAACAGCTGTCACATACACCCTGAGGAAGGCAGGCAGCACATGCAGTGGAACAAAAATAAGCTTTGAAATCAAACAGAACCAGGTTATAACCTCAACTGTAACATATAGATTGTGTGATTTTGCACAGACTTGGTTGTCAGAGCCTCAGTTTCCTCTTCTGTAAATGGAACTGTTGATACCTACATTCAAGAGTTGTGTGAGCATTAAGTACGTTCACTCAATTATTCACTCATTCAACAAATACCTGCAGAGTACTTACCTCATGCTAGGCACTGTATGTGATATAAAATGAATACTATACAGAAGTCCCTAACAGCTGGATGGCTACAAAGCAAACACTCTGGGGAAATTTTATCATTTTGTTTTTATTTTTCTAGACCAATTTCCCTCTTCTACTAGCACCTTATTTTTATATTTAGTCCCACTCCCAATCTAGGGACATCCCAGGTGGCGCTAGTGGTAAAGAACCCGCCTGCCAGTGCAAGAGAAACTAAGAGACAGAGGTTCGATCCCTGGGTTGGGAAGATCCCCTGGAGAAGGGCCCAGCAACCCACTGTAGTATTCTTGCCTGAAGAATCCCATGGACAGAGGAGTCAATAGGGTCGTGAAGAGTTGGACACGACTGAAGCAACTTAGCACACTATAGTACATTCTGTAATCAGGTGCCCCGCCCTTCCCTGGCCCGTGGGTGAGCATGTGAACCAAGGTAGGTCATGGCCACACTCTCTCTGGAATTTGAATCTTCAGCGGAATGATACAGAGACTAAAAATGGTCGGAGCTCATGCATTCCACCCTTGCCAAAACTCTTCTGACTGGGAGCAAAGATGTCTTGGTTCCAACTCACTTCCAAGCCTAATTCTCCAGTCTTACTATCATTTTTGTTTGTTTTTAGGTCACATTATCGTTCCAAAAGTTCCCTTTTGCATAAGCAGTGAAGAATCAATGTTTGTCATAGGCAAACATATCAGATGCCCACTAAAGACGAAAAGTTAACTCTCCTTTCCTAAGAATTGCTGAGTTAAAGAACAGAAGAGTTAATAGTATAACTAATGGCACATAGAGGTTAGAAGTGCTCACTTTGGCACCATAGATCATAAATTCAGAATAGTTCATGTCTGATATTCTGAATAAGAATGCCATTGACTTACATTGGTTAGGTGGTAGCCCTTACAATGGGGTGTGTGTGGTACACACATTGTCCCATCCAAAGATTGAAGAAATCTGTGGAGTAAATGTCCTTATCACACCTTGTCTTAGGTGAGGATGTTAAAGCTCAGAGGGGTTAAATAACTTGCTTACAGTGATGATAATTTGTGGAGTCTAGTGCAAAATAGAAATACAGGGCCCCATGCTGAGAAATTATTAAAGAATTTCAAGATGGTGACAACAGAGCATTAAACCAACTTCAGATTCCTTCTGAACTTAAGCCCCCCTCCCTTCCTTTACCCACTTCCTTTACAAGGATATGACTTCACATATCCATAAAGTTGGTCCAACTTACTTAAGTTAGTAAGTGACAGAGCTGACTTATACCTGGACCTCTTTGATTTGAAAGTCCATGGTCTCAATTCATGTTGTCAAATCACTCATGTTGTCTACGTATTGCCCTCATCCCCTACTCCATAGGGAAGCTGGGCGACTCAAATAAGGTTGATAATGATGAGAGCTTCAGAGACTCACAGGGAAAAGAAACCCAGGATAGTAGTGATAGGCTTAGTTCTCACCTGCCTTCTTCCTGGTGTTCAGTCTAGACCTACCCTTTGAGAGGGTCCTAGACCACTCAGAATGAATTTAGAGGAGGCTAAGCAGGAGGGTGATGGGGCTGCATGCACCCATCTCATGCACCCATGCACTTCTCACTCTGAAGATGAGAAGAGTCGCAGTGGTCATCAAATCTCTTTCCTGCTGAGACATAAGCTCTGTGAGAGCCCAGTCTGTCCTGCTCACCAAAATACTCCATGTGTGTGGCACAGTGTATATGATATGATTAATGCTCAATAAATAGTATATGGAGCATTAATTAAACAGTTCACTGAATGTCTGTTAAGTGGAAGAGGAATTAGATGTGTTTTTCTCCCCCCAAGGAGAAGGTCAGTCCCAGTGGGGTAGACAGATTTTGACTCTTCGGTATAAAAAGCTCTATGGCCCCAGGATGGAAAAGACTAATAGGAGGTCTCCTTCCAAAAAGGGGCTCCAGTGTGGAGATGATGACAAGGATATTCCCCAAATACATTCCCTAGAATATCAGACATGGCAAAGAAGACTCTGGTCCTAAGTAGCCATCTGAATGATAGTAGCCATCTGGGCCTCTGTTGGGAAGCTTTTCAGAGGGGAGGCTCTGTAAAAAACAGTGCTGTCCCTTAGACAGCCTTCTAAGCTTCAATGTTTGTGTGTGCGTGCTCAGTTGCTCAGTCGTGTCTGGCTCTCTGCAACCGCATGGACTGTAGCCCACTAGCCTCCTCTGTCCATGGCATTTTCCAGGCAAGAATACTGGAGTAGGTTGCTATTTCCTACTCCAGGGAGTCTTCCTGATCCAGGGATGTTTAGAATCTATGAATCTGCATGTTTTATCCAAGCTGTAAATGTTAGTAAGGCCAACTTCAGTATTCCAAAGTAAGGCAAATTAACTGAAACTAAGTTCACTAAAGTTGTAGGGGTTTTGAGGGTTCTCTGCTTCTTAGCTTTGGGCTTAGAAAAAGTAAATATAATATTCAACCCCAGTGGGCAATCCAGATGTCAGATTCACCATGCTTACAGACAGCTGAGGAGGGAGAACTCTGAATAAATCTGTCTAACTCGTAATGATGAATCACATTACTTCATAGTGATCTTAACCTTCGGAGGCAAAAGTCCAGACAGGTTGAGGAATGGAAAATGAGGACATAAGGGGCGAACAATTCCATTAGCTCTAATCAAAGGAAGAGGCCAAAAGGGGATTAAAATCTATAGCTTGCACAAAAAGAGCAGAGACTAAACCACTCCAACTTTGAAAAGATTAAATATTTGCCACTGGCTCCTGTTTCTTCCACCCAAAGAGTTTATTAATTTACAGTTAACAGTCTGCCTACTTCAGCTAACAACAGTTTTGAAAATGAATAATAGACCTACTTATTTAAAACCAAGGAAAAGAAAATCTACAGTGTAGTTGCCATTTCCTCTGACCTATATTTTTACCTTTATTTAGACCAGGGATTTTAAGCCTGGGGGGGCAGGGGGGCGGTCCAAGCACTCTATTTTTTAGATAGAATTCAGGAGGTCACCACAATTTTATTAGAATTTTAAAATAATATATACATACATTACTTTTTTTTTTCCTAGTGAAATGACTCATAGCTATTTAAGATTTTAAGAGGGTATCTGCCTACATCTCTGGAAAAAAAAATTAAGAATTTTTTTTTTTTTTTTTGCCACACTCTGTGGCGTGTGGGATTCTAGTTCCCCCACCAGAGATCAAACCTACACCCCCTGCACTGGGATCTCAGAGTCTTAACCACTGGACCTCCAGGGAAGTCCCCAAGAAATCTTAGATCAACTTCCTCATTTCAGGCTTTCTTCTCTTCTTAATTCAGATATTCATTGTATGTTGAGCCCTGTGCTGAACACTATTCTCAATATTTGTACTGAATGCTTCCTCATTTAACCCTTCTGGGAGGTAGGTAACATTGCCTGCCTCTTACTTTTTTTGAAGCAAACAGAGAGTTTAATAGTAATTGCTACCATTTATTGAATACTTCTGATATACTCATTGTTTTTCAGTTTAGTTCAGTTGCTCAGTCATGTCCGACTCTTTGCAACCCCATAGACTGCAGCACACCAGGCTTCCCTGTCCATCACCAACTGCTGGAGCTTACTCAAACTCATGGCCATTGAGTCAGTGATGCCATACAACCATCTCATCCTCTGTTGTCCCCTTCTCCTCCCTCCTTCAATCTTTCCCAGCATCAGGGTCTTTTCCAATGAGTCAGTTCTTCACATCAGGTGGCCAAAGTTTTGGAGTTTCAGCTTCAGCATCAGTCCTTCCAATGAATATTCAGGACTGGTTTCCTTTAGAATGGGCTGGTTAGATCTCCTTGCAGTCCAAAGGACTCTCAAGAGTCTTCTCCAACACCACAGTTCAAAAGCATCCATTCCTTGGTGCTCTTTATAGTCCAACTCTCACATCCATACATGACTACTGGAAAAGCCATAGCTTTGACTAGACAGACCTTTGTTGGCAAAGTAATGTCTCTGTTTTTTATTATGCTGCCTAGGTTGATCATAGCTTTTCCACCATGGCTTTTACATCTCATATAATCTTACAACAATCCAGTGAGATAAAATGTTATTTTCTGCCTATGTCATTAGTGACAAGCTAAATAATCAAAAAAGTTGAGTAACTTATTCAAGGATATTTAACTAGATAGATGAAACATGAGCCCAAATCTAATTCCAAATCCTGTTCTTCAGTCACTGCAACATACTGTTATTTCGTGATAGTCTGTAGTACTTGCTCATGTGCACTTCTGTCACTTACCAGAAGCTGCTATAGTGTTCACTGTCTGACCTGTTTTGTAGTCTCAGTTCAATTATACTGACTTTCTTTCCATCAGTGGACACTTTCAGAAGATGGGAGATATTTCACCAAGTAGGTGTAATACAAAAATATCTTACAACTTTCCCCCTGTGGAAATTGTTTCCAGGCCATCCAAAGTTCTATCCACAAGTGCTTTTTTATGTGTTTGCTGTGAAACTCTCACAAGAAAGTAATCTCCCTTATTGGGTCTCACAGGAGCTCTGTTTCCAGGCAGAGGAGGGTCTTCTGGGTGTAGAACCAGAAAGACAGCAACTAGGGACTGATTGAGTCCACAGAGAAGATACTCCCTTTTCCATATGTCTGATCTTTCAAGGCTCCGACTAAATCTCTTCTCCAAGAAACCTCCCTGACAGGACATTTGGTCTCATTAGCACTCGCATGTCAGCACCACACTACAGTTGAAGAATTGCCTGTGAGCAGAGGAGGTATGAAATGTTTGTTGTAACAATCTCTCTCTCACTCCTACACATCTTTATTTTCTTGTCTGTAACGCACCAGACACTTCTGAGGTGAACAAGATATAACCCTTCCTCAGAGTGGTGGGGGAACCACATGTGAAGAAATAATTTCAATATCTGTGTTAGGGGCTAAAATAGTGGTATTTTTCAAGTAATGTAGGAGCCCAGAAGAGATAGCAACAGCCTCCCTGGGGCTGCTCAGAAAGGCTTCGTGGGGGAAGTGACATTTAAGTGTGGTTCAGAAAAAAGAGCAGGAATTTTCCGAGAAAGAAAAAAAAAAGGGGGGTGCTGAAGGCATTCGAGAAGGGTATGGTGTAGAGGTGTAAGCAGTCACAACATGCTGGGGAATAGCAAGACTTTCGGTTTGACTGGAAGGGAGGTGTATTGAGGGATGGGTTTGAGTTTGGTGCAAGACTATGAAAGGCCTTATGTGTCGGCTCCAAGGTCTCAGCTTTATCTTGTCAGCACTAGCATTTTCTTTCCAGTTATTTGAATATCTTACTGCATGTCCCCCTTATTGTATTACACATATGGGTGAGAAATAGAAGTTAGAAAAGACATAATGGAGAAGAGAAACAGACAACAGTATAATTAAAACAGTTACCAAAGATAGAAACAATTTAAGCATAGCAATATCATAATTTTTAGCTTTAATTAAAGATGTGTGGACAAAGGCCCCTCCCTATATGCAATGTGAAGAAAACAAATACATAAAAGAAAATGCTTTGCTCTTAAAAAAAATTTCTGGAAGAAGGTTAGCGAGGAGACAAGGAGACAAGAAGGTATATTTATTGAGTGCTTGTCCTGTGTTGTTTTACACAAAACTGAATTCATTCTAATCCTTAGTTCATGGTATACTTTCATCATGTTAGCAATGAGGAAATGTCCATCATCATTATTAATAGTAAAATAAAATATTCTTTAACTTGCCACCAAGTTCAACAAATAGAACTAGAACATCGGTGTTTACCCATGTATTCCTCTTCTTTCCTTTTCCCTACCCCCAGCCAAATTAACCCTTCCCAAACGCTATTGACTCTCGCAGTGTTTATTTCTTACTTTTAATACACAGTATGCACACACACACACATTTGCATTTATTATATTACAGAGTTTCACCACTCTGGCGCATATGGCTATGGTTTAATCCTTTCGCTGCTTTTTGTCCTTTACTGTCTTCTATTGTGTGACTGTATCACTATAGATTTAGACATTGTGCTGTCAGTGGGTATTGGGGGTTTTCCTTGACTACCTACTCCTATGAAGAACTCTGATTTTTCTTTTCCTTCTCCAGTTTCAAATCTCCCACCAACTCTTTGAGCTGGGTATGATTATCTTCACTTTAGGTATGAGGCCACTGAAACTCAAAGAGCATTAGAAACTTTTCTGGTGTCACATGGCCACAGAGTGGCAGAGCCAGGGTTTAATTCAATTCTCTGTGACTCCAAAGCCTGCAGTGGCACTTCCTCCCTTCCTTGGAGGACCAGTTCTCCTCTCGATCCAGTGTGTTTCAGGCTCAGGAGACTCCCCAGCTCACTTTTGCTCTGAGTCCCTGTGAGTCACTGCTGGGGTGAAGAGGGGATTTCCTGAGCTGCCCCTGTCAATATATGTCAAAACATCCTGTTCAGTCAGACAATTCCACTGGTAGTAGGCAGCTGCACTAGGAGCTTCTGGTCCAGCCGCTTGGGTGGGGCTGCAGTGGCCCAGCAACCTGCTAGAGTGAATCTCCTTCTTTCCCCCATTTGTGTCCTCAACTAGGTAATAATGATAATAACAATCTTTTTCTTGTAAAGAGATCCAACACTCTCTCCGAATTAGGAAAATGATTTCTATTAGCCCCATTTTCCTGATCAGGAAATCAGGTAGTAAATGGTAGACTGAAAAAAGGACACCTCGTCCAGGGTCTGTTCTAATTTTCTGTACAAATATCTTCTACTTAAATATATCACACTATGCTGAAGACTTTCCGAAAACCCAATATTCAGGCCATTCTCCCAACATCATCCTTACTACTAAGAGGGCCATTATTTCCAAAGGAAAAGTAGTCAGCTTTCATTCTCTTTTAGCAAAACCACAGATTTGCTAAATGATAGTCACAATACATATGATGTGGTCTGAAGGTGCTAGAACATCATCCCCCTTATTATCTCTTTTCACTGTCTGTCACAGGGACAGAAATTCCACTTTTCCTCCACTTGTGCCTCCACTTGTGTTGTTTTTGGCCCTCAGAAAGTTTTTTAGGAAAAGGTAAGATCTAGTATAGATCCTAGTTGTTTGTTTTTTTTTTAAAAGAAAAGAACTACCAAAAACTTCGATTGAACTTTAACTGTGTATTCTTTCGATATCACGTTGGAGCGAGTCTAACGGGCCTGTGTCTGTATGTGCTCCGTCACTCAGCCGTGTCCAACTCTTTGCAGCCTCATGTAGCCCGCCACGTTCCTCTACCCATGGGATTTTCCAGGCAGGAATACTGGAGTGGGTTGCCATTTCCTACTCCATGAGATCTTCACAACCCAGGGATCAAACCCATGTCTCCCGCATCACCTGTACTGGCAGGCCTACTGTAGGGTTATTAATTTTCTAAGGTTTGGCACATTATTTACTATTGTTTAAGGCCCAGAGTCTGTGGAGAAACATAATATAGATCTGTTTCCCAGTACAGATGCAAATGACTTGTTGGGAAGAAAAATAACCCCAAAGATTATGCTTTCATTGCCCTATAGGACGTTAACCAGTTTTGTCCAATTTTGTGTTTAACTGACTAGTCTTATCCCAATGTACCTTCTTCAGTGCATAAAACGTGTCTCACATGTTTTTTCAAATGACTCTTAGTAATCTGCTGGCTCCTTGATTAATGAGTTAGATTACTCTTGTGCTCACTTCGTAATTGTTGATATTCTTTTTAAAGAAATTTGAGATTTACAAATACTTGATTTACAATGTTGTATTAATTTCAAGTGTACAGCAAAGTGAATCAGTTATACATATATACATATATTCACTCTTCTTAAATTCTTTTCCCATATAGGCCATTACAGAATATTGAGTAGAGTTTCCTGTGATACATAGCAGATCCTTGTAAGTTATATATTTTGTATATAATAGTGTGTATATGTCAATCCCAATCTCTCAATTTATCCTCCCACTTATCCCTGGCTACCATAGTTTATTTTCTACATCTATAACTCTATTTCTGTTTTGTAGATAATTTCATTTGTATCCCTTTTTTAGATTCCACATATATAATTGTTGATATTTTTAAAAAATTATTCTTTGACAGTCCACATTTAATGGCAAAAATGATCGTTTTCTAGTCATTATTACCACATAACAAATTACCCTAAAATTAGTGACATAAAACAGCAACTGTACAATTTAGTCACAGTATAGTGGGTTGGACCTTTGGGAGGGGCTTACTGAGACACTTTTGTTTGGAGTCTCTCATATGGTTAGAGTCAGGGGTCTTCTGAGGCTGTAGGCCAGTCTTGGTTGGTCTGGGTGTCCAGGGTGGCTCATTCTCAGGCTGCAGTTGCTGCTGGGTGCTGGCCAGGAGCTCAGCTGGAGCTGTCCACAGGAGCTCCTGTCCATAGCCTCTGTAGCATGGCTGGCTTGAATCCAGACTTCTTAGAGGGTGGCTAGCTTCCCTGGGGCAAGCATTCTGAGAAGACCAGGTAGAACCACATGGCCTTTACTGACCTACTCTGGGAAGTAGATAGCATCATTTCTGTGGCACTTCATGAGTCAAGGGAAGGGGACATAGACCCCACCTCTTTTTAGGCAGAGTGTCAAGGAATTTTTGGACTAAGTCTTAAAAAGTCACATGCGAAACCTCTTTGAACCTCATAGTGAGAAGGAAGCTTACATTTGTGCTATTACAGTAGCAAAAAAATGGTTGTGGACAAAGAGAACAAGAGGTCAGAGAAATAGTGGTAGGAAATCCAGAAAGCAGGTTTTGTGCTACTTGAATTAAAAAAGTGATTGGAAACTTTATTCATTTAGGACCATAAGAGAGGAGGGGAAAAACACATGAGTGCAAACTGAGTTGCTTCAGTCATGTCTGACTCTCTGCGACTTCATCGACTGTAGCCCATTAGGCTCCTCTGTCCATGGGATTCTCCAGGCAAGAATACTAGAGTGGGTTGCCGCTTCCTCTTCCAGGGTATCTTTCCAACCCAGGGATCAAACCCTCATCTCGTTATGTCTCCTGCATTGGCAGGTGTGTTCTTTACCACTGGCACTACCTGGGAAGCCCCTAGAGGCACATGTTAGAGAGAATTCAAATTAAAAATTGAGAAGATGTGGTAGCTGACTGGCTGAGAGCTGCGCTATAAGCTTTATAGTAAAGAATCTTACTCTTTTTTTTTTTTTTTGATGCTTCTAAGCCTCACCCTCTTCTTCCCCCTGAATGCCATAGCTGGGCACGCTGATAAGAAAGTCCAGTACTCCGTCCTTTAGCACCAGTGGGAAGCTTAAATCATGCATGGGAACCCTCACCCCATCCTCACCCCGCAGCTGCCATAAAATCCCAACCAAGTTTCCTGCCCCTGCCCTCTCTCAAGCCATTTTTGGATGTGCTTGGCAGCCACTCTGGTCTCCCCAGAAAGTCTCATTATATGAGTAATAAATTATATGTCCCCTTTTATATTTAATAACATTTTTACTGTGTGAACAGTGTCATCACACTAAGAACCACCATTTAAGTAGGGGTCCATCCTTTGTCCTCAGACGACCATGACAAGGTTCCAGTTACAGAAAATATAGCTCCTGAATTTAAAAATTAATAAAGCTGAGCATTTATTGCCTTCTATATGCAGGGTGCTAAGAGGGAGGCACTATTATTATCCCCATTTGACAAGTGCAGAAATGGGCCAGAAGAGAGAGCAGGTAGTGGGGAGAAATTGACTCAGATAACTTTACTGACTTGAAGTTTGATGGAGAAGCTGATGGCATCACTGACTAAGGGTAGGAGACTTGGAGAGGGTCCATTTCTATGGGAAGAAAAGCTCAGTTTTAGACACGTTTAACTTCTGATGAAAGGGGCTGTATAACTGATGATGTCCTTTGGCAGTTAGAGATAAGGAATTTATTGGGCACCATGTAAGCGCCAGACTCTAGGTAGTTACCCAACAGAGCTCTGGGGAGAAAACGAAAGTTGTAGAGTCACCAACATAGTGGCTGCTGAAGCTGGAATTTAGATGTCAAGAGAAAGAGCAAAGCAGAGCAGAGGATTATGAATTCATGTTTAGAGCATAGGAGAAACAGAAGGAGCCAGTAAACCGGACCGAAAAAGGACAGTGGTGTAAATGTAGTGGAATATCTGAGTGGGGTCCAAAACACTTTTTTAAGTAAGCTGCCATTTTAAAATTGCCTCTCTGCCTAGGAAAAAAAGCCTGGACACCAGTAGAGTCATCTTTCTTTGATCTGGAAGGTGTCTCTTCACATGATGGCCCTTTCTAGTTGCACATACGTAAGGCAAGTGGGCACACAGTGCCTAAGGGAATTCTGTAAAAAAGTCTTTTATTTGTGGCTTTGGGAGGCTGCTTTCCCTTCATATTTGAAGAAAATCTCTTGGATGGCTATAGAAATATTTGCATAGAGACTCAAGGCATTGAGACCAGAACTTTCCTTTGGGTATTCAGCTGTAGTATGGACTAGAGACAGCCCAGCTGAAGTCTCCTGGCAAAAAGGACAGTGAGGGTTCCTTTACAAAAGAAAAAAATGAGCTGCTTGAGCTCATGCAGCTCAAAACCAGAAAAATAAACGACCCAATCAAAAAGTGAGCCAGAGAACTAAACGGACATTTCTCCAAAGGAGACATACAGATGGCTAACAAACACATGGAAAGATGTTCAAAATCATTTATTATCAAAGAAATGCAGATCAAAACCACAATGAAGTACCATCTCATGCTCAGAATGGCTGTCATCAAAAAGTCTACAAACAGTAAATGCTGGAGCGGGTGTGGAGAAAAGGGAACCCTCTTACACTGTTGGTGGGAATGCAAACTAGTACAGCCACTATGGAGAACAGTGTGGAGATTCCTTAAAAAACTGGAAATAGAATTGCTGTATGAGGAAACCAGAATTGAAAGAGACACATGTACCCTAATGTTCATTGCAGCACTGTTTACGATAGCTAGGGCATGGAAGTAACATAAATGTCCACCAGCAGATGAATGGATAAGGAAGTTCTGACACATAAGCACAATGGAATATTACTCAGCTACAAAAATAATGCATTTTAGTCAGTTCTAATGAGGTGGATGAAACTGGAGCCTATTATATAGAGTGAAGTCAGTCAGAAAGAGAAACCCCAATACAGTATATTAACGCATATATGTGGAATTTAGGAAAATGGTAATGATAACCTTATATGCAAGTCAGCAAAAGAGACACAGAGGTAAAGAACAGACTTTTGGACTCTGTGGCAGAAGGCGAGGGTGGGATAATTTGAGAGAATAGCATTGAAACATGTATATTACAATATGTAAAATAGATGACCAGTGCAAGTTCGATGCATGAAGCAGGGCACTCAAAGCCAGTCCTCTGGGAAAACCCAGAGGGATGGGGTGGGGAGGGAGGTGGGAGGGGGTTTCAGGATGAGGAGGACACATGTATACCCATGGCTGATTCATGTCGATGTATGGCAAAAACCACCACAATGTTGTAATTAGCCTCCAATTAAAGTAAATAAATAAAAATTTTTAAATCCCATGAGGAAATTTCTTGACTGATTATTGTTACTGTTGTTTAGTTGCTAAGCCTTGTCCAACTCTTTTGCGACCCCATGTAGTGTAGCCTGTCAGGCTCCTCTGCCATGGGATTTCTCAGGCAAGAATATTGGAGTGAGTGGCCATTTCCTTCTCCAGGGGATCTTCCCGATACACAGATCGAACCTACATCTCATTGACAAGCAGATATCTTTTTTTACCACTGTGCGTACAAAGGGAAGATCATTTCAATCAACTGTGTGGCCTCTGATTCTGCTGGTGGAAATGCTTTGAGGATAGTTGGAAGCACAGATGTGGAGCAACCATGGCCAAGAATAGCACTGAGAAGATAGTGTTGTCCTTCCTTTAAAAAAAAAAAAAAAACAACCTCTGAAGCTTTGAAAGGGTCTGAAAAAGTAAGAATGGCACTAGGCAGGAGGTGAGCATGAAGGTGACTAGGCAGGACCAGACTGTGATGATGACCCCATGCAATAGTGTCAGAAGCTAGAAAGCAGAGGCACTCATACACGGATTAAAGCGTCCTTTTCCTCCTTTGAGAGTTATTAGAAATAGCCTGAGTTTTTGGATGAGAAAAGCAATTCAAAGAGAAGAAGCAAAATGAAAGAGGGAAGCCAGAGTCATGCTCAGCAAAATGTTTAACCATTAAAATATGACTTAATTGCAACCCAGGTTATTAAGCAACTCATGCAGTTATGAGGACAAAAAAGGCATATTTATAATCACCTACTCCCATGCTTTGAATACTGATTATGCACATTGTTTTGCACTGTTCCTGATGTATGGTAACTGTGATCAGTAAATTATTATTAATACTAGTATATTGTTGGTCAAGTAGTTATGAATGTACTGTCCTGGTAGAATATTAAGTAATGATGCCACGGTCATCAGCACGGTCATTAGAATCTCCTTCCTTAAGTGAACTCTGACCAGGGCATGAAGAGCTATTGTTTGTGATACAGAAGGAAACGCTGCTACAAAAGCCGTCGTCACAGCAAGTGGTGACCATCCTTATGGCTGAGACCTTGATGAAAAAGGAGAGGCACGCTCCTCACCCTCTAGGGATAGTTATTAACCAGATTCCCAAGTAGCAGCAGAAGATGGCTTTGTCTAACTTAATTTTTTACCCTCCACACAAGCCCAATTCTGGGAGATTCTGCCAAGGGAAAAACTAATTCCGTGTAGATAGGGGCAATCTGATAAATCTCTAGGTTTTGAAGGGGAGCCTTCATCCTTGTAGAGGCTCCCCCTCCTCTACAAGGAATTTAGAAAGATGGTAATGATAACCTTATATGCAAGTCAGCAAAAGAGACACAGAGGTAAAGAATAGACTGTTGGACTCTGTGGGATAAGGCGAGGGTGGGATAATTTGAGAGAATAGCATTGAAACATGTATATTACAATATGTAAAATAGATGACCTCCCACTCCCCCTCCTCCTTTTTCTCATCTGCCTTCTCTGTCTCACCATCTTCCTCCTCCTTGACTTCTCTGCATCCAAAACACAAACCCCATATTTCTTCATATTCCCATCTATATGACCTTGGGAACGTTTCCCCATCCCACAGATGTTCCACCTACAGTGGCTCTGTGGTTAAGGAGTTTTGGGAAACTCAGGATCCCAAATAACTATCCTTCCTAGAAATTCACAGTGCAACTCACCATGTGGAAAATGCTGAGAAATCCTGTGGTGAAGTCACCCTTTAACTCTGGTTAGCCAGGGCTTCCTCATCTTCTTTGCTCACAAATGTAATCATATTTTTTTTTGCAATACTTATTAATAACCATGGAGAAGGAAATGGCAACCCACTCCAGTATTCTTGCCTGGGAAATCCCATGGGCTAAAGAGTCTGGCGGCTTACAGTCCATGGGGTGGCAAGAGTCGGACGTGACTTAGCGACTAAACTATTACCACGTTATTATCCCTCATTATTAGACTCCAAGGGATTTGGATCAGGGCATTCCAGGAAGAGGGGGGAAGTGAAAGGGGACAGCAGTGTGAAACCATTTTGTTTGATGGTGTGTGGTAGGAGGAGGGCTGGGGGAAAATATTAATGAGTTGTATATGCCTCATGTTTATAGAAAAGAAGAGAGTGCAAAGGAGGACCTAATCCTCAGGAATCAGTTTCATGAAGGCATCTACAAAGGCTACTCTGAAAGCAAGTAGGGAGGAAAGGTGGAAGGAAATTACATTGTCCCAGCTCCCTACTAAGTTTCATCTGTGTCTTTATCATGAAGGTGAATTGAAAGACTGTGACTGATGTACGTGGCAGTGAAATTAGAGAGGAGAACTAAGTTGTAAGCTAGATATTGGAATTTTATTCTCTTCGGTGCTTTTCAGCTTTTGTCTCATCATGGTGCACATAGAAAATTAGAGCATATTTTATTTACTATGGCTGCTGCTGCTGCCAAGTCATGTCAGTCATGTCTGACTCTGTGCAACCCCATAGATGTCAGCCCACCAGGCTCCCCAGCCCCTGGGATTCTCCAGGCAAGAACACAGGAGTGGGTTGCCATTTCCTTCTCCAATGCATGAAAGTGAAATCACTCAGTCGTGTCCGACTCTTCACGACCCCATGGACCGCAGCCTACCAGGCTCCTCCATCAGTGGGATTTTCCAGGCAAGAGTACTGGAGTGGGATTTCCTATGGCACAATGGAGTAAATGGAAAAGGATGCCTACTCCCGGGATGGAGGGACTGTATAAGTCCTTTGTGACACAGCAATGTGCCCTGATGCTGTTGGAAAGTTCTGTTCTAGGTAATGGGAAGTAATATAAGAGTTTTAGGTAGGTAGATGACCTGGTTAGGTTTGCATAAAGAGATAACCTCAGTGGGCTTTAACCAAGATCCAGAAAGAGATCAGAAGCAGCTGTTGTTCTAGTTGCACAAATCTGACTTGCTTCCCCCACGACAGGATCTTTCACATACATTTCCTTCCATCTAGAAATGTTCCCTCTATCATCCCAGGTCTTCACTTGTTTTTGTCTACTCATCCTTCTGAGCACAACTGAAACATCACTTTTCAAAGGAAGCTGTCCCTCCTTCCTCAAAGTCAGGTCTTCTTTATCACATCTTCATATATATTTTCCTCCATGCCACTAAATTTAATTTACACAGCCAACTCCTAACTAGACTATGTATTTGGAACATTGCTTCCCCACCTGGTAAGGCCTCCCATCTCCATATGCTCAAATCATAGCCATCCTTCCAGGTCTATTTGGAATTCTCTTTCCCACCAGTCTCCCGACCTGGAAATATTGTTACCCTTCTTCTCTCAGTTCAGTTCAGTTCAGTTGCTGAGTCGTGTCCAACTCTTTGCAACCCCATGAACTGGAGCATGCCAAGCTTCCCTGTCCATCACCAACTCCCAGAGCTTACTCAAGCTCATGTCCATCAAGCTGGTGATGCCATGCAACCATCTCATCCTCTGTTGTTCCCTACTCCTCCTGCCTTCGATCTTTTCTAGCATCAGGGTCTTTTCCAATGAGTCAGTTCTTCGCATCAGGTGGCCAAAGGATTGGAGTTTCAGCTTCAGCATCAGTCCTTCCAGTGAATATTCAGAACTGATTTCCTTTAGGATGGACTGGTTGAATCTCCTTGCAGTCCAAGGGACTCTCAGAAGTCTTCTCTAACACCACAGTTCAAAAGCATCCATTCTTTAGCACTCAGCTTTCTTCATAGTCCAACACTCACATCCATACATGACTACTGGAAAAATCATAGCTTTGACTAGACAGCGTTTTTTTTGACAAAGTAATGTCTCTGCTTTTTTAATATTCTGTCTAGGTTGGTCATGGCTTTTCTTCCAAGGAGCAAGCGTCTTTTAATTTCATGGCTACAGTCACCATCTGCAGTGGTTTTGGAGCCTCCCAAAATAAAGTCTGTCACTGTTTCCATTGTTTCCCCATCTATTTGCCATGAAGTGATGGGACTCGATGCCATGATCTTAGTTTTCTGAATGTTGAGTTTTAAGCCAACTTTTTCTTTCTTTAAGCCAACTCTCCTCTTTCACTTTCATCAAGAGGCTCTTTAGTTCTTCTTCACTTTCTGCCATAAGGGTGGTATCATCTGCGTATCTGAGGTTATTGATATTTCTTCCAGCAATCTTGATTCCAGCTTGTGCTTCATCCAGCCTGGCATTTCACATGATGTACTCTGCATATAAGTTGAATAAGCAGGGTGGCAATATACAGCCTTGATGTACTCCTTTCCTGATTTGGAATTAGTCTATTGTTCCATGTCCAGTTCTAACTGTTGCTTCTTGACCTGCATACAGATTTCTCAGGAGGCAGGTCAGGTGGTCTGGTATTCCCATCTCTTTCAGAATTTTTCATAGTTTGTTGTGATCCACACAGTCAAAGGCTTTGGCATAGTCAATAAAGCAGAAATAGATGTTTTTCTGGAACTCTCGCTTTTTTGATGATCCAGTGGATGTTGGCAATTTGATCTCTGGTTCCTCTGCCTTTTCTAAATACAGCTTGAACATCTGGAAGTTCACGGTTCACATACTGTTGAAGCCTGGCTTCAAGAATTTCGAGCATTACTTTGCTAGTGTGTGAGATGAGTGCAGTTGTACGGTAGTTTGAGCTTTCTTTGGCATTAGCTTTCTTTGGGACTGGAATGAAAACTGACCTTTTCCAGTCCTGTGGTCACTGCCGAGTTTTCCAAATTTGTTTTCGTGTTGAATGCAGGACTTTCACAGCATCATCTTTTAGGATTTGAAAGAGCTCAACTGGAATTCCATCACCTCCGCTAGCTTTGTTTTTAGTGATGCTTCTTCTCTAATCACCTCTAAATATGGTTTCTGGACATCTCTGATTGCTTTGTAGAACAGACATCAGAGAAATTCTTGCCTACTCCTAGTTGTTTTCTGGAACTTGCTCTGCTTGTCTTCTAGCTCCAGTCACATAGTTACTGTGGGACCTGCCATGTGACATGAGTGTGACTCTACCCAAGACTCTAGCTCTAGGGGTGAGAAAGGCATATACTTGAACTTTGGGCCAATGAGACCTTACTTTGGGATTTTTAGAAAGAGTTCTTTCAACCTGTCTCATTATCTGAAGCGCCAAGATGTATGACTCTGGAGCTCTTAAGGGCTATAGTTTTGCTTTGTGTAAATCACGGGCTTCCAGTAAAAGAGAAGAATGAAGGCGTACACAGAGAGAAACAGTGACAAGATAATATCCCATCAGTATTGGAGTCTCTGGTTCCAGTAGTTCCTGGGCTCCAACTATATCCAACATTTGCCTAGCCTTGGAGCTGTGAGATACCTATGGCTGCGTGTTAAATGGCTTCAGTCATGTCCGACTCTTAGAGAACCTATGGACTATAGCCCACCAGGCTTCTCTGTCCATGAGATTCACCAGGCAAGAATACTGGAGTGGGTTGCCATGCCCTCCTCCAGGAGATCTTCCCGACCTAGGAATCTAACACATGTCTCTTGTGCCTCCTGCATGGACAGAAGGGTTCTTTACACTAGCACCACTTGGGAAGATACTTCCAATAATTCTCTCATTTTGTCACCCAGAATATAAACTAATTAATACATCGTGATCTCTTTTGAGAGCTCCCTGAGATGGGATTGCTTGAATTCAGGACAACCAGGATAGAGAATGTTAAACTGCAATGAAGCGTCTCATATTTTAACATATAGTTTCTAAAATATGTTTATCTGAAGTCTCCACTGGGAGAGAGCACGATATAATGGGAAGATTATGTGCTTTGGAGTCAGACTTGGATTTGAGGCCAACTCTATATTTACTAGTAGAAATTGTTACTCTAGACAGTTGACTGCACTACTCTGAGGCTCGTCAAATGAAGACAGCAGTACCCACATTAAAGAGTTATTATCACATGGTGTAATGAATAATGCATTAAAGGACTTGGCATAGAATCTGGTTCAGCATAGGTACTTGGCATTCCACATTTCACTGAGTCAAAGATGATATCAGACGTAGTAGGTATCATGATTTGGGGTATCACTGAAAAAGGAAAACCCAGTTAATCTGTGACATACCATTGATGATATAAGGCATTCTGATTTTAAAACTTTGAAATTATAAAAATAAATTCATCTTAGAATTGATGAAATGCAGTATATTTATTGGGCACAGATGATATGAGCAATAATGTTAGGCACTGGTGATATGAGTGAACAAGACTGATATAGCCCCTCAAGATGCTGGAGTCTAATAATTAATACAATTCAGATTTTCAAAAGGACTCACAATAACCTTACATGGTAAATTCCTGGCTTTCAAAACTGCCTAGGACCAAGAAGTAAAGCAGGAGAGAAATACTAGACTTTAATCCTCTTATATGTTGTTAGATCCTATAGCAGTTATATTTTCATGCTCTGCATACAATCCAAAACAAATTGTCTGCTTACAATTAAAATCCTGCTGAGTTTCCAAGAGCCCGGCCCCCAGGGAGCTATTTGAACACCATGTCTTATCCACAATGACGCAATTCTACTTTTAAGGGACAATTAAGGGGTTTCCTTGTAAGTCAGGCCAGACTTTCCCCAAAATACATGAAGGAAGTGCCTAGAAAAGAAAATGTTTGAGGCTTGTTTTCATACTGTCATTTAAGAAAAACAATTTCCAAAAAGGACTGGATTAAAAAAAAATTAAATTTGGAAGGCTTGTACTTTTATAGCCCTTTGCAGCCTTTTAGTAGAACAGAACATAGTCCCTTAGGAAACTTAATATAACAGTAACCAAATGTCCTTGTTAAGCAGCCATTTATTGGTCTATTAAATCTGATCTGAACTGTGATATTTTGCGGTAAATCTCTTCAACATAAATTGCTTAAGATGGGCTTCTTTAGGCATCTACCCCACTGGAGATGGCTTCAGCATCATCCCAGAAAAGACAGATGTATTTGCATCTTCCTGGAGAACTCTTCCAATAGGGGAGATCTAAAAAGAATATTTTCTTTGTCTCTGTTGCTTAGGAAGAGTTAAAAATGGTTTTAGAGATCATTCAGCCCAATTTTACAGATGAGATGGAGACCAACAATTAATTATTCATTACAGGCTAGGTGCTATCTTAAACCCTGAGGTTGGAGGATAAATAAGATATTTTCTCTGTCCTCAAGGCACTCGGCATCCAGTGGGGATAAGAGATCAGTAAATAGAGCAAGGTAAGTGCCAGGCAACCGAGTGAGCCCCCCAAATGAGGCGGGCAGTTGGGAGAGGAGAAGAAAATAAGGAGCCAGGATTCATTCAGAGAGTTTAAATGTAGAGACTGTAATGAATAGTCTTAGAGAGTGACGAGAACAAACAAAGGACTTGGGGGCACCTGGAGAATAGACTCAATGAGAAGCTAGCATCTCTTCCAGGGCCAGAGGACAGGAGGTAGAGATAGTGTATTACAGTCTGGTAAGAACTGGATCCTTGGAGAGCAGCCTTTCAGCAGGGGCTTCAGCCACAGAGTCACAACAGCTGCCAGAGAAAAGGCACCAAAGCCAGGAAAAAATGCCCCAGCCTCTCTCTGCTCAGTTTCCTAATTTTCCATTGGTGCTTCCTATTGTCTGAATCCAGTGGAAGCCAGATCACAAATGTGATGTAACCTGACAGAGTCAGCCTCCTGAAGCATAGAGGAGGGCAAAGTAGAGCAGAAAATAGGTCCTGGGAGAGGGTAAATTGAGACTAACCAACACATCTGGCATTCAAGGTTTCTTCCATGTATCTGTACATGTGCATACACACACATTATTCATTCGTTTAGCAAATAATTTGAAGTACCTACTATGAAATAATAGAGATAAAATCTGCTGAAGACAGTTTACTTAACTATGGAGATGAAAAGGTAAACTAAATAAATACCGTTTTACCCTATGGGCTTTCTATCTAGTGAAAAAAAAAGACAAAATAAATAATTCATAAAGCTTAATGACTATTATGTTAAAGAGAGGTCAGGGGGCTTTGGGAGTATAATGAGTGGGAAAGTAGCTAATCAAATCTGGGCCCATAGAAGATTCCCCTGAGAAAGTGACCTTTAGATTGAGATCTGGAGATGAATAGAAGAAGTCAGCCACCTAGAGGAGTGAGTTCCAGAGAGAGGAGTGTTCCTTGTGGAAAGAGTGCAAAGGCCCAGAGGCAACAGTGGGCATCAAGTTCAAGGGTCTGAAAGACGTTCAACATTCTTAGACCTTGGAGCATGAGGTGTTGAAAGATGAGACTGAAGTGACGATCACAACCAGATTGTTTGAGGCTACATGTTTCCAGATTTTGATCCTAAAGGCAATGAGGAATTATCTGAAAGCTTTAATTAGGTTTTCTCCACGTTCAAAGGGTCGCTCAGGATGTACGTTTCTGTTGGCCATCCCGACTTATGGGGACATGGGCACGGGTATGCTCAAGAGATGAGTCCTAAGGACAGTAGGAGCCACTCACTGATAACAATTAAGAATGTTGTTTCAAGTGGAGGAAAGAGTATATCCAAAGGCTCAGGGACAGAGCAGAGCAGAATCCAGGAACATTAAGTCATTTCTACTGATGGAATATTGACAATGAGCGAGGAAGTTGGTGAAGTGGTGGGGCAGGTTAGAGATGACTGAGTTATTCCCTTTGTCCCGTGCGCCCTGAATTTCAAGGCCTTCAACCCTCTTACTGCCACTGGTGCTTATGCTTTCATCTCTTACATGGTCAATACCTGGTACTGGAATTGCTGAGCCCAGGAGTAGACATATGTTTCATTTTTAATAAAAGTTCTCAAGTTCTCTCTCTCTTTCTTGTGCTAATTCCTGTGTCTAGAATCCTCTTTCCACCATCTGTTGAAGAAAGCTGCTTGATAGCAGCTGCAGAAACTGAATATCAAGAGTGCCAGGGCAAGACAAGAGGATGGCCAGCAGGCAGTAGCCAATTTGGAGCAGGACTGGGGAGGCAAGTCAACAGGAAGAGGACCTGCAATGCAGAACAAGTACCAAAAGCGCTGATGGTAATTTCAAGATGGAATCTTGGAAACATGGAGCTTCTGAGAGCAAGTTCGTTTCGGATCACCACATCCAGTCAGCTTCTTCAGCGTGGTTTTGTACTCGCTTAGCTTCCCTGGTGGCTCAGACGATAAAGCGTCTGCCTGCAATGCAGGAGTCCTGGGTTGGATCCCTGGGTTGGGAAGATCCCCTGGAGAAGGAAATGGCAACCCACTCCAGTATCCTTGCCTGGAAAATCCCATGGTCAGAGGAGTTTGACAAGTTAAAGTCCATGGGGTTGCAAAGAGTAGGACACAACTAAGCAACTTCACTCACTCACTCACTCAACCACTCACTCAAAGCTGCAAGTCTCAGTACTTGTTGCCTAACCACCCAGCTGTGTTCTTTCCTTTGAACCGGCTGTGACACCTGAACATAGTTTTCTTCATTAAGTGGTGTGACAGGCCCTGTTGTAGTCTGGTGAATGGAATGTAAACTGGTACAACCATTTCAAAGAAATTGCGTGACGTGTATGGCAGACCTTTCATATGTCAATATTCTTTAATCCAGGGATTTCCCTAATGATAATAGGTAATTGTGCCTTGCTTTGTTGCTCAGTCGCGTCTGACTCTATGTGCCCCCTGGCTCCTCTGTCCATGGCAATTCTCCAGGCAAGAGTACTGAAGTGGGTTGCCATGTCCTCCTCCAGGGGCTCTTCCCTACCCAGGGGTTGAACCCAGGTCTCCCACATTGCAGATTCTTTACCATCTGAGCCACCAGGGAAGCCCTAATAGGTAATTATTAATCATTAATTTTATGTGTCAACTTGACTGGGCCAGAGGGTGCCCAGATATTTGGACAAGCATTCTGGGTATTTCTGTGAGTATGTTTTTGGATGAGGCTCACGTTTAACTTGACGGATTAAGTAAAGTAGGTTTTCCTTGCTAATGCAGTGAGCCTCATTCAATCAGTTGAAGGCCTGCATGGAACAAAAGGCTGAGGACTTCCTGCCTGACTGCTGTTAGCAGGGGCATTGCATTTTTCCTGCCTTTGGACTCAAACTAAAGAAGCATCTACTCTTACTGGGTCTCAAGCCTGTTGGTGTTCAGGCTGTAACGGCACCATTGGCTCTCCTGGGGCTCCAGCTTGCTGACTGCAGATCTTGGAGTTGGCAGCTACCATAATTGCATGAGCCAGTTCCTTTTAAAAAAAAATAAAAAGGAAAATGAAAAAAAAAGTCAATCAGTGTTCTATTGGTTCTGCTTCTCTGAAGAATTCAGATGCAATTATCAAATACTTAGTATTACAGGCAATGTTTTAACTGAATTACATATTAGAACAGTTACATCTCATTAAACCATATGCGATAGATACTATTATTATTGCTATCTTATTGGTGAGGAAAAAGGTAAGGAAATTGAGCAGATATACCATGCCCACACTTGCACATCTGGTAATTTGCAGAGCAAGAGTTTAAACTGAGGCAGTCTGACTTCAGAGCGGGCACGCTTAGCACCATGCTTCATGGCCTTTCCAATTTATGTAGATAGGTGTATGGGTTAAGATGTACACGCAAAAATATACAGTAGCATATTATTTATCCTAGGGAATATTTTGGTACTTTTTAAATATATAATTGACTTACAGTATTGCAAAATCTTAAGTGTTTAGTTCAATCCACTTTTTCGTACAAACATAGATGGTGTGTCTGCCACTCACATCAAGCTATAGAACATTCCTCTATTCCAGTGGTCTCCTGCTTCCCTCTTCCTCTTTAATAACCCATACCCAGAGGTAATCACTACCCAGCTTCCATGTACATAGACTGATTTTGCCTATTCAACAACTTCATATAGATAGAACCATATAGTAAGTGCCTTCTGTGATTCTTTCATTATGCTTAATGTTTGTAAAGTTCATCCATTTTTGTGAATATAAATGGGAAATGGTAGCTCACTCCATTACTCTTGCCTGGAAAATTCCATGGATGGAGAAGCCTGGTAGGCTACAGTCTATGGGGTCACGAAGAGTTGGACACGACTGAGTGACTTCACTTTCTTTTTTTCCTGTTACTGTTTCCAATTACATTGTACACATTTTTCACAGTGTTTCACATCCATCCTCCTGTTGATGGACAATCATGTTGTTTTTCCAGTTTGGGTCCATTATGAATGAAGTTTCTATATATATTTTTGTATATGTCTTTAGTGTATACATGGGCTTCCCTCATAGCTCAGTTGGTAAAGAATCTGCCTGTAATGCAGGAGACCCCAGTTCGACTCCTGGGTTGGAAAGATCCCCTGGAGAAGGGATAGGCTATCCACTCCAGTATTCTTGGGCTTCCCTTGTGGCTCAGCTGGGAAAGAATCTGCCTGCAATGTGGGCGACCTGCTTTTGATCCCTGGGTTGGGAAGATCCCCTGGAGAAGGGAAAGGCTACCCACTCCAGTGTTCTTGGGCTTCCCTTGTGGCTCAGCTGGGAAAGAATCTGCCTGCAATGTGGGTGACCTGCTTTTGATCCCTGGGTTGGGAAGATCCCCTGGAGAAGGGAAAGGCTACCCACTTTAGTATTCTGGCCTGGAGAATTCCATGGACTGTATAGTTCATGGGGTCGCAAAGAGTCAAACATAAATGAGCGACTTTCATTTCACTTAGTGTATATGTATTTTCATCCATATCCTGCATCTTGGTTTTCACTGATACTGAAAACCAGTTTTCCAAGTGCCTAAACTAGTTTACAATGATACCATTAATGTATGACAGTTCCAGTTGTTCCATATCCTTGATTACCCTTGATACAGCTAGTCATTAACTTTAGCCATTTTGGTGGTTTTATGGTGGCATCTCATTGTGGTTTTATCTTCCCTTATGACTAATGAAATCAAATACTTCTTAATGTTCTTACTATTTGAATAGGATTTTTGGTGCAGTATTCCAAGTATTTTTGCCTTCAAAAAATCAGGTTGTCTGTGTTTTTTTTAAATTCATTTTTGAAAGTTCTTTATATATTGTGAGAATGTGTTCTATTTGTTGGATTTGTGTTATAAATAATAGCTTCCAGTCAAACTATGGCTTACTTAATCACTTTTTGATAAACAGAAATTCTTAACATTAGTATAATCCATTTAATCATTTTTATAGCAAGTTCTTTTGCATCCTATTTATTTTGTGTCCTTTAATATGTATTAAAGTCAGGATATTATTCTTCTATATTTTATGCTATATTTTATGCCTGATTGTTTCAGCCTTTACATTGAGATTTTTAATCCACTTTGAATTAGTTTTTGTGCATCCTTTGAGGTTGAGATCAAGGACCAAAGTTCAAAAAATGAACCATAAGGATAGTCAATTTGCCTTGCACCACTTGTGGAAAACTTGCCTTTTTCCTACTGAACTTCAGGGTTGTAAATCAAGTGCCCCTATATGTGGGGATCTATTTCTGGATTCTATATTCTGTTACATTGATCTACTTTTCTAACTTAGCACCAGTGCTATGCTGGCTTAATTACTGTAGTTTTATAATAAGCCATGAAGTCTGTTGAGATCCTTCAGTTTTGTTCTTTATTAAAAAAGATTACTTTGATAGATATATTTTTTGATGTCCAATAATAAAGAAATAAGTTATAGCACTCCTATAAAAATGCAGTAGTATGCATCCATAAAAGTCAAGTTTATAAAATTTTAAATGATGTGGGAAAACACATAGGAAATAATATTGAGTCAACAGAGAAGGACATAAACTTGGAAAACCTATATGATCTCAATTATGTAAATGGAAAATACATTAAAAGAGGATGAAAAGTAAATAGGCCAGCATGGAAACCATGGCTGTCTCTTCAAAGTGAAGTTTTAGATATCTGTTTCTGTTTTCTTGTTTGATCTCAGACCCATTCACTTTTGTAATCTTGATCGTAGTATAAAGAGCCAAGCCTTGCAAACTACATTTCTCATAATCACACATTCTTGCTTGCTGTCACTCTGTTAGGATTGGCCAATGGAAGGCACTAGACAGAGGTGCTGGAGAAGACAATGGCACCCCACTCCAGTACTCTTGCCTGGAAAATCCCATGGATGGAGAAGCCTGGTAGGCTGCAGTCCGTGGGGGTCGCCGAGGGTCGGACACGACTGAGCGACTTCACTTTCACTTTTCACTTTCATGCGTTGGAGAAGGAAATGGCAACCCACTCCAGTGTTCTTGCCTGGAGAATCCCAGGGACGGGGAGCCTGGTGGGCTGCCATCTATGAGGTCACACAGAGTCAGACACGACTGAAGTGACTTAGCAGCAGACAGGGGTGGGGGTGGGAGGGAGAGAGAAGACAGGGCATTTCTCTGCCCCTCTTCCGTCTCAGGCAGAATTTCCAGGTGGCAATGATTCCATGATTATTTCATCTCCCCCTGGCAACCCCTCCCTCTCTGCGGCCCTGCTTCTCAGTCTGATCCCATTTTTTTCCTTCGTCCTGCTATCCTTAAGGGTGACAGTGGGTTTCTGCTAATTTCTGGGTTGCTCCTCTATCCACTGTTTGTACCTTTAGTTCTCCCAAGACACATAAAATGAGTTTCTCCTATTAAATTTCCTCTATTGAATTACTTGGCCTAGCTTCTGTTTTTCTAACTGGACCATGACTGACCTGGTAATTATTATTTTCTTAATGGTATTATTTTACATTTTTAGAAATTTGCTCAGCTGTGCATAGATGGCTATCATAATTTTTTTCTTCCAGTTTTTACCCAAGATGCTAGAGAGGGAATCAAACCTTTGGGCAATTTAAAAATTATTGAGGGTCTACTGTGGGCCAGGTACAAAGCTATCAATGAATTGGCCACAAATGATGGTGCTAGGTGCTATGGATACAAAAGCTACAAAAGATGCTACACTTGGACTGACTTGCTGCTAAAACTCTTCTGATACAATTTTCTTTGTTTCTCACTTCTATAATCACAATAAGTAGAAAGTGCATCACATAGGAAATGAAACAGAATAAACGCATTTTTTTGAACAGAAAGGATAAACCTGATTTGTTTGGATCTTGGAATCATGTAGAAAGGGCAAGCTTGATGTGTTAATTCTTGGGAAGGAGTAATCTGGACTACAGAGAAAGGGATTGTGAGGGAGAATGTGAGTCTGGAGTGTTTTTTCTGCATCAGCTGAGTTCTCCTGAGCGTTGAGCTAGAGACGGGCAGTGCCTTCTTCCCATTATGTCTTTCTGCTTATATCTTAACTATCCTGTCAACATAAACCCCATAGTGTCGTCATTTCGTTTATTTGTTTCTCAGAAGCTGGGGAAAGATAAACTGAACTCTACAGACCCTCTTCAGACTCTCATCAGAAAAGCAGGCTCTGGAGGCAAGCAGTGGCCAGGTGGGTATTCCATCAGGGGTGGAGTCATATGGTGTCTCTCCACTCTCCACGCTGTACATCTCTGGCAGGACCTTAGGACTCAGTCTCTCCCTTTCAAAAGCACTTACACTCAGAGTGACTATGTGTGTGTGTTAGTAGCTTCAGTCGTGTCCAACTCTTTGCAGCTCCATGGACTGTAGCCCATCAGGCTCCTCTGTCCATGGGATTTCCCGGGCAAGAATACTGGAGTGGGCTTCCATCTCCTCCAGGGAATCTTCACGACCCAGGGATCAAACCTGGGTCTCTGCACTGCAGGCAGATTCTCTACTGCCTGAGCCACAGGGTGATGTCTAAAGAACCTGGGATTTGGACTCAGAATCCCTGAGTCTTGGTTGAGGCTCTTTAATTCTCTCTCTCTCTCTGATACAAACAACGAGTATGTCATTTATTCTGTGAACCATAGTTCCTCCATCACTACAGTTGGGGATAATAACACTCACCTAACAAGGCAATTTGTAAATCAAATCTGCTGCTTTCCATGATTTAATAGCTCCTTATGTCCCTGTGGTGGCGGTGGCTTCCCTGGTGGCTCAGGTGGTAAAGAATCTGCCTGCAATGCAGGAGACCTGGGTTTGATCCCTGGGTTAGGAAGATCCCCTGAAGAAGGGAACTGGCTACCCTCTCCAATATTCTGGCCTGGAGAATTCCATGGACTACATAATCCATGGGGTTGCAAAGAGTCGGACACGATTGAGCGACTTTCATTTTCACTTTCCCTTTCTATCTCCTTGTGGAGACAGTCCATGTTCCTTACTATGACATATGAAGCCTTCATCTCACCCTGTACTTGCTGCTCTCTTTTCTTATCACTGTCTTCTGAGTCTTGGTGACTTCCCCATACCTAAAGACTGGCATGTTTCTCTCAGTGATTTCTCACAGCCCTAAATCCTTTACTACATAAACCATTTTCTCGCATGCAAAACCCCTTTCTCTATGGTCTGGATAGCAAACTTCTCCTCTTACTTGAAAACTCACCTCTTACTTCTTGGTTGTCTTCCCTTTGTTTTGCACGCCTAATTAATTACTTCTTTTGGCTAATCCACTTCATCTCTGCAAACCTCCAATAGTAACTGTAACTGTTTATGTGTCTGTCTTCCCTAAAGGACTAGGAGTGCCCATAGTGTATCTGTCTTCCCTAAAGGACCCATGGTGTAAATTTTTGTATTCTCTGGGACAAAACCATTAGTTGTCCCATAGAAAGAGATGAGTAAATATAGACTGAATAAATAAACACAATTTCAAGAGTTGAGAGGTGAAATATTTCTGGTGAGGTGTCAGGAAGTAGCAGAAAGGCTGATGAAGAGGCGAGATGGATTCTGATTCTGGTTTCAAATCATCCAACAACCCCGTCTCTCTGGGTCTTGATTTTCTCATCTTAAAGCAAAAATATGGAACCAGATGACTTTCTTTAAGGTCCCTCTCAGCTCAAGTATCTTCTGCCTGTCCTTCCCTTATGTAACACAGCAGAGATTCTAGCTCTTTAGCTAAAGGATCTCATCTGATGGCAGTTAAAAATAATGAAAAATTAAAGTACAACAAACTTTGATTTGGGGGAAAGATGCTGTATTAGACAAGAAAATCTAGTTTTAAGTGTTATGTCTGCTACTTCCTAAGAACAGTACGATTTTGCTTAGATAAGTCCTTTCTTTCCTGGGAGCTTTATCTTTCTTGTTTGTCATGTGGGATAGAATAAAGGCTCCACAAAATCCATGTTAAAATTAAATTAATACATTTTAAAACTAAAATTCAATTAAAATACAGACATATGGATATGCTCAACATCACATTATGTGAATTTGGAGCCAAAAATCTACACATGTTATCAGTGAGGCAAAATAGAACTACCTTATTAATCAGAGGAAAATTTTTGTTGATGAATTAAAATTACACAATGGCTAGAAATTTTGATCAGTTCTGAAACTTTATTGAAGTTTACAGCTCAATTTTTGTGTATCACCTCTGATGCATTCTATGATGCAGCACAATTGCTTCAGCTTTGGAAGTTAGACTAAATTTTGTAGTCAAAGCCTTTTTTACAATGTTCACCCTGCCAACTGTTCACTGCTCAGCTGCAGCCTTCAATTGCTTCAGCTTTGAAGTTAGACATGAATTAAACTGTCTCCAGCTTCAACATTTGGAGGGAAATTATTCAGTGGTAAATTGTCTCATAAACCCTGATCAAATGTACCATAAAACCAACACAGTGGACAATGTAAGCTGTATAATAATTTCTCAGTGACACTGGATGGAGCATGAGGGCTTCCAGAACTCAAGAGAAGTTGATACATATCTCCTCAAATAAAGCAGTTTTTCTTCTTAACTGTTACTTCACTGAGAATAAGCTGTCAATGGCATATGTCAATATACTTGGATTTGTGTATATGTTAGTTCATGACCCATATGATTCAGGCACCAAAAATATAAAACAGTTTATAATGTTTTCATGATAATGAGGATTGAGAAGCAAATAGTTTTCTTGCACCTTTTCACCCCAGGTTTTTCTCAGAATCCAACAAATGACCTATAGCTAAACTTTCTGGATAATATAGACGATTCAAAGCAGATGCTCAGTTGTCTACATGGGCTGGACCACTCATCACTCCTTGTCCCTATTAAGGGTACTGAGAAGCACCGAGCCAGATGGATTTGGAGTCACAGAGCACCACTCTGCAATTCCTGCCAAGACCGTAGAGTTGTAGGGTGAGGAGAAGGAAATGGCAACCCACTCCAGTGTTCTTGCCTGGAGAATCTCAGGGATGGGGGAGCCTGGTGGGCTACTGTCTATGGAGTCACACAGAGTCAGACATGACTGAAGCAACTTAGCAGCAGCAGCAGCAACAGGGTTCTGGAATGACCTCAGAGAGGACCTGGACTCCAAGGAAAGAGACTAGATGACTTCTTCCCTTATCTCCCACCCAACACAACCTTCCAGAGGAGTGGGAGAGAGAAATGCTATCCAGGGAAGAGGGAAAGGGAAAGATGTGGGAATCATTTTACAGTTTGTCAGAATACAAATTCAGGTGGGACCTCCTTAGCAGTCCTGTGGTAAACACTCTGTGCTTCCAATGCAAAAGGCTCAAATTTGATCCCTGGTTGGAGAACTAAGATGCCACATGCTGCATAGCGTGGCCAAAAAAATAAAGATTGATTTTTTAAGATGTAATTTGTGCAACTAGTCTTTTTAGCAAAATAGCACTGAATGTATTGCTTGGCCAGTACTGCTTTCTATTAGTGATTCTGTTTTCATATACAAAATATGTAATATTATATGATGGTGAAGGGCTCAAACCCTGAGATCAGAGAATTTGGAGCCAAATCCTGATTCTGCTATTTATTAATTCTGTGACTTTGAACAGGTTACAATGACTCAGTGATCTCAATTTTCTCATCTCTAATGGGAGATAATCTGAAAACTTACCCCATAGGGATGTTGTGATGCCTAATGGAATACCACCTATAAGGCACTTACAAGCATGCTCAGCACTTAGACTTTCCCATTGCATGTTAGCTGCTTATTTCTCTGCTTTGTGAGCTTCTCAGGGGCAGAGACTATGGATTCATTCATACAATAAGCAGTTTTCAACCATGTATTATGTGCCAGGAATGGCAAAGATAGGTAACACATCAGTGCCAACAAGGGACTCAGCATCTAGTGAAAACAAATAGGTGCCATTCTACAAATACTATATACCATGTATGTGGGTGATTTTAAGGGACCCCAGTGTTGTAATGAATAATTCTGCTTAAGAGACCTAAGTAAGACTGAGTCTTGAAGTTTGAAAACCATATGCCAGATTAACAAGGCAGAACATTCTAGGGGAATGTATATTTTCTCTGTGTTAGAAACTTAAATGTATCAGTGTGTGTGTGTGTGTGTGTGTGTGTGTGTGTCTGTCTGTCTGTCTGTCTGTCCGTCTGTCTGGGTGTAAATGCATATATATTCAAGATTGAATATATTTCAGTCATGATTATATGTTTGCTGATGTGTCACTTTTTATTCTATGTATTTCATTCAGTTCAGTTCAGTTCATTCGCTCAGTCATGTCCAACTCTTTGCGACCCCATGAATTGCAGCATGCCAGGCCTCCCTGTCCATCACCAACTCCTGGAGTTCACTCAAACTCACGTCCATCGAGTCCGTGATGCCATCCAGCCATCTCATCCTCTGTCGTCCCCTTCTCCTCCTGCCCCCAATCCCTTCCAGCATCAGAGTCTTTTCCAATGAGTCAACTCTTCACATGAAGTGGCCAAAGTATTGGAGTTTCAGCTTTAGCATCAGTCCTTCTGAAGAACACCCAGGGCTGATCTCCTTTAGAATGGACTGGTTGGATCTCCTTGCAGTTCAAGGGACTCTCAAGAGTCTTCTCCAACACCACAGTTCAAAAGCATTAATTCTTCTGTGCTCAGCTTTTATATAGTCCAACTCTCACATCCATACATGACTACCGGAAAAACCATAGCCTTGACTAGTCAGACCTTTGTTGGCAAAATAATGTCTCTGCTTTTTAATATGCTGTCTAGGTTGGTCATAACTTTCCTTCCAAGGAGTAAGCGTCTTTTAATTTCATGGCTGCAGTCACCATCTGCAGTGATTTTGGAGCCCCAAAACATAAAGTCTGAGATATTTCATTAGGTTTTAGGTAAATACAGGTTTATGATTTTTCCATCTTCTTGGCAGAATTCCTTTTAATTATTATTTAGTATTCTTTACTTCACTAATCCCTTTCTCCTTAAATTGTTTTTGGTGTAATTCTAATATTATTGTACCCACTTTATTTGACTCATATGTGACTGTTAACTCTTGTTTCATACACTTAGTTTTGATCTTAGGGCCATTGTGTCCTGGCTATGTCTCTTTGATGAGGCATTTAACAGGATGTCTTAAAAATCCAATGTGATAATCTCTAGCTTTCGGCAGAGGAATGTAATTCACTTATAATCAACTTTATTATTACTTTTTGTATATATTTCTACCATTTTTTTGTAATTTTCATTTCTCATTAGTGATAAATTGCTTTTAGTGGTTCTTGAAGCAAGTATCTATAGGTAATAAATGCTCTAGTTTTTTGTGGGTGGAGAAGGCAATGGCACCCCACTCCAACACTCTTGCCTGGAAAATGCCATGGACAGAGGAGCCTGGTGGGCCGCAGTCCATGGGGTCGCTAAGAGTCAGACACACTGAGCGACTTCACTTTCACTTTTCACTTTCATGCATTGGAGAAGGAAATGGCAACCCACTCCAATGTTCTTGCCTGGAGAATCCCAGGGATGGGGGAGCCTCATGGGCTGCCGTCTGTGGGGTCACACAGAGTCAGACAAGACTGAAGCGACTTGGCAGCAGCAGCAGCATATGTCTTTTTCTTAATCTTTGTTAGATTGAATTGTATCCTCTTCCCCAATTCATATGATAAAGCCCTAAACTCCACTACATCAGAATGTGACTATATTTGGCAATAGGACCTTTAAATGGTTAAGTTAAAATGAGGCTATTAGCATGAGCTCTTATGCAATCTGATTACCCTCTAGGAAGAGAAAATGTAGACATGCAAAAGAGGTACAAGGAGTTTATGTGCCTGGAGGACATGTGAGGACATAGCATGAAGGCAGCCATCTGCAAGCAAAGGAGAGAGGCCTCGGAAGACATCAAATCTGCTGATACCCAGATCTTGGACTTCCAACCTCCAAAACTGTGAGAAAATAAATTTTGACTGTTTAAGTCAATGTGTGGTATTTTACTGTGGCAACCCTAGCAATATACTAATATACCTTTGCTTGATTGTCACACAGGGTATAGAAGTCTAGGTCAGATCTTTCCCCCATCAGCACTTTGTAGGTATCTGTTGAGTTCTGGCAGAGATTGCTGCTGCTGAGTAACCTGCCATCTGCCTCGCTATCATTCTGTGTTAGACAGTCTGTCCGTTTTTTCTAGTAGTTTTGGATATTTTCTTGGTATCCATAATGTTCTGCCCTTTGTGTGTGAATACAGTTCAATTTTTATTTATCTTTAGCCTTCCTTGTGTTTCAAAGTCCAGTGGTCTATCATTCATGCTGTAAAAATTCTCATCCATTATCTTTTCATATACTGCTTCTCCACCCTTGTCTAGAAGAGGGTCAGTAACAAATCACTTGACCCAAATCCTAGTTGCACATTTGTCTGTTTCTTTCGTAGAGCATTATACAAATCATAGCCCCAGACAATGGGTGGTATGACTTTAAGCCTTTCTTCATGGATTGGAGAGTCCTGCCTGAGACTCTAAATTTTAGCTTGTGAGATTCACTCGGTTCCCTGCCACATGTGGTTCTCCTTGCCTCAGAAGCTCAACTACTCAGTGTTGGCTGGCTAGGTGAAGAGCCTAGTAGGCCATACCTTTAGCCCCTGATTATTGCTGTATTTTGGTTCTATTTCTGGACCACAGAGATGCTTATCTTTTTTTCTCAACCACAGTTTTTTTTTTTCTAATTTTTCTTTTGAAATATTTTTGGATTCTCAGAAGAATTTCAGTGATAGTACAAAAAGTAACTGAATAACTTCCACCAGCTTCTCCTAATGTTAACCTCTCATATAACACAGGTTTTTAATGTTTTTTTTCCTTTTTGTAGTTGATCTCTCATTTTTGGGTATTTGGCACTCAGGGACACTGGAAGCATGAACTCATCAAACCATATTGACCAGGAATCTGGCCAAGGAATCTTCCCATTGACTAACCATTTAATCATCCACCCATTCATTCAATAAGTATTTATTAAGCACTTATTTTGTTTCAAATACTATTTTAGGCACAGAAGTTATAGCAGTGATGAAAATGAGCAAAAATTCCTGCTCTGTGTTGTTAAAATGTTAGTATTGGAGACAGAAACTAAAGATAAAAATGGTAAAATATGCAGTGTAATATATTATGGTGAGTAAGTACTAAAGTGAAAAAGCATGGAAAGAGGATAAGAAGTACTGGGGGCAGGTAGGGGTGTTCAGTTCATTTCAGTCACTCAGTCGTGTCTGACTCTTTGCAACCCCATGAATTGCAGCATGCCAGGCCTCCCTGTCCATCACCAACTCCAGAGTTCACTCAAACTCACATCCATCGAGTTGGTGATGCCATCCAGCCATCTCATCCTCTGTCGTCCCCTTCTCCTCCTGCCCCCAATCCCTTCCAGCATCAGAGTCTTTTCCAATGAGTCAACTCTTCACATGAGGTGGCCAAAGTATTGGAGTTTCACCTTTAGCATCATTCCTTCCAAAGAACATCCAGGGCTGATCTCCTTCAGAATGGACTGGTTGGATCTCCTTGCAGTCCAAGGGACTCTCAAGACTCTTCTCCAACACACAGTTCATAAGTATCAATTCTTCGGTGCTCAGCTTTCTTCACAGTCCAACTCTCACATCCATACATGACTACTGGAAAAACCATAGCCTTGACTAGACAGACCTTTGTTGGCAAAGTAATGTCTCTGCTTTTGAATATGCTATCTAGGTTGATCATAACTTTCCTTCCAAGGAGTGTCTTTTAATTTCATAGCTGCAGTCACCATCTGCAGTGATTTTGGAGCCCCCCAAAAATAAAATCTGACACTGTTTCCACTGTTTCATCATCTATTTGCCATGAAGTGATTGGACCAGATGCCATGATCTTCGTTTTCTAAATGTTGAGCTTTAAGCCAACTTTTTCACTCTCCTCTTTCACTTTCATCAAGAGGCTTCAGCATTAAATATAAAGTTTGGGGAAGTCTCCACTGGGAAGGACAATTGAGTGAAGACCCAAAGAGGTGCTGTCATGAGGCATATAGATATCTGGGGGAAGAGATCAGCCCTCAAAATAACCTGAAGAACTAGGCACTAGAGCCCCAAGAAGACTGAAGTTCAGAGGAATTAAGTAACTTGCCCCTGTACAGAAGTAGTAAGTGAGAGAACTGTGATTTGGACCCAGGTCTTCCTGACCCCAGAACTTGTGTTCTTCTCTGGTTGACTAAACACAGATTTACAAAGAGACACACATCCCTTCAAAGGTGCATTCTGGTCCTTTCACTCACATAACTTAGTGCTAAGCCATGGTGTTCTCATAAACCTTTCAAGAAAACCCTAGAAATCTATTTACAGACTGCTTGAGGTTTTTCAACACAGTGTTTTCATTGAACTAGCTGAGCTTCATAAAATATGACTTTGACTTTTCTAGCCATTGGTCTGGAGCTTGAATGGTCATGGCCAGCCTGGAAGGTAGCCAGTGCCTCTGTTTAGGGAAGCTCGTTTGTTAGCTCCTGCACTAATAGGAAAGCTAATAACTCTTCCCAAGATGTTTGTTCTTATGTTCCTAACTTTGGGTACTCATATCATCCACTTCTATCAAAATATATTGGGAAAAATGAGCCCTTATGAGCAAACTCTACTAGCTCTTATGAAGCAGAGAAATAGACAGTTTATATTACAAGAAAGTTTGGATTACAGAGAATCTTGAAGGACAAGAGCACCTATAATTTGTTCTTTAGGAAGGATATAATAATAACAACCTGTTCCCAGGTGGAGGTCTAGTGGAGTCATTTTGTTGTTTGTGAGACTATCCTGGACTGTTTAAATGCAGATGATTCCTGAGCCTAACTTTGATGAATTGGATTCAGGTCTTTCGATGACAAAGAATGTGCTTGTTCATCACTTACCCCTCCTACAAGTAACCATTCTTTGGTCCAGAAGGTCAAATGCAGATCCCTCCTGAGGGAACTAGTGGCTTCTCCAGGGTCAGCCCCAGCCTCCGTCAGGAGTTCTGCCACTCCCTACCCCTTGCTCTTTCCTCCTTACCCTTATCATCTCATGTACACATGCTCTGACCACGCACACTACTTCTTATTTCCTTGAATTTCCCCACCAAGATAGTTTTGATCCAATGAGTCCCTTGGAAAGTTTTTTCTCTCACCCTGCGTATTAAAGTCTTGCGTCTTGTTCATGACCCTATTCAGTCAGGGCTTATATTCCGTAAGTCTTCCTAAATCCTCCAGTTAGAATGAATTCCCCCTTTTCTATGCTTCCATAGTTTGAAAGAAAAAGGAGAGGGAGCAGATAAGAAAGACAGGAATTGGGGAGGAGAAGAGGAAAAAGAGAAGGAGGAGAGAAGATGCAGAAGGTCAGGGAGGGGGAGGGAAAATGGAGAAGAGGAAGGATGGGGAGAGGGGGGAGAGGAAGGAATATCACTAAGATGGATCTTACCATGGCTTGCCCTCAGTAGGTTCAAATGGATAATTTGTATCTTTCCGTCCCTTTGAGGCCCAGCACTGTATTTTCCACTAGAAGATATTCACTAAATTCTTATTGACTCAATAGATGAGGATCATTAGCAATTAGCACATGGATGATTACTGTGAAATAAGTGAAGTTCTGCTCAAGTGCTGGAAATCGTAGGTTTCCTAAGTAGATCAAATAATGTTGCAACAACCTTGCCTATATATTTGTATACTTGGCTAGAAATTCCTTGTTTTTTTATTTTCCTTTTCACATTTAAATTTTACCCTAAACTATGGATCAAATCTAGTTAAATTTTTTGAAAGTCATTGGTAGGTGGGCTCTACACTCTGGCTGAGGTTGTAGAACACACCAGGATTTAGAATAATAAGCATAGATTATCACTACATTATCACTTCCATCCATGGCCAAATTGATAAATCTTTCTTTTACTTTTTTAATTTTTATTGATGTATAGTTGATTTTTTAGGGCTTCCGTGGTGGCTCAGATGGTAAAGAATCTGCCTGCAATGCGGGAAACTTGAGTTCGATCGCTGTGTCAGGAAGATCCTCTGGAGAAGGGAATGGTTACCCACTCCAGTATTCTCGAGGGCTGTTCTTTCTATATATTTTTGTGCCAGTACTATTTTGTTGATTGTAGCTTTGTAGCATAGCCTGAAATTCTTCTTTTCTCAGAATTGCTTTAGCTATTCAGGGTCTTTTGTGGTTCCATACAAATTTAAAAATTATTTGTTCTAGTTCTGTGGAAAATGCCATTAATAATTTCATAGGGATTGCATTAAATCGATAGATTGCCTTGGGTAGTATGGTCATTTTAACAGTATTACTAAATCTTCCTTTTATTGAAACAGTTCTGTTTTCAAAAACAAATGTCTCCTCCCATTTCCTAAAATGTGGGCAATACCTCTCTCAGGTATTGCCTCTTAGATTAGATAAATATATTAAGGACAGTGACACAAAGACTAACTCAATAAGTGCAGAATAAATGGTGTAATTATTATTAGAGTTGTTAACAATGATTCCCTCTTCTAAGTCACTGTCAGTACAAAGCTGTTCTCAGTGGACTCATTTGTTGCCCCTGTACCCAAAAGGTCAGATACCATCCTGGGCATGAGCAAGCCAGGCAAAGCTGTTCTGTGGTTGCCCATGTCTTGAAGGTATCTGACTATTTCTGAACTTGATCAAAGTGATCACCTCTTTCTGCCTTTGGCTCTTTCCTTTCCCAGTTGAGCAAGGACATATAGGCTTTGGTGGTAGCTCTTCCCACCTCTGAGGAGCCCAGCTTATTCTCGATATAGTCCTTCAGAGAAAGTGCAATGATGGCATTCTGGGTATAATCTTTTAACTTGGCATTTCGAAATAATTTCAGACTTATTAAAAAAAGTTTCAAAATTAGAACAAAGAATATCCAAATTTTACTCTAATTCCCCAAATGTTAACTGTCTTCCAAATAGCCATTTTATAACTGTCAAATTTATGAGAGGGACGTTAATACGATGTTTAGTATCTAATTCAGGGACTTAATGCAAAAGTTTCCAGTTGTTCCACAGATGTCTATTTTTCTGGCCTAGTGTCCAAACAGGTTGAATTTTATTGCCATATCTACATGATCTCCTTTAATATAAAATACTTCCTGAGTCATTCTTTGGCTTGATACTTTTGTGGCTCAGCAGTAAAGAATCCACCTGGAATGCAGGAGCCCCAAGAGACAGACTTCAGTCCTTGGGTAGGGAAGATCCCCTGGAGCGAGGCATGGCAACCCACTCTAGTATTCTTGCCTGGAGAATCCCATGGACAGAAGAGCCTGGCAGGATAGAGTCTATAAGATCATAACAAGTTGGACAACACTGAAGCAACCTAACATGCACACACACAGGCACGCACACTAACAAGGAAATTTCCCTCTCATCATTCATTCCTTTTTCCATTTATATATTCAATTATTATTATCAATATGAGCTCATTGACTCTTACTGTAGTCTTTGATTATCATCTATTACATTCACTATTTTGTGGCTAACATTATCCCAGACTTGGCCATCTGGAGCCATTTCAAGTTGGCTCTTGAATCCCTTTGACAGATTCTTACATCTTACATTGTTTTGCCTTCTGAGAGTTGTGTTGAGAATATATTGATATAGATCAGAAAAATAAAACGTCTCTGATCCACCCCCGTGAATTTAAGTGGCTCTGTTGATAACACTGCCCTTCGAAGGACTGTGATTTAGCTGTGCCCAAAGGCTGTTCCATATACCTTGTATGTAAGTATTATTTAGATGGTGTTTGTGTGTACATCTGGTTTTTTCAGCTACTTCTATGTGGTCTGCCATTACTGCCTCTCCATTGGTAGTTTCTTTGAAATCTGACAACACAATTCCCTGTGGCCTCTTGGGCTCTAAACCATGCTCTTCCTGCATCGTTCTTGCACTGGATTCTATTTAATTAACATTTGATTTTGCCTTGCAAGACCCTGATATACATTAGGAGGTCACCATCCAGCCATTTATCTTTTAAAGTAACTGGGCTGGTTATTTTTTTTAAAGTTCCATCAGGTTAAAACAGTTAGCAATTTTTCTCCTTGCAGTGTCCCTTCATCCTGGACCAGACGGATAATAGATCAGTGTAGGTTCAGATGCATTGCGACATTAGTCATCAATTAGGTTTAAACCGGCACTGTAATATATCATTTATCTTGCCTGCCACGGTTCTTCTGAACATTTAATTTTGTAAGGCCTCTTAGGGTTTTTTTTTTTTTTCTTTCTAACTGGCCTTCTGCCTCTCTCCTTTGTCTCCGACATAGTCATCTCCTTAAGGAACAATAAAAATTAGATTTGTTTGACCTGCTCTCAGGGTTTGTTTCAGCAAGATGGATTTTAATAGCTTTGACTGGTTGGGCAGACAGCTTTTATGTAATATTCCAGACATTTACGCACTGTCTTCACTGAGCCCTGAGCAGGTGTGTATATGAGAGGATGTGTCTGGGTGCCGCTAAAGAGCTCCTTACTATTCCTTTCACATCAGATAATCCTTTGGGAAATTGCTTACTCCTAGATACAGTGGGCATCTCATTAAAAGCTCAAGTCATTGGCATCTTGAGTCATTGGCATGTCTTTCTCATCCTAATAATGTTTTTCTAATCTCCTGCATTCAGCAAGTATTGCATTGTTAATGTTAAAAGGATGCACTTTGTTTGATGGGGAGCTTCCTAAATAGATTTGGATTGTAATGGGAGTCTCTCGGTTTTTTTCTAGGTGTGCAACAACACCTTTCTGTGAATATTTTAATTGAGGGATGGGTCAATTTCTCATTGCAAGGTAGATTGAGGTCATGACAAGAGCAAGAGTTTTGAGGCCACACACACTAGGGTTTGAATTATGACCCACTTTATTAAGTGAACTGCTCTGTAATTCGAACTGGTGACCCTATCTTTCTGAGTCTCAGTGTCCATCCGACTAGAATAATGATATTACCTACATCACAATGTGTCACCAGTTTTCAGTGAAATTGTGGAAGACTTGGAGTGTCTGACACAAGATCGGGAATTCTTTTCTTAGCATCACTAAATTTAGCTTTTTCTATGCAGGTAAGGATAATATTTATTCAAGATTCATGCCGTGGATATTTACTGAATATAAACTTGGTACCAACACTCTTCCAGACAGGGGAAGCAGCAGTGAACAAAGCAGTCAAAGATTCAGACCTCCTGGAGGCTAAATTCTAGTGGAGGAGACCAGTATGGACAAGGTGGATAAATAAAATGCATGGGATGTTAGATAGTGCTAAGCACTGCAGAGAAAAAGATGCAGCAGGGTTGTTGAAAAGATTAAATAAGATGACATTTAAATGTTCCTGTCCAGTGTCTGGTGCATAATCAATTGTCCATTAATAGTAGTCATTCATATCAATCATTTATTCATTATTTCACACATTTATTCAATATCTGTTGAAACCACACTTCAAACTAGGCACAGATGTTGTAATTCGGATATACTTCTGGAACTTTTAGGCACTAAATTCTTTTATTCATTCTCACATTTTTTGAACTCCTATGTTACCCAAGGCCTTTGGCTTAGGGCTGGGATCTGGAGATGAATAAAGTAGGTCCTTGTCCTCAAGTTACTCAGAGTCTTATGGATCAAATTGCCAACATCCGCTGGATCATGGAAAAAGCAAGAGAGTTCCAGAAAACATCGATTTCTGCTTTATTGACTATGCCAAAGCCTTTGACTATGTGGATCACAATAAACTGTGGAAAATTCTGAAAGAGATGGGAATACCAGACCACCTAACCTGCCTCCTGAGAAATCTGTATGCAGGTCAGGAAGCAACAGTTAGAACTGGACATGGAACAACAGACTGGTTCCAAATAGGAAAAGGAGTACGTCAAGGCTGTATATTGTCACCCTGCTTATTTCACTTCTATGCAGAGTACATCATGAGAAACGCTGGACTGGAAGAAACACAAGCTGGAATCAAGATTGCTGGGGGAAATATCCATAACCTCAGATATGCAGATGACACCACCCTTATGGAAGAAAGTGAAGAGGAACTAAAAAGCCTCTTGATGAAAGTGAAAGAGGAGAGTGAAAAAGTTGGCTTAAGGCTCAACATTCAGAAAACAAAGATCATGGCATCAGGTCCCATCGCTTCATGGCAAATAGATCGGGAAACAGTGGAAACAGTGTCAGACTTTATTTTTTGGGGCTCCAAAATCACTGCAGATGGTGACTGCAGCCATGAAATTAAAAGATGCTTACTCCTTGGAAGAAGAGTTATGACCAACCTAGACAGTATATTCAAAAGCAGAGACATTACTTTGCCGACTAAGGTCCGTCTAGTCAAGGCTATGGTTTTTCCTGTGGTCATGTATGGATGTGAGAGTTGGACTGTGAAGAAGGCTGAGCGCCGAAGAATTGATGCTTTTGAACTATGGTGTTGGAGAAGACTCTTGAGAGTCCCTTGGACTGCAAGGAGATCTAACCAGTCCATTCTGAAGCAGATCAGCCCTGGGCGCTCTTTAGAAGGAATGATGCTAAACCTGAAACTCCAGTACTTTGGCCACCTCATGAGAAGAGTTGACTCATTGGAAAAGACTCTGATGCTTGGAGGGATTGGGGGCAGGAGGAGAAGGGGATGACAGAGGACGAGATGGCTGGATGGCATCACGGACTCGATGAACGTGAGTCTGAGTGAACTCTGGGAGATGGTGATGGACAGGGAGGCCTGGCGTGCTGCGATTCATGGGGTCGCAAAGAGTCGGACATGACTGAGCGACTGAACTGAACTGAACTGAACTATGAAGCCAAAGAGCTGAGAAGAGAAATTTGGCTGGGGCCTCGAAGGAGTTTGGATTTGGAATGGTACCATAGAAGAAAGGAGGAAAGCAGGTTAAGACTTCTAGCTTTCTGTGATCAGGCTTCTGGTAATACTTACAATTTCTTGATGCTGGTGGTGATGTCCTTCGATGCCCCAAGCTCTTAGACAACCCCCTCCAGCATCTCAGGTCTTTCTCTGAAGCCACCGCTGAAGCTTATCTATATCTCATGAGAGCAGAGCATGGGTGTGAGGTGGAACTCAAGCCCACATGCTCTGCTGTTAGACAACCCTCAGCGTTTTGTTGGAAGAACTATGAATTACAGGCTGAATTGGCATTTCTTGTGCTGGGGAAAGAACATCACTGGAGAAAATAAGTAAAATTAATCAAGAATTTTTACTTTATTTTAGTATATTGACATGACTCAGTTTTCATCTTAACCCTACAAAGAATGTGTTGTTTACATGTGGGCTCTAAAAAATGCAGGGGTTTGATTAAATAAACTTCTGGCTCCAAAAATAATTCTATAAAATGAGTTAATTTAATCCCTTTATTCTCATTCACAGAATGTTCATTTAACTATCCATTTGTTCATTATTTTTTCATTCAACTAGGTTTTTGAGCGTCTTTTCTGCCAGTCACTGTGCTTCAGGAGGTAATACAATAAAACATGGTTCCAGTCTCAAAAAATTGACTCTCTGGAGAGGGTTTTTCAGAGATTTTTTAAATTCTCTTTTACTTTACTAGACATAATAATAATAATAACAGTATAATTCTCCCTCCACATTACTGTATAGAATAATAACCCTGTGAGTGACACAGGACAAGTATTAGCCCCCTTTGTTCCCATTCTAAAGGGAAAGAAATCAAGGCATTGAAAATTCTAGTGAGACTAGCAGAGGCTCATTACACACCAGGGACTAGACTAGCAAGGCTGCTAGTAATACAGTAGTGAACAAGTGATCAACCATCCAGACTTGCCTGACACTGTTTAGTTTTAAAACTGAAAGATCTTGCATCCTAAAACCAGGATGCAGCCAGGGCAGGTGATCCCATAAGTTATCCTATAAAATTGTACCCCCATCACAAGACACTAAGTGTCGTGCCAGGAACGTGAAATGAAGTTCAGTATGACTTTATTGATCTGAATTTAAACAAATGGAAATCATGACAGAAATATTTATTTCCCTAGAGACCTGAAATATGCCTTGTTCTTTTCCTCATGAACCCGCAGTTTAGATAACTACTAAACAGATAGGAGACATCTGCTTCATGGAGAAACCAGTGATAATAGGAGACATTGATATTATGATGTTGCAGAGGACCAATTTAAGCCCCTTCCCTTCACTGTCTTGGGTGTTGAATAAAGAGCACAGGGACCGCAGGCTGTCTTTGAAGGATGTATTACTTAGGGTATCTTTGACAAGTAGTTTTACTTTGGGGGATGGGGGTTGATGGGGAGGCAAAATTCCATGAATGCTATCAGCCATGAATGAATCACTTTACATTCCATAAACTCTACCCTTCTTGAAGCAGAGAGCTTCCTGTCTCTAGTTACTTTTAAAGACAGCCTTATTCAGGTCATTTCATTGAGTGAAGAGAGTGGTGGATTGAGGATCAGGGAAAACTCAGGCCTTTCATATAATTTGAAACCTTAGGCTAGTGCATTTCTCTCCTGAGGTCTCAACATTTCCACCTGGAAAGAGGCACAGACACACCTGCCTTTCTGGAGAGACCAAGAAATAAAGAGGTGCCCCCCCACCCCTTGTAAAATGTCCTGAAATCTTGCTTCATGATTAGACTGTTCAGTTTTAATCAACAAATAATCCTGGCCCTGGTACTAAATCATGGGTTATGCTGGGCAAATCACATATCTTTTCTGATTTATTTCCTTATCTGAAACTTGGGGAATTGCATTCCTATAACAAAATATTGCTGTAAGGATTAGAGACAACATTAAGTATAGCCCCCAGCATAGCACCGAACCCTGGTGAGGTAATAAGATGTTGTGAGACCTTGCGTTGGACCCGAAAGGTGTTATGTTATTACTACATGAAACACCTATTTTCATCAAAATTGTACTCTTGTTTATCCAAAAATTTCTTTTCTGGAACAAATTTTATTGAGCCAGTTTATAATTTTGATTGAATTTCTATACAGCACCATTCACTATTTCTGAGTGTCCTATTTACATTTTATTAGAATCAAATATTTCTTTGTAAATTGTAAACTGAATATTATACTAACCAATCATCATTTTTTTCCATATCATATTGATCTGATAATAGCTTCTGGCATTGCCAGTTTTCTTTTGTAAACATTAATTCTATAAAATTTAGTTTGAAAATCTATTCTTTTACCAGGTTCGATGCATGATACTGGTTGCTTGGGGCTGGTGCACTGAGACGACCCAGAGGGATGGTGTGAGGAGGGAGGAGGGAGGGGGGTTCAGGATGGGGAACACGTGTATACCTCTGGCAGATTCATGTTGATGTATGGCAAAACCAATACAATATTGTAAAGTAATTAACCTCCATTTAAAATAAATAAATTTATATTAAAAAGAAAGAAAATCTATTCTTACTTAAGAAGAGTTGATATTTCTGTTAACTGATAACCAATAATGTTATACTATGTGTGGTTTTATCATTATCAACTGTGTTTTTGCTAGTTATTTTTACCAGTGGTGTTCATTAAGAATTAACCAGCATAAATCAATTATACTTCAATTAAAAAAAAAGAATCGACCAACAATTGAACATAAAAGACTGAGAAAATCAACGGTATCTGTGTTTTCTATTTTAAAAGCAAAGGAGAAAGGACATTAGTATAGCAGAGAGGTCATCCAGTATGATGGGATACCCTGGTGGCTCAGAGGGTAAAGAGTCTGCCTGCAATGCAAGAGACCTGAGTTTGATCCCTGGGTTGGGAAGATCTGCTGCAAATTTGAAAATGGCAACCCATTCCAGTATTCTTGCCTGGAAAATCCCATGGATGGAGGAGCCTAGCGGGCTACAGTCCATAGGGTCGCAAAGAGTCAGACATGACTGAGCAGCTTCACTTTCATTCATGCAGCATGAAGCAGAGTCAAGATGATGGGATCACAGCACCGGACTTCTCTCCTGATCCCCGCCCTCACCCCGCCTCGCCAGGCCTGAGCTCCTGACCTTGGTCTTTGCCTGAGCCCCACCTGAACTGTCCTTATACTTTAAGTATGAAGTATTGGAGCAAAGGGCTACACTGAAGGGCTTTGTAAGGTTGTCAGTTTTCCCATTCACTTCATGCTCACTGCCAGCCTTCTCCCCACTTCACTAGCTCATCTCAGCAGGGCTTGCACCCGGATCTGGAAAAAACTTGTTTTAGCAAAACTCTTGTTTTGAACAAAAATTTATTTTGAGGAGTGAAAGAGATACCATTGATAATGAACTTCAGCTTGATACCCATGGTAGGCCCTTGATATGTAAACTTCATTCCTCTACCCTTGTGTTCTGGTTCCTTCCTTCTTAAGGAGAGAATGTAGCCCAATGAATGGGAATGGGCTCTGAAATCAACTGAGCTGGGTTAGAATGTTCTTCCATTTTTTTCTCTGTATGTTCTTCTATGAGTTATTTGGGTTTTTTGAGCTTCAGTTTCATTAACAATAAAATGGGAGAAAAATATCACTTTTAACATTGTTGTGTAGATTTAATGACAGCGTATGTGAAACAGTTATCTAGACACTGAGAATACGTGATGAACACATGCCCTTGTCTACATACAGTTTAGGGGGAGACCCAGCCTGTCACAAATAAGGATCCAATTGGTAAGTTTTTACAGTCATGATAACTGTAGTGAAAGAGGTGCTATAAGGGCAAATAAGAAAATCTCATCTCATTGAAGGTTGGTTGGGAGCATCAGGGAAGAGGCACACATGATGGTTATGCCATGTTTCCCTCTGTGTGTGTGTGTGTGTGTGTGTCTGTGTGTGTGTGTGTGTGTGTGTGTGTGTGTGTGTGTGTGTAACCAGTGATTACAAGTAAAGTCTTTATAAGCCATTCATAATCTTGAATCCTGGCTTATAAGTGAATTTTAGCAAAGTACTAAATTTCCTAAATCTCAGTTTCTCATCTGTACAATGAGGATCATAACATACTTACCATGTAGAGCTGGCCTGAGGATTGTCCTCCCCTTTCTCCACATCTCTTAACTTTATTGAATGCTTTCTATGTGCTGGGCACCATATACTTAATATGAATAATATCATGAAATTGGGACTATTAATATCCTGAGAAAACTGAGGCAACCAGAAGTTAGGCAACTTGTCCAGAGTCATACACTCATGATAGAGTAAGATATAGTTTCAACCCAAAAATCTGACTCATAAGGCTGTGTACTTTGCATGCACTGATCATATGGAGAGAGAGTCTAATACTTGGGTGTTTTTGCTGTAATTATCATTGGGCTCATTTTCGACAAAAAGAACATAGGAATGTACTTTCCTCTCATCCATTTCCCCAAGACCCCTTGCTCACAATAACTGCTCTGTAAGTGCATCTTGAATAGATGAGTAAGCTGGGCCTGGCAAAGGCAGCTTTGTTTTAGACCAGGTGGGTAGAGGTGGGAAGGGAGTGAAGACCCACACCCCTCCCCAGCACATTCAGAAAGGCTTTCAACACCCTTGATTGCTATGTGCTCTGACAAATGCATAAAATATGGTTCCCTTCCAGCTGTTCACTCCATTCGTTTCTGGAGAGGTGCCAGCCACCTATTTGATCAGCTTTGAGCAGCAGTAAGGTAGTTAAGGCTGAGCAGGGCACAGTCAGTTGATAAAAGGGTAAATATTTTATAAATTGTATAGTAAATAATGTACACATTCAGAGAAACAAGGTGAATCTTTTATAGGTCTCAGTACCTGTTAAGTCTGGAATTAAATGCTGGTGCTGGAAGAAATAAATGCTAGTCTTAAATCTCCCTACCTTACAGAGAGTCAAAGGCTTGCTCTTAAGTCCTGGATAAGAAGTTCTGTCTCTGTTCCCTGCTGCTGAATTGCTCAAATTGTGGTATCTTTCCTCCAAGAAAAAAGGTCCAAGGACTTCCCTAGCAGTTATAAAACCTGATGCTTCCAATGCAGGGGGTATGGGTTCAGTCCCTGATTGGGACCTAAGATCCCATGTCCTGAGTGGTATGGCCAGAAAATTTCAAAAGAAAAGAAGAAAGGTCCATTTCCTTATCCCAATGCCTTATATAAAGATACACACACACACACACACACACGCACACACACACACACACACACACAGACATTTCTTTACCAACATTTATATTTTTATATAATTTTTTGGATTAAGTGTCTACTGTGAGCTGTATTCTTACATGTAGGAGATTTTAGTCCTCACAGAAACTCCAGTGAAATGCACAGAGTAGGTTTATATACATATTTGGAATTTCATTTATGTTTGTTGAGAGCCTGTCTTGTGCCAGGTCCTCTTCTGGGTAATGGGTACCCCAAGTCTGGAGTATAGAGTCTGATGGTAAGAGATAAATAATAAACAAGAGTTTCAGATGGAAATAAACCCAGTGGAAAAAAATGAAACAGAGTGAGAGGAACAGCAAGTGCTGGGGGAGAGGCCTTACTTGTAAGATGGCATTTGACGTTCTCTGGCAGTGTGAATGGTGGCGGTAAGAATGTTCCTATAATTTCACAGTATTGTAGAGAATGTTGTATTGTGTGGGCCACATCAGGACCACGGTATTCATTTCCCTGGCTTCTGGAAGCTGCTGGTGGCTCCCACCTGCACCTCTCCCCTGGAACTGCCCCTCAACAAAGGAGCTACCTGGATCACATTCTGCCCCTACTGTCTAGGGGCAGTTCACATCCAGTGCAGAGTTACAAAGACCTGACCCCTTGTGTCAGTGGGGGCTTACTCAGTGGGCATCCTGGCAGGCAATGAGGGCCCTACTGCTGGCGATATGTAGAGCCCAGAGAGCCCTCGCAGTATAACTGTTAACACTTCAGTTAGCGGTGAATGAGAGACCAGTGGAAAGGAATGCACTAGCTATCTGTATCTCAGCCATTAAAGAGGTTTAAAGGAAAAAGTAATTATAAAGACAATGGAATCAGATGGTTGAGTGTAATTAACACATTGGAAAGACATATGAAAGGCTGGGGTGATTAATCACCAATTTATGGCAAAATGTGAAAGTCAGCGGTCGGTCCTCCTTGGCAGCATACAGACAGACTCCCATGTAATGCAAGCAGAGGGCAGGAAAAAAACAAAATCTGAGTCTCAGTCCCAGAACTTAATTATAACGATAGCAGAACTGTCTTTAGAGAAGATTGAATTCTCAACGACAGTGAACCAGCTAAACCACCTTCGAGTTCATTGATTCTCATCATCAGCAGGAGGCAGAGCTGCTATTATATGATAGGGTCATGGAGGGATCAGTTTGACACCCAGGGGAATCACAGGGGCATCATTTGATACTCCTGTAACCAATTTTGAGAGTAAATGGACAGGAAGAACATGATGACAGGGTCTCAGACTTCAAAGGTGAGAATCTGGATTACCCTCTATCTTCCCACATAAACCACCTAGCCTTAGATTAGCAGAAGCTCTAGAAAATATGAGGGATACAGATGGGTAAGGAGAGGGAAACGATGCAAATCTGTTGCCTCCGGGAGGCCACCTGCAGTGGCAGCTCATTCTACTAATTTTCCCCTTGTAAGTTTCCCTGGGAAAACAAAACAGACTCCAAGAGGAGCTATTCAGTTGAGCTGAACTTATTGTTCAAAGCACATAGAGTTGAATGGCACAGCTGTAGCACTGTACCCCTGGATCACACACTCATTCTCCCAGCTCTCAGGTGTCTGATGAGCTTCCAAACTGGTGAATTTTTGGAGGGGGAAGGGACCATGGGCTGAATGTAAGAAGGAAGACACCTAATCAGTCAAGTTGCCACCATCCCTTGGATCATAGAACAAAGGGATTCCAGAGAAACACCTACCTCTGCTTCATTGACTGTACCAAAGCCTTTGACTGTGTGGATCACAACAAACTGTGGAAAATTCTTAAAGAGATGGGAATATCAGACTACGTTACCGGTCGACTGAAAAAGTTGCATGCACGCTAAGAAGTGACAGAACCAGACATGGAACAATGGACTGGTTCAGAATTGGGAAAGGAGTATGTCAAGGCTGTATATTATCACCCTGCTTATTTAATTTATGGAGAAGGCAATGGCAACCCACTCCAGTACTCTTGCCTGGAAAATCCCATGGACGGAGGAGCCTGGTAGGCTGCAGTCCATGGGGTTGCCAAGAGTAGGATAGGACTGAGTGACTTCCCTTTCACTTTTCACTTTCATGCATTGGAGAAGGAAATGGCAACCCACTCCAGTGTTCTTGCCTGGAGAATCCCAGGGATGGCAGAGCCTGGTGGGCTGCCGTCTATGGGGTCACACAGAGTCGGACACAACTAAAGTGACTTAGCAGCAGTGTTTAACTTATACGTAGAGCACATCATGCAAAATACTAGGCTGGATAAATCACAAGCTGGAATCAAGATTGCTAGGAGAAATCTTGAACCAGAAACACTGGTTCAGTCCATGGTCTTAGAATATCCCACATGCCACAGAGCAACAAAACCTGTGCACTACAACTACTGAGCCTGTGCTCTGGAGTCCAGGAACAACAGTTACTGAACCCATACACCACAGGTTCTAAAGCGCACACACCCTGGAGCCCATGCTCTGCAACAAGAGAAGCCACCCCAATAAGAAGCCTGCACAACACAGCAAGAAAGTAGTCCCCACGCGCCACAGCTAGAGAAAGGCCCATGCAACAACAAAGACCCAGCACAGCCAAAAATAAACAAACAAAACTATTAAAAAATACCATCCAGGTTCTTCCATGTTGTTGCAAATGGCAAAAATTCATTCATTTTTGTGGCTGAATAGTATTCCATTGTGTGTATGTGTGTGTGTGTGTGCATATTGTGAATATATATATATATATTGCTTCCATATCTTGACAATTATAAATAATGCTGCCATGAACATTGGGGTACATGTATCTTTTTCAATTAGGGTTTTTGTTATTTTTGGATATAAACTCAGGGGTGGAATTGTTGGGTCATATGGTAGTTATATTTTTGAGAAGTCTTCATATTGTGTTCCACAGTGACTGTACCAACTTACATTCCCACCAACAGTATACAAGGTTCCCTTTTCTTAAAAACTTTTGTTATTTGTGTTTTTGATGATAGCCGTTCTGACAGGTGTGAGGTGATATCTCACCATGGTTTTGATTTGCATTTCCCTGATAATTAGTGATGTTGAACATCTTTTCATGTGCTTATTGGCTATCTGAATGTCCTCTTTGGAAAAAGGTCTATTTGGGTCTTCTGCACATTTTTAAAACAGATTTTTTTATATTGAGTTGTATTAGCTGTTTATATATTTTGGATATTAACCCCTTATTGGCCATATCATTTGCAACTACTTTTCCTTTGATATACTGTTTGATTAGGCCCTATTTGTTTATTTTTCTTTAATTTCCTTTGCTTTAAAAGACAGATCCAGAAAAACATTGCTATGATTTCTCTCAGAGACTGTTCTGCCTGTGTTTCCCTTTAGGAGTTTTTATAGTTTTCAGTCTTATATTTAGGTCTTTAATCCATCTTGTGTTTATTTTTGCATATGGTGTTAGAGAATGTTCTGATTTCATTCTTTTACATGTAGCTGTCCAGTTTCATCAGCATACTTGAAGAGATTATTGTTTTTTCATTTGATATCCTTGCCTCCTTTGTCTTAGATTAATTGACCATCAGTGTGCAGAATTATTTCTGGGCTCTCTCTTCTGTTGTTGATCTTTGTGTCTGGTTTTGCGCCAGTACCATACTATTATGATGACTGTAGCTTTGTAGTGTAGTCTGAAGTGAGGAAGCAGGATTCCTCCAGTTCTGTTCTTGTTTCTCGAGGTTTTTTGTCTATTCAGAGTTTTTTTGTTTCCATACAAATTTTAAAATTATTTGCTGTAGTTCTTTTAAAAATATTGGTACATGTTCCTTTTGCAATTTGGATTCCTTTATATTTCTTTTTCTTGTCTGATTGTGGCTAGAACATCCAATATTATGTTTAATAAATGTGGTGAGTCTGCATCCTTGTCTGGTTTCTGATTTTAGAGGAAATGCTTTCAGCTTTTTATCGTTGAGTATGATGTTAGCCATGGGTTTTTCATATACAGTCTTTATTATGTGGAGGTATGTTCCCTCTATGCCTGATTTCTGGGGAATTTTTACTATAAATAGATGCTGAATTTGTCAAAAGTTTTTTTTTCTGTATCTGTTGAGGTGATCATATGTTTTTTACTTTTCAATTCATAAGCCTGTTTTGGCACTTTGAATAATTTGTGGATATTGAAATACCCTTGCATCCCTGGGATTAATCCCACCTGATCATGGTGTGTGATCATTTTAACATATTGTTGGATTTGATTTGCTAATGTTTTGTTGAGGATTTTTTCATCTTTGTTCATCAGTGATATTAACCTATAAGTTTGTTTTGGTGTGTGATATCTTTGGTTTGGGTATCAGGCCAATGCTGACATCATAGAATGAGTTTGAAAGTGTTCCTTCCATTGCAATTTTTGGAAACAGTGTGAGAAGGATAAGTGTTAGCTGTTCTCTAAATTTTGGTAGAATTCACCTGTGAAACCGTCTGGTTCTGGACTTCTATTTATCAGGAATTTTTAAATTAGATTCACTTTTATTACTGGTAATTGGTCTGTTGATATTCTAGAGTGTACAGTTCTAAGAATTTGTCCATGTCTTCTAAGTTGTCCGTTTTATTGGCATGGAGTTGTTCATAGTAGTTGCTTATGTTCTTTTATATTTCTTTGATGTGAATTGTAGCTTGCCTTTTTTCATTTCTGATTTTATTGATTTAGGTTCTCTCCCTTTTCTTCTTGAGTCTGGCTATAGTTTTCTCACTTTTGTTTATCTTTTCAAATAACCAACTTTTAGTTTCATTGATTTTCATTTAGTTTCATCCATTTCTATTTTTTAAGTCTCTATTTCACTTATTTCTGCTCTGATCTTTATCATTTCTTTTCTCCCACTAATTTGGGGTCTTGTTTTTTCTTCTTTCTCTAGGTCCTTTAGTTGTAAGTTTAGGTTGTTACCTGAGGTTTTTGTTTTCTGAGGTGAGCTTGTATCTCTATAAACTTCCCTCTTAGAACTGCTTTTGATGCATTCCACAGATTTCTGATTATTGTGTTTTCATTTTACTTTGTCTTCAGGTAGTTTTTATTCCCTCTTTTATTTCTTCAGTAATCTATTGATTATTCAGTAGCATATTGTTAAGCCTCCACAAGTTTGTATTTTTTGCATTTTTTTCTTGTAACTGATTCTAGTCTCAGAGCCTTATTGTCAGAAAGGTGTTTGATTTTATTTCAGTTTTCTTATTTTACCAAGACTTGTTTTGTGGCTTTGTTTGTGATCTATTCTGGAGAATGTTCTGTATGCACTTGAAAATAATGTATATTCTGTATTTTTAGATGAAATATTCTGTATATATTAATTAATCTGTCTGATCTAATGTGTCATTTAAGATCAGTGTTTTCTTAATTACTTTCTATCTGTATGATCTGTCCATTGATGTAAGTAGCATGTTAAAGTCCCCTGCTGTTATTGTGTTAGTGTCAATTTCTCCCTCTATGTCTGTTAACATTTGCCTAATATATTGAGGTGTTCCTATGTTGGGTGCATATATATTTACAATTGTATATCTTCTTATATTGATTCCTTGAACATTATGTAGTATCCTTCTTTGTCTTTTGTAACAGTCACTATTTTAAAGTCTATTTAGTCTAATATGAGTATTGCAACTCCAACTGTTTTGATATCCATTTGCATAAAATACCTTTGTCCATCTCCTCACTTTCAGTTTCTGTGTCTTTAGCTCTAAAGTGACTCTGCTGTAGGCAGCATATACACAAGACTTGTTTCTGTATCCATGCAGCCACCCTGTGTCTTTTGATTGGAGCATTTAGTCCATTTACATTTGAAGTGATTATATATATATATGTGCTTATTGCCATTTTGTTTTTTGAAGTTGTTTTTGTAGAATGTTTCATACCCCACACCCCTGCCCCAACCCCACTTATTTTGTTCTCTTTTGTGATTTAATGACTATCTTTAGTGTTGTATCTGGATTCATTTTTCTTTTCTGTGTGAATATCTATTATAGATTTTTGCTTTGTGGTTAGTATGAGATTTTTATATAGCAATCTATATCTATATGTGATTGTTTTCAGTTGCTTATCTCTTAATTTCAAGTGCATTTTTAAAACATTGCATTTGTACTCTCTTCCCCTCATGATTACTTCTTTTGATATTGTATTTTACATGTAATTGTTTTGTATATTCCTTAACTGATAATTGTGGATATAGATTATTTTTACTGCTTTTGTCTTTTAACCTTCCTATACTTGCTTTGTGTGTAGACAATTTCCTATCATTACTGTATCATTGCCTTTAGTGATGAATTACAAAGTTCATATTGTAATTTTCACATTTCTAGTTGTGGCTTTTTTTTTTTCCACTTAAAAAGGTTCCTTTAATATTTCTTGTAAAGTTCGTTTGGTGGTGCAGAACTCTTTTAGCTTTTGCTTGTCTGTAAAGCCTTTGGTCTCTCTCTCCATCAAATCTGAATAAGAGTCTTGCTGTGTAGAGTAGTCTTGGTAGTAGGTTTTTCCCTTTATTCACTATAAATATATTGTGCCACTCCCTTCCATCCTGGAATTTCTGCTGAAAAGTCAGCTGATAGCCTTACAGGAGTTTTCATTTCATTTCATTCTTATTTTCTTTTTTTTCTATAGAGCAACAGTGATTTCCACTACTCTGTCTTCCAGCTCACTGATCCATTCCTCTATATCATTTAGTCTACTGTTGATTTCTTCTAGTATATTTTTCCTTTAAGTTATTGTATTCATCATCTCTGTTTCAGTTCAGTTCAGTACAGTGACTCAGTCATGTCCGACTCTCTGTGACGCCATGAACCACAGCACGCCAGGCCTCCCTGTCCATCACCAACTCCTGGAGTCCACCCAAACCCATGTCAGTTGAGTTGGTGTTGCCATCCAACCATCTCATCCTCTATCGGCCCCTTCTCCTCCTGCCCTCAATCTTTCCCAGCATCAGGGTCTTTTCAAATGAGTCAGCTCTTCACATCAGGTGGCCAAAGTATTGGAGTTTCAGATTTAACATCAGCCCTTCCAATGAACACCCAGGACTGATCTCCTTTAGGATGGACTGGCTGGATCTCCTTGCAGTCCAAGGGACTCTCAAGTGTCTTCTCCAATACCACAGTTCAAAAACATCCATTCTTTGGCACTCAGCTTTCTTCACAGTCCAACTCTCACATCCATGCATGACCACAAAACCATAGTCTTGACTAGACAGACTTTATTGACAAAGTAATGTGTCTGCTTTTTAATATGCTATCTAGGTTGGTCATAGCTTTTCTTCCAAGGAGTAAGTGTCTTTTAATATCATGGCTGCAGTCACCATCTGTAGTGATTTTTGGAGCCCAGGAAAATAAAGTCTGACACTGTTTCCACTGTTTCCCCATCTATTTGCCATGAAGTGATGGGACCAGATGCCATGATCTTAGTTTTCTGAATGTTGAGCCTTAAGCCAACTTTTTCACTCTCCTCTTTCACTTTCATCAAGAGGCTTTTTAGTTCTTTTTCACGTTCTGCCATAAGGGTGGTGTCATCTGCATATATGAGGTTACTGATATTTCTCCTGGCAATCTTAATTCCAGTTTGTGCTTCTTCCAGCCCAGCGTTTCCCATGATGTACTCTGCATAGAAGTTGAATAAGCAGGGTGACAATATACAGCCTTGAAGTACTCCTTTTCCTATTTGGAACCAGTCTGTTGTTCCATGTCCAGTTCTAACTGTTGCTTCCTGACCTTCATATAGGATTCTCAAGAGGCAGGTCAGGTGGTCTGGTATTCCCATCTCTTTTAAAATTTTCCACAGTTGATTGTGATCCACATAGTCAAAGGCTTTGGCATAGTCACTAAAGCAGAATAGATGTTTTTCTGGAACTCTCTTGCTTTTTCCATGATCCAATGGATGTTGGCAATTTGATCTCTGGTTCCTCTGCCTTTTCTAAAACCAGCTTGAACATCTGGAAATTCATGGTTCATGTATTGCTGAAGCCTGGCTTGGAGAATTTTGAGCATTAGTTTAGTAGCGTGTGAGATGAGTGCAATTGTGCAGTAGTTTGAGCATTCTTTGGCATTGCCTTTCTTTGGAATTGGAATGAAAACTGACCTTTTCCAGTCCCGTGGACACTGCTGAGTTTTCCAATTGGCTGGCATATTGAGTGCAGCACTTTCACAGCATCATCTTTCAGGATTTGAAATAGCTCAACTGGAATTCCATCACCTCCGCTAGCTTTGTTCATAGTGATGCTTCCTAAGGCCCACTTGACTTCACATTCCAGGATGTCTGGCTCTAGGTGAGTGATCACATCATCATGATTATCTGGGTCATGAAGATCTTTTTTGTACAGTTTTTCTGTGTCTTCTTGCTACTTCTTCTTAATATCTTCTGCTTCTTTTAGGTCCCTACCATTTCTGTCCTGTCTGTCTTTGCATGCAATGTTCCCTTGGTATCTCTGATTTTCTTGAAGAGATCTCTAGTCTTTCCCATTCTGTTGTTTTCCTCTATTTCTTTGCATTGATCTCTGTTTGGTTTTTTAATTATATATAATTTTCTGTGTTTTCATCTTTATGATCACCAGTTCACCAGTTGCCTATGTCCAGTTCACTTACTTCTTCTCTGGGGTTTTATCTTATTCCTTCATCTGGAACATGTTCTTCTGTCACCTCATTTTGCCTAAGTTGCTGTGTATTTTTATGTACCTGGTCAATTCATTACATTTCCCAAAGTTGGAGAGTTGACATTCTATAGGAGACATCCTACACATCCAAGCAGTGTACTCCCTTCTTATCACCCAAGCTATGTGCCCTATGAATTTCCCCATTAGGCTTTCGTGGGTCCTTTTCATGTGTTGGGCTGACTATGCAGGTGGTCTGGTAGTCTTGAGTGCCTCGTTACCAGGCTTTGCCTTGTGCAGATGTTGCCAGCTGCTGGTTGACATGTCCAGGTCACGAGGTGGCTGACTACGGTACCCCAGGAGGCCCTGAGTCTAGTGCTGGCTCACTGGTGAGTAAAGTCAGGGTCCAGAAGACTCCTGAGCTATTGTCCACCCACTGGTGGTTTAATCTAGATCCTAGGGTTAGTGCCAGATGGACCTACTGGCAGGCAGAGCCAGGCCTTAGATTTGATTGTGAGGCCCTGGGATCCCTGGTATCAGATCTGGTGGGGGCGGGGGGACTGTCTCTTCACCCAGTTGGGTATGAAGCTTGGGGTGTCCCAGAGTTTGTGTTGACTTGCTAGTGTACAGTGCTGTGGCCCAGCTAGTTCCCAGGCAGGGTCTACCCTGCTGCTGCTACCCAGGGACTGCAAGCTGCTAAATTGTGTTTTTCTTGCATTTGGTGTCTGCTGTCTGGTGGGTGAGGCTGGTCCAGAGGCTCAAGCAGCCTTTCTGTAGAGCAGGGCCAGGGCTCAGGGGATTCTGGATCTGGTGGCTGCCCAGTGGTGGTAGACCTCGGACCTGGACCCTCTGGTGAGCAGGGCCATGTCCAGAGGGGAATGTGGGCTCAGGAAGTCTTGAGGCAGTGTGTCTGCTGATGGGTGGGACTATGTTCCTGCCCGGTTAGTTGCTTGGCCTGAGGCATTGTAGCACTGGCACTTACAGGATATTGGGTAGAGCAAAGCCTTGGCACATAATGATCTAAGGGAGGAGTCTACAATGGTGCCTGCCAGCCCCATCATCCACGTGACAGAAAGAGCTCTGAGGAATGGCTGGTACCGGTGTCTGTGTCCCCAGGGTGAGCCATAGCTGACCCCTGCCTCTACAGAAGACCAAGACCAGCAGGAAGGTCTGGCCCATCAGCTCAGTTCAGTTCAGTTGCTCAGTCGTGTCAGACTCTCTGCAACCCATGGACTGCAGCACACTAGGCTTCCCTGTCCATCACCAACTCCCAGAGCCTACTTCAACTCATGTCCGTTGAGCTGGTGATGCCATCCAACCATCTTATATTCTGTCATCCTCTTCTCCTCCTGCCTTCAGTCTTTCTCAGCATCAGGGTCTTTTCAAATGAGTCAGTTCTTCACATCAGGTGGCCAAAGGATTGGAGTTTCAGCTTCAACATCAGTCCTTCCAATGAACACTCAGGACTGATCTCCTTTAGGATGGACTGGTTGGATCTCCTTGCAGTCCAAGGGACTCTCAAGAGTCTTCTCCAATACTACAGTTCAAAAGCATCCATTCTTTGGCACTCAGCTTTCTTTATAGTCCAACTCTCGCATCCATACATGACCACTGGAAAAACCATAGCTTTGACTAGACAGACCTTTGTTGGCAAAGTAATGTCTCTGCTATTTGGCCCATGTTCCGATCAAATTACTGCTTTGGCCCTGGGTCCCAGAGTCTGTGAGATTTTGTATGTGTCTTTTAAGAGTGAGGTCTCTATTTCTCCCAGTCTTGTGGGTCTTCTGAAACTAAGACCCACAGGCCCTCAAAGCCAGATCCTCTAGGGACTCATCTTCCCAGTACAGGACCCCTGGAGCCTGATGTGGGGCTCATAGCTCTCCCTCCTGTAGGAGAATCTCTGCAATATAGTATTTCTGCAGTTTGTGACTTGCCCATCTTGGAGTATGGGACTTGACTGTATCATGAGTCCACCTGTCCTACCCATTTCTCTGTGGTTCTTTCTTTATGTCTTTAGTTTAGATCTTTTATGGGAAGTTCCAGTATTTTTCATGAAATAGTTCCACAAATGGTTATGATTTTGGTGTGTTCATAAGAAGAGGTGAGCCCAGGGTTTTTCTATTCTGCCATTTTGGCCAATCTCCGTTGAGCTAAAAGATTTTGATTCAAAGCCTAAGATACTTCTGGCATCCAAGTGGGGTCTTTTTAGGCTTCTAGTCCTAAAATCTGATTTTGCAGTGGAGGACATTGAGGTTCTGGTAGACTAGATGATGTGTCCAAGACTTGCAACCAGGTCTTCTGACTCAAGCTTCATTCTGCAGCACCATTTTCAGTGCAACTTATTGTGCCAGAACATGAGCTTGGTGGCTTTGAGGTAGGTTTTGAGCATTTGGGCTGTCAAAAACTTCTCAGTGTCACCCTACTAGTCACAAAGGTCTGTCTGATTTCCAAGCAGGGCTCCTTCAATTGTACATCCTTCTTTATACATTACTAAGGGTTATTGAGGACTTCAGCACAGTTCAGTCCATGGCAAGTGGCCAGCACAAGGTGGATGCTTAATAAATATTTGTCACTTGAATGAACCATACATATGTGCTGGCCACTTGCCGTGGACTGACCTGTGCTGAAGTCCTCAATAACTCCTGATTAAAGGAGGTCATTTGGATTTGGGAAAAACAGAATGGCCTTATGTCTGAGAACCTGGGCTTTGGCATTAGATACCTCTAGGTTCAAATCTGGGTTCAAGAACATTTGCTGGCTGGTTGACTTTTGCTAAGTTATAATCTCTTTGAGTCTTAGTTTCTTCATTTGTAAAATGAAGGATAGTAAAACCTACCACAGAGAACTGCTGAATTATTAAATGGCAATAGGTATATCAGACTTACAGGGCTTGGTACATGGAAGCATTCAGTCAAGATGAGATATCATTAGCTGCTCTTTCTTTGGCTTGAATCCCGACTTTCTCTTTGTATCTCAGGTTGTCTGCGAATTCTTTGCTCTTCTGCCAAATGTGCCCAGGTTTCATACTAGGTATTGACCCCTGGAATCCCACTTTCCTTCCCCTTTGCTTTCACTCTGAGTGCCCTCTGTTCTTACCCACTCATTGCTGGATCCAGGACTGGTTCCTGCCCTATTCATGGGGCCCATCACTTTTTTTATAAGAACCCAGTTCAAAGAACTCATATTGATACATTCTGGCCATGCTAATTATTAGGATAAAAACAATTAATTTATTGTTGCTTTGCTAAGCCCTTGTATCTATTATCTCATTTAAAACTCACAGCAATCCTGGAGGTAAATTGTGTTTTAATTTCCTTTACAGAGCTGGAGAATAGATCTCCCAGAGGTTAAGTAATGTGCCCAAGGCCCAGATTTTTAAATTAGTGGGATGAGGTATCATCTTTGGCTGTCTGACTTCAGAGCCTGTTTTTTAATCTCAGAAAATCACTCCCGCTGACATCTGTGGACACTGCCTACCTGAGGACAGAGGCTGTGGCCAACCCGTGGGCGCCTGCCAGGCCTTCTGCCTCCCTTTAGAAAGCTGAGGTTGATTTGTCTGAATCAGGGAAATACATATTACCTGAAAGATACCAGTTATTTTTGTTTCACTTCTGTTCCTCGATTAGCATTTTAACTCCAGGAAGACAAAGGCAATGACTTATTCTCTCCCGTGTCTCTAGTTTCCAGAACCAGGGGCTGACACATAGGGGATGCCCAGCAGAGAGTTGCTGAATGATTGCTGAGTGAATCCCATAGAGCTTACCACATCCCTCAGACCCCACCCTCTCGGTGTTGGCCCAGCTGCAAGTCCACATTCAGGCAGATGGCCAGGCCTGCTCCTCTGGCTGCTCGGCCTCTTGGAAGCTCTGTTTCTCCCTTTATGTTGCTGGATAAGTCTTTGCTTTCCCTCCCCACACTTTCGAGACCTCTGAAACTGTGAATGGAAACCAAATCAGCCTCATAATTTGTATTCATCTGAGGGGACCCAGGTGATTCAGAGAGGGCCTGAACTGTGCGTGTGGCACGTGGCCACTCCACCCAGCTGCCTTTACCTAAAATATTAACTGTTATTGATAGAGTCCCTCCTAGGATGCTGGACCTAAGGCCTTATTATATTATTTCATTCAGTCCTTTAAAAAATTTTTAGGGAATAGATGTGTGTATCCTTTGGGGACGGGTGAAGAAATTGAAGCTCAGAAAGATGAATTCACTTGGCCAAAATCACTGTCAGTGGCACAATTGGGTGTTGAATCCAGATGTTTGATTCCAAAGGTAGTTCTTTTATCCACTAATCAGAAGTTGGATACGTCATCAGTGGGTTTGCCCTGGAAAGGACTCCTGTATCCAGAAGACAGGGATGGAGACAGGGAGAAACGTCCCACCCTGACATGGGCTCATGTTACTCTCTGGGATCAGACTGGAGAAAGCACCTGGCTCAGCCTGTGGCAGTTTTAGCCGCTCACCTCTCCCACTCCCCTGGGGGCCCCCTGGGGTAGGTCATATTTCTCTCTGACATTCTTGGAATATTTTATGATTCATCCTTGGAGCATGACCTTCTTAACTCTTTTCCCATGGAGGAATTTCTTCTTCCTTAGCTGCAGGGCTGCATGGAAATGCACAGAACTTATACAGACAAGAAAAAGGGACACCCTTTGGTGCTTCATCTCCTGTTCCCCCCATAAGCATGACTTATTGGAGTCTCATCATCCTTTATTAGCTTGTTTTAGAGACCATCAAACCTGGACAGGACCAGAAGGGACTTCATCTTCCAGAGAAGGGACTTGGCCAAGGGGATAGACAGAGATAAGAGCTCAGGACTTATACTTGGAGTCCTAAGCACTTCACATTCGAAGTTCATAAATTTGTGATTCCTGACATATTACAGTGTACTAACAAGTTCAAGATGAACCAAAATTTTCAGTTTGGTCAGTGGCATCCATGTTTTCAATTAATGTGTCCCCTGTTCCTGCCCTGCAAATAGGTTAACCTTTACCATTTTTCTAGATTCCACATATATATATGTTAATATATTGTCAACTAATGCTTTACTAAATCTCTTTCTAGGGCAGAACAACTGAACTGAGTGAGCTGTGGATGACCAATAAACGAGTGAAACTCCACAAGGAGAAAATTTTTGCAGAACTAATATATGCTGCGAAAGAAAAGTGTTAGTTGCTCAATTGTGTCCTACTCTTTGTGACTCCATAGACTGTAGCCAGCCAGGCTCCTCTGTCCATGGAGTTCTCCAGGAAAGATACTAGAGTAGATTTCTGTTTCCTTCTTCAGGTCTTTTTCTTGACCCAGGGGTTGAATCTGGGTCTCCCTCTTTGCAGGCAGATTCTTTACTATCTGAGCCACCAGGGACCCCATATACTGCCAAAGATAATTACTAATATTTTCTTCTGTGGTGCTCCTGATAACCCTGTGAGAGAGATATTGTTATCCCCATATAGATATAGATATATGTTCATATAGATACATGTTCTTAAAGATAAAGACCTAAGACTCAGAGAAAGTAATTAATTTGCATAAGATCTCCCAGCTTGTAACAGCCAGGATCCAAACTCAGATCAACTTCACTACAAAGCTTGAGGTCTTTTCACAACCCTATCGTTTCCAGAAATAATTTGGGTTTTATGAAAGGTTGAATTTCTCCAGAAGTTCAAGGACTCTTTGATCAGCAGCCTGGGGAGGGATTTGCAGTTTCTCAGGAGGGAGGAGGGGGACAGTGATAGCAGAGGTTACACCCCACTCCGTTCCCCATGCGCCACCCCTCTGACATCATGTGCACGCAGCTCATTTCTGGAAGGCCCTGCCTAGCGAGGCTCCACCCAAGAGGCCCAGCACCATGGAAAGGAGCCCATCCTCTGGGCCAGGGGTGTCAGTCCTTGCTCCCAAGGCACAGGAGGAAGCCAGAGGCTGCGTGAGTTTCAGGCTGGATATCAGAGCCTAGGACCCAGAGGTAAATGGTTGGAGGCATCCAAGAAATTCCAATAGTTCCATCTCAGTGACTTAAGATCCTAGTTCTGTGGAATATTCCTCAAATGGCTCTCAATAGCAGTCAGAATAAAGTTTGAAGTCTTCTCCAGGCATACAAGACCCTTCATGACCTAGTTCTTGCCCCTAACACCTATCTCCTTCTTGCTTATACCTTTTCTCTAACCGCACAAACCACCACCACTGTTCCATGCCCTGGTTTTTCTCCTACTCCCTACAACACTTGGTACTTCTTTGTTTGGATAACTCCAGCCTTTCTTTCAAAACTCAGCTTTCAGCCATAATACTTTTGGGAATTCTTCTTGAAAGTCCAAGTCTAGGTGTGATGGCCCATCTTATCAATACAACTCTCCTCCATCACATTGCTCTCTTTCATGTCTGCCATCTCCCTTAGAATGTGAGGTACTCCAGAGCAGGGGCTGTATCTTAATCTGTGTTGGTGTGCCCAGCACTTAAGAATGGTTGGTCCTCATTTGAACAAAATATCAGAAAGAGCTTTTGGGTATTTCTCATCATCAAAATGAAAATGCTTTTTACTTCTGAGCACATGTAAAGATGATCTGAAATGTGTATTTTCTCACTTTGCCATCTCCCATGCCAGAGTCCAACTGACATACACATTTGGGATCCAGGGACTTTGTTCCTCCATTTTCTATTCCCTTCTTTTTCTTCGCTTGCTTCCTGCCTATATGTCCTCCTCCCCTGCCCAGAAACTCAGGTTCAATCCAAAGGGCAGCAGTAAATCTATAAAGCTTTAGGATCTTTCAGTTCTTCTGAGTGGAATAGCAGCATTCAAAGCCAAACCAGTATTTTGACTTTCTTAGTAAACCTTCAATGTATTTTTGTGCAGACACAACCTTTTTATCTTTATCCTGTCTTACTAACAATCACTTCTCACAAAGTATTTGTGGCAGGAGAAAGAAGGAAGTGAGGGGGCAATCAAATGCTAAGTTTTATGGAAAGATTTCATATAGAAAAAGATGGGCAGAGGGTTGGATGGATGAACAAATGAAGGGCAGGATGTGTAGATGAGAAAATACGTGAAGTGCCCTGGTTTGGCCATGGCCCCTGGTTCTGCAATCCTGACCTTTCTTGTGCTTGCTCCCCTGTGCAGTTGCTGTCATGAATCCCAGGGCCCTGAGCAGAAATACTGATTGGGATTCAATTATTGCAGAATCCTACCTGAGACTGATCACTGTAACAGTCTTCCCAGTACCTCCTAAGCTTCTGACTTCCTAGTATCTCCATATCCATAGACCCATGTACTTGTCAGTGTAACCCCCTTCTTGTCAAGGAAGTCACGGAGTAGACAGACCCATCAATAGTTATTTATGAAGAATCTACTAAGTTCCAAGGCCCTGTTCCTGGGTTTTTAAGTAGAGACTATAACCTGCTCTGCACCACAATCTCTCATGGTCTAATTGTTCCACACACCAGCTTGAACCCCCTCCGAGAATTTGTAGGTACACCTGTGTACCCACAAACTTGTTGTTCTTTAGTCACTAAATCATGCCCGACTCTTGGCAACCAACTATAGCTTCTCTGCCCATGGAGTTTTCCAGGTAAGAATACTGGAGTGGGTTTGCCATGCCCTTCTCCAGGGGATCTTTCTCACCCAGGGACCAAACCCGCATCTCTGATGTCTCCTGTGTTGGCAGGAAGATTCTTTACCACTAGTGCCACATGGCCTTACACATATAAAGCCAGGATAGTAGGTTAGATAGATAGAGCACCTGTTAGGATATCTGCCATTGGAAGTCTTCTCTGATAGGCCCTCATTCAACTCCTGGGTTACCTGTCCCTGCCGTGTGCCTGCAAAGCATCCTAAACTTCCCTACATCCCTGGTACTAGTCCTCCAGAATTGACCTGTTTGTCTATCCTGTGATAAACCATAATGGAAAAGAATATAAAAAAGATTGTATACATGTGTAACCAAGTCTCTTTCCTGTACAGTAGAAATTAACACAACATTGTAAATCAAATTTTAAAAAGAAATGGCCTGTTGTCTGCTTTCCCTTCCATACTGCAGTGAGTTCCCTGAGGGCAGAGACTCGTGATTTTGCTCACTCTTGGGCTCCCAGACTTTCAGGGAAAGCCTGGTACAGTTCCTGAATTGCTGCTTTGAGGCATGCACGAAGGAACACACCCAACCTCTGTTTTATAAAACTGGGTCTCTGAAAGTTCCTGTTTCTTGCCCCGTCTGCCCCTTGGCGTCACCGGTCTGGTGAGGTCACACACTCAGGACAAGTAAGTCCAGTCACTGCGAAGGGGTAGGAGCCTGGACGACCGGGTCAAACCAAATGGTGGCGCACCCCCACCACGGAAGGTGTGTGTTGGAGGGACGGCGCTGGAATGCACGTGATGTAACCACATTGCTAGGCCTGGTATTAGACCCCTCTAATTTGGTTTGGAAAACATGTGGTTTCGTCCTTGTTCAAATATTGATTTTAAGTAACTTGAGCCTGGCAGAACAGGCCTTTGCCAAAGCCAGTGGGGCTGTTTGTTGCCTTAATGACATTTCTGTGTGTTTGCATAACACGGGCCGGCGGTCGAGTTGTCGCTCCCCAGGAAGATTTACGGGACTTTACACTTTGGAAGATATTGAGACAAACTGTTGATGAAGGCCCAGGGCATAAATCAGACCCACTCGGGCCAACAAAGGACACTTTGGAAACTTTGCCAACCACCCCTCTGGTGTGAGTGAGGGGTTTGGATTAGGTCAGCTGGTTCCAGAGTGTGCTGCCCACACCCCTTGGATTTCAAGGAGAAGTTGAAGGGAGGCAGAGAAGAGGAGCGCTTTTGGCTGTGATGAGGAGCAGGCAGGGTTCCATGACCTTCCAGTACTTTATCAGTTTTGTAATTATGGCTCTTACTAGATCTCTGCAAGTAACAATAAAAAAAAAAGAAAACCATGGAAGTAATAGACTCTCAACATGCCTTCCAGACCCAAACTCTCATACTGAATTGCCCTGGGTCCTAACAGGAAACAGATGGCTTATTCGAGTGGAGTGATTGAGGACAGTGTAATGAAGGGACTGCTAAAAAGGTATGAATGGAATTAAGGGAAACAAACAAGAGTGACCAGGCCCTTAGAGAGAGCAGGAGCTATGCCGTGGTTTCAGCAGAGAGCTACCTAATGGGAAGCTAGGCCTTTGGTAAAGGGGCACAAGCGCTGCCAACCTGTGGTCTCAGAGGAGGGAGTGTGGAATAAATACTCTGCTCTCAAATCTCCTGAGGTTGCCTCCCATTGGTTGAACCCAATGGAAACTAGAGGGTTGATGGGGTCCATGGAGGCCATACTTCTGGGGCCCTGAGAAACTGAAGTGGAAGGGGGATTTGCAAGGGTGAATGGAAACCACCCAGATTGTATCAGGAGTTTTGCAGACCAGTGCAAGATGGCAGGAGGTGGAAGGCCCTCTGTCTCCTCCACCCTCTGTCCATGGCCAGCCTTCAGCCAGGCATCTCACATCTTCAGCTACCTTGTTTCTGTTTTTTGATCAAATAGAGTTTGGTGATTTCTCCACATCTTTTCCTGTGCTGCTGCTGCTGCTGCTGCTGCTGCCAAGTCGCTTCAGTCATGTCCGTGTCTGTGCGACCCCATGGACAGCAACCCACCAGGCTCCCCCGTCCTTGGGATTCTCCAGGCGAGAACACTGGAGTGGGTTTCTGGTGCTAGGAAACAGCATATCTACCTGAACAGGGAAATGCTGGTTAGCAGAGTTTAAAGAGAAAGAGTGAAGGATATTGACTAAGATCCTGGACCAGAAGGTCATAGACAACTGGGTTTCAACATTGGCTCCTGTCTCTTAATAGCTGGGTGCCTTTGGGTATTTTATAGCATGTCTTAGAGCCTCAGCTTCTCCCCTGTGAAATGGAGACAATTATATTACCTTACAGCACTAGAGCAGTGACAAAATGAGTTTAAACATGTAATGAGTGTGCTTAGAGTTAAGCCCCTGGTTAGGAATCAACTCGCAGCTGTTATTCAAGAGTTCACTCATATATACAACAGTATTAACATTCTCATTTCCTATTAATCTTTGCCTTCTTCTCGCTCTCTGTCCTCATCTTTCTGGATCAAGAATCCAGCAGTTTGGGGTTAGCACCAAAAGACATTAAATGAGATAGCCTGTAACCTTTGAGCTAAGCAAGTTAACTCTCCAAATTCTGCCCTTGGGGAGGAACATCCTCTCATCTATCGGAGACTAAGATTCTTCAGCTCTGCCATTCTTGTCACCACAACAAACTGGCATCTTCAGGGCACAGCACAGTGTGAGCGTGGCAGTTTCCTGCTTTCTCTCCCTTTAGGTGTGAGAGGTTCAGCCAGGGCAGGTTGGTCCCCCTGCACCTCTTGGCACATGAAATCCTAGCTCCTATCAAAGCCAAATGGACACACCATGGGCACTGGGGACCTCAGGCTTCCTCCTCCTCGTTCTAACAAATGCCACTCCCCTGGGGCTTGTGGAGACAAATAAGCAGCTCACATCTCAGCAGCTGGCCCTGGCTGTAAGTCTACACCATTTGCCTTGGCTCTCACTGGCATTGTGAGTGAGGTCATAGAGGGAGGGGACCATGGAGAAGACCTCTAGGAGGGCAGCAGTAAAACACGCCATCGGGAGGCAGGAGAGGACCCTTGAGTCATGGGGTCCTTGGCAGCTGTCTTTGAGAGGTAAATAACTTCAAAAAGTCCTTGACTGGAAGATAAAATGTGTGCTTTTACGCTTACTAAAGGCCATCTCTAGACTTTTCTCTCATTTATTTTTATGAAATCAATTTCCTTAAGGCCCAGGAGTATGGTATGGTAAAACGAACAAGACCTGGAGTAGTGAGAGGAGAGAGATTTCCAGCACCATACGGGGGTCTGTGGTGGGCTAGGAAATCTACTCCATGCTTGCCTCTGGGACTCTCCTCCTCACGCCCCAGGTCCCAGTTGTACTGGAATTTTCCCGTCAGTTTTCCTGAGATTTGTACCCTCTGAGTCCTTCTGGAAATCTCTCCTCCTCACTCTTCCTTTGGCTGATCCCTGTATATTCTTCAAATTTTTATATATCTATGTCATTCTCAGGGTCCTTTCCTATTTCACTTCTTTTTTTTTTTTTTTCCTTTATCCTCCCTGATATCTGAAATGCAGTTGTGATTACTGAGATTTGAGCAGCCATTTTGGACCGTGAGGTAAAGGTTAAAGCTGTACATGGCAGAACTGCAAGATAGAAAGAGTGTGAATCCCTGAAGCTGTCATAAAGATGCATACCAGTTTTAAATTTCCACCTCTGGATTTATTTTTTTCTAATTGAGGTAAAATTTATGTAACATAATTGGCCATTAACCATTTTAACGTGTACAATTCAGTGGCATTTAGTATATTTACTAGGTTATGAAATAATCGTCTCTGTTTAGTTCCAAGATCTATTAATCACCCCCAGAAAGAAGCATCCTACCCATTTTGCAGTCACTATGCATTCCCTCCTTTCCTCAGTCATTAGAAACCATGAGTCTGCTTTCAGTCTCTGTGGATTTGCCTATTATGAACCTCTCATATACATGGAATCGTAGTATCTGTGACCATTTGTGTCTGGTTTCTTTCATTTAGGATAATGTTTTTGAGATTCGTGCACATCAGATGGATTATGTATCAGTACTTTGTTCCTTTCTATGAATAAATAATAGTTCCTTATGTGTTTATACCACATTTTGTTTATCTCTTCACCTGTTGATGGACATTTGGGTTATTTCCACTTTTTGACTATAGTGAATAGTGTTCTATGAGTGTTTGTGTACAAGCATCTCTCGATTTCTTTTACTCAAGACAGGAGTATGGTTCTGCCTATCTAACCCATTTTTGTTTGGAGTTTTGTCATTCTCAACTGGTCATAATTTTAGCTTTTATAATACGTGACATGCTCAACTGCTCAGTCGTGTCTGACTCTTTGCAACCCCATGGACTGTCGCCTGCTAGGCTCCTCTGTCCATGGAATTTTCCAGGCAACAACACTGGAGTGGGTTGCCACTTCCTTCTCCAAGGGATCTTTCCAGCCCAGGGATCGAACCCACATCTCTTACATCTCCTGTATTGGCAGACAAAATCTTCTACCACTAGCACCACCTGGAAAGCTTATATATGGAATCTAGCAATTACAATTTTTAAAAATCTTTTTTCTTCCTTATTTATCCTATCTAGAAGTAGAGAATATTAAGAAGCAGAAAGATCTGTGTTATCATTTTCTATCCACCAACATTTCCTGTGTTTCTTTGGACCTCAGCAATTTTATCTATAAAATGGGGATAAACAGGCCCTTGAAAGCAGAGGTCTAAGCCAGATAATCTCTCCTGGTCTCTTGTGTTTAATTCTTCAAAGTGTGTTTTGAAAGGGCTAGAGGTTACAGGAAACTGCATGAAACCCATTAAAATGTCATGTCGTTTTCTTTGGAACACTTTCCCAATTTCATCCCCTTCTATTGTCCGTGAGCTGGATTTTTTGCTTTCATCTGCTTGCCCTGTCACACTTCTAAAGCTGCATTTTTCACAGTCTATCTTAAATTTGTTGTATACATATCTGTTTTCTTGGTAGAGCCTATAGCCCTTGAAAAATAAGTCATTTAAATGGGGTCTGCTCTTCCAAACAGAGGAACACGTAAAACCTAAGCACAGAAACAACATTATTCTGGGTGTTTCCCAACTCCTTGTCATTCCCCTGGCCTTCTGATCTCTTGGGCCTTGGTATCTATATTCTGGTATCTCTTCCAGTACCCCTTGATAAAGACATTGTTTTTTTGATGCCAGTCTTGTCCCCCCTCAATTCCATCTGATCATTTGAGCCATAGATACAGCTTAGAGCCATGCCATACCCTAGGCTGTTGCCTTGGACTGTGAAGCTCTCAGTGGCTGAAAGACCTCAGTTGGTCAAAGTTTCTGTTTTGTTTTTGTTTGTTTGTTACCAAGGAACAAAACCTAGAGGCAAAGTGCAATCCTGGTCCTTGTGGTAATCTAAGTGGAAGATGGTGAATAAAGCTATTAGGCAGAATTCTTTAGTATAAGTCTAAAGATATGCTTCTAATTCCTGTTTCTCTCTAAACTAACTACCTCTCCCTTCTGCCCCCCAAACGAGTCAATTCTTGGCATATACCAAGGGTATGTTAAATGAATTAAACTTGGAAACTTTAAAAAGTTAATAATAGCTAATGTACATATCATACAAGTACTTATCACATGCTAGATATAATGAAAATTCCTTTATATGGACCCTCTCAGTTACTACCTGCAAAACTCTATGTGGTAGATACTTTAATTATTTTTATTTTATATCTGAAAACACGGAAGGTCTTTTGACAAGCTAAGTAACTTGCCCCAAATGTCATAGCTAATAAGTAAGGGGACTATGTTTTTACTCAGATCATCTGATGTTAGTCTCCACACACAACTACTCTTCTTTGCCCAAATGAAATTTGAATTTATATAAGTATTTCCATGCATCCCTTTTTCCATTCATCAAGCTTGTACTGAGTGTCTCTGCTTAACTACTTGCTTAGGATAAAGAGGTAACTAAGCAGGACATCTATGCAAAACATGGAAATATGAAGACATTCAACATTATTTCTGGTACACTCTAATAGTCCCTAATCCTCAGCTTCAGTCACAAGGTATTTTTAATGTTGAAATCCTTCTGAAGCCCTCCATATCTACTTTTTAAAGAGTTTTAAAATCAACATTCATTTCTTAAAAGTTAGCATATGCATAGTATGAAACCAAAAAGCATAAGCAAAAGACAAAGTCACCCATAAACACAAGCAGTTTACAATTTAATGTGTCCTTCTAGGTCTAAGTTTTGTATTTAGACAACTATTCATCCATTTTTATTTAATTAAGTTAATAATAAAGTGGGAGTCCCTGGTGGCTCAGCAGTAAAGAATCCGCCTGCCAAGCAGGAGATGTGGGTTGGATCCTTGGGTCAGGAAGATCCCTAGAGAAGTAAATGGCAACCCACTCCAGTATTCTTGCCTGGGATATCCCATGGACAGAGGAGCCTGGCAGGCTCATGGGGTCACAAAGAGTCAGACATGACTTAGCGACTAAACAAGAACACAATAAGCATGGTATGCAAAGTGCCACTTAAATATCTCTCAAGTATAGCTGAATAATAGAACTCAAGGATATCAGGTCCTAATCCCTAAGACCTATAAATATTATTTTATGTGGCAAAGACATTGTAGATGTGATTAAATTAAAAAATTTGAGATGAGACTATTTTGGGTTATTCAGGTGGGCCCTAAATGCAATCACAAGTATTCTTATAAGAGGGAGGCAGAGGGGGATTTAAATACACACAGAAGTTGTCATTTTTGTTCAGTTTCTATATCATGTCTGACTCTTCATGACCCCATGGACTACAACACACTAGGCTCCTCTGTCTTCCACTGTCTCATGGAGTTTGCTCAAATTCCTATCCATTCAATTGGTGATGCTATTTAACCATCTCATCCTCTGCCACCCTCTTCTTCTGCCCTCAATCTTCCCAGCATCAGGGGCTTTTCAGATGAATCAGCTCTTTGCATTAGGTGGCCAAAGTAGTGGAGCTTCAGCTTCAGCATCAGTCCTTCCAATGAAAATTCAGGACTGATTTCCTTTAAGATTGACTGGACTGATCTCCTTGCAGTCCAAGAGACTCTCAAGAGTCTTCTCCAGCACCACAGTTCAAAAGCATCAATTCTTTGGTGCTCATCCTTCTTTATGGTCCAATTCTCACATTCATACATGACTACTGGAAAAACCATAGCTTTGCCTATATAAACCTTTGTTAACAAAGTGATTTCACTGCTTTCTAAGGCAATGTAAAATGGTCTGGACCTAACAGAAGCAGAAGATATTAAGAAGAGGTGGCAAGAATACAGAGAAGAATTGTACAAAAAAGATCTTCACCACCCAGATAATCATGATGGTGTGATCACTAATCTAGAGCCAGACATACTGGAATGTGAAGTCAAGTGGGCCTTGGAAAGCATCACTACGAACAAAGCTAGTGGAGGTGATGGAATTCCAGTTGAGCTATTTCAAATCCTGAAAGATGATGCTGTGAAAGTGCTGCACTCAATATGCCAGCAAATTTGGAAAACTCAGCAGTGGCCACAGGACTGGAAAAGGTCAGTTTTCATTCCAATTCCAAAGAAAGGCAATGCCAAAGAATGCTCAAACTACTGCACAATTGCGTTCATCTCACATGCTAGTAAAGTAATGCTGAAAATTCTCCAAGCCAGACTTCAGCAATACATGAACCATGAACTTCCAGATGTTCAAGCTGGTTTTAGAAAAGACAGAGGAACCAGAGATCAAATTGCCAACATCCACTGGATCATGGAAAAAGCAAGGGAGTTCCAGAAAAACATCTATTTCTGCTTTAGTGACATGCCAAAGCCTTTGACTGTGTGGATCACAATAAACTGTGGATAATTCTGAAAGAGATGGGAATACCAGACCACCTCACCTGCCTCTTGAGAAATTTGCGTGCAGGTCAGGAAGCAACAGTTAGAGCTGGACATGGAACAACAGACTGGTTCCAAGTAGGAAAAGGAGTATGTCAAGGCTGTATATTGTCACCCTGCTTATTTAACTTCTATGCAGAGTACATCATGAGAAACGCTGGGCTGGAAGAAATGCAAGCTGGAATCAAGATTGCCGGGAGAAATATCAATAACCTCAGATATGCAGATGATACCACCCTTATGGCAGAAAGTGAAGAAGAACTAAAAAGCCTCTTGATGAAAGTGAAAGTGGAGAGTGAGAAAGTTGGCCTAAAGCTCAACATTCAGAAAACGAAGATCATGGCATCCGGTCCCATCACTTCATGGGAAATAGATGGGAAACAGTGGAAACAGTGTCAGAGTTTATTTTGGGGGGCCTTCAAAATCACTGCAGATGGTGATTGCAGCCATGAAATTAAAAGACGCTTACTCCTTGGAAGAAAAGTTTTGACGAACCTAGATAGCATATTCAAGAGCAGAGACATTACTTTGCCGACTAAGGTCCGTCTAGTCAAAGCTATGGTTTTTCCTGTAGCCATGTATGGATGTGAGAGTTGGACTGTGAAGAAGGCTGAGTGCCAAAGAATTGATGCTTTTGAACTGTGGTGTTGGAGAAGACTTTTGAGAGTCCCTTGGACTGCCAGGAGATCCAACCAGTCCATTCTAAAGGAGATCAGTCCTGGGTGTTCTTTGGAAGGAATGATGCTAAAGCTGAAACTCCAGTACTTTGGCCACCTCATGCGAAGAGTTGACTCATTGGAAAAGACTCTGATGCTGGGAGGGATTGGGGGCAGGAGGAGAAGGGGATGACAGAGGATGAGATGGTTGGATGGCATCACCAACTCGATGGACGTGAGTCTGGGTGGACTCCGGGAGTTGGTGATGGGCAGGGAGGCCTGGCATGCTGCAGTCCATGGGGTCGCAAAGAGTCGGACAGGACTGAGCGACTGAAGTGAAGTGAAGTGAACCATAGAGGTTGAGACTAGGTTGATGTGGCCACAAGCCAAGGAAGCTAAAAAAGATAGGAATAGATTTTCCTCTGAAATCCCCAGACAAACATCCCAATTTTGGATTAGTGAAACTGATTTCAGACCTCTGGCCTCCAGAACTGGAGAGAAAAGTCTTTTGTTTTAAACCACCCAATTGGTATTAATTTGTTACAAAAGCCACAAGAAACTAATATGCCAACTTTGCATACTTTGCTGCTTTGATGACCTCTGAGATCACTAGGCCAGGACAAGTATGAAACATGCAACAGTAGAAAATTGTTTCAAACAGGCAGATTAATTTGCCCAGGGTCATGTGGCTAGCAGGCAGTGGAGCTGGGATTAAAACCTACTACTGATTAACTTCTGAGTTTTGCAAACCACTTTATAGTTTGTAACCACCTTTACTCAACTTTTTTTTTTGTAATTTTCATGGACACCCAGAGCAGATTTTACATCTTTTAAAAAATTTATGTTGATAGGGAATTTGAGGTTCAACAAGGTGAAGGGACAGACCTTACATCACAATGGAGTAGCTGAGTTTGGATCCTGGTTGGGTCTTTGGATTCTCCTCCCCTGAACCCACCTCCCTTGACTATGAATTAGGGGTTCCTGCCATGAGCTTCCTGCAAGCCTGGTTGCAGGCACCCCCAGCTTATCAGTCTGACCTTTGGTTTTCAACAGCAAACCCCTATGTGGAGGAAGCTGCCATTAGGCAGTCAAGTCTCTGCATTGTCCTTATTTAGAATTGCTTTCACTTAAACTGGCTCTGCTCTTGCAAAACATGTTTATTCTGGTTTCCTCTCCCTCCTGGCTGCTTGACTGTTGTGAGCCCAGAGCACAGCAGCTCCAGCTATCAGACCTGGGCCAGGCCAGGCAGGGCCAGGAAGAAAACATGAGACTCCAGAGAGAGGGCACAGAAGGGCTTCATTTCCCTTCCCAAGTTGTGTGCCAGAAAGCATGGACACCCTTTCTTTGTGGTGTTTCTGTGGGTCCTGGGGAGAACGGGCCGTTCAACATACACCCCTGCTGAGACTGACCTCAGAGAGTACAAAGAACTGAAGGAGAGACCTTTACTTTCTTGAACTCCTAACAGCTTTAGAGTACCAATAATACTACTAATAATAATGATAGTTTGGTAGACCTTGGCTTTCTTGAACTCCCAACAGTTTTAGAGTAATAATAACACTAATAATAATAATGATAGTTCTAATAATATAGCAACTTCCTTTTCTTCAGTACTGACTGTCCACCAAGCAAGCTACTAAATATATTATGTAGTTTATATTGTTTAATCCTCAGGATAACCATATTAGATAGATACTTTTAATAACCTTGTTTAGTAAACAAAGGAAACCTTCCTAGTAAACAAGGAAACTTCAGAGAGGTCAAGGTTATATGACTAATAAGCCAGAGGAAGTGATTTGAAGCTAAGTATGTCTGTGTCTAGAGTGAATTCTCTTATGCACACTCCCCATTAGGGACCCCACTTTGTAGAATAGGGAGGTTCACAGAGCAGAGTGACTTGCCTGAAGTCACACAGTGAGTACCAGCAGAGCTCATTGTCCGGGATTCCAGAACAGTATTCTTTCCAATAGGTTACCCCCACGTGAACTGTAATTTTAAAAAGAGGAAAAAGCAGTTCAAGATTTCCCACTTGCCGTCATTTGAAAGGCTTTCTCTCCACTCTGTTTATCCCTTTGAGTTCATTTTCAAGATGTTATTGTCTTTGGGTCAGTACATTTCTTCCATGGGCATATCTGGGTATAATTTGGCAGCGAGAGGAGAAAGAAAGCTATGAAGTTGAAAAGGAGTGAACCTGCCAAGTTCACCGTGACAGCTTTACATGGAGAACATTTTATGAAGCATGTTTCCTGGCATCACAGAAGAGTCTTCCCACTTCTGGGGAGCGTCCTCATTTTACCACTGAGTAGAGTGAAGTTCAGAGACAGTATGCCATGTATCCCCTGCAAATCCCCAGTGAAGGAGTAGAGCTGGTCCCGTGAGTCGTCTGCCTGCCTGGTGGCAGGGAACAGAAACACTGCACAAAAGCTGGGTTTCTCGCAGGCCAGAGTCCCCTCCCCAGCCATCATTCCCCTTTGTTATATGTTGGAAATCAGAGTGTGTTGGCAATTTGGCTCTTTCTCAGGAGAGTGAAGGAGAGGGAAAGGAAAGCTTCTCAAGTGACTTTTCTTCATTGTAGGAGAGAAGGTGATTTGAGAAGAAAGCAACCCAAAGAGCAATACAATAATTCTTTTACTCTCAAGTCACTCTCTCATGGGATCTAGAACACACATTTTCAAAGAACTTTTTAAAAACATGTGCCATGCACAAAAGGATTTAGCCCTCTTCCAGGCGTCTGGCCCCTTGTTGAGTTCTGATTCAAATACCAACATCTGTATAGAGAGTGTCCTCAACAATTAAAGGGGGTGAGTGAGTGGATGGGTCATGGGCAGGGCTATACTCCTGCTCTGTCCAGCAGATTCGGAAGTGAAGATGCCTTTAGAGGTCAGCCAGTCTGTCCATTGGATATATATGGTTTCCTTTCATTTGCCCCATGGTTTTTATCTTACTGTTGTTCTGATTATCTTCTGTTTATGGTGCTCTTCCAGGAATCTCACAGTTTTCGATGAGGTTTGTGGTTGGCCTTTTAAAAGGTGATATGACACCAGTTTAATCAGGATGAAAGAGCTATACTCAGAATCTTCTTATTCCCTCTATTTTCTGCCTCACAAGAAACAGTATGATCAGCATACTCTCCCCAGAGTAGGAAGAGAAGCCGTGGGCATTTTGCTAAAAGTAAGGTTTGATTTTCTCATCTATGTCATAGACATGATAATCTCGGCCTTTCCCTTCTCATGTGGTATCAAAGATCAAAGAAACATGGAAACTTTAAAAATGCTAAAGTGCTAGAAAAGGTGCTAAATTATTTAGCAGACTATGATTTAGAGAGTTCCCTCCCCTTAGTGGGAAAACAATCCTAAGTAATCATTAATTCAGCAAACTGTCACTACCCAGAATCTTCTCTCTGCTTCTTAGGGTAGAATACCAAGAGTAAATATGCAGGCACTGAGGGTGGGGGTGACGCTTCCAAGGTTGAATCAAAGATGATTTTCAAGTCTCAGAGATGACATTTGCTAGCTATTTCTGCTAAGCAAAGCACGTACTCTTTTCCAGGTCCAGTTTCCTATTCTGTAAAATGGGACTACAATGCCTACCTCAGTTCAGTTCAGTCGCTCAGTTGTGTCCGACTCTCTGCGACCCCATGAATTGCAGCATGCCAGGCCTCCCTGTCCATCACCAACTCCCAGAGTTCACACAAACTCACATCCATCGAGTCCGTGATGCCATCCAGCCATCTCATCCTCGGTTGTCCCCTTCTCCTCCTGCCCCCAATCCCTCCCAGCATCAGAGTCTTTTCCAATGAGTCAGCTCTTCTCATGAGGTGGCCAAAGTACTGGAGTTTCAGCTTTAACATCATTCCTTCCAAAGGACACCCAGGACTGGTCTCCTTTAGAATGGACTGGTTGGATCTCCTTGCAGTCCAAGGGACTCTCAAGAGTCTTTTCCAACACCACAGTTCAAAAGCATCAATTCTTCAGTGCTCAGCTTTCTTCACAGTCCAACTCACACATCCATACATGACTACTGGAAAAACCATAGCCTTGACTAGACAGACCTTAGTCGGCAAAGTAATGTCTCTGCTTTTTAATATGCTATCTAGGTTGCTCATAACTTTCCTTCTAAGGAGTAAGCGTCTTTTAATTTCATGGCTGCAATCACCATCTGCAGTGATTTTGGAGCCCCCCAAAATAAAGTCTGACACTGTTTCCACTGTTTCCCCATTTATTTCCCATAAAGTGATGGGACCAGATGCCATGATGTTCGTTTTCTGAATGTTAAGCTTTAAGCCAACTTTTTCACTCTCCACTTTCACTTTCATCAAGAGGCTCTTTAGCTCCTCTTCACTTTCTGCCATAAGGGTGGTGTCATCTGCATATCTGAGGTTATTTCTCCCGGTAATCTTGATTCCAGCTTGTGCTTCCTCCAGCCCAGGGTTTCTCATAATATACTCTGCATAGAAGTGAAATAAGCAGGGTGACAGTATACAGCCTTGATGTACTCCTTTTCCTATTTGGAACCAGTCTGTTGTTCCATGTCCAATTCTAACTGTTGCTTCCTGACTTGCATATAGGTTTCTCAAGAGGCAGGTCAGGTGGTCTGGTATTCCCATCTCTTTCAGAATTTTCCACAGTTGATTGTGATCCACATAGTCAAAGGCTTTGGCATAGTCAATAAAGCAGAATAGATGTTTTTCTGGAACTCTCTTACTTCTTTGATGACCCAGCAGTGGATGTTGGCAATTTGATCTGTGGTTCCTCTGCCTTTTCTACAACCAGCTGGAACATCTGAAAGTTCTCGGTTCACATATTGTTGAAACCTGGCTTGGAGAATTTTGAGCATTACTTTACTAGCATGTGAGATGTGTGCAATTGTGCAGTAGTTTAAGTATTCTTTGGCATTGCCCTTCTTTGGGATTGGAATGAAAACTGAGCTTTTCCAGTCCTGTGGCCACTGCTGAGTTTTCCAAATTGGCTGGCATATTGAGTGCAGCACTTTCACAGCATCATCTTCCAGGATTTGAAATAGCTCAACTGGAATTCCATCACCTCCACTAGCTTTGTTCGTAGTGATGCGTTCTAAGGCCCACTTGATGTCACATTCTAGGATGTCTGGCTCTAGTAAGTGATCGCACCATCGTGATTATCTGGGTGGTGAAGATCTTTTTTGTACAGTTCTTCTGTATCTTCTTGCCACCTCTTCTTAATATCTTCTGCTTCTGTTAGGTCCCTACCATTTCTGTCCTTTATTGAGCCTATCTTTGCATGAAATGTTCCCTTGGTATCTCTAATTTTCTTGAAGAGGTCTCTAGTCTTTCCCATTCTGTTGTTTTCCTCTGTTTCTTTGCATTGATCACTGAGGAAGCCTTTCTTATCTCTTCTTGCTATTCTTTGGAACTCTACATTCAGACGCTTATATCTTTCCTTTTCTCCTTTGCTTTTCGCTTCTCTTCTTTCACAGCTATTTGTAAGGCCTCTTTAGACAGCCATTTTGCTTTTTTGCATTTCTTTTCCATGGGGATGGTCTTGATCCCTGTCTCCTGTACAATGTCACAAACCTCCATCCATAGTTCATCAGGCAGTCTATCAGATCTAGTCCCTTAAATCTATTTCTCACTACCTGCCTCACAGGGTACCAACATGATTGTCAAATACTGAAGACTTGATTTGTATCAGCTATTTGATTAATGACTTCAGCACTCATAATGTCTTGGAAACCCATGCTTCATTAGACTACTTTTAGAGTTAAGGGAATCTGAAGCTCCAAGGAGATCAGCAATTCATCTAGAATCATAAAGTGAGTGGAAGAGGTAGAATTCTAACACAGATCTAATTATTCCAAAATCTGGTAACTTTTCACTGCCTCACTTTGCTTTTGAGGGTATATGTGGCAATGCTTTAAAATCAGTCAAATGATGTAGAGAGCCACTTGCTTCATGAAGAAACGCTTACATAGGATCTGTTTTGTCAAGAACCTGGGATGCAGTCTAGGGACAGAAGCCATGGCTTTAGTATTTCCTTCCTTTGGGCATCATTTTTCCTGTAGGTCAAATTAAAGAGGAGTCTCTTAGATCCTTTTTAAAGTGCCATTTTGCCTAGCTCTGATTTTCTAAAAGTATGTATCAAAAGAACTTTGGAAAAGTAACAAGACACAGTGAATATGGGGAGGAGAGAACAGATGTTTATCCAAGTCTATGACATGCCATGTACGTACATGTCATGTCCTGTGTGAGTCTTCTAAGGTGGCTGCCCCCAAAACTCCCCTCTCTGTACCTGCATTCTGCTCTTCACATGAAGAGCTGAAGTCCAGTTCCATCTTCCCCTTGAATCTAGTCTGGCTTCAGTGACTTACTTGGCCAACAGAATCTGCAGAAATGATTATCTGGGACTGGAGGACAAGGTCGCAAGAAACTTTGTTAGTACTGGTTCTAGGAATGCTCCTTCTTGGAACCCAGCCCTATTGCTGTGTGTTATTGTATGTTTCCGTTCCATGCCACGTGGAAAGTCCGTGTTAGGTGTTTTAGTCAACAGAAACTTAGTTGAGCTCCCAGGTAACATCAGCCGCTAGCCATATGAGCGCCCCATCTTGGATATCTAGTCCAGTTGAACCTTCAGGTAACTTTGGCCCCAGCAAATATCTGACTACAATTCATGGGAGGCAGTAAGCAAAAACTGCTTGGCCAAATCCAGGCAACTAAGAGAGCTGTGAGAGAGCATTGTAAGTTGTTGTCTGAAGCTACTAAATTGGGGGGGTTTGATAGGCAACAGTAGATAACTGAAACGCATGATTGAGTTGCCACAATAAGACTTGTGATTTTAGCCCTTTTTATGGGGAGGACATCTGAACTTCACAGAGGTTAAATTAATTGTTTAAGGTCATATGGAACATGGCAAACCTTTGTTCAGAAAGGAAATCTATTTGGTTTTAAATCCTGCATTTTAAACTTCATTACCAAAGGATTTTTTTTTCCCCTTTAGCCATTTATTTACAAAACCATTAAGTTGAAGTAGAAACTGAACCTAGATACTGCTATATATATAATAAGATTTGGGGAAAATTATAAACTAATAACTCTAATTTTCCTTTATTGGCTACTAATTATATTTTAATGATGTGTGTTTATGGCTTATAAAACTAGGATTATTCTTCCCACATTTTCAGTGAAAGTTTGGCCAAATTGCTGGTCCAAATCTTTGTGAAATATCTACATATGAGTCAAAGTGTGTGGGATCCCTTTGTCTCTTCCAAGTTTTCTCAGCCCTGTCTTCAACTGTGCAGATATGTCTGCCACCTACCACCTCTATTGCCCTGAGAATCTGCCCTTTATTCAAAGCTCATTCAGGAGATGATAAGTGAATGTTGATTCTGGAAAGGCACCATGCTTGATCCTGAGGACTTGGAATCTGGGATTGAGATTACAGACAGACAGACAATCGTACATCCATAACCCAGAGTCAGGATGGAGTGGAGAGGTGCTTGAGAGGTTTGTGAGCCCTTCGTTCTCCTCTGCTCACATTCAACATACCCTGAGCTACTTTTAAGTCCCTGAATGTGCTGTCCTATTTCTCAGCCCTGGCTTTATTCATGCTGTTTTTCCTGCCCTTCTTCACCTCACAAGCCTCTATGAGGTTTTGTTACCTTGACTGGCAGGCTTAGCAAATGGCTATGCAATTGTCTGCTACTCTGTGTATCTGTCCTTTTAACTTCATTCCTTCGAAGCAGGGATTGTCTTTTGTCTTTTTTTCCATTTTGTTTTCCCTGCCTTTTAAAAAAGAGATCAAATTAATAACATCTAATGACCACCACTAAAAACAATAAGACTAGATTAATGAATCGGAGAAGGCAATGGCACCCCACTCCAGTACTCTTGCCTGGAAAATCCCATGGATGGAGGAGCCTGGTGGGCTGCAGTCCATGGGGTCGCTAAGAGTCGGACACGACTGAGTGACTTCCCTTTCACTTTTCACTTTCATGCATTGGAGAAGGAAATGGCAACCCACTCCAGTGTTCTTGCCTGGAGAATCCCAGGGACGGGGAGCCTGGTAGGCTGCCGTCTATGGGGTCGCACAGAATCGGACATGACTGAAGCAACTTAGCAGCAGCAGCAGCAGCAGCAGATTAATGAATACAGACATTTTCAATCAGTGTCCCTCATAGCACTCTTCTGCACTTTGTTTTGGTTGTTTGGTTTGAAAGACCTGAATTGCTTTGGTGAGAAGTTTCCAATACTGTATTTAAAGGGTGCGCTTTCTAATTTCAGGGGCATAGGGTTCATAGAGGGGACAGGCAAATTCTCATTCAAAATGTCCACAAAGACAAATTAACTTGGCAGCATGTGAGATCATTACTTAACAACAATGCAGTCAAAGAAATAAACAAGGTAAGTGTAACTTGTGTTCCAGATTGAAGAGATTGAAAAGAGGGTAATGTTTCAGAGAGTAACTGGAGCCCAGAGAGGGAAGGGGGATTCGAGGTAGGAGCTGGGTAAAACCCCTTTGGAAAATGGCAAGTTTGAGGAGATAACTAAGAGTGAGAATAATCCAGGTATGCAAACAGCAGAAGGAAGAACATTCTGAAGAGTACAAAGGCCCCTGAGCAGAAAGAAGCCTGGGAATGATCCTGAACATTCCTTTTAGGAAACCACACCAGGGCCTTCAGATAAACCTAGATATTCCCAGTGACTCCGTATAGAGGCCTGACCTCTTTTCTCAAACACAGTGGCACTTGAACAAACTTGGGATGCACTGGACCCATTTGATAGCTGAGGAGTAGGATGGAAATATGACAACTGGTTACTGACAGGCCATAATGAGGTCCCAGCAACAGTCTGGCTTCAAGTCCAAGAGTCCTAACCACAGCTTCACACCACTCTGCAGCAAGAAAGTAGAGTCGTTCCTAAAACCCAACTTTCTTCCACCAGAAACTGGGGACTTGGTGCCAGGGCAGAATTTATGACCTAGTAACTGAGGACAGAAATAATTGGTTGCATTAGTGCCTGGCAGTCCCAGACTGGGCTCCACTCCGGAGGGGCGGCACGGATTGAAATAGCTGAGGAAAGTTTACTTTTCTCAGCCCAGGTGCTCTACTGTGGCCAATGTAGCCCTAATGAGCTCTGCATATTCAGGACACAAATAATTGATGGTCCAATTTAAAGTGTGCAGAGGCCACATTTCTTTCCAGGCTCTGAAGGAAAAACACCAGCTGAGGAAGAATGAAGAACTGCCTGTTCTAAGTTATTTTCCTTCTGTGGTCATTCAATCCCCGCGAAGACTGTGCCTGCCCAATCAAGGGCCTGGATAAAGGAGGCAATTACCCAGAGAAGTCAAGCAAAAAGAAAAGGACAAAGGGAAGTCATGCACTGGGGATGAGGGGCTGGGCTACATGCTAGAATGAGTACAGCCTTTAACATAGCCTGCTATGCACCGAAGCTTGAGTTAAGGTCTTGGACTTTGGGGTCAGATAGATCTAGATTTGAAAATGAATTCAACTACCTTTAAATGGGTGATCTAGGCAAGATTTAACTGCTTGGTGCCTCGGTTTATTCATTTGCTAAGTGGGGATGAACAGACTTTAGGGCAATCGGACTTGGATTTCCATCCCATCTCTGCCACTGACTGTGTCATAAAGGGCCACTTACTCAAACTCACGTGTTAAATTCTTTATTTCTAAAGAGGAAGCGAGTAAGTAGTTACCTATGAGTTCTTCTGGGAGTACTTCTTGAGATGAGACATAAAATGAATGTGCATGGCGCTCAGCAGGATCATTGTGAATTTGTTACTTACCACTGGTTAATCTCTAGGACAGTGGTTCTCAAAGTGTGGTCTCTAGACTAGCAGCAGTAGCCTTACCTGGGGACGTGTTAGAAATAACCCAGACCCAGTAAATCAGAAACTTTGGGGGTAGACCCAGGATGCTGTGAATTATCAAGTCTTTCAGAAGATTCTGGTACATGCTCAAGTCTGAGAATCTCTTCTCCCCATGGTAATCCAGAACGCACCTCAGAGATTGCAGTTCTGCAGCTGTCTCATACTTTTAAGTGCTGTAATCTTTCCAAATGAGCTCTTTGTTCATTCCTTTCTGCTCTCAAAACAGGGAAGAAATACTTTATCACCCAGGATAAAGTACTCATCTCATATGAGGTAACATATACTATAAGCATACTGTATTCCAGGGATGCTGATTACAGCACCACATGGATTTCACATGGATTTGTTTCACATGGATTGTTGCAGTTTGTCTCTTTAGTCACCCTCTGTGGTAGCTATTTTGGGTTTCCCCAGTGGCTGAGCAGTAGCAGATCCACCCGCAGTGTAGGAGATGTGAGTTCAATCCTTGGGTCAAGAAGATCCCTGGAGAAGGAAATGGCAACCTACTCCAGTGTTCTTCCCTGGGAAATCCCATGGACAGAGGAGCCTGGTGGGCTACAGTCCATGAGGTCTCAAAAGAGTAGGACATGACATGGTAGATATTATCTTTGTTTTATAGATAAAGGGACTGAATTTCTGTGAGATGGAGAAAATTGCCCAAAGAATTACAGTTAGGAAGTAGTGAAGTCAGGAGTCAGACCTCAATACTCTATGTCTAGAGCCACACTACCCTTTTATACCAATATGAGGAGCCTGGGTGCATGGAGGGTGGCGGTCCTGTGGGATCATCTTAACTTCTCTGGGCCTCCATTTTTCCATTATGTAGAGGGGTCAATAGGGAATTCCTTATTGAGGCTTAAAGGATTCGAGGAGCTTGAAATATGGTTCATCATACCCCATGCTTCTCTCTAGTCCCCCCTGCAAGTTATAAAATGTCTTTGGGGAGAACGTATTATTTTTCTTTTCCTTTTTTTGTTGAAGTATAATTGCTCTTGAATGCTGTGTTAGTTTCTGGTATATAGAAAAGAGATACATATATGTTCTTTTTCATACTGTTTTCCATAATGGTTTAATACAGGATGTTGAATATAGTCCCCTGTGCTATAGAGTAGAACCTTGTTGTTTGTCTGTTCTAATATGAGTGTGCATCTGCTAGTCCCAAGCTCCCAATCCAGCCCTCCCCCACCCCCAAAAGTGCCTTGTCACCCAAAAGCTTGTTCTCTGTCTGTGAGTTACTGTTTTGTAGATAAGTTCATTTGTGTCATATTTGAGATTCCATATATAAGTGATGTCATATGGCATTCGAATTTCTCTTTCTGACTTACTTCGTTTAGTATGATAATCTCTAGGTACATCCATGTTGCTACAAATGACATTATTTCATTCTTTCTTTTGGGGGCAGCTGAGTAATTTTTCATTGTATATAGGGACCACATCTTCTTTATCCAGTCATCTGTTGATGGACATTTAGGTTGTTCCCATGTTTCGGCTATTGTGAAAAAAGCTGCTAGAGTTTTGTCCAGATACATGCCCAGAAGTGTCATTGCTGAATCTTATAGCAAGTAGACTTTTAGTTTTTTGAGGAATTTTCATGCTAGAGGAGAACATATTTATGATTCATTGAGATACCATTTCTATTGCTTTCCATTCATCTCTAACTCCTGCCTTCTCACCTGAAATATAGGTATTCTATATCTATAAATATACAACTGCCTACCTATTATGTACCACATATTGAATTTAAGAACAATTTAACACATAAGTGCCCTTTCTTGTTTGCTACCAGTCATCTGATAGATGCCCAATCTGGGTGAATATTTTCCTGGACACACCATGATTCCTGTGAATATGTGTGTATGCACTTATCAGAATAATCCACAACACCCCATAATATGAAGAGACCTATAGGAGGAAAGAGGGAACAGGAAAGAAAAACCTGAACTAATCTCTCTATAGGCAACTAATGGAAATTTTGTGGTTATTTGGGGCACTTGATTAGTGTGGAAAGAACCTAGTCGCTGGGGTAATAAGCCGCACACAAACTGATCTCCATTTTGAACCCCTTTGATAGGGAGCAGAGTGCTTAGGTGCAGATTCTAGAAGACTTAAAAGCAGGTCTGTTTTTAAGCACACTGCATATTGAACTTTCTCCACTGTGGGAGGCAGGCCAAGTAGTGACTTTTGAAGCTTTTAAAGGCTCACTGGCCCTTCAAAAAATGGCTGTTGTGGACATATGGTTTTAGAAGCTTTTTAAAAAGCCTTATGAGCTTATTTTTAGAGCAAACCTTAACCTTGTAAAACTTCTTAAAGGAGCCACAGAGGGTCCAATCATTAAAGCCCCCAGGCAGCTGCTCCCAAGGTTTCCAACATAGCTTCTCCCTGTGCTTGATGTGAGTACCAGGCTGCCAGAGGAGCCTGGAGTTAGCTGCCTTTTGAGAGGGTTGTGTCCTTGGAGCCAGGAGACCTGAGACCTGGGCCATAGGTGAGTCATGCAAGTAGGCAGGGTTTTCTACCAGTGAGTGAGGACCCTAGAATCACAGACTCATAGAATCTCATAGACTCCCCTGAAGCAAAAGAACCTTAAAAGTCATCCAGTCAACTCTGATCTGATGCTCAAACCTCCCCTGAAACACATTTATAAAGAGATGATTCCACCTCTGTGTGCATGCCTCCAGCTGCAAGGAGATCATTGTCTGGACACTTATTATTTGACATATTTGTGACTGAGTGTGCATGACTTCCCTGGCACTGTGCAAAGTGCTGGGATGCAACAGTGAGTAAAGCATTAGTCTCAATACAGACTAAACATTGGTCAGAAAGTGATCAAGTGATCACTTCCATCCATAATTGCAAGTGAAAAGCATCACTCAAGGATTCATAACTGCTTCTGGCCAGACCTGATGTAGTTTGAGGGATCAGGGAAAGTTTGATGAAGAAGCATCCTTTGAACCAGGACCCCATGAATGTTAATAAGGCAAAGGAGGTTGGAGGAGGGCATAGAGAGCCAGGGAAATATCTCTGAGAGGCTTTTAGGCAGCTGGGAATGCAGTATTTTAGAAGAAATGAAAACAGTCCAGGTATAGATGGTAAAGAATCTGCCTGCAATTCAGGAGACCTGGGTTCAATCCTTGGGTTGGGCAGATCCCCTGGAGAAGAGAATGGCAACCCACTCCTGAATTCTTGCCTGGAGAATCTCCATGGACAGAGGAGCCTGGCGGGCTACAGTCCATGGGGTCACAAAGAGTCAGACACTACTGAGTGACTAACACTACTGTGACTATATAACATAAAGGGGAGAGACCTGGTTTGAGGCTAGGGACATGCAGTGTGTGGGTCATGCCTGGCCTAGCCTTGCTGTCATGTTGAGGATTTTTATTTCAAACAGAGAGGTATTGGAAACCTTGGTTCATTTTAAACAAAGGCTAGGCAGTTCACACCAGAGCTGCAAATTCTTTCTCATTTGCTAAGTGTAGTGGTCAAAAATATGTCCATCATTCTCCTCTGCCTAACTTCCTTCCCTTGAATGCAGGCAGTCTTAATTCTATTAATAACTGATGAAATGTGACAGAAGTGATCCTATGTGGCTTCTGCAGCTAGGAGAGCTTCCCTGACATGCTCTCTCTGCCAAACTGCATGCTTTGGAGAAGGTTAGTCACCATGCTGTAAGGACACTCAAGCAACCTATGGTGAAGTCTAGATGGAGAGGAACTTCAACAGTACCAAACTGCCAGCCATCACAGCTGGAAACAGATCCTTCAGTCCCAGTCAAACCTGTAGATAACTGTAGCCCCAGCTGACATCTTTTTGAAAAATTATTTATTTAGTTGCCTGGACTCAACATTCAGAAAACTAAGATCATGGCATCTGGTCCCATCACTTCATGGCAAATAGATGGGGAAACAATGGAAACAGTGACAGACTTTATTTTGGGGGGCTCCAAAATCACTACAGATGGTGATGGCAGCCATGAAATTAAAAGACGCTTACTCCTTGGAAGAAAAGCTATGACCAACCTAGACAGCATATTAAAAAGCAGAGACATTACTTTGCCAACAAAGGTCTGTCTAGTCAAAGCTATGGTTTTTCCAATAGTCATGTTATGGATGTGAGAGTTGGACTATAAAGAAAGCTGAGCACTGAAGAATGGATGCTTTTGAACTGTGGTGTTGGAGAAGACTCTTGAGAGTCCCTTGGACAGCAAGGAGATTCAACTAGTCCATCCTAAAGGAAATCAGTCCTGAATATTCATTGGAAGGACTAATGTTGAAGCTGAAACTCCAATCCTTTGGCCACCTGATGTGAAGAACTGACTCATTTGAAAAGACCCTGATGCTGGAAAAGATTGAAGGTGGGAGGAGAAGGGGATGACAGAGCGTGAGATGGTTGGATGGCATCACCAGCCCAATGGACATGAGTTTGAGCAAGCTCTGGGAATTGGTGGTAGACCTGGCATGCTGCAATCTATGGGGTCACAAAGAGTTGCACATGACTGAGTGACTGAACTGACTGACTACTGGGCCTTAGTTGTAGCATGTGGGATCTTTAGTTGTGGCATGCAAACTTTTAGTTGGAGCACATGGGATCTAGTTCCCTGGCCAGGGATTGAACTCAGGCCCCCTGCATTGGCAGCAAGGCATCCTAGCCACTGGACCACCAGGGAAGTCCCTCCCGCTGACATCTTGACTGTCTCTTCATGACACAGTCAGAACCACCTAGATAAGCCAGCCCTGAATTTCTGGCCCACAAAAAACTGTGAGATAATAAGTGCATCTTGTTTCAAATTATTGACTTTGGGTCATTGTTAGGCTCTAATAGCTCATAGCACTAATAGTGGCAATTGCTATAGCGTAGTGGTAAAGAATCTGCCTGCAATGCAGGAGACTTGGGTTTGATCCAGCGAAGATCCCCTGGAGGAGGAAACAACCCACTCCAGTATTCTTGCCTGGAAAATTCCATGGACAGAGAAGCCTGAAGGGCTATAGTCCATGGGGTTGCAAAGAGTCGGACACGACTGAGCACACACACACACACACACACACACACACACACACACACACACACACGCACACAAGCTAGCTATTTTGGTAAGGCATTTCAAAGGATGAGGATGAAAGTAGGGACTCAGGTTGGTTGGAAAGACTTGTATTTTGAAAACCAACTCTTCAGTTTCCTGGTTGTTGGAGTGAAGGCATGTCATGTTACCTCCTGGAACTCCCATGTTACATCTATAACATGACATGAGGCCTGTAGAACTCCCATGATATAGAAGCATACCATCATTCTCAGTTTCCTTGTCCTCTTCCATTTCATATACAAGTGAGACATGCTACTCTCAAAGCAGAGAAGAGTTTAAAAAATATTGCTATATATAAAAAAGATGACTAATAAAGACCAGCCATATAGCACAGGTAACTCTACTTAATACTCTGTAATGGCCTATATGGGAAAAGAATCTATAAAAGGGCGGATATATGTATATGTATAACTGATTTCACTTTGCTATATATCTGAAACTAACACAACATTGTAAATCAACTATACTCCAATAATTTTTTTAAAAAAAAAGACTGTATGTCAATAAGCACTGCAGACTATGGGTTATCATGATTCTCTTATAATGAGAGGGCTTGAGAATTGTTTAGCTGAAGTTGCCTTAGGCCAGGTTTTATTAAAGCATGATAGATTTTCAGGCCTATTTCCGGTTGCAGTCAATGAGTTTAACAAGTCTATCTCCTGCCTTGGTAACAGAATTGCCTTTTATTTATTTGAAATTCACCTCCTCATAGTTGCATAGCTTATTTTCTTCATTTGCAATGCAATAAGGAGTAGATTTCTGATGAGTCTTCTTATGAAAGGGATTATTACATCAGTCCTTACTATGTGTCATGTACTTTGTGAGAATATTTTTAGTTAAATCTCAAAACACAATCCTGTAATATCTGTCATTTGTGTCATTTTATGGATTAGGAAACAGATATAAAAGTCAATAATAATATTTGGCCACCTAGTATTATGTGACCTTGCCTAGTTATTAAACTTCTAGAATATCTTAGTTTCCTCATCTGCAAAATGGTATAAAAGAACCGAACCTACAGAAAATAAGGTTGATATGAAGATGAAAGGAGATGATGTGTCTCCAATAGTTAGAACAGTGTCTAGCATATTCTGATATATGTCTGATTATTTTTCTTATTTTTTAACCAATATTTCAAAAATTCAAAGCAAAAATTCCTCCTAAGCCCTTTTCCTTCAGCCATATTTCCCTCCTGTCCTTCCCATTTTTTATAACATTTTTTACATCCAGTTGATTCTTTCAACAGGTTAGTGCCTCAGCATCATTATCTTGTTTCTTCTTCAGCTGAACAAACTAAGGCTCAGAAAGGTGAATGAAAACTGATCAAAGAACTTATTTAGCAAGCTGCAGAAACCAGCTGAATCCAGCTTAAGCTGAAGTTCATCTCAAGATGCAGGGGTGATTCAGGAAACCCAATCTCATGTATGAACCACATGGAAGAGAGCCAGGAATGAAAAGACGTGGGAAGAAGGAAGCTCCAGGGAACTTGGGGAATGCTGCTTCTCTTTCTTGCTCCTTTTCTCTGTTGCTCATGGGCTATCTCTGTAATTTTCTCTGAAGACGGGCTTTCTCAGCTGCTCAGAACAAATGGTTGGACGAATCAAAGTCTCCCACAACTTCCAAATTCACAAGTTATCACTCCAACCATAGGGGAGATTGCCCTGCTGCTCCTCTTTGCATGGATTCCACATGACCACAGATGGGACCTGGATGGACCAGCTTGGGTCTGGGGCTTTCCCCTGGTCTGGTCAAACCTGGTCCACGAGTGGCACCATGGTGTACACACACTGCGGCTGGACATTCACTCCTGTAGATCCCTTCAACTGTGTCTGATTCTTTGTGACCCTATGGACTATAGCCCACTAGGCTCCACTGTCTATGGGATTCTCCAAGCAAGAATATGGGAGTGGCTTGCATGCCCTTCTCCAGGGGACCTTTCCCACCCAGGGATTGAACCTGCGTCTCATGTCTCCTGCATTGGCAGGCAGGTTCTTTACAACCTGTGCTACCTGGGAAGCCCAGGAAGGTCATGAAAAACACTCCAGAAGGAGCCCATAACATGAAGTAAATTTCCTTCCATTTTACTCATTGGGTTGACTGAAGCAGGATTATCTTCTAGAGTTTCTTTATCAAGAGGTCAACACTTTTCCTACAAGACTTCATCTACTTCCCTTCAAGAGAACAGCAATCCTGGGATTCGGGCTGGGGGAGATGTGGGTACTTTTCTAATTGTGGTCTTTCTACAGATGGAACCAGCCTTATACACAAGCAGTGTCATATATTATTCACTTTTTCTCCCGGTAAGAGAATTCTATATTCCTATCATTTGCCCTGTGACTTGCAGTGTCTTCCTGGAGAAGGAATTACTAGTATCAAAACTGTGAACATATGATTTGCTTTATCCAATGGAACCTTAAGTGAGAGTTACTTAGACTGAGACCAAGCAGAAATATTGAGCCATTGTAAATGTCAGCCATGATTGTTTTCCCTCTGCCATTAGAATGGCATGTCCCTTCAGTTTGGATCTTGGAATAAAAAAGACACACAGAGCAGAGCACTGCCACCCTGCATTTGCCTCTGACAATAACCCAAGAGAGAAGTGATCTTTTAAAAGATAACTCATCTGAGACTCTCTCTTGAGAGTAGGCCTTTAAAAGGGGTGAGGGTAGGAAGGAGAGGGAGGCAGTAACTGGGTGATTTTTTTTTTTTTTGCCATCAGGGGAGATGGTTATTAGACCTTTCACTGAGAGCAAGAACTTTGGAGGAGATGGTTGGTGGGGAATGGTGATGTGTTTGGTTTTGAACATGCCAATTTGAGGTGCATGGTGGGGGGCAGGGTAGGAAATGCAGTAGATAGTAGGATGAATTTGTCTGTAATAGGAAGGAGACCAAGCAAGAGTTATGGGTTGGTGTTTGTCTGTTCTGGAGAAGGAAATGGCAATCCACTCCAGTACTATTGCCTGGAAAATCCCCTGAACATAGGAGCTTGGTAGGCTATAGTCCATGGGGTCGGAAAGAGTCGGACATGACTGAGCGACTCATAAAGCTACCTGAAGCCTTGAAAGTCAGTGAAATAAAAAAGAACAGAAACATAAGAGAAGGAAGGAAATGATGTTCAGGCACGCCAATGTTGGTAGAAATGGTAGATGAGGAGGAGCAGGGTTAGGGGATGGGTGGAGCCTAGGCAGGCAGGTGGAGGAAATAGGAGAGATATATGCTACAAGGGATAGTGAACTAAACCACTGGCATCTGAATTCCTCTTCAGAAAACAATTGCCTTTTTTTTCTTTCAAAGCCATCAATTTATATGAGCTTCAAAAGAGTCCCATGAGGTGTATTTAGAGGCGAACATATATGTTTTGAAGAAGGCAATGGCAACCCACTCCAGTACTCTTGCCTGGAAAATCCCATGGGCAGAGGAGCCTGGTAGGCTGCAGTCCATGGGGTCTCGAAGAGTCGGACAAAACTGAGCGACTTCACCTTCACTTTTCACTTTCATGCATTGAAGAAGGAAATGGCAACCCACTCCAGTGTTTTTGCCTGGAGAATCCCAGGGACGGGGGAGCCTGGTGGGCTGCCATCTATGGGGTCGTACAGAGTCAGACATGACTGAAGCGACTTAGCAGCAGCAGCAGAATATATATTTATCCCTAATTACCAGTGAGGAAACTAAGATTCAGAAGGATACGTTCCTTGCCCAGAGGGTTTTTTTAATTTTAACTTTTAATTGGGGAGGGAAAATAACATATAATTGACCATCTTAACTATTTCTAAGTGTGCAGGTCAGTGATGTTAAGTATATTCACATTGTTTTGTAACTCATATCCAGAATGTTTTCATCTTGATCAGACTTGGTACTCGTTAATCAATCCCTCCCCATTTCTCCCCTCCCTCCAGCTTCTGGCAGCCACTATTCTACTTTCCATTTCTATGATTTTGACTACTCTAGATAGTTCATGTATTGGCTTGGCCAAAAAGTTCATTCAGGTTTGCCACATGATTGTATGGAAAAACCCAAACCATACAACCAACTTGGCCAACCAACAAGTGGAGTAATACAGTATTTATCTTTTTGAGACTGGTTTATTTTACTAGTATAACGTCCTCAAGGCTCATCCATGTTGTAGAGTGTATAGGCATTTCCTTCCTTGTTAAGACTGAATATGTTCCATTGTGTGCATATAGCAGATGTTGCTAATCTGCTCATTTGTCTCTGGCCTCTTGGGTTGCCTTCTCCTCCTGGCATTGTGCATAGAGCTGCTATGAAGATGGGTGCTTTGAGACATGTCAGACAGAAAGGGAATCCTAGGAACATAGTGTGAAGACAACAGAAGGGATGTCATTACTGCTCCATATGAGAAAATGAGGAGAGCTTACCTCCTGAGAGGGGTTGGGAGAGAAGAGAAGATTGGGGCTGGGCAGGAGAGGTAGGAAGAGATGATCCAGGGAGATGAGGTGACGTAGACGTAGAGAACACCTGGAATGAGGAGCCAGTGTCTGTGTTCAAAGACCAGACATGTAGTTACAGATGAAGTGGTTACGGTGATTGTTTTACTCCATCCCCAGTACTTAACACATTTTGGGAAAATCTCCTACAGACATAAGCACACATGTTCTGTGTAAGTTGCTTTTGGTGGAAACTGAGAAAGAGATTAAGTTTTTGGTCTGGTTGAATATGGAACAGGCAGAGTGTGTGAGCAAAGGAGAACAGAACAGGCTTTCAATGGTCCAAGGCAGGAGAACAGTTCTCCCAGGGTTAGCAGAGGTGACCCTGAGGGGGTTCAGTTCAGTTCAGTTCAGTCGCTCAGTCATGTCCAACTCTTTGCGACCCCATGAATTGCAGCACGCCAGGCCTCCCTGTCCATCACCAACTCCTGAGGTTCACTCAGACTCATGTCCATCAATTCAGTGATGCCATCCAGCCATCTCATCCTCTGTCATCCCCTTCTCCTCCTGCCCCCAATACCTCCCAGCATCAGGTCTTTTCCAATGAGTCAACTCTTCGCGTGAGGTGGCCAAAGTACTGGAGTTTCAGCTTTAGCATCATTCCTTCCAAAGAACACCCAGGACTGATCTCCTTTAGAATGGACTGGTTGGATCTCCTTGCAGTCCAAGGGACTCTCAAGAGTCTTCTCCAATACCACAGTTCAAAAGCACCAATTCTTCTGCGATCAGCTTTCATCACAGTCCAACTCTCACATCCATACATGATCACTGGAAAAACCATAGCCTTGACTAGATGGACCTTTGTTGGCAAAGTAATGTCTCTGCTTTTGAATATGCTATCTAGGTTGGTCATAACTTTTCTTCCAAGGAGTAAGCATCTTTTAATTTCATGGCTGCAGTCACCATCTGTGGTGATTTTGGAGATCAAAAAAATAAAGTTTGACACTGTTTCCACTCTTTCCCCAACTATTTGCCATGCAGTGATGGGACCAGATGCCATGATCTTCGTTTTCTGAATGTTGAGCTTTAAGCCAACTTTTTCACTCTCCTCTTTCACTTTCATCAAGAGGCTTTTTAGCTCCTCTTCACTTTCTGCCATAAGGGTGGTGTCATCTGCATATCTGAGGTTATTGATATTTCTCCCGGCAATCTTGATTCCAGCTTGTGCTTCCTCCAGCACAGATTTCTCATAATGTACTCTGCATATAAGTTAAATAAGCAAGGTGACAATATACAGCCTTGACGCATTCCTTTCCCTATTTGGAACCAGTCTGTCGTTCCGTGTCCAGTTCTAACTGTTGCTTCCTGACCTGCATATAGGTTTCTCAAGAGGCAGGCCAGATGGTCTGGTATTTCCATCTCTTCCAGAATTTTCTGCAGTTGATTGTGATCCACACAAAGGCTTTGGCATAGTCACTAAAGCAGAAATAGATGTTTTTCTGGAACTCTCTTGCTTTTTTGATGACCCAGCAGTGGAGTTGACAATTTGATCTCTGGTTCCTCTGCCTTTTCTAAAACCAGCTTGAACATCTAGAATTTCATGGTTGACATATTGTTGAAGCCTGGCTTGGAGAATTTTGAGCATTACTTTACTAGTGTGTGAGATGAGTGCAATTGTGCGGTAGTTTGAGCATTCTTTGGCATTGCCTTTCTTTGGGACTGGAATGAAAACTGACCTTTTTCAGTCCTGTGGCCACTGCTGAATTTTCCAAATCTGCTGGCATACTGAGTGTGGCACTTTCACAGCATCATCTTTCAGGATTTGTAATAGCTTGACTGGAATTCCATCACCTCCACTAGCTTTGTTCGTAGTGATGCTTCTAAGACCCACTTGACTTCACATTCCAGGATGTGTGGCTCTAGGTGAGTGATCATACCATCGTGATTATCTGGGTCATGAAGACCTTTTTGTACAGTTCTGTGTATTCTTGCCACCTGTTCTTAATATCCTCTGCTTCAGTTAGGTCCATACCATTTCTGTCCTTTATTGTGCTCATCTTTGCATGAAAAGTTCCCTTGATATCTCTAATTTTCTTGAAGAGATCTCTAGTCTTTCCCATTCTATTGTTTTCCTCTATTTCTTTGCATTGATGGCTGAGGAAGGCTTTCTTATCTCTTCTTGCTATTCTTTGGAACTCTGTATTCAGATGCTTGTATCTTTCCTTTTCTCCTCTGCTTTTCGCTTCTCTTCTTTTTGCTGCTATGTATAAAGCCTCCTCAGACAGCCATTTTGCCTTTTTTGCATTTCTTTTTCATGGGGATGGTCTTGATCCCTGTCTCCTGTACAGTGTCACGAACCTCCATCCATATTTCCTCAGGCACTCTGTCTATCAGATCTAGTCCCTTAAATCTATTTCTCACTTCCACTGTATAATCATAAGGGATTTGATTTAGGTCATACCTGAATGGTCTAGTGGTTTTCCCTACTTTCTTCAATTTCAGTCTGAATTTGGCATTAAGGAGTTCATGGTATGAACCACAGTCAGCTCCCGGTCTTGTTTTTGCTGACTGTATAGAACTTCTCCATCTTTGGCTGCAAAGAATATAATCAGTCTGATTTTGGTGTTGACCATCTGGTGATGCCCATGTGTAGAGTCTTCTCTTGTGTTGTTGGAAGAGGGTGGTTGCTATGACCAGTGCATTCTCTTGGCAGGATTCTATTAGCCTTTGCCCTGCATCATTCCGTACTCCAAGGCCAAATTTGACAGTTCCTCCAGGTGTTTCTTGACTTCCTACTTTTGCACTCCAGTCCGCTATAATGAAAAGTACATCTTTTTTTGGGTGTTAGCTCTAGAAGGTCTTGTAGGTCTTCATAGAACCATTCAACTTCAGCTTCTTCAGTGTTACTGGTCGGGGCAAAGACTTGGATTACCATGATATTGAATGGTTTGCCTTAGAAACAAACAGAGATCATTCTGTCATTTTTGAGATTGCATCCAAGCACTGAATTTTGGACTCTTTTGTTGACCATAATGCCTACTCCACTTCTTCTAAGGATTCCTGCCCGCAGTGGTAGATATAATGGTCATCTGAGTTAAATTCACCCATTCCAGTCCATCTTAGTTTACTGATTCCTAGAATGTCGATGTTCACTCTTGCCATCTCCTGTTTGACCACTTCCAATTTGCCTTGATTCATGGACTGGACATTCCAGGTTCCTATGCAATATTGCTCTTTACAGCATCAGACCTTGCTTCTATCACCAGTCACATCCACAACTGGGTATTTTGGGGTATTTTCTGAGTATTTGGCTTCATCCCTTTATTTTTTCTGGAGTTATTTCTCCACTGGTCTCTAGTAGCACATTGAGCACCTACTGACCCCGGGAGTTCCTTTTTCAGTATCCTATCATTTTGCCCTTTCATACTGTTCATGGGGTTCTCAAGGCAAGAATACTGAAGTGGTTTGCCATTCCCTTCTCCAGTGGACCACATTCTGTCAGACCTCTCCACCATGACCCACCCATCCTGGGTGGCCCCACACGGCATGGCTTAGTTTCATTGAGTTAGACAAGGCTGTGGTCTGTGTGATCAGATTGGCTAGTTTTCTGTGATTATGGTTTCAGTGTGTCTGCCCTTTGATGCCCTCTTGTAGCACCGACCGTCTTACTTGGGTTTCTCTTACCTTGGACATGGAGTATCTCTTCACGGCTGCTCCAGCAAAGCGCAGCCGCTGCTCCTTACCTTGGATGAGGGGTATCTCCTCACAGCCGCCCCTCTTGACCTTGAATGTGGAGTAGCTCCTCTCGGCCCTCCTGTACCCGTGCAGCCACCGCTCCTTGGACGTGGGGTTGCTCCTCTTGGCTGCCTCCCCCTGGAAATTGACGGACAATTTGGGGAGGACTTTGGGCTTCCCTGATGGCTCAGATGGTAAAGAGTCTGCCTGCAATGCAGGAGACCTGGGTTTGATCCCTGGAGAAGGAAACGACAGCCCACTGCAGTATTCTTACCTGGAAAATCCCATGGATGGAGGAGCCTGGAAGGGTGCATAACATAGGGTCACCAAGAGCCACTAACACACATTTGGACTTCCATAGAATGTACACTAGGGATTTGGACTTCCATTTAACACAGCTAGGAGCTTAGATGGAATCTTACGTCGAACAGTGCTTCTTAAATTTCAGTGTGTTTCCATACCACCTGAGGGTCTTGATGAGATATAGGTTTTGATTCAGTCAATCTGGAGTGAATCATTTCAAGCAGGCTCAAGCTCATGGGTGATGGTGGTGCTATTGTGATCTTCCCATTACTCCTTGAGTCCTAGGGCTCTAGCTCTCAAAGGGATGGAAAATTCCCGATGGCATCATACTGCCTCTCTCTGTCTTTCTGCCTTTCTGTCTCTGTCTCTCTCTCCCCACAATACCCCCCATCAACATCGTTTTCATCTCATCCTCTTCTCCCAGTGTTCCTGAGAAATCTGGCTCCCATGTCCTCTGTTGACAGAGAAAGCTGTCAAGAAACCACGGCTTCCTTGTTAGCCCTTCTCCTCCGCCCCTGCTCTGTCCCCACCCAGGCAGCATAAGAGGTCACGGCGGGGATGCTCAGCATTCCCTTCTGCCTGCTTTGACCCAGGGTATTAGAACAACAATCTGCAGGGGGAGAAACCAAAGACTCTGCGTATTTGGCCTCAGAACTCCCTCTCTCAGAAAGAGGGAAGGAGATGGAGAAAGAGCTTTAAATGGTATTTTTCTTGAGAAAGGTCGCTCTGGGGAGCCAAGCATGAAATGAGAGTGTGATTGGGAGAGGGCCGTGTGGTCCACTCCCTTGTTTTCCACAGATGTTGCAGGAGTCGGAGCCAGAGTTCAGGAAAAATGTTTTCCCGCAGACCCACCCCTGCCCCAGAGGCTGTGAGGAAGTTGGCAATTGACATCCAGATCTAGATGGGCCCTGGCAACCTCACGGAAATGGGAAAATTCACCAAATCCGAGGGGAAATGGTGGCCGGAGAGCATCTAATGTGAAAAGAAGTGAGGAAGAGGCAGGAAGCCTCACCAAATGGTGTAGAGCCCTGTGCTAGAAGCTTCCCAGTATGTATCTCAGGTGCTGGAGGAACCCCCTTGCTTGCTCAGCAGGTGCTTCTTTTGCTGGGAGGGCTGTCTGCCTCAGAGGCAGCGCAACTCCCTCAGGAGCATGCACTGTGGAAGTGATCTCAGGTGGCCTTGGACTGTGGTGGCTTGAAGTAGGGTTTCAGTTCCTGGCCAGAGATTGAAGTCAGGCCATGGCAGGGAGAGTGCAGAATCCTAGCCACTAGACCACCAGGGACCAATGGCAAGACCCTGGCTCGTGACCTTTGTAGAAATGAGTTGTTATAAAGATGTAGAATGTAGTGAAACAAATAATGTGTTTATTAGGAGGAAAAAGTACATGTGAATAGGCACACACAGACAGAGACAGAGAGTGCCATGCCCTCATGGTAATTTGAATCACTTATTATAGAGCATTTTTTCCGGCTTTCTTTTGGCCAGTCACTTTGCTTTGCCTGACTCTGAGTCCGTATTTGGTTTATCTCAATGTGTGTGTACACACCACATCTCTTCGCCAGAATGGATTCTAGTGAAGAGGCCTATGGTTATGCTGACATCACCTATTAAGGGGTGGTACCCCATCCTTTGACCTCTGAAGAGCCTTTCAGTGCATGTATAGTTGGGAAGGTGTCCTTGACCTCGGGAATGAGAAATATGAAGTCTGTCTCTGGGCATGGCCCAGCTTCTCCCTCCTGCTATTGTCTTCATCTTGGAGTGTCTGTCCACAGGAAACCAACTCCACCTGACCAGCCTGGGGCCCATCTATCTCCTGCCTCAGAAAGTCTACCCTTACCTGGAGCTGAAATCTTCTTTTCTCATCTGTGCTGTGAACTTCTGTGCTAATGAGCTTGCTTGCATGCACACTTACTTCAGTTGTGCCCAACTCTCTGTCACCCTGTAGACTATCGCCCACCAGGTTCCTCTGTCCATGGGACTCTCCAGGCACGAATACTGGAGTGGATTGCCATGCCCTCCTCCAGGGGATCTTCCCAATCCAGAGATTGAACCTGTGTCTCTTGCATCTCCTGCATTGACAGGTGGCTTCCTCATCACTAGTGCCCCCTGGGAAGCCCATTTGTGCTGATGCTGTCCTCCAAAACCACAGCAAGCGGGACACCCCCTGCGTTTCTGCCCTGCCTCCCCCAGTCAACAGAGCACGTCTCAACCATGTCCATTGGCCTATCTGATTCTCAGAGCTTCCTGGAAGAAAGCAGGGGGCAGTTCTTCTCCCAGGGTTTCAGATAACAGAGTGGAACCCTTGAGATGCTGCTTGTGCTTGTGGGAGAGGCTGTCAGTGCAGACTCTAGAGTCTGGCTGCCTGGGTCGCACCCCAGCCATTGTTGGCTGTGTGTCTTTAGATGGGCTCTTTGACCACTCTGAGCCTGTGTTTCCTCTGCTGTAAAATGGGCATAATGATATTACCTACTACAGAGAGTAGTGAAGTGAAGTGAAGTCGCTCAGTCGTGTCCGACTCTTTGCGACCCCATGGACTGTAGCCTACCAGGCTCCATCCATGGGATTTTCTAGGCAAGAATACTGGAGTGGGTTGCCATTTCCTTCTCCAGGGGATCTTCCTGACCCAGGGATCGAACCCAGGTCTCCCGCATTGCAGGCAGACGCTTTACCATTTGAGCCACCAGGGAAGTCCAGAGAGAGTAGTAGTGGTTTTTTGTTTTTTGTTTTTTTTTTTTGGACTTCAGAGAGAGTAGTAGTGAAGTCCAAAAAAACAGATGTCAAGTACTTAACCTGGGTTTGTAGGAACATCCTGTCTGTTCTTGAGGAAGAGGAGAAAAAGATAGAGGTTAAATGACTCACTCAAGCTCAGAAAATGGTGCCACCAGATCTAAGACTGAGACATTCTGAGGCTGAATCCAGTACTTACCCCTTACAGTCAGTATCTTGCACTCCTAGGCCCATCAAAGACTGAAACTCTCCCCTGACGCTCACCTTGGCGGGTGAAGTCAGCCCTCAACCTGCGCTGGCCTGTTCACAGTAGCAGGTCAGCCCCTGATGGGGGTGGGATGGCCTCCCTGACCTGCCTCCACAACCCTCCACAACAAGCCTGAAAGGGCTGTGTCAGCTCTTCTGACCTTGGCGTTCGGCACTGTCCTTTCTCCTTCAGCCTCTTTTCAAATACGGACACCCTCACCGGGTGGGAGGAACGGTGGGAAGCTCCCTCTGCGGAAGCCTGTCCTGGTCTAGTCAGGCCGCAGATGCCGGGCTGCTGCTCCTTCACAACCACTGCGCCAAGCAGTGTTACTCCCTGTGTCACAGGTGAAGAGAGAAAAGCCCAGAGAGGTTAAGGACCTTGCCTGAGGCCACACACTCGCGCTGACGGCGCAGGGCTTTGAACCGTGCAGTCCGGTGGCAGTGTCTGTGCTCATCACCTACAGGGTATAGTCCCCAGCTCCTTCTGTCTTATAAGAGGAGGGGGAGACAAGTATTTCTAGAAGGCTTCCCCTTCACAGGATGGCGTCTAACTTGTGGCACCCTCCCTTGCTTGCGCTGTCTCATCTGTTCCATGCCAACCCAGACAGAAAACGGAATCCCTCCCTCAGTTTCCACCAAAAGAATAATACGCACTCTCATCTGACCCTCCCTGCAGCACTCTGAGGGGATCACTAGCGCCTTTAGTTTGACAGCAGATGGACATCAGAGAGGCGAAGTAACTTGCCCAGAGGACAGAGCTGTGTTCAACAGAGGTTCAGCTAGTGCTTCCTGTTCGACCCCGCCTCCAAGCTTGCAGGCAGCATCCAACACCCTGGGGGGCCTGCTTCAGATTCTTTCGGGATGTCACAACAGGCACTCGGGGCTGGGCAGGCCCTAGGTCTGGCCCCTCCAGAAACAAGCCTCAATCAGCAGGGTGGGGAGGACGTCAGGGAGCCATAGGAGGTGATGACAGCGTTGTCCTGTGAAACAGGCGGAGCAGGTTTCCAGAGTCTGGGATGGGGAATGAGTGAAAGGTCCAGGCAGGCTTTCAGGTCAGGAGTTGCAGCTGTTTCCACAGAGTGAGGAGCTGTGGAATCCAGCCATAGGATTGGAGAGAATCCAGTGCATAGGGTTGGGGAGTCAGCAGGCGTGTTCCATGAGGGTTTGCCCAAACACTGATAGGATTAAGCCCCAGGGAGATGACTGGAGAGGTGGGATATTATACCCGCTGATCAGGAGGGAAGATTTCTGAGGCCACACTGCCTAGATTCTCATCCTTGTACTTCCATCTGTTACCTGTGGGACCTTGGTGAGTTATTCAAATCTTTTCTATCTTGCATTCAGGATCGAAGTCATAAATAGGATTCTTATAAAGATAAAATAGATTAGAAAGAGAAAAGCAGCCAGAGATCTGTAAACTGGCCCAGCACTAAAAGCTAGGTTGTTAGGTGCTGGTCTTGTCCTTGCTGCCAGGCTAGTGTTCTCTTATTTATATATTCTTTGGCTGTGCTGGGTCTTAGTTGCAGCACGCAAGCTTTCTTTGGTTGCAGCAAGTGGGGGGCTACTCTCTAGTTGCAATATGCGGATGTCTCATTGCAGTGGCTTCTCTTGTGGCGCACAGGCTCTAGGATGGGTGAGCCTCAGGAGCTGGAGCACATGGGCTCAGTAATTACTTGCCCTGCAGCATGTGGATTCTTCCCTGACTGGAGATCGAACCCATGAATCCTGCATTGGCAGGAGAATCCTCAGCCACTGGAACACCAGGGGAGTCCTGCAGAATTCTCCTGCTGAACATAAATAATCTCGCAAATGAAACCAAAAAAGGGCTATTTTATATTTTTTCCAAGTATTTACAGAGACAGGGTTGCCATGCAAACCACAAAAATACCAGACATCCCGCTTTCCTGGCTAATATGAATAAATGACTGCTGCCTCTTTATAAATTACTGTTTTAGCCTCTGTCTATTCTCCCCTCTTTCTTGATAACATCCACTAAGGTATCAAATTAGAATTATACTTGCTTCTCTTTTAAATTTTATTGAAGTATAATTGATTAACAATATTGTGATAATTTATTCTGTGCAGCGAAGTGCCTCAGTTTACCATATGGAAAAGAATGTGTGTGTGTGTGTATATACATACACATTCTTTTCCATATCCTTTTCTAGTATGGTTTGTCACAGGATATTGTATACAGTTCCTTATGTTATACAGTAGGACCTTGTTGCTTATCCATTCTCTATATAGTAGTTTGCCTTATCCTTGCTCCTTGGTAGCACCCAATATGAAGCAAATCCCCACTTCCTAGAAGTCTCTCCAAGATCACCTGACTTCAGCTCCTATAAGTACACATCCTGTTCAGCTCCTATAAGTACACATCCTGTAAGTCCTTCCAGACACCCTCTGCTGAAACACCCCATAGCTCCCTGTGATGTGCACTCTCCCTCGTTACAATGACTCCATCAATCCAGAGTTCAGCTACAGATTGTTCCTGGTGGTCTTTGGTTGGAGGGCATGGACACAGTTAATAAGCGGAAACGTGTACAACAGTTTCTGACACAGAGTAAGCGCCATGCCAGTGATGCCATCATAATTACTGACTATGTTACAAAGACAGCCTCAGGGACAGGGAGATCTGAGAGAGAAAGCTTCAGGACAGAGGCCAAGTGGAATAGAGGATGCACAGTCAGGAGACTTCACTTTAAGTGACTACCTGCCCTTCCAAACAGTAATTCACATTTTATTTTACACTTCAGAAGAGCCTGACACAGAGTTGAGTGTTCAGAGTGAAGGATCTCACTTATTCACTGAGGTGCCATGGGTCAGTTGCTTAACCTCTCTGAGCCTCAATTTTTCCATCTGTGAAAAATGGGAAAAATAAAAATACAAGCTTGTTTTATTCTTAAACGATATATTACATAAGATAGATCTCATTGATATCCTCAAGTCATTCCATCCAAATACAGAAGAATACACCTTCTTCTCAGTGCACATGGAACATTCTTCAGAATAGACCACATCTTGAGTCACAAATCAAACCTCAGTAAATTTAAGAAAATTGAAAACATATCAAGCATCTTCTCCACCCACAATGCTGTGAGATTAGAGATCAATTACAAGAAAAACACTGTAAGAAACACAAACACATGGAAATTAAACAACACATTTCTAAATAAGCAATAGGTTACTGAAGAAATCAAAAGGGAAATCAAAAAATTTCTAGACACAAGTGACAATGAAAACACGACAACTCAAAACCTATCAGTTCAGTTCAGTCGCTCAGTCATGTCTGACTCTTTGTGACCCCATGAACCTCAGCACGCCAGGCCTCCCTGTCCATCACCAACTCCCAGAGTCCACCCAAACCCATGTCCATTGAGTCGCTGATGCCATCCAACCATCTCATCCTCTGTTGTCCTCTTTTCCACCTGCCCTCAATCTTTCCCAGCATCAGGGTCTTTTCAAATGAGTTAGCTCTTCATATCAGGTGGGCAAAGTATTGGAGTTTCAGCTTTAACATCAGTCTTTCCAATGAACACCCAGGACTGATCTCCTTTAGGATGGACTGGTTGGATCTCCTTGCAGTCCAAGGGACTCTCAAGAGTCTTCTCCAACACCACAGTTCAAAATCATCAATTCTTCAGCACTCAGCCTTCTTTATAGTCCAACTCTCACACCCATACATGACCACTGGAAAAACCGTAGTCTTGACTAGATGGACCTTTGTTGACAAAGTAATGTCTCTGCATTTGAATATGCTATCTAGGTTGGTCATAACTTTCCTTCCAAGAAGTAAACATCTTTGAATTTCATGGCTGCAGTCACCATCTGTGGTGATTTTGGAGCCCAGAAAAATAAAGTCAGCCCCTGTTTCCACTGTTTCCCCATCTATTTCCCATGAAGTGATGGGACCAGATGCCATGATCTTCATTTTTTGAATGTTGAGCTTTAAGCCAACTTTTTCACTTTCCTCTTTCACTTGTATCAAGAGGCTCTTAAGTTCTTCACTTTCTGCCATAAGTGTGGTGTCATTTGCATATCTGAGGTTACTGACATTTCTCCCAGCAATCTTGATTCCAGCCTGTGCTTCCTCCAGCCCAGCATTTCTCATGATGTACTCTGCATAGAAGTGAAATAAGCAGGGTGACAGTATACAGCCTTGACGTACTCCTTTTCCTATTTGGAACCAGTCTGTTGTTCCATGTCCAATTCTAACTGTTGCTTCCTGGCTTCCATACAGGTTTCTTAAGAGGCAGGTCAGGTGGTCTGGTATTTCCATCTCTTCCAGAATTGTCCACAGTTTATTGTGACCCACAGTCAAAGGCTTTGGCATAGTCACTAAAGCAGAAATAGATTTTTTCTGGAACTCTCTTGCTTTTTCCATGATCCAGAAGATGTTGGCAATTTGATCTCTGGTTCCTCTGCCTTTTCTAAAACCAGCTTGAACATCTGGAAGTTCACGGTTCACATATTGCTGAAGCCTGGCTTGGAGAATTTTGAGCATTACTTTACTAGCATGTGAGATGAGTACAATTGTGCAGTAGTTTGAGCATTCTTTGGCATTGCCTTTCTTTGGGACTGGAATGAAAACTGACCTTTTCCAGTCCTGTGGCCACTGCTGAGTTTTCCAAATTTATTGGCATATTGAGTGCAGCACTTTCACAGCATCATCTTTCAGGATTTGAATAGCTCAACTGGAATTCATCACCTCCACTAGCTTTGTTTGTAGTGATGCTTCCTAAGGCCCACTTGACTTCCCATTCCAGGATGTCTGGTTCTAGTAAGTGATCACACCATCATGATTATCTGGGTTGTGAAGATCTTTTTGTACAGTTCTTCTGTGTATTCTTGCCACCTCTTCTCATCTTCTGCTTCTGTTAGGTCCCTACCATTTCTGTCCTTTATCGATCCCATCTTTGCATGAAATGTTCCCTTGGTATCTCTAATTTTCTTGAAGAGATCTCTAGTCTTTCCCATTCTATTGTCTTCCTCTATTTCTTTGCATTGATTGCTGAGGAAGGCTTTCTTATCTCTCCTTGCTATTCTTTGGAACTCTGCATTCAAATGGGTATATCTTTCCTTTTCTCCTTTGCTTTTCGCTTCCCTTCTTTTCACAGCTATTTGTAAGGCCTCCCCAGATAGCCATTTTGCTTTTTTGCATTTCTTTTTCATGGGGATGGTCTTGATTCCTGTCTCCTGTACAAAGTCACGAACCTCCATCCATAGTTCATCAGGCACTCTGTCTATCAGATCTAGTCCCTTAAATTTATTTCTCACTTCCACTGTATAATCATAAGGGATTTGATTTCAGTTATACCTGAATGGTCTAGTGGTTTTCTCCACTTTCTTCAATTTCAGTCTGAATTTGGCAATAAGGAGTTCATGATCTGAGCCACAATCAGCTCCCAGTCTTGTTTTTGTTGACTGTATAGAGCTTCTCCATCTTTGGCTGCAAAGAATATAATCAATCTGATTTTGGTGTTGACCATTTGGTGACGTCCATGTGTAGAGTCTTCTCTTGTGTTGTTAGAAGAGGGTGTTTGCTATGACCAGTGTGTTCTCTTGGCAGAACTCTATTAACCTTTGCCCTGCTTCATTCTGTACTTAAAGGCTAAATTTGCCTGTTACTCCAGGTGTTCCTTTTTGTTTTGTTTTGTTTTTTTTTTTTAATTCCATCAGCATTTATTTTGAAACTCCTTTTTTTTTTAAGAATTTTTTTTTGATCTGGATCATTTAAAAAAAAAAAACCTCTTTATTGAATTTGTTACAATGTTGCTTCTGCTTTGGTTTATTGGCCAGGAGGCATGTGGGATTTTAGCTTTCCAACCAGGGATGACCAGGGATTGAACTCACACCCCTTGCACTGAAAGGCAAGTCTTAATCACCAGATGACCCAGGAAGTTCCTGAAATTCTGATAATGAGTTCATCTAGTTCCTCCAGGTGTTTCTTGACTTCCTACTTTTGCATTCCAGTCCCCTATAATGAAAAGGATATCTTTTTTGGGTGTTAGTTCTAGAAGGTCTTCTAGGTCTTCATAGAACCGTTCAGCTTCAGCTTCTTTAGTGTTACTGTGTGGGGCATAGACTTGGATTACCGTGATATTGAATGGTTTGCCTTGGAAACAGAGATCATTCTATCGTTTTTGATATTGCATCCAAGTACTGCATTTCAAACTCTCTTCTTGACTATGACGGCTACTCCATTTCTTCTAAGTGATATTTCTGGGTAGGAAGAAGCAATATTGTGAGAATGACTATACTACCAAATGCAATCTATGGATTCAGTGTGATCCTTATCAAATTACCAATGGTAATTTTTTACAAAACTAGAACAAAAATTTCACAATTCATATGGAAACACAAAAGTCCTCAAATAGCCAAAGCAGTCTTGAGAAAGAAGAATTGAGCTGGAAGAATCAACCTTCCTGACTTCAGATTATACTACAAAGCTATAGTCATCAAGACAGTATGGTACTGGCACACAAAAAAATATATAGACCAATGGAAGACGATAGAAACCCCAGAAATAAACCAATGCGCCTATGGATACCTTATTTTTGACAAAGGAGGTGAGCATATACAATGGGGCACAGACAGCCTCTTCAGTAAATGGTGCTGGGGAAACTGGACAGCTATATGTGAAAGAATGAGATTAGAACACTTAGTAACACCATACATAAACATAAACTGAAAATTGATTAAAGCTAAATGTAAGATCAGAAACTATAAAACTCCTAGAGGAAAACATAGGCAGAACACTCGATAACATAAATCAAACAAGATCCTCTATGACCCACCTCCTAGAATAATGCAAATAAAAACTAAAAGCAAACAAGTGGGACCTGATTAAACTTAAAAGCTTTTGCACAGCAAAGGAAACTATAAGCAAGGTGAAAAGACAACCCTCAGAATGGGAGAAAATAATAGCAAATGAAACAACTGACAAAGAATTAATTTCTAAAATATACAAGCAGCTCATACAACTCAATGCCAGAAAAACAAACAACCTAATCAAAAAGTCGGGAAAAGGCCTAAACAGACATTTCTCTAAAGAAGACATACAGATGGCTAACAAACACATGAGAAGATGCTCAACATCGCTCATTATTGTGGCTTCCCTGGTGGCTCAGTATTAGAGAAGTGCAAATCAAAACCACAGTGAGATATCACCTCACACCGGTCAGAATGGCCATCAACAAAAATTCTACAAACAATAAATTCTGGAAAGGGTGTGGAGAAAAGGGAACACTCATGTACTGTTGGTGGGAATGTAAATTGATTACAGCCACTATGGAAGAAGGTATGGAGATTCCTTCAAAAAAGAAATAAAACCACCTTATGACCCAGTAATCTGACTCTTAGGCATATACCCTAAGGAAACCAAAATTGAAGAAGACACATGTATCCCATTGTTCATTGCAGCACTCTTTAAAATAGATAGAACATGGAAGCAACCTAGATATCCATCAATAGATGAATGGTAAAGAATTTGTGATTCACAATGGAATATTACAGAAATAAAAAGGAATGCATTTGAGTCAGTTCTGATGCAGTGCATGAACCTAAAACCTATTATACAGAGTGAAGTGAGTCAGAAAGAGAAAGATAAATGTTGTATTCTAACTCATATATACAGAGTCTAGAAAAATGGTACTGAAGAATTTATTTACAGGGCAACAATGGAGAAACAGACATAGAGAATAGACTTACGGGGAGAGGGGAGGAGAGGGTGAGATGTGTGGAAAGAGTAGTATGGAAACTTACATTACCATATGTAAAATAGATACCCAACGGGAATTTGCTGTATGGCTCAGGAAACTCAAAGAGGGGCTCTGTATCAATCTAGAGGGGTAGGATGGGGCGGGAGATGGGAGGAAGTTTCAAATGGGAGGGGATAAATGAATACCTATGGCTGATTCATGTTGAGGTTTGACAGAATCCAACAAAATTATGTAAAACAATTATTCTTCAATAAAAAATAAATTTTAAAAATTATAGGCTTATTTTGTGACTACAATGAAAGTGAGTGTGCTGTAGTCTAGGTTATGGTCATAAAGCTATCCAGTTATTCCAGCTGGTAGCTAACGTTGGCAAAGCATAGAGGCCAAGGCTGATTTAAAGTCAGATTCCTGAAATTCCTGCATTTTTTTTTTTACCTTACAGAAGACGCCAGAACTGTCCCTCTGAATTCTGTGGCTCTATAGCAGTGGTGAAAAGGCATCTGTCAGGAACCCCTTCTTTAGCCTCAAGTTTCCATGTAAATCTTTTTCCAGGGAGATGAGGAATGATGAAAAGCTTTTGGCTCCTTGTCATTTATTAACACGACCAAGGCGCTTCTTTGAAACTTGGTTTTCCTGCAAAATGGGAGTAAAGTTAATTCCTGCCCCATATATTTGTCATGGGGATCAAATAAAAAGGTGCATATGGGACACTGTTGTCAGCCACAAAAAAGAAATTATCTGTTCCTCTGGGACTGCCTCCAACAGTGTGGTCTCTCACTTGGGGACACAAGTGTCTGCTCCCTGAGGGCTGAGCTGCTGGCCATTGGCCAAGGTGCTCTTTCATGGTCTCTGGGCATTAACCCCTCCTGTAAAGCCACAGGTGTCAGGGAGGCTTCATGGAGCCCCACACTGGGCTGATAGAAAACAGATTTCTTCCTCTTTTAACAGACCAAAGGAGAGCAGTGGGGTTAGTGAAGTGGCTATACTCCACAAGCCACCCAGGTTTCTTCCAGCTGATTTCTGTACCATCTTTTTTTTTTTTTTTAATTTTTTATTTATTTATTTTTTTAATTTTAAAATCTTTAATTCTTACATGCGTTCCCAAACATGACCCCCCCTCCCACCTCCCTCCCCACAACATCTTTCTGGGTCATCCCCATGCACCAGCCCCAAGCATGCTGCACCCTACGTCAGACATGGACTGGCGATTCAATTCTTACATGATAGTATGCATGTTAGAATTCCCATTCTCCCAAATCATCCCACCCTCTCCCTCTCCCTCTGAGTCCAAAAGTCCGTTATACACATCTGTGTCTTTTTTCCTGTCTTGCATACAGGGTCGTCATTGCCATCTTCCTAAATTCCATATATATGTGTTAGTATACTGTATTGGTGTTTTTCTTTCTGGCTTACTTCACTCTGTATAATTGGCTCCAGTTTCATCCATCTCATCAGAACTGATTCAAATGAATTCTTTTTAACGGCTGAGTAATACTCCATTGTGTATATGTACCACAGCTTTCTTATCCATTCATCTGCTGATGGACATCTAGGTTGTTTCCATGTCCTGGCTATTATAAACAGTGCTGCGATGAACATTGGGGTACATGTGTCTCTTTCAATTCTGGTTTCCTCTGTGTGTATGCCCAGAAGTGGGATTGCTGGGTCATAAGGGAGTTCTATTTGCAATTTTTTAAGGAATCTCCACACTGTTCTCCATAGTGGCTGTACTAGTTTGCATTCCCACCAACAGTGTAGGAGGGTTCCCTTTTCTCCACACCCTCTCCAGCATTTATTGCTTGCAGATTTTTGGATCGCAGCCATTCTGACTGGTGTGAAGTGGTACCTCATTGTGGTTTTGATTTGCATTTCTCTAATAATGAGTGATGTTGAGCATCTTTTCATGTGTTTGTTAGCCATCCGTATGTCTTCTTTGGAGAAATGTCTATTTAGTTCTTTGGCCCATTTTTTGATTGGGTCGTTTATTTTTCTGGAGTTGAGCTGCATAAGTTGCTTGTATATTTTTGAGATTAGTTGTTTGTCAGTTGCTTCATTTGCTATTATTTTCTCCCATTCCGAAGGCTGTCTTTTCACCTTGCTTATAGTTTCCTTTGTTGTGCAGAAGCTTTTAATTTTAATTAGATCCCATTTGTTTATTTTTGCTTTTATTTCCAGAATTCTGGGAGGTGGATCATAGAGGATCCTGCTGTGATTTATTTCTGAGAGTGTTTTGCCTATATTCTCCTCTAGGAGTTTTATAGTTTCTGGTCTTACATTTAGATCTTTAATCCATTTTGAGTTTATTTTTGTGTACGGTGTTAGAAAGTGATCTAGTTTCATTCTTTTACAAGTGGTTGACCAGTTTTCCCAGCACCACTTGTTAAAGAGATTGTCTTTACTCCATTGTATATTCTTGCCTCCTTTGTCAAAGATAAGGTGTCCATATGTGTGTGGATTTATCTCTGGGCTTTCTATTTTGTTCCATTGATCTATATGTCTGTCTTTGTGCCAGTACCATACTGTCTTGATGACTGTGGCTTTGTAGTAGAGCCTGAAGTCAGGCAAGTTGATTCCTCCCGTTCCATTCTTCTTTCTCAAGATTGCTTTGGCTATTCGAGGTTTTTGTATTTCCATACAAATCTTGAAATTATCTGTACCATCCTTATTGACTTTTTAAAACTTTTTAATAATAGGAGGTGTTATCTTTATTTTTTTAAGTTTTTTGGCCGCACAGAGTGGCTTGCAGAATCTTAGTTCCCCAACCAAGGATAGCACCCATGTCTTCTACAGTGGAAGCACAGAGTCTTACCCATTGAACCACCAGGGAAATCCTTTGTATCATCTTCAGAGTGTCATCCTTTTCTCTGGTTGAAACTGGGTTGCTATCTTGTCAGCTTTCCAGCATGCAGGGAGGGAAAAAAGCAAATCCTGCATGAGGGACTTTATCTTTAAGGAGGGACTTTATCTTTAAAGAGGTTGCATGCATCATTTACCCTCATTCATGTCCCACTTCAAGGAAGGATGACAGATGGAGTCTCTAGCTTGGTGACCATGTGCCCAGCTTCAATTTGAGAGTTTTATTGTTCTGAGTTCAAGATCAGGAATAACAGAAGCAAGAAAAACATCAGGGAAATGAATATATTCAGCCCTCAATACCTGTAGATTCCACATCCATGGATTCAACCAAGCAAGGATAGAAAATATTTGGAAAAAAAATTCTAGCAAGCTCCAAATAGCAAAACTTGAATTTGCTGTGCAGTCTACTATTTACATGCCAATTACATTGCACCCAGTGTTATAGATAGTCTAGAGATAATTTAAAGTATACAAGAGGATGTGCATGGTTATATGCAAGTACTATATCATTTTATATGAAGAACTGAAACATCCATGGATTTTGATGTCAGGGTTGGTGGTCCTAGAACCAATCCCTTGCAGATACCTAAGGACAGTTGTACAGATCAATTCACCTATCAGGTCACTGAGTCTGAGCCAGCATCTATACTGAGTAAATACCTGGGTGAAAAGCAGAGACAGGGTCTAGTCAGTTGCTTTACTTTAGCATGGGTCATCTTTCGCATGACCCAATGCTAAAGATCAAATATTTGGAATCATCCCTGTGAATCTTCACATTTTTCAGTTTCCCTGTAGATATTGGCACTGGGCAGACAGAGCTTTGGCCGCATAACTCAGTACATGAACACCCACATAACCCCCACACATAGGTGTATGTGTACAAACCCATTGAATACATACGCATGCAACATAGATTTACACTTGCATAGATCCTAATCTTTTACTAGAGGAGGAGAGATCACACCTAGTTACCTTCCTCTTTTCGGTGGTCCTGTGGCTTTGCTGAAAAAAGCAGTCTTGGGAGCCAGAATTGATGCTTTTGAACTGTGGTGTTGGAGAAGACTCTTGAGAGTCCCTTGGACTGCAAGGAGATCTAGCAGTCCATTCTAAAGGAGATCAGTCCTGGGTGTTCATTGGAAGGACTGATGCTAAAGCTGAAACTCCAATACTTTGGCCACCTCATGAGAGGAGCTGACTCATTTGAAAAGACCCTGATGCTGGGAAAGATTGAGGGCAGGAGGAAAAGGGGACAACAGAGGATGAGATGGTTGGGTGACATCACCAACACAATGGACATGGGTTTGGGTGGACTCCGGGGGTTGGTGATGGACAAGGAGGCCTGGTGTGCTGCGGTTCATGAGGTTGCAAAGAGTTGGACACGACTGAGTGACTGAACTGAAACTGAACTGAAGGAGTCAGAGATCTAGATTCAATTGCAACCCATGTCATCAATACATAGTGTAACTCTGGGCAATTTACTCAATCTGTCTTAACTTATGTTTCCACATTTGTAAAATGAGTATACTATTATCCCTCCTGAAATATTTTACAGTTGATTGCAATGTCATACTTATTTGTTTGACATAATACTTTAGGTAGTTATTTTATTGTTATTAGGCTATTGAGGCCCAGAGCAAATTAATGGCAGACCAGGAATTTCCCATCTCCCTCCTTAATATAAAGCAAGATCCCTTTCTGCTCTCAAGTATACCTATTTTTTTAAAAAAATTGGTTAAGTCCTTTTTTGAAGGCACATTGTTTTTTCTAAGTAAATACACAGAAAAATACATAAGTCATAAGTGTATAGCTCACTGAGTTTTCCAAATGGAGAATGTGCCACATGTTATTAGCGTTCAAATCAAGACCCAAAACATCACCAGCAGCCCCCTTACTACCATCTCTGAAGGTAACTACCAGTTTACGTTATGGGTTTCCCTGGTGGCTCAGTGGTAAAGAAACTGCCTGCCAATGCAGGAGATGAAAGAGACGTGAGTTTGGTTCCTGGGTCAGGAAGATCCCTTGGAGAAGGAAATGACAGCACACTCCAATATTCTTGCCTGGGAAATCCCATGGACAGAGGAGCCTGGCAGGCTACAGTCTTTGGGGTCGCAAAAAGAGTCAGACATGAGTTAGTGACTAAACACCACCAAACACATAACAACTTTACACTATAGATGAATTTTGCCTTTTTATACCTTATACAAACGGAATCACAAATAGATGTTCTTATGTCTGGATTTTTTTAACTCTACATGATACTGGAGACAAGCATTCATATTGTGTGTAGCTGTGTCTTGCTTGATCACTCTTATTCTGCACAGTGTCCAGTATATATACTGCAATTCACTGATTCCTTCTACTGTTGTTGGGCATCTGGATGGTTCCTGAGTTTGGGCTATTATCAATAATGCTGCCGTAAAAATCCTTGGATGTCTTTAGTTCATGCATTTCTGTTGAGTACATATCTATGAGGGGAATTTCTGAATGTTAGGATTTGTACATGTTTACCTTCTGTAGATACTATCATGCAGTTTTACAAAGTAGCTGAATGTTCCCTGCTTTTAATTGGTAGGAATTCAAGAAGCTTTAATAGTTCTGTCTGTTCACAATCTCTCTCTCATTGTGCTTCCTAGAACTTATGAATTGTAATCTTACTCTTTGGGTATAGAAATCAATAGCTTTGGATAACTCAATGTACTAGTTATCTATTGCTACACGTACACACACACACACACACACACACACACACACACACACACACACACACCCTCCTCCAAATAAGTGGCCTAACTAAATGAAAAATACATATTTATTATGCCTCATTCTTTAGGTGGGTGAGGAATTAGGGAATGATTTGGCTGCTGATTCAAACATTCAGACTCAGTCTCAAATGAGATTGAATCAGATGTTGGTCTGGGCTCGATAAAGTCATCTAAAGAGTTGACTGGGGCGAGATGATCCACTTTCAAGGTGGTTCTCTCGTATATAACTAGGAAGTTGGTACTGACTGTTGGCAGAAAGCCTCAGTTTCTATCCACGTGAGTCTGTCCACAGGGCTGCGGAGTGTCCTCACATGGTGGCTGGCTTCCTCCACGTGAGCAGTTCCAGAGCCCAAGGCAGAGGCAGCAGTGTGCTTTATGGCCTCGCCCTGGACATCATACACAGTCACTTTCTCATTATTTTATTGACCACCCAAGTCATCCTTATTCAGCATGGGAGGGCATTCTACTAGGGCATGAAAATCATAAATTGAGGATCGTTTGGGGCATTTTTGGAGCCCTTCTTTCCACCAGTTGAAGACTTTTTTCTGTAATAATTGAAGCCCTAAGTGATTAGCAGAGGGAGCAGGTACATTTTGATGGGCAAATAGAAAGAAGAAAGAATACAAGTCAAGAGTAAGAAGAAAGGCAGCCAAGAGGCAGCTTTAGCAGTTTGAGTGAGTAGGAGTGAACGAATAAATAATATGTGAGTTTGAGTCTAGGGGGTGGGGTGAGAGACTATATATAAAGTGCCAGAAATGCCTTTCTTTGATTACTAATTAGATCATGGTTTTGGATCATGAAGACTCAGCTCTGGCATTGCTTATATAAAAACAGTAGCCCATGAGTATTCTCAACTTTTCTCACAGGTTATTCAGTTTACCACCCATCCATCCATTCAAGTATCCATATCTTATTAAGCACACAGCAAATACCAGGTTGTATTCAAGAGGGCAATGCGGGTGCAGAAATGAACACATGCACCAACCTTACTTGGGTGATTACGAAGAGGAAACTACCATTTATCGTTCACCTACTGTGTTCCAATACGTTCATATTTATTGCTTTAAATAATTCCCATAACTACTCTATATGTTGGGCATAATGGTTCCCACTTGGCAGGTGGATAAACTTGAGACTTGAAAATTTAACTGATTTATTCAGAGTTGGAGCTGAAAAGTGGTGAAACTGAATCTGATGCAGATATAAAGTAGAAAGTGATTAAATGTGAAAGAAAAGTACACATATAATACAGTGGCAGCTCAGAGGATGGGGAGAATTCTTTGGCCTGGGAAGGTAAGAGAAGACTTGATGGAAGAGGTGGAATTTCAGCTAGATCTTGAGTGATGAGTAAGAGATGATGGGAAAGGCCATATGTAAGGATTAAAGAATATATAAAACAAAGACATAAGGGTAGGAATGAATATTAATAATGATGATATACACAAAGATGCACAGAGACATACACATATAATGTGGCCAGAGAAATATTCATAAAGGAGAGAACCGGTTGATAGAGGTGAACAGTATGTATTAGGGCCACATAGATACCAGGCACATACCAGACCTAGTTATTCATTAATGCAACAGGAAATCAGAGAAGCCTAGATCATCATTTGTATAAGCGATTGTGAACTCCTTTCAGATTGTGTGGATAACATCTTCAAGTTTATTAAAATTAAATCAGGAGTGTACCTTAACACCCGGTAGAAAATATACAGATTAACAAACTATATAAGAGTATAAAATTATTAAATAAAAAATGAGATATGTCATTGATCAGAAGCAATCACATACTGATGATAAGGTCTGCTGCTAGTTAATGATAAGAGTAGAATGGCTAGAAAAGAAAGCAGGCCCTGAGGCTAGTTCAGTTCAGTTCAGTTCAGTTTAGACGCTCAGTCATGTCTGAGTCTTTGCGACCCCATGAATCGCAGCACACCAGGCCTCCCTGTCCATCACCAACTCCCGGAGTTCACTCAGACTCACATCCATCAAGTCAGTGATGCCATCCAGCCATCTCATCTTCTGTCGTCCCCTTCTCCTCCTGCCCCCAATCCCTCCCAGCATCAGTTTTTTCCAGTGAGTCAACTCTTCGCAGGAGGTGGCCAAAGTACTAGACTTTCAGCTTTAGCAACATTCCTTCCAAAGAAATCCCAGGGTTGATCTCCTTCAGAATGGACTGGTTGGATGTCCTTGCAGTCCAAGGAACTCTCAGGAGTCTTCTCTGATACCACAGTTCAAAAGCATCAATTCTTCAGCACTCAACTTTCATCACAGTCCAACTCTCACATCCATACATGATCACTGGAAAAACCATAGCCTTGACTAGACAGACCTTAGTCGGCAAAGTAATGTCTCAGCTTTTGAATATGCTATCTAGGTTGGTCATAACTTTCCTTCCAAGGAGTAAGCATCTTTTAATTTCACGGCTGCAGTCACCATCTGCAGTGATTTTGGAGCCCCAAAAAATAAAGTCTGACACTGTTTCTACTGTTTCCTGATCTATTTGCCATGAAAGGATGGGACCGGATGCCATGATCTTCATTTTCTGAATGTTAAGCTTTAAGCCAACTTTTTCACTCTCCACTTTCACTTTCATCAAGAGGCTTTTTAGTTCTTCTTCACTTTCTGCCATAAGGGTGGTGTCATCTGCATATCTAAGGTTATTGATATTTCTCTCAGCAATCTTGTTTCCAGCTTGTGCTTCTTCCAGCTCAGGATTTCTCATGATGTACTCTGCATATAAGTTAAATAAGCAGGGTGACAATATACAGCCTTGACGTACTCCTTTTCCTATTTGGAACCAGTCTGTTGTTCCATGTCCAATTCTAACCGTTGCTTCCTGACCTGCATACAGATTTCTCAAGAGGCAGGTCAGGTGGTCTGGTATTCCCATTTCTTTCCCACAGATTATTGTGCTCCACACAATCAAAGGCTTGACCTAGTCAATAAAGCAGAAATAGATGTTTTTCTGGAACTCTCTTGCTTTTTCCATGATCCAGCAGGTGTTGGCAATTTGATCTCTGGTTCCTCTGCCTTTTCTACAACCAGCTTGAACATCTGGAAGTTCACGGTTCACGTATTGCTGAAGCCTGGCTTGGAGAATTTTGAGCATTACTTTATTAGCATGTGAGATGAGTGCAATTGTTCAGTAGTTTGAGTATTCTTTGGCATTGCCTTTCTTTGGGACTGGAATGAAAGCTGACCTTTTTCAGTCCTGTGGCCACTGCTGAGTTTTCCAAATTTGCTGGCATATTGAGTGCAGCACTTTCACAGCATCATCTTTCAGGATTTGAAACAGCTCAACTGGAATTCCATCACCTCCACTAGCTTTGTTCATAGCGATGCTTTCTAAGGCCCACTTGACTTCACATTCCAGGATGAGTGGCTCTAGGTGAGTGATCACACCATCATGATTATCTGGGTCATGAAGATCTTTTTTGTACAGTTCTTCTGTGTCTTCTTGCCACCTCTTCTTAATATCTTCTGCTTCTGTTAGATCCATACCATTTCTGTGTTTTATTGAGCCCATCTTTGCATGAAATGTTCCCTTGGTATCTCTAATTTTCTTGAAGAGATCTCTAGTCTTTCCCATTCTGTTGTTTTCCTCTGTTTCTTTGCATTGATTGCTGAGGAAGGCTTTCTTGTCTCTTCTTACTATTCTTTGGAACTCTGCATTCAGATGCTTATATCTTTCCTTTTCTCCTTTGCTTTTCGCTTCTGTTCTTTTCACAGCTATTTGTAAGGCCTTCCCAGACAGCCATTTTGCTTTTCTTTTCCATGGGGATGGTCTTGATCCCTGTCTCCTGTACAATGTCACGAACCTCCATCCATATTTCATCAGGCACTGTATCTATCAGATCTAGGCCCTTAAATCTATTTCTCACTTCCACTGTATAATCACAAGGGATTTGATTTAGGTCATACCTGAATGGTCTAGTGGTTTTCCCTACTTTCTTCAATTTCAGTCTGAATTTGGCAATAAGGAGTTCATGATCTGAGCCACAGTCAGCTCCTGGTCTTGCTTTTGTTGGCTGTATAGAGCTTCTCCATCTTTGGCTGCAAAGAATATAATGAATCTGATTTTGGGATTGACCATCTGGTGATGCCCATGTGTAGAGTTTTCTCTTGTGTTGTTGGAAGAGGGTGTTTGCTATGACCAGTGCATTTTCTTGGCAAAACTGTATTAGTCTTTGCCCTGCTTCATTCCACATTCCAAGGTCAAATTTGCCTGTTACTCCAGGTGTTTCTTGACTTCCTACTTTTTCATTCCAGTCCCTTATAGTGAAAAGGACATCTTTTTTGGGTATTTGTTCTAAAAGGTCTGAAGGTCTTCATAGAACCATTCAACTTCAGCTTCTTCAGCATTGCTGGTTGGGGCATAGACTAGGATTACTGTGATATTGAATGGTTTGCCTTGGAAACGAACAGAGATCATTCTGTCATTTTTGAGATTGCATCCAAATACTGCATTTCAGACTCTGTTGTTGACCGTGATGGCTACTCCATTTCTTCTGAGGGATTCCTGCCCACAGTAGTAGATATAATGGTCATCTGAGTTAAATTCACCCATTCCAGTCCATTTTATTTTGCTGATTCCTAGAATGTCGATGTTCACTCTGCCATCTCCTGTTTGACCACTTCCAATTTGCCTTGATTCATGGACCTGACATTCCAAGTTCCTATGCAATACTGCTCTTTACAGCATCAGACCTTGCTTCTATCACCAGTCACATCCACAACTGGGTATTTTTTTTGCTTTGTCTCCATCCCTTCATTCTTTCTGAAGTTATTTCTCCACTGATCTCCAGTAGCATATTGGGCACCTACTGACCTGGGGAGTTCCCTTTTCAGTATCTTATCATTTTGCCTTTTCATACTGTTCATGGGGTTCTCAAGGCAAGAATACTGAAGTGGTTTGCCATTCCCTTTTCCAGTGGACCACATTCTGTCAGACCTCTCCACCATGACCCACCTGTCTTGGGTGGCCCCACACGGCATGGCTTAGTTTCATTGAGTTAGACAAGGCTATGGTCCTAGTGTGATCAGATTGACTAGTTTTCTGTGAGTATGGTTTCAGTGTGTCTGCCCTTTGATGCTCCCTTGCAACACCTACCACCTTACTTGGGTTTTTCTTATCTTGGACTGGGAGTATCTCTTCACGCCTGCTCCAGCAAAGCGCAGCTGCTGCTCCTTACCTTGGACAAGGGGTATCTCCTCACCACCTTCCCTCCTGACCTTGAACATGGAATAGCTCCTCTAGGCCTTCCTGCGCCTGTGCAGCCACAGCTCTTTGGACTTGGGTTGCTCCTCCCAGCAGAGAAATATAAGAATCTCAGAGCTGGAAGTTGCCTGATGTATTATTTATTCTAACTTTGCCATTTACATATGAGAAAACCAAGGCCAGGAAGTAGGAGTGACCTGTTCTTCTAGAGCAGAGCTCCTTCTAATTCACCACAGCCTTGTGAAAAGAGCAAGACATAATTCCTGACCTGGGTTAAGCTATGAGATTAGAGAGTGCTGTGAAAACCACTAGGTAAAAAACGTGTTAGGCATTGAACTGTGTCTTCCACAAATTCATAATTTGAGGTTCTGACTTCCAGAACTTCAGACCTTATTTGGAAACAGAGTGAGTGCAAATGAAATTAATTAAGATGAGGTCACATTAGGGTAGAGTGGGCCCTGAATACAATATAACTAGGGTCCTTATTAAAGGGAGGTTTAGTGTGCACACAGGGAGAAATGGCAAGTGAACATGAAGACAGAGATTAGGACAGTGTATTTGCAAAGCAAGAACACCTCAGATTTCCAGCAAACCACTAGGAATGAAGAGAGAAGCATGGAACAGAATCTCCCTCACAGGAACCTCCTTTAGTAGGAACTAACCCTGTGACACCTTGATACTTGCCTCCTAGCCTTCTGAACTGTGAAACAATACATTTCTGTTCTTTAAGCCACTCACTTTGCAGTGTTTGTTACGGAAGCTTTAGGAAACTAATACAATCACTAGAAGAAAGAAAAGTTATGTGTCAGGGGGGCTTCCCTGCTGGCTCAGGGGTGAGGAATGTGGCTGCCAAAGCAGGAGGCATGGATCCAATCCTTGACCAACATACTGCAGAGCAACTAAGCCCGCGTGCTGTAACTACTGAGCCTGTGCTCGAGCGCCTGGGACCGGCAACTACTGAGCCCACAAGCCGCAGCCACTGAAACCCGTGCAGCTAGAGCCTGTGCTCCGCAACGAGAAGCGATCGCAGTGAGAAGCCCACACACCGCAACCGGAGAGTAGCCCCTGCTCTCTGCAGCTAGAGAAAAGCCTGCAAGCGCAGCCAAAATTACATGAAGAAATAAGCTTAAAAGAAAAGGTTACGTGGTAGCCATAGCAAGTAGGCTCTGTGAAGGAAGGAACAATGCCTTAGTGAAACAATAAAGCAATGTATTTATCATTCAAACACCGAATCTGTATGGCGTAACTTTCGCTTGGTCCTGGAGCAGATACACGAATTAGAAAACCACGATTCAAAAAGATAGATGCACCCCAGTGTTCATTGCAGCATTGTTTATCACAGCCAGGACACGGAAACAACCTGAACATTCAGCAACAGAGGACTAGAAAAAGATGTGGTCCATTTACACAATATGATATTGTGTGTGTGTGCTCAGCTGCTCAGTCATGTCCGACCCTTTGCCACTCCATGGACTATAGCCCTCAGGGTCCTCTGTCCAGGAAATCTTCCAGGTAAGAACGCTGGAGTGGGTTGCCATTTCCTACTCTAGGAGATCTTCCAAACCCAGGGATCAAACCTATGTCTCCTGCATTGGCAGACAGATTCCTTATAAGCCGTATAATAGAATATCACTTAGAAGCCATATAATAGAATATCACTCAGTCATAAAAGGGAACAAAACTGTACCATTTGCAGAGATGTGGGTGGACCTAGAGAATGTCGTACAGAGTGAAGTCAGAAAGAAAAACAAATATCATATGCTAACACATATGTGGAATCTAGAAAAACGGTATAGATGAACATATTCGCAAAGCACACTCAGAGACCCAGATGTAGGGAACAAACATATGGGTACCAAGAGAGGAAAGGAGGGTGGGATAGACTGAGAGACTGGGATTGGCATATATACAGTACTATGTATAAAGCAGATAACTAATGAGAACCGACTATATAGCACAGGAAACTCTGCTCAGTGCTCTGTGGTGACCTAGAAGGAAATCCAAAGAAGAGAGGATATATGTATATGTGTAGCTGATTCACTTTGCTGTGTAGCAGAAATTAACACAACATTGAAAAGCAACTATACTCCAATTTTTAAGAGATGAGTTAGAATATGATTTCTCTTTGCCTTTGAGAAGCCCAAAACATGGTCCAGTTAGGCTCAAAACAGAAGTAAGTGTTCGGGGGCCCCAAAGGAATGCTATAGACAAAGGTTTGGATGCAGAAGGTGACATCTGAGCCAGGATTTTAAAGATGAGTATATTTGCTTGCTACTTGCTTAATGGACCTAATTATTTCTGTCACTGGAAAGAGCCTCCTAAAATCTCCTCCCTGGTCTGGATAGCCATCAAAGAGGCAAAAATCACAGGCTTGCTAAGTTTGTTCAATCTGGCATTTCAAAAAACAGCTTCAACCACGTAGGCTGGTTGTCTGGATCTCCTGCCCCAGTTGGCCTGCCATTTATGGGAAAAACAGGAAGAGAGATGCTGACCTCTGGCTGCTCAGGCCCAGATCCCCTTAGAGCTTCAGGCTCGTGTAAGAACTGGCTCCAGAAAGTCCCTCTTGTGGGGGGTCTTCCATCCTGGCTGCCTAGACCTCTCTGTAGTGCTGAAAAGTCAGATTGTGTTATTTATATAAAAACAACAACAAAAATAACTTTTTTCTTTGCAAATATCACATGCACAAGAAGCCAAGCCTTCAGTGGGTCATTTAATATGTTGGCGTTTTGAAGAACTGTGCTTCCAGACCCTGAAACAGAAGCCAGGTCTGCTGGCCTTGGCCTTGAGATCTCTTGGCTCTCTCATATTAAGGACCCCCAGGCTCTCAAAACTGAGCTCCCGGCAGCCACTGCTCTGCGTAATGCTGCTAAGAACAGAGCCAATTGCAGCTGCAGCCACATCTGCCTCTGTGGAATGATGTCAGGAGTGCTGGGGGGAAGGCAAGGAGTGTCTCCTGACTCTAATTACCTCCCCACTGGTCAGCCACGCTCCCTGAAATTCCATTAAGATGATGGAACCTATTCTGTTAGGCTTATAAGGGATAATGATGGAATAGGAGAGGACTTGCATGCAAGCCAGCATCCTCTGCTTGGCGGATTACATTGGAAAGGCTTTGGGCAGGACATGTGTGGTCATTTGCCCCAGGCCCTGTGGCCCCTTACAGTATTGCATCAGATCTATTCACTGTGATTTTTACCTGCCTGAACTCTCCAAGCATTTGTTCTTGTAAACTTCGCTGGATTCATTCATGCACATGGTTTTGACCACCACCTGGATGGAAATACATCAAAACTTCTCCAGTTTGTGCCTTTTTTTGTCAAGCATCTGACCCTTCCATCTAAATTCCTGACCTTGAGTGTCTTGTTTTCAACTAATTCATCATATTTGCTCACAAAACTATCCCTAAAAGGGGTCTCTTTATCCAGTTTCCCAAGTAAAGAAGACTGCAAAGCATCCTTCCCTTCCTTACTAGTAACCCTTCCCTCACTAGCATATCAGATCAATCACTAAGATCTACTAACATTATTTCCTAAAAGTTTCTTATAACTGTTCTTGCCTCTTCATTCTTCCTGACAATTTCCTAATTCAGAATGACATTATCTATTGCTTCAACTAGTACAAAAGGGAATCCCCTAGTGGTCTAGTTGTTAGGACGTGGCACTTTGGCTGCCACCGCCCAGGTTCAGTCTCTGGTCTGGGAACTAAGATCCCACAAACCACATGGTGCAGCTGAAACAAATAAACAGACAAACAAACTAGTGCAACAGCTTCCAGAAAGCTTCTCTCGTATCACCCCACCCAGTCTATTCTCCACTGAGTAGCCCAAGCGTCTTTAAAAACGTAATCTGTGCTCAAAAGACTAGGAACAAAGGGAACTACCTTAACATAGTAAAGACCATGTGCGAAAAAAACTACAGCTAACATACTCAACGGTGGAAAACTAAAAGCTTTTCCTCCAAGAGCAGGACAGGCAAGAATGCCTGGTTTTGCCACTTGCATTAAACATAATAATGGAAAGTGAAAGTGAAAGTGAAGTCGCTCAGTCGTGCCTGACTCTTTATGACCCTGTGGACTGTAGCCTACCAGGCTCCTCCACCCATGAGATTCTCCAGGCAAGAATACTGGAGTGGGTTGCCATTTCCTTCTCCAGGGGATCTTCGTGACCCAGGGATCGAACCTGGGTCTCCTGCATTGGAGGCAGACGCTTTAACCTCTGAGCCACCAGGGAAGCCCTAGCCAAAGTAATTAGGCAAGAAAAATAAAAGCCATCCAAATTGGAAATGAAAGTATAAAGTTGTTTCTGTTCACAGATGGCATGATCTTATATGAATAAAATTTAAAGATTTAAAAAAAAACTGTTAGGACTAATAGACTAATAAATAAATGAGCAAATTTTCAAAATTCAAAATCAATGAGCAAAATATCAGTTGCACCTGCCTATGCTAACAATGAACCATCTGAAAAGGAAATTAAGAAAACAATAGCATCAAAAAAGAATAAAATATTAATGAGTAAACTTAACCAAGACAGCAAATGACACTGAGAACTACAAAATGATGCTGAAAGAAATTAAATACAAATAATGGAAAGGCATCCTGTGTTCACAGGCAGGAAGACTTAATATTGTTAAGATATTAGTATAACCAAAAGCTATTTACAGATTCAATGCAATTCCTGTTAAATTCCCAATGATTTTTTTTCAGAAATAGAAAAGTGCATTCTCAAGTTTATATGAAATTTCAAATTTCAAGGGACCCAGAATAGCTAAAATAACCTTGAAAAAAGAAGAACATAGTTAGAAGTTTCACACTTCCTCATTTCAAAACTTATTGAAAAGCTTTGGTAATCAAAAAAGTGAGGTGCTACCATAAAGATACACATATAGACCAAAGGAACAAAATAAGAACCAGAAATAAACCCTTGCATATATAGTAAAATGATTTTCAACCAGCATGCCAAACCATTCAATGGGGGAAAGGGCAGATTTTCAACAAATGGTGTTTGAAAACCTGGAGATTCATGTGAAAAAAACAGAAGTTGGACCCTTATACCATATACAAAAATTAACTCAAAATGGATCAAAGCTAAACATAAAAGCTAACACTATAACATTTTTAGAAGTTTATGTATATATGTATGTATATGTATATATTTATATACATACATATAACTTGCTTTTGTTAATATCTTTTACTATAGGCACAGTAGAAGCACTTTATACACTACCTCCAAATTTTGCAGAAATTCCATTTTACAAAAGAGGAAACAGATACCAGAGAAGATAAGAAATTTGCTCAAGATCAGTCTGATCTTAACCTGATTGTGGGCAGATTCTGAACTCTTCTCAAAATCAGATTTCTGGCCAACTCAAAGTAAAGCCTTACAAAGAGTACTTTAAAATCAGAAAGAACACTGACGAAAGCCATGTGGTTGTTTTAGGAAACATTTTTAACCTTTCTGTTGACTCAATTTCCTCATCTCTAATATGCAGATAATAATATCTGACCTTTTGCAAGTCGTTGGTGGTGAAGACTAATTAAAACGAAATAGGGACAAACAGAAGAATGATTTCTGACTTAGTCATTCTGTCTCTCTAGGGCTCATAGAAACACGGAAATCTAAGCAATGCGAGTATGAGAGGTGATTCCTACTCTGGAAATGGGAGGAAATGGAAATAAGAGAGATGGAAAATCAAGATGAAGGTGAACACTGTTTCTAAGAAACTAGTGTGAGAAGATATTTTGGAAGCTCTTTTGTTTTGTTTATTAACGGGAAAGGAATTATAAATAGGTATGTCATACAAATTACCTCTATAAAGCAATTCGGAGTTGGCACTGTAATACAGTAGAGAGAGCACTCTCGAGTTCTAGCTCATGATGAAATTTGGGCATGTCATGTAAATCCTCTACATTTCCAGGCCCCTATCTAAAAAAGCATGAGTATTAAAACCTACCTAACATTCTGGGGAGAACAATGACAAAATAGAGTTACATGTTATTTGAAAAGTTAAAATACCATTTGGGTCAAGGTTAAAGTCACTTCTACTAAACATATGGTTGAAACCACTCATTTTTCTGAACCTGTTTACTCACCTCTAAAGACATAAATAGAGCCTACATCCTATAATTGTTAAAGGGATTAAATGAAATAATGCAGGTAAATGTTAGCATGGTGTTGGCACATAGGAAGGAATCAATAAGTGGCTGTGTTTCTGCTATATACCAACAACAACAACAATAGAAACCTTCCTTTATTGCTTGGAATTAAAGAAAATGTAAGATCTGTTGAAAATTTTAGGATCTGAATCTGTGAAAATTTTTTAAAAATCCAGATTTCTCAGTCTTCTTAATTTTTCCTTACCCTGAGAAACTGCAAGAGAATGGCATGCCTGAGGTAACCTGTTTCTCTCAATTTTCTTTGACTCTACAAGGTTAGAAGCTTCTCGTCTTCTGTGATTGAACACTCCCAAGACATTGGATCATTTCCTGAATTTCATTTATTTAATAACTAATCTTTTATTGCCTTCCGTCTTTGAAACCAGCCAGCAAGTCTGGTTCCCTCCCCTACCCCTCTTCAAGGTCTCACCTCTTTAATCATTTGGATAAAGCTGGGACACACTACAAACCATTTTAATGGGAAGCTGATAAGTGAAGGCCATTTTTCCTCCCAGCTCCGTCTCAACCAGGCTGTATTTCAGATGATTTCCAATCATCCCAGCAAATCACTCATGTCATTCTCCCACGCCACCTAGTTAATATCAGCAGTCAACAGGTTTCTTTTTGGCTCTTTTGTCTGGGAATGCTTGCTAGGCGAGGCCCCAGAACTCCAGAGAAATGAATCTGAATCTGGAATTCACACAAACTGAGCCCTCAGCTGCAGGATTAACATTTTCCCGAGTTAACATTAATCGCTATTGTCTGAGCTCTACTTCTGTGTCAGGCACTAGGCCAAGCAGTGTGTCTGTATTATCAGGTTTAATCCTCATAAAACTTACTTGGGATTACTCTCATGTCTGTTTTGTGGACAAAGAAATTTAGGACTAGGGCACTGTTACTCAAAGTGTGGTCCTTGGAGCTACAACAGATTACCAGAGAATTTGTTAGAAATGTAAGTTCTTCAGCTACATCACAAACCTCCTAAAACCAAATCCCTGTGGGGTGGTGTTCAGGAATCTGTACTTTAACAAACCCCTTGGTGATTCTGATGCAGACTAACATTTGAGAAGGACTGGACTAGAAAAAGTGAGTAACTAGCCAAATTATCAGAGCTAATAAGTCACAAGAAGAAGTTTGAAAATAGAGTCTAGCTGTCTCCTAAACCAGAGTCTGGGAGACTCTGTATTGAGATGGTTCACAAAGATTTAGGATTTGAAATAAAACTGCCTTGCACTGTAAGAACATCTGTTATTTCATGTAATAAGATGTGCAGAAGTAGCTCAGTTCCATATTTCATTTTTTTTTCTGCACAAAGGTTTCTTTTTATTCATAACATAGGCCAAGTTATTTAAGTCAATAAATTTTTAACAATTTTCATTTAATTCAGCAGTTCAGTGGCTTATGGCTCCAGCTCAACAGTGTCTCCCATTCTCCTGACTTTCTCTTCATGGTCACCAGAAGACTGCAGGGGACATCAGTGAAGAAAGGGCATGTCTCTTCTCCCATGTCCTTTTTAAGAGCAATCCTTTTCTCCCCCAAGGTATACTCTTCCCCCAAAGACCTCCTCTCATGTGTTACTGTACTGAATTTCATCACACCCTCATTACCAAGCCAGTCACTGGGAAGGAAAATGGAATAACATGATTGGATAAAAACTATTTTAGATCTGCCTCATTTGAAGCATGTGGATGTCTGAATGAACACAGTGGATGGAAATGCTAAATCAAAGCAATAGGGACACATTTTGAAACAGAAATAAGTTTGGATTCACAGGATGGCATCAGATGATAGGAATCCAGATAGAAAAATTAAGAGTATATGCTATAAGCCCTGTAGAACCTGTTAATCTTTGAGTAGGGAATAGGAATATGTAAGGACATGCATGGAAAGAGTCCACTGATGATGTGTAGCAGAGATGAGCACTAGACTCAGGGGAGAGATTGATGAGAGGCTGTGAGGGAAGCTCAGCTATTGCTGCAGCCTTGGTAGAATTTGCCAAGGACTTGGTCTAGGTAGGTGGCATGGGTAAGAAGGACAGCTGAAGAGGAGTCATCTGGAAAAAAACTGGCAAAAGTGGGTGACTGGCCATAGGGAGATAAAGAAGGGGACAAGTCAGAGGTTACACATCATCTTTGTGTGTGTGACCAGTTGTTCTCCTGCCCATCTGCAGTCATGATGAAAAGTGCTATTTCCTACAAAAGGAATGTAGGCAAGTTAAAGGAAAACCGTCAGATGTATTAATAATGAGTTATTTAAGGGTATATGCTTAAATTCTCAAATTCAGTCTTGGCTCTATGATGTAATAATAGTAGTAGCAGTAGTAGTTGAACTTATTGCCAGCCTATTATGTCTTGCTGTTTTATTTCTTTAAATTTATTTTTATTATAGAAAATTTCAAACATATATAGAAGTAGGGAAAATATTATAATGAACCTGAAGGTACCTATTAACCAGCTTCTACATGATCAAATCATAGCCAATCAATCTTGTTTCTTCTAGTCTCTCACTTACTCTCCGCCATCAACATCAACTTAGGTTTTATTTTTTGAATAACAACGATCAGTACAGTTCAGTCACTCAGTCATGTCTGACTTTGCAACCCCATGGACTGCAGCACACCAGGCCTCCCTTTCCATCACCAACTCTCGGAGTTTACTCAAACTCATGACCAAAGAGTCAGTGATGCCATCCAACCATCTCATCCTCTGTAGTCCCCTTCTCCTCCCACCTTCAATTTTTCCCAGCGTCAGGGTTTTTTCCAATGAGTCAACTCCTCTTATCAGATGGCCTAAGTATTGGAGTTTCAGCTTCAGCATCAGTCCTTCCAATGAATATTCAGGACTGATTTCCTTTAGAATGGACTGGTTTGATCTCCTTGCAGTCCAAGGGACTCTCAAGAGTTTTCTCCAACACCATAGTTCAAAAGCATCAATTCTTAGGTGCTCAGCCTTCTTTATAGTCCAACTCTCACGTCTATACATGACCACTGGATAAATCATAGCTTTGACTAGACAGACCTTTGTTGGCAAAGTAATGTCTCTGCTTTTTAATAAGCTGTCTTGGTTGGTCATAACTTTTCTTCCAAGGATCAAGTGTCTTTAAATTTCATGGCTGCAGTGACCATCTGCAGTAATTTTGGAGCCCCCCCAAAATAAAGTCGGTCACTGTTTCCATTGTTTCTCCATCTATTTGCCATGAAGTAATGGGACCAGATGCCATGATCTTAGTTTTCTGAATGTTGAAGTTTAAGCCAACTTTTTCACTCTTCTCTTTCACTTTCATTAAGAGGCTCTTTAGTTCTTCACTCTCTGCCATAAGGGTGGTGTCATCTGCACATCTGAGGTTACTGATATTTCTCCTGGCAATCTTGATTCCAGGTTGTGCTTTATCACTAAGATACAATTAACATACCATACAATGCACATATTTAAAAGTGTGTAGTGCAAGTAGTTTGTAGTATATTCTTAGAGTTGTGCCACCATCACCACAATCAATTTCAGAACATTTCATCACCTCAAAAAGAAATTCCGTACTCTATCTGTCGCTCCCTGCTCCTACATCCCTCTTCCTCCAGCCCTAAGTAACCACTAATCTACTTTCTGTCACTATAGATTTTCCTATGATGGACATTTTATATAAATGGAATCATACAGTATATAGTCTTTTGTGAATATCTTCTTTCACTTAGCATCATGTTTTCAAGGTTCACCTATATTGTAGAATCTATTAGCACTTCATTTCTTTATTCTGCCACATTATACCCCATTGTATGGATAGGCTACATCTTACACATTCGTCCAGCAGTTGATGGACATTGAGCTCCCATTTTTGGCTCTTATGAATAATTTACTAAGAACATTTGTGTACAAGAACATTCATATACAAGTGGACATATATTTTCATTTCTCTTGAGTATATACTTAAGAGAAACATTTCTGGGTCATAGAGTAACTTTATGGGGCTTCCCTGATAGCTCAGTTGGTAAAGAATCTGGCTGCAATGCAGGAGACCCCGGTTCGATTCCTGGTTCGGGAAGATCAGCTGGAGAAGGGATAGGCTACCCACTCCAGTATTCTGGCAGAGATAATTCTGTGTCACAGAGTAACTTTATATTTAACCTTTTAAGGAACTACCAGACTGGTTTCCACAGTGGCTATACCATTTTACATACCTACCAACAGTGTGTAAGAATTCTAATTTTTCCACATCTTCCTCGCACTTTTTGTTGCTTTTATTTATGTAAAGTTGTTAATTTTAAATTAATATTTGTAAGTACTTTATTTTTAGAGCAGGTTTAGGTTCTCAGAATCGAGTGCATTGCATGCCCAGTTGTGTCTGATTCTTTGCCACCCCATGGACTCTAGCCTACCAAGTTCCTCTGTCCATGGAATTCTCTAGGCAAGAATACTAGAGCGGGTTGCCATTTCCTCCTCCAGGGGGTCTTCCTGACCCAGAGATCAAACCCACATCTCCTGTATCGGTAGGCATATTCTTTACTGCTGAGCCAACTGGGAACCGCCCCCCCCCCCCACCCCCCACCCCGCGCCGTCCCCGCCCCACATACGCTTAGCATTCCCTATTAACTTCTTCCACCAGAATGGTACATTTGTTACAATTGAAGAATCTATATTGATCCATAATAATCACCCAAATTCCAGTTTACAATAGGATTTGTATTTGGTGTTGTGTATTCTATGAGTTTGGACAAATATATAATGATATATATATCAATCATTATACTAGCATTCAGAGTATTTTGACTACCCTAATAATAATTCTGCTTCCTTGTTTTTATTAGAATTTCCTTGATTGCTAATGATGTTGAGCATTTTCATGTGCTCAGTGGTCATTTGTACAGTATTCCCTTCTTTTCCTCAATTTCACTTTCTGTGGTTTCTGTTACCCACAGTCAACCATGATCTGAAAATATTAAATGGAAAATTCCAGGAATAAATAATTCATAAATTTAAAAATTGTGAACTGTTCTGAGTAACAGGATGAAATTCACGCAGTCTTGTTCCAGCCTACCCAGGATCTCCAACCTTCCATATCATCTGTTTCTGACATCCAAGCATCAACATCATCACAGCTCAATGATCCAGGATCACCTGAAGCTGATGATCCTCCTTCTGATGTATCATCAGAAGGTCAACATTAGCCTAGCATGACATCACAATGCCTATGTCATTCACCTCACTTCATCTCATCATGTAGACATTTTATCATCTCACATCATCACAAGAAGAAAGGCATGGTACTATAATTTTGAAAGAGAGTCAGAGAGAAAGAGGGGGTCCACATTCACATAACTTTTATTACAGTATGTTGTTATAATTGTTCTATTTTATTATTACTTATTGTTTAATTTCTTACCATGCCTAATTTATAAATTATACTTTTTCATAGCTATATATTTGTAAGAAAAAACATAGTATGTAGGTTTCAGTACAATCTGCAATTTCAGGCCTCCAATGTGGGTCTTGGAACATACTCCCAATGGATAAAGGGGGACTACTTAGAAAAATATCTATTCAGATCATTTGGCCATTTTTAATTGAGTTATTCATCTTTTTATTATTAAGATGTGAAAGTTATTCATATATTCAAAATATAATTGTCTTATCAAATAATTTTTAAATATTAATTTAAATATTTTTCTGCTATTCTGTGGATCATCTTTTTCTGTTCATTGTCCTTCAAAGCACCAAAGTTTTTGATTCTGATGGAGTCCAAGTTACCTATTGTTTTTCTTTTATTGCTTATATTTATGATGTCAAATCTAAGAAACAGTTGCTTAATTCAAGATCATGAAGATGTACATCTATGCTTTCTTGTAAGAGTTTTATAACTTTAGTCATTATATTTAGGTGTTTGATTCAAGTTAATGTTTATACATGGTATTAGATACTGTCTCACTTCATTCTTTTGCAAGGGGATATCCAGGTGTTACAGCACCATTTGTTGAAAACAATATTCAAAAGACTGTTGAATTGTCTTGGTTCCCTTTTTGAAAATCAATTGACCATCATCTCCTGTTATTTTGAAGCAAATTGCAGACATGTCAGTTCATCTGTAAATATGTCAGTGTGTCTCTCCGAACTTCAGTGCCCCACCATTTTATCTGTCTTATCACTAATCCTTACAACAACCATCAAGGTGCCATTATCCACATTTAACAGAAAAGATACTGATGCTTAGAAGGGTTGCATGACTTGCCCAAGGTTATATAGCCATTTAAGTGACAGAACCAAATCCAAAGACTGTGCCCTTCCTCTTATACCATCACCCACTGTGGCCAAAAACAGTGAAATACAGTAATAGCAAGGGCAGGCTGACCCAGGTAACCCCTGTCTTCAGTTCTCTAAAGGTATCATTTAACTTGTTTACTTTCTTCACTGGCACCACCACCATTTCTCTTTGCCCTTTATCCAGCATTCTACCCATTACATCAGGAGATAAACAGCTCTCTAAAGATTCATAGTTCACAGCCTCAGAACTCAGGGAGAATATGAGGTAGGAAAAAACAACAGCTCAAGGCGAGGACATTGAATTTGTATCAATCTGAGAGGTAACGCTGTCCATTCTGAAGTAAGGAGCAGATTGAACCATCTTAAATTTCAAATGAGCACTGAAATTTTGTTTGCTAGAAGGATGGCTTGAATTACCAAATCTTAGCATGGAATGACACCTTCAGGAGGGCTTCATCTGGCCTCTTATTTGGCTGATGCAAAAATGTTCACTGACTTCCTCAAGGTTACAGGCTAGATGGTGGCAGCAAGGGGTCTCAAAGGCAGGTCCTCTGATTCCATTTTAGGGAATGTCAGAGTTTTCCTCTGTTTCTGGAGCCTGCCAGGTATGAAGTGCCAGATAACCTGCCTTTACCAAGTCAGGGGTATATAATAGTCTCATGTGATTCTAAAACAATTATGGGAAGGTGGGAAGGGGAAGAAAAATCATGGAAGAGTGCAATTTTTCTGAACCTGTTTCTGGGAAACAGGAATTTTCAAATACCAATAGGACAATAAGCAATTTAACTTCAGAGTCAGAGGGAAGATCTATGATCCAGGGATGGGAGAGCATCTTGCACACGCTGTCATTTTTTTTTTTTTTTTTCCAATGAGGCAAAGAAAGAGAGAGAATTGAGCTCAGACTCAACTTCAATATACTGCCTAGGGCACAACAGAAATATCAATACATTGGAGAGAACCTGGATTTTAAAAACTTGGGGTGAGGATAAGACCTTCAACCGATGCTGGAAAGGTTTAGGACTAGGCCAGAGAGCAGAATCCCACCAAGTTGGACTATGTACAGGAACCAGTGACAGGACCTTCAGGACTGATACCATCTGAATTTCTTCTCAGCCCTATTCTACCTCTAGCAGAAGTTATGTTAGCAAAGGTACTGATGGCAGCCAAGTGTAGGTGTTATAAAAAAGCTTTAGGATCAGCTAGCCAAGGTTTCAAATTCTCATTCCGTTACTGCCTACCTGTGTGATTTTAGGCAAGTCTTGTCACTTCTCCAAGGCTCAGTTTCTTCCTATGTACAAAGGATATTATCAGAGTGAACTGAGGCCTAAGGCGATGGTACATTACATAGAGCACTGTTCCTGGGACAATAGTGGATATTTCACATTTGCATTTTTGCAAATCTCTTTAGTCTTTCTCAGTTTCATATGATTTTTATGCCACCTCTTCAGATGCACTTTGGATCTCAGGACCTATCTCTTTCAGTATGAAATTAAATATTAAATTATCCTAATGGAGAGATTTTAAGAACTAAAGTTCCAGAGACCCTGTGGAACCCAAGGCCAGAGCATTCAAGGCAGAGTGGACAACTAGACTCTCCATCCAGTGCTCCCTCCTTGGCATCACCGTGGTGTTCTTGGGATGCTGGTTGCCATGACTACCTAATCACTTCCTCTAGGTCTGACCACTACAACAGACTGAAACACTTGCCAAACTCCCAGCCAAATAAGCAGCAGATGTCCAATTTGAAAAACATAATTCCTGAACATTATGTTTGTTTTCTCATTGATCACATGGACCCATCCACAGAGATGGAGGCAGAGAGGCAGCTATAGAAAGAAACCAGGAATAACACCTGGGATGCAGAAAGACCCACACTTATCGCTGTGTATTCCCCTGGATGAACCATGAGGGGGACATTCTTCCTGATGTGACATCCTGATTCATTTATGGAGTCATTAACTCTGTCCACTTGGTTTTATGACAAGTTCAGAATAACCATACAGTAGCAGTGAGGGACAAAGCTAAAGCCTTCAGAGTCAGACAGGTGTGGGTATCAATGCCACTTTTGCCTCTGACTAGTGGGATGACATTGACCAAATTCGCTTCTCTGAGTTCCATTTCCTCATACAGAATGAAGATTATAATACGTGCCTTATACAGTTGTCATCGTGGGATTAAAATAAAAAGCAGGGATGTGGCACCATGCTTAGACCTAGGAGATTCTCAATGAATGTTATAAATTTGACTTAAATTGTCATGCAGTTTGATATACCCATTCTGCCATAATATGTCAAGAAGAATGATTGCTTTTTGGACATACAGAATCTCACCAAACAAAAGGAGTCTTACAAATTATTTCAAACAACACTCTTATTTTACAGAAGAGGAAATTGAGACCCAGAAAGATTGAGGTCTTTGCCTGATATCACACAGCTAACTAGTGAACAGCAGGGGTAGAGTTAGAACGCCAGGGTTCTAACATCCAAACCAGTACTTTTCCCAGCATCCAGTAGTGACTGAGAAAGGGAAGCAGGGAAGAGAATTTTCAGATATTGAGCATCTGCTATTCACAGGTATTTTGCATGAGCTCTTCTGTTTCGTCATACAGCAATAATATATTTAATATATTATTCATCTTAATAAATGAGCAAACTAGAATATAGGTTTTGAAGAGCAAGGAATATGTCCTTTTTGTTCATTCTTGTATCCTCAACAGGCAGAACAGTGCTTGTCACCTAGTAAGTGCCCAGTAAATATTTGCCAGTGAGCAAGATGAAGTAATCTGTCAAATCCAAATAACTAACAAATGACAGAACCAGGACTTGAAATAAAAAATCTGACTCTGATGTCTATCCTTTTTCTGAGCCGGCTCTCATGCTTCCTTCCCTAGCAGAACTGGGAGGCCTGAATGAAAAAGGAAGGGAAATCGCATTCTTTAAGAAAGTTGTAAATTCCAAGGTATTAAACTAAGCATATTTGTATATATTATCTCATTTACTTTTCGCAATCACCAAGGATAACTATTTTCTTTTTTTTAAACATATGAGGAACTATATGAAATAAGCTTTGGTGACTCTTCCAAGTAAAACAGTGAGAAGAAAAAAAAAAAAAACAGAACCCAGATTTCAGTGCCAGAGTTTCACCTCCATCAAGGACTCTTCTGTTAATATCACACCTGCTTATACTATGGGCCCTGAAGGAGGCTGGTGGTATGCCAGGAACATGATATCAGACCTGTACACAATGGGGCAAGCATAGTCCCTTGGGGTTTGCCACTGGATTTTTTAAAAAAACTTTTTATTTTATATTGTAGTATAGCTGATTAACAATATTGTAAAGTTTCAGGTAGACAGCAAAGTAACTCAGCCATACATATACATGAATCCATTCTCCCCCAAACTCTCCTCCCATTGCTACTGGATCTGGGTCAAGATGCCCAACTCTGTGGTAGCCTTCTATGACCAAAACCACAAAGATAGAAAACTAGTAAGTTGAGGGTGGCTGGGTGCCTGGGGACACTGCTGGGGCTTGCCTGATTCCCCCCTCCTAGCTAAGTTTAGTAACAAAATGCATTTGTTTCTTAAGCTTTTATTAGTATCGTTTTGTTATCTGCAGCCAAAATCTTTTTTTTTTTTTTTTCCAGTAGTGAGAGAATAGTAAAGACCTCGGCACTTACTGCCTGTTCTCTCACAAGCAGGCAAATTTGTATACTTCTGAATCCCAGTGTCCGTATCTTCATTGGTGGGAGGTATCTGTTGGTTGAAAGTGTCAGAAAAGAATCTGAGCCAGCTTTTATTAATGTGAGGAAATCGTTAATAATAAAATGCATCTCTTGGAACCCAAGTACAGAGATTCAGCTGAGCCTGGTGGTGGAATGTAACTAGGATCTCAAAAGCATTTGGCACTCTGTTTCTGTCCAAGAGTATCTGCTGTTTTCTTTTCTCTTCCTCTTTCTCTTCTTCCTTCCCCAGCCATGCCCTCTCATCCTTCCACTCCCTTCCGCCTCTTCTTTTTCCCCTCCCCCTTCTCACCTCTTCCTCCCCTCCCACTCCTCACCCTGCTCCTTTCTCCATCTCCTTCCTCCTGCTCTTCCTCTTCTCCCCCCAACCTCTCTCTCACTTTGAATAACAGCCTCCGTTGGTATCTACATCTAGTTGTAACCAATTCAACCACCAAAAAAGAGACTGAATCTCGGTCCCAGTTAAAGTTTCTTGCAGAGCAGATATCACTCGGCCACACTCCAATCTTGTGGCCAATGTTAGGCAACTCTGACCAGGAGAAAGGATCACGGAGGATGACTCTGACTTTCTCTGGCTGGTCCCTGGACACCATATAGATGACGGAGCAGGGAAGTTCTGACAAGAGATGGATTGTCCCATCTCCTCTCTCTTCCTGAGGCATGGAGTGCTGGTGTTAGTTATTAGCAACGCCAAGTGAGAACCCTGGCCTTACTGAAGTTTGGTCCTTTACTCACTTAACATTCAACAAGTTCTACTCCAGGTATTGGGCCTGGAGCAGTGACCAAAGCTGGCTAAATCACTGCTCTCAGAAATCTGATCCTTTCCCCCTTCAATTATGGGACGTTTCACATCCTTTCAATAAGTTTGTCCAAGCTCATCTGAGATGGGAATCTAAATTGGGATAGATTAGGGAGTTGCAAGGACTCTGCCATACAGGGTGGATATATTAGTGATCCTTATTAGGAGGTAGAAAATCAGTTTGGTTAAAAGATTATCTGTGAACATACAATAAGTGTTATAAGTTGTATATAAAGAACAACAGTAAGTGTTCCTTATATATACTGAAAACAAATTCCTTAGATATAAAATTTGCAAATATTCTCTCCCATTCTATGGGCTATCTTTTCACTTTTTCTTTTCACATAAAAGTTTTAAATTTTGATGAAGTCTAATTTATGTTCTTCCCTTATCATTCATGCTTATTGTATTATATCCAATAAACTATTGCTTAATCTGAGGTTAAAAAAAATTATCAGTTGTCTGCTAGAATTCAGAACATTGCCCACAAAATAGGAACTTTAGGAACCTGGTAGAGAAATGTCAAAAGATTGCCACTTGTTCTTCTCCAAGTAACTTGTTGATTTTGGCCTAATAGCAGATAAAGAGAATATCTGGACAGATTTACAGTCCTGTTTATTTCTACTTGTAGTGAGGAATTTGAATCTGTTGAGTCAGATAAACAAGTGCCTTAAAAATCTGTTCTTAAACTTGGTGCAGCAGAATCTAGGAATCCTAGTGATCAGATTCTTTCTGAGCAACTCTCCTGTGCATCCCTGCCTGGGAACATTGGAAATACACATTTGGATGGTAGCCAAGTTGAGACAGGAGCTACATGGCAGGGAAACTGAGCCTTTGCTCATTACTCCAGCCCATTACTCTTCAAACTTCGAGGCAGAGGCCAATAAGCTAAGATCTGAGGAGATGTGCAGAGTCCCTAGTATTGATATTAAGAAACTTATGGTACAAATATGAGGTCCAAGTTCAAAAATAAAATTTGGGCAAGATTTCTGGTATTGGGTACCAGCAAACTGGGTCTCTCATGCCTCCTCCCTCCTCTAACCCAATGAAATCAATAGGCTTGGCTAAGAAAAGATTTTAAAAAGTTGTGCTGTAAGAAAGACTCAAGCCTAGGAAAGAGAGACCTGTGCTTATTGAACCCTGAAAGCAACACTTGGGGCATATTCATGACTCAAACAGAAATGAACTACCAAAACTGTACAGTCCCTTATGATGGAACCCTCCTCAATTCTCCTATCAGTTTTGGTACTGACTAACACTGGCCAAAGAAAGCCCTCTTGGTAGGTAGAACCTCGGGCAGCTAGAATAACTGGTCAAGGAACAAACAGAGACCCATGAGAGTGAGCAGTGCAACAGAATCCAGGTGATGCTCTACCCAAGTGACTCAAGTGTCTACCCAAGAATCTTGTTGCTTTCTCTCACCCTCAGTAGGGAGTCTTGTTATCTTTTATTTCCCCAATGCTTGTAGAATGAGTGTATTGGGCTGTTAAGTACATTATTTAGCCCGTGACTTGAAAAATACCAAGGAGCCACAGTAAGCCATGCTCAAGAGGAGGAATTGATACTCATCAGAAAACTTGAACTTGGAAAAAACTGGCCCCAGGTTTCTCTTCTGGATTTATCAGCTGGATGGGACTTCAAGATTTTTCCAGTGGAAAAGGGTTGACACCAGATGAAAAACAATGATTTCTGCAATAATAATAGCTAATGCTCATTGAATCATTATTAAGTACCAGGCACTGATCCAGGTCTTTATGTGCATAACTCATTTAATCATCCCAACTCCCCTATGAGGAGATATTATTATCATCTGCATTTTATAGAAGTAATTAACTACCTTGCTTAAAGTTAAGCTGATAATTGAATCTATGGCTTGGTTTCTTAAGTATTGTGTTACATTTATTTTAGGTTACTTCCCTTGCTCATATTTGCTTTTATTTTCTTCTATTTCTTACTGCTGTATCTTCTTGGCAGCCTATCTCTGCTGATTTTTTGAGATGCAGTTGACATGCAATAACCAGTAAAAATTGATGAGTTCTGACATATGTTTACACTTATAAAAAATCACTACAGTTCAAATAAGGAGCATATCCATCATCCCCTCTCCCAGTCTTCCTCATGTCTCTTTGTAGTCTAGCTCTTCTCCAGCTTTCCCCCATCCCTTGGTAACCGCTGATCTGCTTCCTGTCATTATAGATCTGTTTGCATTTTCTAGAACTGGAATCATCTAGTATGTATTATTTTTCTGTCTTCCTTCATTCACTCAGCATAATTATTTTGAGATCCATGACTTAGAGTATATCAATACCTTGTTCTTTTTTATTTCTTTTGTTTCATTGTATGGATGCCGCTGTGTATAAGAGTATGCACATCAGCACAGATATAACTGCTATGAATATTCATGTACAAGTCTCTCTGTGGACATATACTTTTATTTAAATAAATATCTAGGAGTGTAATGGCTAGATTGTATGGAAGGTGTATGTTTAACTTTTTAAGACACTGTCTCAGAGTTTTCCAAAATGAGTGTACTATTTCACCTTCTCACCAGCAATGTTTGACAGTTCCAGTTGCTTGTGTCCTCACCAGCACTTGATATGATCAGTCTTTTTAATTTTAGCCATTCTAGCTATCAAGTAGAGGTATTTCATTGCGGTTTTAAAGGATGTTTCACTAATGACTAATGATATTAAGTGTGTGCTTATTTGCCATGTACATCTCTTTGTTAAAAGGCTTATTTTGGCAAATATTTTTTCCCTTTTATTTTATTTGGATTGTTTGATTTTTTTTTTAATTGTTCTAGTTCTTCCCCCTGGAGTCAGTATTGGACTGGACATTCCAGAGATTAGAACAAAGATGGAGTTGATGAGCATGGTTTAGTAGCTAGGGCACAGGTTTGGAAATAACCTAATATATTTAGATTTGCACCTTAGCTCTATTACATGATAAATCATGTTGCTTTGGGCAACTCAGTTCATGCCCCTGCACCTTAGTTCACTTGTCTGTAAAATGGATGTGGGGAACCTACTTCCCAGTGTTTCTATGAGGAATAAAGGAAACACTCATTTTAAACAAGTGGCATAAAACAATGAGAAATAACTATTGTTAAGGCCAAGTCCTAAAAAGAAGACTACTTCTAAGAATTTTAATTATAAGAATTATTAGAATACTCAATACCAGATATTAATGTAGAATAATATCTGGAATGGCATCTTGCTTGTTATTTCATTGTTTAATATTTTCTTCCTTTCTGCATATATAATATACTTACTTTGCCGAAGAATTTTCTCATACACTCATATCTAACATATCCCGATATTATCCCACCCTAACACATCCTGTGGTATTAGTCCCTCACCAGGGATCTAGGAGCCTTCTGATCTAGAGGCTCTTGTTCCTAGTCATCCTGTTTTTACACTGTGTTCATCCCTTTTTGAGTTCCTCCGTGGCTATGTCCTGCCTAGGTAGACAAAGCAATAGTCACTTCCACATGGGTAATCGGCCTGCCAATGCAGGAGACATGGCTTCGATCCCTGGATCGGGAAGATCCCCTGCAGAAGGAAATGGCAACCCACTCCAGTATTCTTGTCTGGGAAATCCCATGGTCAGAAGAGCCTGGTGGGCAACAGTCCATGGGGTTGCAAAAGGGTTGGACATTTAGCGACAAAACAACAATAACAACAAAGCATTCCTACTCTCTCAGTCTTCAGAGGCTTAAAGATACAAGTGGTCATCAACAGCTAATAAGGAGGTTTATTGTCTTCCATTGTGCATAAGGTACGAGGCACAAGTGGTAGCTCAGTGGACCTCTACCTGGATCTCTGAGTATGTCTCCCTGGGCCCTCAGCTGCCTGCAAGGCTTTCTTGGTGGGGGGAGGGGCAGGAACTATTGCCCCTGGCTCTTTGACAGGAAAAGAGCAGCTTTCAGACAGGGTTCAACCTGCAAAAAGGCTCCCCTGCTGTGCAGGAATTATTCACTCTAGGATAAGCTTCCTGTGCAGTAATATCAAATATTCCTGCTGCCTAAACTCGGAACTTGACAGCTTAACTGTTTCATGCCCAGTCTGTAAGAGCTTCAGAATCCTCTGCCACCATGCTGTGAACACAATGGGTGCCCAGTAATGGTAGTTTTCCTCCTAATTCTGATTTCTACTCCCCAAAAGGAATCCGGGCCATCTCTCCAAGCTCCCCTGTGGTTAATGTTACTGTGGTTCTGTATATGTGTCCTCACTCCAGGAGACCACTTCAATTTCTGTGAGGTTCCTTCCTTTAGACCTACCAGTCCTGGATGAACCTGTCAATCAAAAAATATTGCCTGCTGTGTCAGTTAACCAAGGATGTTGCAGCCCTCAAGCCACCTCAGACTGACAGTGAGCCCTGAGAGAACTCAGGGTGGAATCAAGAGGACTGCCAAGCCCTCAGCCCCTGCAGCCACGCCCTCGACAATGGTGCACCCTGAAGAGACTCAGGATGGGAAAGGAAAGCACAGGATACTGCACCTGGATAGCTGAGGTGTGTGTCAAAGGAATGGTTTCAGTGAGCTCAGACTCTCGCATCTTCCCTTGCGCAGAGGAGCGCTAAGTTCCTTAACTTGAGAACCCTGGTTTTCTTGAATTAACAGTAATCATTTGATGTCCTGACTTCCTTGTCTTTGTTGCAAAAACTCCTATATATCCTAGTTTCTCCCTTCTCCTGAAAAATATTTTCAGATAGCAGTTTCTCAGAGCTGTCTGAGATACTGTGTCCTGGGCTTAAGTCCTCAGTTTAGTTCACCATATAAAACAGAATTCTCAACATTTAGGTTGTGCGTTGTTTTCTGTCGACAAACCCAACAACCAGCCTCATAAAAGATGCCAAGGGATTCATGGAAGATCGTGTGTGCTAAGTTGCTTCAGTCCGACCCTGTGTGACCCTATGGACTGCAGCCCACAGTCTCCTCTGTCCATGGGATTCTCCAGGCAAGAATACTGGAGTGGGTTGCTATGCCCTCCTCTAGGGAATCTTCCCAACCCAGCGATCTAAACTGAACCCGCGTCTCTTATGTCTCCAGCATTGGCAGGCGGGTTCTTTACCACTAAGTCCACCTGGAAAACCCTCATGGAAGATCACAGACCCATTAAAGGGATAAAGAGCCCTCCCAGTGTGTTAGGGCTTAGACCTGTCCTGAAGAACTTCACTTATTCTTGACCCAAAGGCGATAGGACACATCGTGGTGAAAAGGTGGGTGAGATATCTGAACTAAGTGGAAACATTCTGGTCTTTTTGGCGAAGAAATTCATCACAATAAACCTGCAGTAGATTACAAAGGGTACATGGAAGGAGGCGGATGTCCTCCGGGATGCCGCAGGAAGACTGGCTGAGACTCAAATGCTAATAGCCCCACTGATGAGCATGGACAACATGATTACACAGGGACTGCAAGGCCAAGTTGTGCACTCTCTCCCCAGCTGGCAGAAGCAGGCTTCCTGGAACAGCTCCCTCCTACCTCCCAGCCTCTCTGCACTTAAAAAAACTTCCGGGAATCTTACTTCCTGCCTTAAGCATTTTCAGACAAAATGAATGGATTGGGAAGTCGCCCCTCACACAAATCTCAGTGCCTTACCTTCCAGCACCATCATTAGAAAACAAAACACTACATCAGCTCTTTTATGGAGCAAAGTGTTAGTTACCACTAGATAGAATACCAGGCTGGATCTGAAGGATGTGCAGAGATTAAGGATCTGCAGGGGTCCTGGGGAGAGCTCTGTTCCTTGAGCTCCCTGTGCTGGGCTCCTTATCCTCTAGGATAAGGACTGTAATCAGTTTTAGGAGTGAAGGGACAGAGGCTCATGGAGTGAGTGGTAAAGAACCCTCTTGCCAATACAGGAGACGTAAGAGACATGGGTTCGATCCCTGGGTTGGGAAGATCCCCTGGAGAAGAGCATGGCAACATACTCCGGTGTTCTTGCCTGGAGAATCCCATGGACAGAAGAGCCTGGTGGGCTATAGTCCATGAGGTTGCAATGAGTTGGACACAACCGAAGTGACTTAGCATGCACACATGCATACAGAGATTAGCAATGGACCTGGGATTTGATGACGAGTAGGTCTGATGTCTAAAGCGCATGGGTTTCCCACTGTAAGTATTTTAGATTTTTGCAACATGTCCCTCATTTCATGCTCCTATCTGTCAAACAGCCAAACCCTCTGGTCTCTAGCCATGTCGTGCCTCTGACTTTTGAGGTTGTGCCCAGCAGTACTTATTCTTTTTTCTTTTTTTAATATATTTTTTAATGTGGACCATTTTAAAAGTCTTCATTGAATTTGTTATAATATTGCTTCTGTTTTCTGTTTGTTTTTTTTTTTGGCTACAAGGCATGTGGTATCTTAGCTCCCTGACCAGGGATTGAACCCTCGCCCCCTACATTGGAAGGTGAAGTCTTAACTACTGGACCACCAGAGAAATCCCAGCACCACTTATTCTTTTCTCTGTTCTTCACAGTTTTCCAGGCTGTTGAGACTACTCACAGTCTCTTCCCCTTCTTTCTCTCCTAACTTCTCCATTGGACTCTTGAGGGGCCAAATGCTTCTGTGAGGAGAGACCCACAGTGAGGAGCAAGGTCTGCATCTTTCTATTTCAAAGCTGGCACTACTGTTCCAGCCATTCATTCAGTTCTTATTTTTTGTTATTTTGGTGGTGGTAGTATGTTGGGCTTCCCTGGTGGGTCAACAGTAAAGAATCCACCTGAAATTCAAGACATGTGAGTTCAATCCCTGGGTTGGGAAGATCCCCTGGAGAAGGAAATGGCAACCCACTCTAGACAGAGGACACTCCTTTGACACTCCATGGGGTCTCAAAGAGTTGGACCCAACCTAAGGACTAAACAACAACAAAAATGTGTTGTTCACTGGTTGGTCTGATAGCAACTCTGACTTCAAAGCTCTTTTGGTGAATACAGATAAATGACCTCCCCCTCTTTAATTCTGGTTAGTGGCTCCACTCACTTCTTTAAGGGGTTCATTTTCCAGAAAATTCTCTTGACAATTTTGGACATGAAGCATACAAAGAAGAATGAGACTTGATCTTAGCCTAATAGCGCTCAACCTCTATCATTCAGTGTTCAAGAAATACAAGCCATTCTAGGTATTTCAAGCACAGAGGATTTCAGTGTGGCGATTAGAGGCTCATAGGATCATTGCAGGGGCTGGAGGAGGGGACTGTAGGCTCCACAATAACTTCCAGAGAGACCTGCTACGTCTGCTCCATCAGAAAGGTGAACATCAGGAGGACTCAAATTCAATCATGAATTCTAGATTCTAGAATCTGTAACAAATCCCATATTTTTATCTAGGGAATCAGATAAAAACTTCAAGAAGCTGTTATTGCTGCTGTTAAAACTGACTCTTGAAAATCATAAAACTGTTGATGAGTTATTAGAATACAATGCAGAAAAGCTTCATGTCACCACAACTGTGCTTGCCAGCAGAAAACGTCTAAAAGAGCAGAATTTCCTTTGTTTCACTTTTACTTTTCAAATATCATTCATGTCCATCTATTGGCAGAACTTAATTTGCATTCAGAATCCTATCTACAAGGAAGTCTGGAAAATGGCCCTTTATTTTGGAAGATGAGAACTGGGACTGAGAATCATTAGCAGTGTTCCCCATGGACTCATGAATGTATACATGCACGAAAGTGTTAGAGGAAGCATGTTACATAATCACAAAGAAAAGAGAAATCAGGTCTACTTGGGGTTCAGGGAAAGTGGCAGAGAAAAGAGTCCTCCTGCTGAGTCTTGAAGAATATCCTGTAGAAGTTAACTTAGAAGCAGAAAAAACAGGAATATAGAGAGGATACTGTTGAGAGGATATTGCAACATGGTAGACAAGACATGGTTAGAACCTAAATTAGGGTTATGGATGTTGGGCTGGAGAAGAGAGGGTTTGAAATATGTCAAGAAGTTGAAAATCAATAGGGCTTGATTGAGCTGAAATAATTGGGAACAATTATTGCGTGTATACTATGTGCCAGGCTCTATTCTATACATTTGGCATGTATGAACCCGTTCAATCCCTACAAAGCCCTATGAAATAGGTTCAATTATCCATCCACAGAGGAGAAAACTGAATGACAGCTGGCAAATGTTACAGCCTGGTTTGAAACCAGGTTGTCTACTTTTAAAAAACAAATACTCAACAAATTTACTATGAAACTCCTTTGCTTTTAGACATAAAGTCCGCCTTCCTGTACTTTATTAATCTGCATTTTACTTCTTAATTCTGGTTTGGACCCTGAATCAGGAGTTCTTTTAACCTGGATGTTCATGGATGAATTTCTGCAAATCTAATGAACCCTGAAATTGTAATCAGAAATTTTCAGCATTTGTATCTTGTTTTTCTGGGAAGTGGTGGCAAGACTTATCAAATGGGTTATCAGAGATTCTCAAATGGGTTTTTGACCCCAAAATCCATTTAAGAACTGTGCTTTAGATCAGTGGTTCTCAAAATGTGATCCCTGGAACAGCAGCATCAGCATCTCCAGGGCACTTTTTAGGAAATGTGTATTCCCAGGCCCACCTAAGACCTAGTAAGCCAGAAATTTTGAGGGTGGGGCCCAGAAATCTGTTGATGAGTCTTTCAGGTGCTTCTGATATATGCTTAAGTTTGGGAAACACTGCTTTAACACAGGCATAAACTTGAGTGATACGGCATTAGACACGGTTCACTGGCCTAAGTGGGATTTTGACAGTGCATACGATCAAAGAAGATAGAGGAAAATCTTAGAAGCCTGAGATCCTTTTTGGATTCTCTCAGGAAGGAAACACTGAGGCATAGCTTTGAACTCTGCCAATATCTTGACGAGGCATTCCCTGCGGGCTTCTGTGGCTCTCAGAGCAGACATTTCTGGGAGCTACTGGACTCAGGGCTTGCAGCTGAGAAGACGCACACCACGGGCCTGTGCACCAGTCCCACAGTGCCTGGGCTGCCATCCTCTCCCCTCCCCCATACAGTTACTTCTAGGGCTGCAGATTAGGTATCTTATTTCATCCAAGGTAACACAGACCTCTAAGGACGTTTCAGCAGAGGATAACCTGTCCAGCCTCCTAGAGCATCTTGTATCCTCTGACACCCTGCTCCACTGGGAGGTGCCAGGACCTCTGGACCACACCTTGCCCAGTTGACACAACAGCTATGTGGCCTGTGCAGGATTGCTGCCTGCAATGCCAGACTGCTTTTACATCTTCTGGGAAACATGAAAATGTCTAGAAACAACCTGCAGTGCCGGCTGATGGGAATGGCAAGGAGGCTTGCCCCTGCTCCCCTGAGGCCCCTCTCCTCCAGAATCCCAGGCCTGGCTCCTCCTTTCTGCTAAGTCACAAAGCTAGAAAGCTCTTAGGGTAGGGAGAGAGCAAGTGCCTGCTGGTTGGCTTGGAAAGGTTCTGGGAATTCATTATGATCTAAACAACTGTTCCAGTTATTCATGTGACTCAGCCCCTGAAAGCTGGATCTTCCTGTGTCCACGGGGCTGGGTGTTGCTGACTCAGTGCTGAAGAGGGCACCTTGTCAGCCCTCCTGGGCTCCCCACCTCCAACCTCCTCCCTGTCATTCCCAGAGGACACCAGAGGGAAGCAGACAGTGGAGCTGAGCTTCAAGGCGTGTTCAGTTTCATTTCTAAGAAGGTAGCCAACCTCCTCCCATTACAGCTCTCACCACACACATCTGTCAGTCTTTAGGGCATTTTGGAGGGGAAGTATTAAGAAACAGTCACTCAGACATCATACATGCACATATGCATTTAGCTTATGTTCATCCAGCACCTACTATGTGTCTGGTTGATTCCTAAGGCCTGAGATTCAGAGAGACATGGCTGTATCTGCACATACCATTCAGGGGTCTGGTGGGGGAAAATGCATTCACAGACATTTAGGAAGTAATAGGGAAAGCACTGTAGCTGAGCCAGAGAAAGAGCTTTGAGAACCCTGAACAATGAGTGGCAGCCATTTCTAGGTGTCTGGAATTCCTCTTTAACATGCAACAAAATTCAGTGTGGGTGGGAATTATTTTGTCTCTGGGAGCCAGAGAGAGAAGAAAATGCCAAGAACCAAAATGGTACAAAAGAAGGACTTTCTGAAAGTAGGGAGGCTGAAGAAGGAGACAAAAGGGTGGGGAGACTAAAGTGTTAAGTTTTACAGTTTTGCCAAAGGGTCTTTTCTTAACCTGAACCTGTTTCACTCTATCTGCTAGGCAGGATGGTGAAATTTCCCTGAAATAGTAAGTAAACTGCTTGAACTTTTCTCGTTTGAGGAATAAAAAGAGAAGGAGAATAGAAAGATCCCATGCTGCTGTATAGAAAAGAAAGAAAAACTACAGATACTAATGTGGGCATCTAATGTGTATCAGAACTTTGTATGTACAGTATTCCTCACTAAATGCTAACAGAACATGCACGCACGCACACACACACACACACACACACACACACACGGTAGATTTTGTTACACAAAGGGATAAAGCAGCTACCTGGGCTGAGATTAGGACCTGTGTTCCTGCCACTTACAAACTAACCTTGCGTGTAGGTATATAATGTAAAGTGAAAGTGTTAGTCAGTCAGTCATGTCTGATTTTTTTGTGACTCCATGGACTGTAGCCTGCCAGGTTCCTCTATCCATGGAATTCTCCAGGCAAGAATACTGGAATAGGTAGCCATTCCCTTCTTCAGGGGAACTTCCCAACCCAGGAATCAAACCCAGGTCTCTTGCGTTGCAGGCAGATGGTTGCCATCTGAACTGCCAGGGAAGCCCAGAATGTAATATAATGTTAAGAAATACTCATATCCCCATTTTACAGTTGGGGAAACTGAGGTACAGGGAAATTAACTCAGCTCTCCAGGGTCATACTGGTAATGAGTAAAGTAACAGGACTTCAGACCCAAATCTGTCTGAATTCAGCGTGTGGACCCTTTTATCACACCACCCTGCTTTTTTTTTTTTTTTTCTCTTCTTCATTTCTGAGACCAGATTTCATCTCTCTATAGTATCTACTGTCTAAACTTCTGTACAAATGGAACCTGATATCATATCCTCCAGGATTATGATTATCTACTATAATGTTAGAATTAAAATAGTCATAACTCCAAGCATGCTTTCTTATTCATTCACTTAATACATTTATATTGAATATTCATCTACTTTTCCCAGACACAAGGTCCCGAGGGTGGAGCAATGAAAAAGTCAGACATTTTCTTCTCATGGAGTTTTCAGTGTAGCCTGAGAGGAAAGAAGGAAATTAAATATACAATTCTTGTGTAAGAATTACACAACAATCAGTTTATTACAATGGCGGTAAATACTATAATAATGATAGCTATCCCCTCAGGGATTATTCTGAGTACCATATATTCACACAGTTTTACTCGTTTATTTCTTACATGCCAGTGAGGGAAGTGAAGAAATCAGCGAAGGCTTCCTGAAGGAAGTGTCCGCTTATTCTAGAAACAGGAAGAGTTACTTTTGTTGAGGAGGGGAAGGAAGATCAGGAGTTTGAGTCTAGGGTGGTGAGGTCCATGTATTCACTAGCCACATGAAGCTCTAGAGTACTTTAAATGAGGCTAGGCTGAATTGAGGTGTGATATGAGTGTAAAATGCATTCTGGTTTTCAAAGACAGTATAGGAAAAAATAAAGTATAGGAAAAAATATAGGACAGTATAGGAAAAAATATCTCATTACTTTTTGTATTGATTACATGTTGACAAGATGCTATTTTGGCTATAATGGATTAAATCAAATCTGTTAGTAGAACTAATTTTGCCTATTTCTTTTTACTTTTGTTTTAATGTGGCCACCAGAAAATTTTAAATACCATGTGCAGCTGATATTATATTTTGATTGGACAGTGCTGCTGTAGAAGCCTGGGGTGTGTCAGGGAGCAGGGGCATCAGAAACTAGAGCCTAGAGGAGGGATGGAGAATGATGGGAGAAGAGAAAGAAGGATGCTGAGGCAAATGTAAACAGCTCACCATCTGTCCTGCAGGTTAGAAAAAGTAATTACAACCTGTATTAACTATCTCAGATGGCTGGCCTAACTTACTGAAAATTGTCTCTCAGAACCAGCTCCAGCTGTGAGCCAGATTAACACTATTCTTAAACTTCGTATTGTAGATGGAGGAGGCAAGAACAGGACAAAAAAGTAAAGAAAAATGGAGGGACATTTTAGGATAAAAGTCAAGCCCTATGAATGGTCCCTCCACCCCAGCCCTGTAACATCTTCCTGCCTGCCCCTTACCTCTCTGTCCTCAATCTCCTACTCAGCTCTTTTCATACCCCGCCCCACCCAGTTACACTCATCTCTCCGTGGGGCCTCAGATATACTAAGCATGCCCCTACCTCAGGACTTTTGCTCCAGCTGCTCCCCTTACCTGAAAATTCTCCTCTCTGCTATCACATGGTTGCCTACCTTAACTCTTGGTTCAAATGTCCCCCCTCCCAACAAGGCCTACCTTGACCATCTTGTTTAAAATTGTACTCAGTGGCACTCCCTTACCTTACTTGGTTTTTTCCCCCCATCGAATTTATAATTTATTTCCAGCATACTACTTTCCTAAATTTATTGTTAATCTGCCTACTAGAAAGTATTCTCCCTAAGACATTGACCCCAGTTTTTTTGTTTATTTTATATATTTATTTATTTTTACTTTACAATACTGTATTGGTTTTGCCATACATTGACATGAATCCGCCACGGGTGGTACATGAGTTCCCAGTCCTGAACCCCCCTCCCACCATCCTCTCCATAGTTTTACTTCCCTCATTATCCCCAATACCCAGCTGGTATCTGGCATAGAGTAGCTGCTTGATGAACAGGTTTGGAGTGTCAGTGGCACTGATTAGTACACTACTGGGTGTTGAATAGGAATCCTCCATGCACTCTCCTCTCCTGAAGAAAAGGACTTTTTTCTCCCCTTCCTGGAGGTGGACTTGATTAACACTGCTTTCCACTCAGCTCTTACTCCTCAGGGTTCTGCCTTGTTCTGGATCCCAGTTCTACCCCGGAAAGGGTAGAGAAAAGGCTGCTGCTACCAGACAGCTTTGGGGGCTGGGAGCTGGGATTCCTGGTACCCTCCTGGCTTTGCCCAAGCGCAGATCCCCTCTTCCCCTGCCTGTTTTCTTAGCTGTCAGGAGTTCCGGACTCTGGGAGGCTGAACAAGGTACTTGGTGGGTCAAGGAGGAAAAGGAGGGAGACAATTGTCCCATACTGGGCCGTGGTTTTCAAGCCTGGGTCCGGCGACCAGATGTATCAACATCACCTGGGAACTTAATAGAAACGGATAGCCTATGGCTCCAACCTAAACCCACCAGTCAGAAACAGGAGGGTGGGGTGGAGCGGCAACGAGGGGTTTAACAATAATGAAATCATCGACTTAATTAAATCGTTCAATTAAATGAATGAACAAAGCCTCTCGGTGATTCTGACGCACTCAAGTGTGAGAAGCCTCTGGCTAGGGGAAAGGAAGGACTCAGAGCTTTGAAGGCAGGGGAGGGACTTTAAAAAGTCAGACCAGAGGACAGGTCCCGCGGGCAGGCTAGCTCAGGGTGGGTTCCCTGCGCCGGAGGCAGCGTGGGGTGGTCTGACCTGGGAAGTTAAAGGCCAGCGTTGTTCCCAGGTCCTCCGCCCCCACCCCAGGAAAGTCCCGCGGCGTGGCCGTGACCTTCTGACGGCCACGGTCCTCTCCAGGCTGGGCTGTCTGGAGCCCTGGGCGCAGGCGCTGCGCTCGGGGTGCGCCCTCTTCACCGCTGCCAGGCCACCGCCCCTCCCGCTGGGGTCCCCCACGGCGAGTCCCTTGGGCTTCAGCCAGCAGAGTCCCTCCCTCTGCCCCGGCCGCCAGCCACCTCAGGCCTCTCTGGCTGCCTTCTCTATCTTTGTTGGAGCTCTGTCTCTATTTTTCTCTCTTCCTGCCAGATTTGTTCTCCTTGCCTCTATTTTTCATTCTCATACTTTTTTTTTTTTTTTTAACAGATACTAAGCGCCCAAGATGTGCCCTGGGTGGTCCTAGGCTCGGCAGTGAGCACTGAAAACAAGCAAACCTGTGGGTCGGGAGCTTATTGGGTCTTGAATCCATCTCTCCCCACCTTCCTCTGCTCCCTCTGCACCCCAGCTCTCCCCTGCCTTCTCAGCACTGGCTGTTCTTCCCTCTACCTCTCCTGGTTGTATCTAAAGGAACTTTTCTTTGGGTCCATGGTAGGAAAAAAAGCCTACTTCTGTCTATTATAAAGTTGCAGTTAAAATGGCAATCTTAACTTCAAGGACACTAGTTTCAAATGTTAGCAGCTATGGATGCCTCAACCAAAATTAGTTTATTAGCTTAATGCAGACAGTCGGATCCTATGAGGTCATCTGCTGCTGCTACTGCTGCTAAGTTGCTTCAGTCGCACCTGACTCTGTGCGACCCCATAGACGGCAGCCCACCAGGCTCTGCCATCCCTGGGATTCTCCAGGCAAGAACACCGGAGTGGGTTGCCATATCCTTTTCCAATGCATGAAAGTGAAAAGTGAAAGTGAAGTCACTCAGTCGTGTCCGACCTTTGTCCGACCTTTGTGCTAGACACTCATTTATTCGAGAAAATGCATGCATGCATCCAATGATGTATTGAAGACTTAGTCTTTGCTGGACATTGTTCAGAATGAGCTCTGTCCAATAGGTGGTGTTCTTCTGAAAAAATTAAAACAATGATGCAGAGGGACCAAACAATGCCACATTTAACTCTTTCAACCTCTCTTCCACGTGAATGAGACTATATAATAATTTGATAGATATGAAAACAGGCTGAGAGACCATGCACCTTGTCCAAGTACCTACAACTGAAAAGCTGCACGACCAAGATTTAACCCCCTGTATGACTGACTCCCGAGTTGGTTCCCATTAACCTTCAAGGCCAGCTTGGAGGCAAGGGTACCACAAAGAAGATGGAGGTGAGGAAGGAGGAGTGGAATGGCTCTGGAGAGGAAACTTTTGAATATTGAACTGAGGTTTGGGTGATTTTGTGTGTTATTAATGAAGTTTCATGATCTCTCTGGATCCTCCTTATAGGTAAAATGTAGAGCTTGGCTCTTTGGCTACAAAAGCCTCCTTCAGGTATAACATATAGGGTGGCACATAGGGTCTGGAGCCAGACTAGCTGGGCTGGAAATTTGCTTCCACTACTGACTTGCTGCGTGATCTTGGACAAGTCGCTTAAGCTTTCTGGGCCTCGATTTTATCATCTGAAAGATTGCTATAATGGTTACTGCTTTGCTGGGCAGATGACAGGGTAAATGGTTTCTAAGGGTAGGAAGGGTATTTAGCACAAAGTAAGTACCCAGTGAATGTTACCTGGTTCTTTTGTTATCCCTCTAAATGGAGGCTTCTTCACCCAGGCCAGGAACCTGTCACCCTGCAGCCCAGGCCTATCTCATGCCTGGCTCCTGCCAGTCTAAGCCCTTTCTTTCACAAAGAAATGAAAGTTGTGATCTCTAGTCCTGATTGTGAAGAAACCAGGATATCCTAGGAGTCTTGGAACCCAGTGGATTTTCAGTCTGGCTCACCCACAAAGGAGATAGTTTAGAATAGAAGAGTTAGAAACTTTTCATCATTAAATGTATCTGCTTCCACAAAGGTTTTATGCAAAGCTCAAAGCATGTTATCTTTCTTTCAGGTGGGCTAGACTAGAGTCCAAAGTCAGTGAAGACAGTTTTGCAAGCATGCCTGCTCAGTTGTATCTGACTGTGACCCCATCGCACCAGGCTGCTTTGTCTGTGGGAATTCCCAGACAAGAATACTGGAGTGGGTTGTCATTTCCTTCTCCATAGGATCTTCCTGACCTGGGGATTGAACCTGCATCTCTTTCATCTCCTGCATTTGCAGGCAGATTCTTTACCAGCTGACCCACTGGGGAAGCTCAGTATTACATGGTACCAAAGAGCAGGGCCTTTGTTTGGTGGTTGATTGATCATCCTAGTGGGAGGACCTTAACTGGTTCTGAGTTTTGATTTTCTTTATTTTAAAATGAGCTTGACAGCAGCATCTATCTCATGGCAAATTTGTAGAAATGAAATGAAAAATTGCATACAAGCATTGAACACAGCGGCTAGCACACAGTAATCATAGGATGGATATTGGCTATGATCACATTAATAGACCTCATGGATTTTGTACTTTGAATTTTAGTTTCCTCATCCAAAAAATAGGAACAAAAATATTATATCCAGTCTGCCACATACTGTCTTCCTAAAGGTATAGAGAAGTGTGTTGAACATCATAAACCTTCACATAAGTATGAGGAAACACTCCCTGGCATTTTTCCAATGTGTAGTTTGTCTCCCGTTTCCCAGCTCCCAGCCCTGCCAAGCAGTCACACAGAGCTACTTACCATCACCTGCACAGGTGTCTGCTGTTTCATGCCCCAGTGCCTGTGATCTTTGCACAACTCAATTTCTCTGTCCTGTATGCCCTTCCCCTCATCCTTCAACTTACATACCTCTTGCAGGATGCCTAAGAAACCTGACTCATTCTCCAAGACCCAGCTCCCAAGGGTCTCCTCTCTCAAATCCTCTTAGATCCAAGCAGCCAGTCAGTCATCTCATCCCTGCTTTGTAACCCACTGTAATGGTTCAGACTGCCATCACCTTGCATTACAACTATTGTTTAACCTTTCATTTAATGGCAACAATGATGAAGCACATAGGTTCTGGAACCTGAGTTCCTGACTCTCACACTTATTAGGTGTGTTACCTGGGTAAAGTATAACTTATCTCCTCTGTGCCTTAGTTTCCCTGTCTGCCAAGTAGGGATGATAATAATACCTCCCTCATATGGTTGTTGTTGAGGCAAGTCACCTTAAACAGAATAGTGGCTGGTGCATAGTAAGCATTATGTAAATTTCAACTTTCATTAGTGTTTCTGTCTTTCTTCTCTGACGGCACAGACTGGGACTTTTCCTCAGTACCTACAATGAGCCCTGGCACACAGGAGGAGCTCAGCAAATGATTGTTGAATGAGTGGCTCAGAATCCCAAGGTCATGAATTCTTGTGTCTCCATTCAGTCATCTCTGCTCCCCACCAGATGCTGCCTGCCTCCAGTTTTCCTTAGAAGTGGGTCTTTGTAGCTTCTGCTCTCCATTTAGTCCTGATGCTGCTTTCTCCATCAGAGGTTTCCCCTCCACTTGTCCAGCTTCCTCCTTGGCTTTTCTGACTCTGTGTCGTCTTCGTCCACCAGAGCCCACAGCCCTTCTTCATACCCCGCCTGCCAACACATTGTTCCCTCCATGCAGCCTCTGCTTCTGATCCTTCTGGAGTTTGTATTATCTGCTGAATTAATTCAGAGGTTTTTAGCCAGAGCTTTCCAGGTCCTCCAGTATTTGGGTCCCCAACACCATGAATTTATCTTCTCAAGAAGGGTTTGCTTGGGTGCTTCTCTGAGCATGGTAAAGACCTCACCATCTTACCATCCAGTCATCTATCCACCTATCCGTCTCCCCACTTATCCTCTCACCCAGAGCATCCATACATCTGTTCACCCACCTACCACTCATCACCTTTCTGTTATTTATCCATCTTGACCTATCTTCTCACCTGCCCACAGACCCGCCAACCAACTTACCATCCATCCATCCATGCTTCTATTCATCCATCTATTTATCCACCAGATCAATTAACAGTTACTATATACCTGCCCCCTGCTCTACAGTCACTATATGGAATACAGACTTGAACAAGAAGAGCTGGTTTCCTATCTCATGTAGTTAAAAGCGTACCTGGGGAAATTAGAAAATGGAACTGCAATTTGTGGCCAAAGGTAGTTTGTGCCATATGGGCGCTATGGCAGGTTATTAGAGTCCATAGATGAGCTTCAGGGATCTGGAATTCTGCGGGTGACAAGGTGTGCATGGTGTCTGTTTATATACATGTGCGTTTTCAGGGAAGAGGCTCCATGGCTCTCACGACATTCTCAAAGAGGGTCCCTAGGAAGCACTAGAGGCTGCATAAGGAGAAGCGTGAAGAAGAGCTAGCCCTAGTTCAGGGCCTTGAGGTGGAGGAAAAGTGGGACTAACATTTATTTTAGACCCACTGTATTATGAACTGAATGTTTGTATCCCCTTAAATTCATAGGTTAAAGCCCTAACCCGAAGGTGAGTCATTAGGAGGTAGGGTCTTTGGGAGGAAATTAGGTTTAGATGAGATAATGAGGGTGGAGCCCCCATGATGGGATTGTTATTATTGTGTTAGTCACTCAGTTATGTCCGACTCTTTTGAGATCCCATGGACTGCAGCCCACCAGGCTCCTCTGTCCATGGAATTCTCTAAGCAAGAATACTAGAGTGAGTAACCATTCCCTTCTCCAGGGAATCTTTCTGACCCAGAGATCAAGCTCTGGTCTCTTGCACTGCAGGCAGATTCTTTACCGTTTGAGCCACCAGAAAAGCCACTGTGATGGGATTAGTGGTTAGTGACCTTATAAAAAAAATGAGGATGTCCTTCCTTTGGCAGTAGTATACTAAAATTGCAAGGATACAGAGAGGATTAGCATGGCCCCTGCGCAAGGCTGACACATAAATTCATGAAGCGTTCCATATTTTTCTGTGACAATCTAAAGGGATGGGATGGTGGGGGGTGGGAGGGAGGTTCAAGAGGGAGGAGACATACGTATAGTTATGGCTGATCCACGTTGTATGGCAGAAGCCAGCACAACATTGTAAAGCAATTATCTTCCAATTAATAAATTTAAGGAAAAAAAGGAGAGGAGACATCAAAACTTCCTCCCTCTGCCATGAGAGGATACAGCAGGAAGACAGCCATCTACAAGCAAGGAAGAGGGTCCTCACCAGACCTGACCATGTAGACAGACATCGCGATGTCAGACTTCCAAGCCTCCAGCACCTTGAGAAATAGACGTCTGTTGTTTAAGCCGTCCAGTCTTTGGCATTTTGTGATAGTAGCCTGAGCTGACTAAGGCTCTATATGCCAGGCACCACTTCTAATTATGCAAACTTAGACATGTTCTTATCTGGAATATAGGAATGAAAGAGAAATATGGCCAAGGAAATGAGCTTTCCCCAAGCACCGGGCTAGGCAGAATCTTCTTATTGAATGCTTACAACAACCTTTCAAATAGGCATATTATCCCTATTTTACAGAAGAGGAAGCTCAGAGAGGTAAAGCAAGGACCACAGTCACACTGTCATGTGGGGCACAGAGGATTTGAATCCAGGTCACTGGGGCTCTAGGGCCCAGGAGCTCTGCCTCTCCCCCAGGCTTGTTTATGGATCAAGGGTAACCCTGAGTGAGTGAGTGCTTTAGAGCTGTAGAACCCTGCTCAGGCTAAGAGAAGATGCTGTTGTTGTCTGTGCTTAGAGAAATGTTAAAAGAATTTTACAAGCCTCAGGAATTGCTGTCATTAAAATTTCAACAACCTTTTCCTGCGGATTCTGCCCATGGCAAAGGTCAGTGAGTGTTGGTTCTCACCCAGGGAGTGTTATCACAGCAGTTTCCAGGAACAAGGCTGGCACAGTGCAGACATTTAGCAAGCACTCATAGGTGGGTCTGTTGACAGAAAAGTGCCCTCAGCCCCCAGCCAACCTCTGTGGCCCCCCGCCCTGCTGGGGGAATAGGGGTGGGCAGCAGCCTGCTCCATCATAGCTGGCAAAATAGATGTCGCCTTAAAACTGCCTCAATGCTTGGAACCAGGGGACCCACCAGCAGGGTATACCATCACTCAGGTCCAGGGGGTTCTGAAACTTCAGGAAAGCTTGTGTCCGGGCCAGCTGCCCATCCAGACTCTCTCTGGGGTGCCACCACTGCCTTCCCTCACTGAAGGAGTTCAAACCCAGGTTGAAAACCGCTGGACTTCTTGCAAAAAGGAGATTGAAGTGAATGACCCTTAAGCTCCCTTCTGGTCACGTAAGGCGAATGAATTAAGGGAGAAAATTTTTTTCAACTGTTTTCTCCTTGAAGGCAGGGACCATGTAATTTGTTGATTTGGCCTTATAACCAGATACACCGTCCTTCACCATCCGCTCAGCCACCACCCTAGTCTGAGACACACTGGCATGATCCTGAACCACTCCCGCTGCTTCCTCACTGGCCTCCCTTTACGCAGTTTATCCCGTCCGGGTCAGACTGGCTTTCTAAACAGATCGTATTCGACCTCTGGCCTTCTCCTTGCTGAGTTACAAGGCCTAAAGTTTTTACCAACTTCTCCGTATTCTTAACTTAGCTCTTTACACTCTGTGCTATTCCACCGATGCTCTGGCCAGCTCTATACCTCCCCCAACTCGTGTTCTCCTGCGCTGTTTTTCTGCCCCCAGAACCCTCAGATTCCCCAGTGAACTCCTCTTCAGCCACTCAACAGGGAGCCAGTCGTTGCCCTGAAGCCCTAAATCTGGGTAGGTGGTCTTCTCTGTGCTCCACAGGACCTGCAGGCTTCTTCACTTTGTATCATAATTTTCTGGTCCATTTTCTGTCTCTCCCACCAGCTGTAAGCAAGCTCCGGGCAGGCTACATCTGTGATTGCTTGTTTATCATATTCTCAGCGTCCAGCCTACAAAACCTAAGACCCTCACTCGTAAGAGGTGCTTAATGAACACATTTGCATTCCTTCGAGCAGGGCTCTACAAGGTCAGATTCCTTGCCCCCACGCTTGAGAGCCCTCTCTGCAGAGGCTCCCAATGTGGAAACCATTAGCGCGCCCTCCCCCTGCCCTTAACTGAATTTGCTCGGCAGAGGCAGGAGCTTTTGGAAGCACCTGAATCCGATTATAGAGCTTGGAAGCAAAGCCAGGCATAATTGGGCGGCCTCACCCACCCCACCCCACCCCCCTTTTTTAGCCAGATGACCAGCATCCTGCCCCCGCAGGCAGCCCTCCTGTTCTCTGCCAGCCTGTGCTGGCCGTGACAGCTCAGCCACCACTGAATGGGCAGCTGCAGCCACATTTAGAGAGGATGAGGCAGAGACACTCACTTCAACTCTGACATTCAGTCCGTCTCTTGTGACTCAGGTTGCCCCTAGGGCTGCAGGATGCGAGCAGGGCTAGCCCTTTCATTAGATATCTGTGACATGCGAAAAGGTCAGACAAGTGGACTGTGCTGCTGAGTCACCGAGCGTGAGTGTCCATCCTGGCAACCTGCTCATCGCAAGGGGCACCCGTTTGCCCTTTGAAGGTGGTTTGATTCCTGGGATAGATTCAATGCAGGGCATGCGGGGGAAGATGGACCTTGTCTGTTTCTGTAAAAGGAGCCGATGTAACATGGTTGGGAGGAGAGCTGTCTTTGGAGTCAGACGCACCTGCTTTGGAGTCTCAACTCTACAGCACTGGCTGCGGTCCCAGAAGCAAGTTCTTAGCTTCCCTGACTCTCAGGCTTTCGTTTATATGGTGTATGCGTGCTAAGTCACGCATACTAAGTCGCTTCAGTCGTGTCTGACTCTTTGAAGTCCTAAGGACTGTAGCCCGCCAGGCTCCTCTGTCCATGGGCTTCTCCAGGCAAGAATACTGGAGTGGCTTACCATGCCTTTCTTCAGGGGGTCTTCCTGACCCGGGGATCAAATCCTCCACTCTATGTCTCCTGCATTGGCAGGTGGGTCTTTACCATTAGTGCCACCTGGGAAGGAGGCCATCCTATACCTAAGGCACAGAGCTCCTGTGAGAATAAATGAGGTTAAAGGATGTCAGAAGCTTAGCAGAGAGCTTGGCGAACAGCAAATGGTCTGTAAATGGTAGGTATTATTATTTGGACATGCTGAGCGGGTACTTGATCCCCAGGGAACACAGTGTCTCCTCATAGTCACCAGGGTCTTGGCCCCCACCTTCCACATCCATAGTCACATAGTTCTGGCTTGGGGCAATTTAGTTAAAATGGGGATGAACCAGGAAGAAATGAAAAGGAAGTAAAAGGCTAGTGACATTTTAAAAATTTTACTATCTCACATGGACAAATTGTTTCCTCATGGTTGTGCTGGTCTCGGTGGAAACCAGATGCGTAGGTAGACACAGGGCCACACACAGGCAGCCGGGCAAGCAGGCTCTTACCGTGTCTGCCTTGCTGTCCTGGACAGCTGGTGAAAGCTGACCTCTGAAATGCACACTCCTTTACCATTCACTGAATTCCCAGCCACAGAGGTTGTGCCCTTTGGCTCTTGGCTCAGTATCCTCCCTCCATCCAATGCTCTACTCCTCCAAATAGAGGGAAAACATCAAAGAACTCTTCGGACATCGCGGAGAAGACCAAATTTGCTCAGCGTCATTTGGCAAGCTGTTAACCTCCCTGGTAACCTAGCTATCTTTAGCCTCCTCGATGCTATTTTGAAATGTCAAACTAGCAAATACTGCTTCCAGAATGGTTCTGATCTGGGATGTGACAGGATGCTTGGGGGAAGGGAGACGAGTGGGAGGTGGGGATGGGAAGAGGGGGAGAAAATGCACTAACTTTACAACTGCCAAGTCTCTCCCTTCTACTGGCTCAGCCAGCTCCTCCAGAAAGCCAGCACACTTAAGGGGCAATGGGGGCATTGAGTCCCACCTGGACCTAACCTCGAGGGATATCTGCTTATCTGACTCTGGAGCCAGACCTGGATGTCCCATTAGCCAAAAGAGCAAACTGACTCTCGTGTACCCAGAACAGTCTAAAAATATTCATTCATTCACTCACTTATTCATTCATTCATTCAGCAGGTATTTACTGAGTAGTAACTGTGTGCCAGGCATGGTACTAGGCACTGGGAACACAAAGATAGCTTGCAAAGATTGATACCCATTGGAATCACCTGGGCAATTGATTAAACTAGAGCCCCTCTTACAAGAGTCAGTGCAGCAGGTTTGATGCAGATCTGGGAGTCTGCATTTTGAACGAGCACCCAGGCATTCTGCTGCACATAGCCCAGGGTATGAGAAGCCCTGGTCTAGCTTGTAGCAACATCTGTTTTCTAAACAGCTCCCCAGTACCAAAAGCTAGGAGCAATGAAATACATGTTACAGCCTCAGACCTTGAAGAACTCGCCATTCACAGACTCCAGAAAGAGACAGATGTCATTTCAGGGTGCTACGTGCTCTGAAAGCAGAGGTACAAAGTGCAGTTAGGCCTCATCAAGGAGGTAACCTGCTCTTAGGAACTTGGGGGCTCTATAAAGGCGGTGATGTTTGAGCCGGGTCTTGAAGCATAAGAAGGGTTTTTCAGACAGAAAAGAGTGGATTCAGATTATACCTTTTGGAAATGGACGCAGCAAGCTGTATCTCCCGTCCCATATGCTCCTCTCACAGTGAGACTGGCCTGCCTCATATGGAGAAGCAGGGGGCTCTGCGTTCCCTGCTCAGGAATCTGGGTGGCGGCTTTTGACTGCTTCCTCCCAGAGAGGGCGGAGAAGCGATGCATGTGACTTCTGAGGTTAGGTCACTGAAAGGCAACCTGGATTTTGCTTGGTTTTCTGTCTCCCTGTCTCGGGATATATGCCTCGGGAGGCCTGAGATGTCTGGTAAGACGTCTGGCTACCCTGAAACTGACACGCGGTAGACACCACGTGGAAAAGCCATGCGCAGTGGAGGGAGATGCCCAGGGACCCCTCCTTTGGTTAATTTCAGCCCCCGGCCTTAGAGACACCCAGCTGACACTGAATGAAGCAGAGTCGAGCCGTTCCCTCTCAGTCTGCCTAAATTGCAGATTTGGGGGCAAGATAGAGATTTTTGTGGTTTTATTATAAAGCATTATGTTTGGGGTGCTTTGTTAACACAGCATTAGACACCTGAAACAGGCTGTAAGGGTTGTAGGAAGAGGACGCAATAGCAGGTACAAAGATTTCGAGGGGTGAAAGGCTTCCTAACTGTTCTTGGAATTTGAAGAGATTTGATATCCTCGTGAAGAATTCCAAGGTCTTGATTCACCATGGAACCAACAAGTACAGTGAAGCTACCTGTGTTTGCTGAGTGGTGAGGTCGAAGCTCTTGCTTGAGGCCACATGATCCACAAATTGGGTGACCAACCCCTTCCCCCCTCACACACACACAATTGGCATACATGGTGTTAACTCTCTTTTTGTTGTGATGTCATTTTAAGGATATCGGTGCTACCGTCTCAGCTCCTAGAAAGAGATTGACTGGGCGTTAAAGCTGAAGTGATTCAGGTGTCATTTCATCTAAGTGCCTCTCAGATCTTACTGTGCCCAGCAGGCCAGCAGCAAATGTTGACTGAGGCTTTGAATGAGGCTGGTGTGTGAGGGGCAGTGTCAGAACAAGGCCTGCACCCCTGACTCATGGCATCTCAAAATCATGGGCCTGGGAAGGGTGTTTGCGGGTCACCCGTCCAAAAAACCTGTTCATAGCAGGGACTCAGAAACCAGTCCTGCCTGCTCTGATGTTCTTTCTTCAAATGGGTCCAAATCTTCTTCCCTGCGAAGCAGATAAAGCAGGTAATGTAACATCCAGTCCACAAGGGACGAAATTGAGGCTCAGAGACACCACACAGCTTCTGTGTGATAGCAGCTCAATGTGGCCCCCAGGGTTGAACTAAGTCTGATGTCTCCCCACTCCCACAGTTTATGCACCCCATGAACACACCAGGAACCTATGACCTCTACATCACACTGCGTTCTCCACCTGAAATGCCTTCCTCATCCTGTTTATCTGTTTGACTCTTTATCTTTGTTGAAGTCCCCTACTTCAACATTAACTCCCCTGGGAAGACTCTCCTTGTTCATATAGCCAGCAGGCATCTGCAATTACCCCACACTTCCCTGTGGTCTTCCCTTCCTGACCACTTACCTGTGGATGTTGTTTGCTTAGCCAGCTCCTCCAGTTACACAGGATAATTAACAACAATTATAACAATAATAATCATAAACTACTAAATTTTCTTTTAAAAGACTTATCTTTTTAAATGTTAGATAATATAAAATTATTATTAATACAGAAAATGTGAATATTTAGTCCATTTCTTGTTAAGTTTTATTTTGAAGGGTGGTCTACAAATGAGTCACCACATGATAGGTTTTCATCAGAGTTTATAATATTTTAAGCCTGTTCTTCAATTTGTTTGAATATGCTTTCTATCATGGTGGTGGTGATGGTGGTTTAATTGTCTAACTCTTATGACCTCATAGACTGTCGCCCACCAGGCTCCTCTGTCCATGGGACTTTCCAGGCAAGAATACTGGAATGGGTTGTCATTTCATTCTCCAGGGGATCTTCCCAACCTACGAATCAAACTCAGGTCTCCTGCATTGCAGGCCGAGCCACCAAGGAAGCCCCATCCTTCCTATACATAAAACCAAAATCCCTTAGTTTATTGAACATATGAAACACGACTGGATTTTGAAAATCTACAAATAAACTGAGTTGCTTTCTCCTTGATTGGCTATTCTTGCTTTCAGACAAAAATCAATGGGATTTTCAGGTATAGAAGATTTTATCCTAAAATAGTTGATATTCTGTTAAAAAGCAAACCTGTGCCATTCCTGGAACAGTATAGATTATAAAATTCCTCATTTTTTTGGAGTGGTATTAATAAAAGCAAACAAGAAAGAGACAAAAAATTAGGCACATGAACTTTTTGGTATTGACTCAAGAACTTTCCTAAGTTTCCTAAGTGTTTTGAAACAGCTTCTTTACTTTTATTTATTTAACATTTTAAAAAAACTGAGATATAAATGACAAATAACATTGTATTGGTTTTAGATGTACTATATGATGAATTAACATATGTCTATTTTATATTAACTTTCCACTAATGAATCTATCATCTATCAATCATCTATTATCTATCTCAGTCATCCGTCTTTCATACTAGTTGAAGTCTGCCTCATGCAATCACAGAAGACTTCTGTGCCCCAGTCTTCCTTCTCTAGCTTTTCAGCCTTAGTTCCACCCATGTTCTTTATACAGTGTGGCTTTGAGTCCCTTCACCATGCCTCCAGACACACTACATTTCTCTGCCTGTCCTTATAGTTTACCCTTTCAGCAAGTATTTGTCACATCCCTGCTGCATGCCAGGGAGCATCTGGGACCACAAGAAGGAGCAAGACTTACCAGTGCCTACCTTCCTGAAGTTTGGACTCCTAATTCTATGGCTGCATTCCTGGGAGGGTGTAGACCAGACCTTCAAACACTGGAGGAGGAAAGCTGTTTGGCTGTTCAGCTATCAGAACCATAACCCCTCAGCGAGCATCACTCAGTGCTGTGAAGAAGCAAGCTCTTCTTGCTCTTAGAATTTAATGAACATCATTTGATTACAAGGCTGGACAACAGTTCCATCAACTGTCAGGCATTTGAAAATTAGTTATCCCATATAATCCTCACAGTGACCCTAAGAGGTAGACATGACCCAGGAGATTGCATGGCTTGTACCAGCAGAGCCGAGCATTGCTCACAAGATTGTGAGACCCCTGGACCCTGTATGGCTGAACATCAGTATGTGACCTTTTCTTCTCTGAGGCTCCCAGGGAAGGAGTCAGTTGTCATCCATTTGAGGCCCAAGTTCTTTTCCAGGCACTCTCATCCCTGTAGCTCTAATTTTACCATGACCTTTTGTGCTCAGCCCAGCCAAGTACAGGAAAGAACTTTGTGCTCTTCAAAGGCTCAACAAGGCAAATTGCTTGGACAGAAATAAATTATAAATTATACTGAGAACAATGCTTTCTGCAGTTACCCTTCTGGGCCTTTGATATATGATGGAACATGAACATGGACCGCTATTCAGTGCTGGGACTACTGCTTTCAGAAGAGCAGTGGAGGGGAGGTAGGGAACTGGTGATTGTGAGCACCCACATGGGCCATGTGCAAACAAAACAGCAACAGCAATAATTAGTAAATATCAGCTGTATACTCAGTGTGTGCCAGGCACTATTCTAAACTCTTTACATATGTTAACTTATTTAATCTTCTTAACAACCCCATGAGTTGACTACTACTATTATCCCCATTTTATAGATCAGGAAATTGGTTTAGTAATTCCTTAAGTGATACAATTAATATGTGGCCACATTGGGATTTGAACAGAGACTGCTTATTGACTATGCCAAAGCCTTTGACTGTGTGGATCACAATCAACTGTGGAAAATTCTGAAAGAGATGGGAATACCAGACCACCTCACCTGCCTCTTGAGAAACCTATATGCAGGTCAGGAGGCAAGAGTTAGAACTGGACACGGAACAACAGACTGGTTCCAAATAGGAAAAGGAGTACGTCAAGGCTGTATATTGTCACCCTGCTTATTTAACTTATATGCAGAGTACATCATGAGAAACACTGGACTGGAAGAAGCACAAGCTGGAATCAAGATTGCTGGAAGAAATATCAATAACCTCAGATATGCAGATGACACCACCCTTATGGCAGAAAATGAAGAGGAACTAAAAGTCTCTTGATGAAAGTGAAAGAGGAGAGTGAAAAAGTTGGCTTAAAGCTCAACATTCAGAAAACGAAGATCATGGCATCTGGTCCCATCACTTCATGGCAAATAGATGGGGAAACAGTGGAAACTGTCAGACTTTATCTTTTTGGGCTCCAAAATCACTGCAGATGGTGATTGCAGCCATGAAATTAAAAGACTCCTTGGAAGGAAAGTTATGACCAACCTAGATAGCATATTCAAAAGCAGAGACATTACTTTGCCAACAAAGGTCAGTTTAGTCAAGGCTGTGGTTTTTCCAGTGGTCATGTATGGATGTGAGAGTTGGACTGTGAAGAAAGCTGAGCACTGAAGAATGGATGCTTTTAAACTGTGGTGTTGGAGAAGACTCTTGAGAGTCCCTTGGACTGCAAGGAGATCCAACCAATCCATTCTAAAGAAGATCAGACCTGGTGTTCTTTGGAAGGACTGATGTTAAAGCTGAAACTCCAGTACTTTGGCCACCTCATGCGAAGAGTTGACTCATTGGAAAAGACTCTGATGCTGGGAAGGATTGAGGGCAGGAGGAGAAGGGGACGACCGAGGATGAGATGGCTGGATGGCATCACCGACTCAATGGACGTGAGTTTGCATGAACTCTGGGAGATGGTGATGGACAGGGAGGCCTGGCATGGTGAAATTCATGGGGTTGCAAAGAGTCGGACACGACTGAGCGACTGAACTGAACTGAACTGAACTGAGCCTGGTTCCAGTCCTGTTCTGTGCTCTTATCAAAAGCACAGTAGGTTCTCATTTAATCCTAATGATCCTGTATGTCAAGTGGTATCTCAGCCCTGCTAATCCTCCCACAGCAAATACTTTATTCTCATAACTTGTCAAACTCTTCCCTTACTCCATAAGCTTCTGGGAGGAGGGGGCCCTACCTGTCTTGTTTACTTTTGGGTATCCAGTGCCTAGCGCAGTGTCTAAATGACATTAGTAGCTATTGATAAACAAGAAAGTACACACACATTTTACAAATAAGGCAACCAAAACAAAGCATCCAAGATCAAACTGGTAATGTGTGATAGAACTGAAATTGAAATCCAGGTTTCCATGATGTCAAATTCCAAATTTTCTTTCTGTCACATGTTTTTCTCTGCGAATACCCAGGTCCCAGATGAGGGCTTGGCACATAGTAGCTACTTAATAAAATGTGCTGTTGAAGAAGTGAAATGACCTATCCCCCAACTTTCCCAGCATGCCATCTCTTCACCCCTTTATTTTAGGGTTCTGCCTTTTCCATTATGCCAATGACATAGGATATATTTTCCATGCTCACCCCTCCATCCCACCCTGTGATCTCTAGCTGCCCCTCAGCAGCCCATCACATTTATATCATATTTTGCACATCCCCCATTTTGGAAATGCCCGCTTTTTGAGCTTGAAGTTTGAAGCTACCAAACTTCACAGTAATGTGGCTCACTTACATAATTCAAATGCTTTTTCTTTTTTTTTTCACTCTGAACTTATCAAATTTTTATTTGGTTTCTTGGAATCTATATGCTTATAGATGAGGAGGATTTGCCTACAAAAGCATCAAATGGGGAGAATTTCTTGAGTTTTTAAAAGGAAAGACTTATACTGAGAGAAGTATGGCAACTTCCTGAATTAAATGGAATTATTTCAGACCCAAAGGTTACAATTGGAAAATCTCAAGCAAGTGATAAAGTCAAGCTAGGGAAATTAAAATTTTAGGGAGTTAGAGGTAATTTGAATTGATCGAATGACCACTAACCCAATGAGGCAATGACTTCTAATGAAATGAGCTCTAAATTCAGGTCATGGTTGTTCATTCATTCATGTATCCATCCAGGGAGAAAAGTTTCAGACATATGGATCGCATGTTCATCAACCCAGCGGTAAGAAGGATGTTCTATGTGCGAAAGATAAAGAGGTTCCATATAAATGAAAGTGTTAGTCACTCAGTCATGTCCGACTCTTTGCGACCCCATGTACTGTAGCCCACCAGGCTCCTCTGTGAATGGAATTCTCCAGGTAAGAATACTAGAGTGGGTTGTCATTCCCTTCTCCAAGGGATCTTCCTGACCTGGGGATTGAAACCAGGTCTCCTGCATTGGAGGCAGATTCTTTAGTGTCTACTAGGGAAGCCCATATAAATGGATGATTTCAAAGAAGGAAAGACAAGAGATGAACTTTGCCTGTTAAGCAGAGACCAGCTCTTGAAGGATCTTGTAAGTCTTGCCCTGAAGTTTTTCCTTCAGTGGTATTGAAGAGATATAGGCAAGGGGGTACTTATATTAATTCATCAGTTAAAAAAAATACTTTGAAGATGTTGGGAACATGTATGGAGCTCTACACATACTCCTTGTGTTTCAGTGATCCTGAGGTTGCCAGATAGGACTAGACTTACCTCCATTTCTAACCTATGTTATGACTGGGATGAGTTACTTCCTATTTGGGATCCTTAGTTCTCTCATCCATAAAAAAGAATAAGGAAAGAAAGGGGATTGGAAAGCTGAGCTTTCAGAATAGTTTTTCTTTGCTGAACTGTTCCCAGAGGGCAACCAGCCTTCACTAGGTGTGATTAATAAATTACAAAAGGTAAATAGAGTGCCTTGAAAAATGTTAAGTTCCTTTTTAAAATTTTACCTGTCTTTCGAGTCTGCTGGGAAGCCTGTCACTCAACTCTTAGTAATAAAACAGCCCTGCACGAAGAAAGGAAAAATAAATCAGAAGCTGTATGCCTTTAAACTCACTAAATGAAAGCCCAGCATGCATGCTGCCTCCCTCCAAACTAATCACTGGGTTAAATGCGAGATGCACACTCCAAATCAATAGCTGGGGAGAACTCCTGCCTGTGCCTCAGGAAAATTCCACTTCCTTTCTGATGTTGTCACTTGACACGTCAGGAAGTTTCCACTCACCACCCACTCCTGAAAAGGCCACCATTACCATGCTTCACATTTCCTGGCTGCCTTTCTTCAAAGGAATCAGGATGTCTTGCAGAGGGAGCCCACTCCTTGTCACAGACTCTCCTGGAGCTTGAAAGAAGGGCTGTGTGCAGAGGAGAGGTGTGGAGATGCCTGCTTTAGACAGAGGAAAATCAAAGTGTAAAGAAGCCCACGTCTTGTTCAAAAGTCCCAATGACACAAGGCTTATACTCCCTTGGATGGCAATATGGCAAGTGGGAAGAACATGAGATATGAACACAAATCATGCCCCTAAAACCACTCCCTGCTTCACCTTTCTTGACTATAAAACAGAAGAAATAAAATATTATATATTACTAGCTGCTTTAACCTTGGGCAAGTTACATAACTTCTCTGTGTCTGAATGTCTTCATTTGTAACTGAGGTCATATAGGTTAAATGTCCAACCCATTGTCACTGCTCAGCACATGATAATGGGATATTTTCATCTCTGGATCAAGACTACGTCTCCTTTCTCTACTATTCAAGACTCGACCTTGCCATCACCTTCTCTAGTAGCCTCTAGACTGGGTTAGGTCCCTTTTGCTGTGCTATTATAATAATATTGATAGTAATTTGAAAAATCAGTGGTGATACTAACACTAAAAACCACCATTTATGTATCACTTACTATACAACAGCTTCTAAGCCTTATATTTGAATTAGCTCATTTAGTCCTCATAACAATCCTATAAATTAGAATATAGGTACATTCTGCATTTTATAGAGGAAGACACTGAAGCACACCAAGTATACATCACCCGCCTGAGATGTCACCAGTGAGAAGCAGGCAAGCTCACCTGTCTCCCGGAGCACCAGGGCTCCACTCTTTCTTGATTTAACTGTGGGACCATGGCAATCCCATTTACCTGGCTTTATCTCCACTGGACTTCAAGGTCCCCTGAAATAGGGGCTGAGTATTATCCATTTTTGTATTCCCAAAGTCTAGCACAGAGTAGGTGCTCCTTGACTTTGAAATGAAATGCAACTGACTCATCATCCAAAGGCAATAGAGTACGCGTATTTAATACCAAGGGATCAAAATTGAGACAGTGACTTCCCAGGTCAGGATGCTGCAGAGCTAGACATCATCTCACACGGGAGGGGCTTGGCCAGACTGAGACAAAGCAAAGGCAAGAGCTGGGCAGACGAGTCAACTGAAAAAAAAGACCCAAGTACAACCCCTCCCACCAAAACTCTTTCGTTAGTCACACAAATGAAAGACGCTCAATAGATGCTTCATGAGGACGGCCTGAAAGTTGCCCTCAGAACCTCCGTGAATGATGTGTATGGTTGACAAACACAGTGATGGCAAAAGCAAAAGCTTTTTGGAGCTCTAATTTCAGAGAGTTGTCTCTGTCATTCTTAACCAATTCTTGCCTCACTGTCATGAGGTCTTGAATTAAAAACTTAATGGGGTGTTGTTAGAACTGGATCTCAAGACTGAGTGAGACCCACTGGAGTCAAGATTCTGATGCTAACAGCAATGGCACAAAATAAGGAAAAAAAAATATCCTGTAAACATATAGAAAGATGCTCAGTGGCACTAGTCATCAAAGAAATTCAAACTAAGTAATGAGATTTTCTTCCAAGATTTGCAAAAATTAAAAAGATCAACAATGTTCAAGGTCTGTGAGGCTCTGAGAAAATGGGTATGATTATATTCAGTTAGTGGGAGTCTAAATATAGAGTCTCCACCAAAATTCAATTTCCAGGACACTAATACATAGGTATATCAACACATGTGCTTGCAAATATATTTTCAAGCATATTCACTTCAGCATCATTTGTAATAGTGGAAAAAAAAAAAAAAGCTTCCCAAGTAGGGAAATGGTTTTTAAAATGATGGTATATTCATGGAAAGGAATGGAAAGATGACCAGATTCTAAAAAATGAACACCTGTCTCCCCAGGAGCCCTCGATCTTCTAATTACAACTCTCTTCTGATTTGCCCCTGGGGGTGTCACACCAGATACATAACTAAGTGATTATATGGAATAGGGATGAGAAGGGGATGAGACTTCCCTCCCTCATTTATTTCTGTGGTTTCCTTTCTTCCCTTCTTCCTCCCTTCATTCTTTCCTATCTTCTATTCTTTCTTCCTTAAGTCTAATAAACATGCATTTTTGTTATCAAGATGACTTTGTCTTTTTTTTTTTTAACAAGATTCTGGTACCTAGCAAGGCAAAGCCAGACTTGTGAACAGGTTTAGTTCAATAATAAAAGTATGGACCAAACTCCATGCTAATGCAGAAGAGAATGTAAAACAAACACCTTTCCAGAAACACAGGAGAAGATATACAGAAGAGAAGGCTCCGGGAGTTAGCCTGAGCTTGTCTTGGGAAGAGATGCCCTCCAGGGGAAGACGATGAAGGCAAAGCTTTCTAGGCAGAGGTGCACAGAACCCAGGCCTAGGGCCTGAAACAGGGTGGGCTGTGCTGTGTTTGCAGCTGGAATGTGACCCTCAGTGCTCAGATGCTTTATTCAGTCCTGAAATGAGGCAGAAGAATCACGGGGCCGAGGAGTGGCCTGAATTTAGTTCTAGTTTGGAGGAGCAGCCCCAGAGGAAGAAGGCAAGAGAGATGGGTGAGCGATTTACATATAGTTTTCGTCTGACCTGCTGTGGAATGCGGCTCATAATTCATCTACACGGGCAGCTAGCTACTGGAATGGACAAAGGAAACCCAGCCAGTGGAAATTCCTGGGAAACTGTCATGGGGCCCAAATAGGAAGTGCCACTCAAGAGATTTTACTGGTGCCAGGCTTGGATACCAGTGTCAGAACCATGCTCCTCCAAGAACCATTTCTTCCTGTCAGCCAAGAGAGAGACACTTCAGCTGATACATATGTGGATAATAAGCAGGGTCCCATCCACATTATTCTTTTCAGCCATGTTACATTCACCATCTAACTTGATACTTAAAGAACTGCTGAGTCAGGGATAATTATCTTCATTTTACAGATCTTGGAATGGAGGCTAAGGGATATTTAGTGACTCACGGAAGGTCACCACAGCTAAGGGAGACAGAAATGTATCATTAAAAATCTTGCTTTTGGAATGATACAGGCTTATTTTAAAATCTTTATTCCATTAAGTAGTGATTCCATACTCACTACTTCATATGACTTTGGGTAATTTACTTTCCTCTCTGAGTCTATTTTCCTATATGTAGAATGGGAATAACTTTATCTATCTTATAGAAATTTTGGAAACATGGAGTGAGATTATATATACTGCCCACTATATACGTCCTCCTTCCTTAGGACTCAAAACTAATTTGATGTGGTTATTGATGCTTTAATCTCTCTTTTGCGATCCCATGAACAGAAGCCCACCAATCTCCTCTGTCCTTAGGATTTCCCAGGCAAGAATGCTGGAGTGTGTTGCCATTTCTTTCTCCCAGGGATTTTTCTGACCCAGGGACTGAATCCATGACTTCTGCATCGGCAGCCAGATTCTTTACCACTGAGCCACCAGCGAAGCCCAATCTGATGTGGAGGGGGCAGCAAATACTTCCAGTTGAAATATTCTATTTCTCAGTCTTCATTGCACTTGGATGTGGCCATGTGACATACTTTTGGCCATTGAAATGTAAGCAAGAGTCTTACATAGAAAGGGGACCTGGTCGTGAATAAGAAAATTTAACCTTTTTTGCAAAAGCCTTCCTTCTCCCTTTCTTCCTTCTTGGGATGAAATTACATTCCAAGGAATAGAGGGGAAAATGGAGATTCAGCAGCCAGCTTGGAGAGATGGAAGAGCTTGTACCTCTGCTAGGATTGTTGGTTGGGCTGCTTTTCCCTGGACTTATTGCTTGAAACAAATCCACTCTGGCTAGCTTAATCAGGTTGCAGCTGTCCATATTCCTTACTGATGGAATAATCTAGGCTTTGCTACCCCACACATACCCAAATGAATGGCAGTCATTTTGGTTAGAGCAGGGACTTTTCTCTGAAATGCAGGCAAGAATTCAAATTCCTGTGCTTCATTCTTAAAATAGCATTAACCTGCTGAGTCATCCCACTCCCCACACTCTACACAGTGTTCCTGCCTCCATTCTCTGCCTTGCTCACCTCCAAAGTTGGGCACATGGGATGCTCCCCCTGCTGGTCCTTCTCAGCTCAAATGAAACAACGTATAAATCCCTAGCTCAGTGCCTGGCACACATGCCCGCAACAAATGGGATTTATCTGTCTTGAGTCAGATGTTTTAAAGCAGCCTCAGCAAATCAGAATCTTCTTTGACACGCTTTAATAAACTTTAGAAAAGCTTTAACAAACACATGTGAGTTTAACTTCAGGAGCCCCATGACCTACAGGGTAAAGAAACTCAAGCAGTTATTACATGGTGTTCAAGGTCCTAACTCCTGCCTACAGCTCTGGACTCCTCCTGGGTCCCTAGATAATGTCCTTTCCCCAGCTTCCACTCAATAGGGTTTTCATCTCCTCTGCTTAGGGCTCATCTGATTGTAGCCACTGAGTTTGCCTCCTCCTCTGAAGGGGAGGCTTGCATCTTATTTACCTTTGACTCCTTGGTAACTCTGCACAGAGCAGTACTCAGTGAATTATAACTGAATGAATAAATGAGTTTCCAGTCAATGCCCAGGAGTCTATTCACATAGAGGTCTTAGCTTTTCCCTGAAAATGGATGAGCATTTTCATGCTTCAGGAGTTTTGCACCTGCTATTTCTTTTATTCAGAATTCTTTCCCTCCATTTTTGGCTATAGGACTCCTCATCCACACACACCTCCTCAAACATCACCTCTTCCAATTCCCTCAGTTGATTATTCTCTTAAAGCATCTGATACTTAACTCTACTATGGCATATGACTCACTATTTATTATTATGATCACTTGTCTACATGCTTCTTTTCCCTGAAGTCTGATTTCTTAAAGGCATTTAGTCATTTTTTCCCTGTCAGTTGTATTCAGTAAAATTCCTGGCTTATAGTAGATACTGAGAATTTTGTGAACTAGTTACAATTTTGAATTTACACAGAATTGTGACTTTGAGTTGTTGCCCATCCTTACCCCCGTAATGAGCTTATGACATCAGGTACTGAGAAGGTAAATGAAAGAAAATGAGTCTAATTTAACTGGTGCCTTCTATGGACCAGTCATTATCATTGTCCATGCTATTAGTATTTAAGTGATTGGTTTAAATTGAGGTAACAGTCCCTTTGTCACAGTCATTGGGATGACTGTTGACACACAATGCATCCGGGGTTCTAAGAACCTTGGAGGACCCCAGTGACTGTTTGCATTGGGACCCTCCACACCCTACCTCCCAATAAAGACATGAGAGTTTGACCCAAGCAGGCTGAATCAGATTCTCTCTAACGGAAATATGAAATTTGAAATGGATTGCTGAAGAGCCTGGGAGTTGTTGGAGCTGAGTCACATTTGTGGCAGTCCTCCAAGGTGAAAGGCCATGAAGAATTCTGAGACACCAGAACTGCCTTGGGTTCTCCTATCTCGGTAGTTCAGCATTTCCTTTGATTCTCTGAGACACCCCCAGCATCCTTCCAATAAATTTCCCTTTAGCTTAAGCTAGACAAAATCCATTTCAGATGCTTATAAGTTTAAAAAAATCAGAACCAATACAGTCCAGATCCAAAAAAGAGTTTCCTGTTTGGTCTCTGAATTGGCTAAGATTTGCATCAGATGTAAGTGACAGAAAACCAAATATAAGATTACAAGTTGGTTTTTCTCTCAAATGAACATAGGCAACTAGAACTAATTACCTGATCATCCAAGTTCCCTCTCTCATGTTCTGCCAATCTCAGGATAGAGCTTTCATCTCATGACCAAGATGGCTGCTCAAATTCCAGTCACCAGTCCAGCATATAGGAAGGAGAAGGACATGCCCCATCTTTTAAAGGTGTGCCCCTCAAAGCTGATCACTCTATTTCTAATTCTGTTCCACTGGCCAAAGTGTAGTTACATAATTCCCACATGCCATCTATTTGATCCTCCAGGCCCACTACCTGTTCCTCTTCATCTGCTCTCTGCCATGGGTGAGGGGTGGCCTGTGGGCACCTCATCAGTGGGAGGTGGTAATCCTTGGTTTTTATGGCCCTAGTTCAGACAATAGGGGCTCTTATGTTATGGAGTTGCTAGGTCCAACTCTTTGTGACCCCAGAGACTGTAACCCGCTGGCTCCTCTGTCCATGGGATTTTCCAGGCAAGAATACTGAAGCGGTTGTCATTTCCTTCTCCAAGGGCTGTAGCAAGAGATCAAAAAACAAACAAACAAACAAACAAACAAACACAAGATCAGGCATTTATTTCTCTGGATCCCTCCCTTCAAGGTTGCACTGGGTGGGCTCTATACTTTAACTGAGGGTTACTTATCCTTGAAAAATGATTGATTTTACCTGTTTCTCTCTTTTTCTAGTCTCTAGTGACTGCTCCCTCCCTTCATCCCGTTAGGCCCTGAGGGAGATAACAGCCTAGTTGCTATGAACACTGGATTACTACATTATACTGATAGTTCCTCCACACCCAATCTTAGTAAATAGGCCTTTTATAAATAAAATCTCTTTGACTTATCCCATTTTGAGTATGTCATCTGTTTTCTGTTGGGATTTTGACACACCTACCTAACTACAAGGTTTTTATTATGGGACAGGCACTTACCTAAAAATTAGCAGTTCTATTACCAAAATAGGAGAGGAGAACCCATATAGCAAAACAGCAAGAAGTCTTTGCCATGGTCCCAACAGTTTTTCTTGATCAGCTCTTCAGTTCAGTTCAGTCGCTCAGTCGTGTCCGACTCTTTGCGACCTCATGAATCACAGCACGCCAGGCCTCCCTGTCCATCACCATCTCCCGGAGTTCACTAAAACTCATGACCATAGAGTCAGTGATGCCATCCAGCCATCTCATCCTCTGTCGTCCCCTTCTCCTCCTGCCCCCAATCCCTCCCCAGCATCAGGGTCTTTTCCAATGAGTCAACTCTTTGCATGAGGTGGCCAAAGTACTGGAGTTTCAGCTTCAGCATCCCTCCTTCCAATGAACACCCAGGACGGTTGAACCTCTATCCTTCAGTATTGATCTCCAGAGTGCAAGGAAATCAACATCTTTCTTACCCAATACAATCTTGCAAGACTATATCTATATCTATACATGGGGGAGTTATAATTATTAATAAGTTATCAATATATTTGACCTATGAAGGATAGTAAAATTGCAACATGTTGAGTGAATGTATCAATGAAATGATAAATCTATGCTTTTAATTATTTGGTGACAAAATTGCCATATTGTACCACATGGTGCCTGACTGCCTTCTACTGCTGACTTCCAAGTATTATTTTGCCAGCTCCATGTCATAATTTTCCATGAGTCATAGAAATAGATATGGGAAGTCCCATAGAAAAATTAGATAGACCCGATAAGTTACCCAGCCTGGTAGTCCAAGCAGAACCAGGAGAGCAGCCAGGAGTACTGGCTCACAGATTCTATTAGCAGAGGCAGGAGATGAAAGGCAGCTTAGCAGACAGGAAACAATTTCAAATACCCAAAGGAAGTACACAGGCCCAGGTAACCTGAAGGCTAGAATCACACACGTGGCAAAACAATATCAATTCAGACAGAAACAAAGAAATCTGCTATCCCTTAATAGAAAACTTGAGTCATCCTAGCGAAACTCCAAGTACTGTCTATGGCTTCTGCCTCTTTCCTACTCCCCAAATCTGGCCAGTCTTCAGGCTCAGTTGTTTACAGCTTATAAATACCTCTCACTCATCTACTATCTCAGTTCCCATTTCTAATAACAGCTTAGGTCCAAAGCTGCTGCTGCTAAGTCACTTCAGTCGTGTCCAACTCTGTGTGACCCCATAGACTGTCCATAGGTCCAAAGCATCTTTTGCCTAAATTAATGCTAAGTATCCCTGATGGATTATTGTTTCCTCCATATATCCCTGTTTTCCAAACTACAGCCCATGACATTCAAAAAGAAATTAGACCATGTTATTCACCTGGATAAACTATTCAATAGTTCCTCAGTTCTCCTAGAATAGAATTAAGTTTTAAAATAATACCTTATATTACTCAGCTCCTACATCTCTTTTTAGCTTCATCTCACTCCACTCTTATTCTTTCCATGTGACACTTCATCTACTCTGAAATATATATAATTCCCTAAAGAAATTAAATATAGTTTTGCATGTGTGTGCTTTAACCCTAATTCCTCCCACTTTCTTCATCTGACACATTCTTACTCATCCATCAAGACTCCACTCCTAAGTCATTATCTCCTGTAGACAGCCATCTTTTTTTTTTAATTTTCCATATGTCAAAATTTAATCCATTGAAAACATTGTCCTTTATCCTTTTATTTTAAAGGATGAGATGTCTTTAGTTTTATGAAATAATGGTCATAATAAATAGCATGGATTTGTATATGTAATGTCTTGACTTGACAGCTTCAAGTTACCTCTCAAATATGGGAAGTGTCACAACGGGTCCAAAGACACAAAGGTATAGACAGTGCATCTTGATACTCCCACCCCCACTCAAGTTGGACAGCTTTCCATCCTTTGTGTTCTCATAACCCCTGGGATTCTCTCTCCTATATTACTTATCATAATGTATTGTTATTTCCATGCTGTCTATTTCTCCCTAGCCTATGAGGACAAAGGCTATATCTCATTCATCCTGTTAGCTTAACACAGTGGCTTAGCACAGTGACAAAGATTGTGCTCAAAACAGATTTATGGAATAAATGAATGGAGGAGCAAGGCCAGTTGTGTGTGGAGTGGAATTAAGTTGGATTATCACTTTCCTAGTCTTAGACACCATACTTCCTTTAATGAATACATCTTAGACATCACTCTTTGTACATGTTTCATTTTGCTATTATAACATGATTATCCCTGCTTCCAGTCTTGAGGTTTACCCTTTTCTGTAAATGTACAAATAAAAGTATAATAGTTGAACTTCCATTTCAGGCCATGGTGGGCTGATAGGGTCCAGACATATCTTCCTGTTATAAACAATAAGGAAACTGGAAAAAACTAGACAAAACAACTGTTTTCAGAAATTGAACAACAGACAGTATGTATTATGATTCCCAAGAAAAGGAAACAAGTGAGGTAAGCCCTTGACTTTCTGCTTGGAATCACATTCTGGATCTCACTGCAGGAAAGGGAATCCTAAGCAGAGCACCACAGTCTAAGTAAGTTGAGAGGACAGATATCGAAGATCTTGGAGGTTGAGGTGACTCAAAATTGTGGAGCAGACTTTCAGAAAAAAGAGAGCAACATAGAGAAAGTACTTCAGAGTCTTTGCTAAATACTCATACATGTATGCCTAAGGCATAACTCCATGAGGCCAGGCAGTAGATGACTGGGGAGCTATAGGCTGAGCAGGTCACAGAAGTCACAGAGTCAGGAGACTCCAACCACTATAAGCAGAGAGATCACCTGGGACATTCAGTAGAGACCAGAGAGGTGTCATGCCTTAGTAGAGTGTTATTGTCTCTAGAGTTAAGACTTCTCTAGACTTGCTCTAAAACGTCTTGGAAAGAAGCCTGGAAGGGATCAGGCTGATCAGCAAGTTATTTTCCCTGCTAGAACAAAGCTCAACACTCTTTAAAGGATAACCACAAAATCCAGACACTCAGCATACAGCACAATGGTCATTATCCACTAATATGTGGATATGTCAATACTTGATATGTCAAGAAGTAGCCAGATGTTATCTATAATCAGGAAAAAAACAGTCAATCGAAACAGACTCAAATTATACAGATGATAGACTTTCAGAGAAGGACTTTAAACAGCTCTTAAGTTATATGGACTTATTCAAAGGTAAGCATGAATTTGGTGAGAAGAGAAATGGAAGACTTTTAAAAAGACAAAATGAAACTTCTAGAGATTAAAAAAGTATATGCTAATGACAACTTCTCTAGAAAGATTAGGAGTGTATTATATACTGAAGAAGAAAATATTAATAAATTGAAGATATGGTAGTAGAAGGTATACAAATGAATCTCATAGAAGAAAATAATTGAAAAACATAACCAACCGTGTCTTAGTGACATTTAAGACAGTTTTGAAGTGGTTTAAGAGAATAACAAAAGGAGAGGCTAGGGCAAAGGGAAGCAGAAGAATATTTTAAAATGTAATAATTAAAAATTTCCAAATTTGATCAAAAATAAAAGTTTAATGAGCCTCAATCAAGATAACAAAGATAACTCCACCAGGGCACATTATAACCAAGTTTTGGAAAACAAGCGGTAATGAGAAAAATCGTCAAACTAACCAAAGGAAAAAAAAGACACATTACGTATAGAGGAACAAAGATTTAAAAAAAAAAAAAGATTATAGACTTCTTATCTGAAACTATGTAAGAAGAGAACAGGACACTATAGTTAAAGTGCTGAATCATAGAAGATGGAAAAGCAAATGTTGGCCTAAGATTTCATAGCCAATGAAAACTGTCTTCAGAAATGAAGATGACATAAAGACTTTCAGTCAAATATGAGCTGAGATCATTTCTTACCAGAAGAGCTGAACTATAATACTGAAGGATGTTGTTTAGACAGAAGAAAGCTTTCAACAGCTGGAAACTTGGATGTAGAAAAGAAGGGAAGAATGCAAAGTATGGTAAATGTATGGGTGAATATGAAATACCTTTTATTTCTTAATTTCTTTAAAAATATTGGACTCTTCAAAGTAAAACAATAAAATGTATTTGGGGGTTGTAATATATGCAGAAATAAAATATAGGACAAAGAACAGGAGGGGAAAATGAAAGTATATTGTATTATAGTTTATATATGTGAAGTGGTATAATATTATTTGAAGGTAGATTGTGATAATTTACAGAAACATAGTGAACACTATAGCAGGAGTTGGCAAACTCTTTCTATAAAGGATCAGGTAATACATAGTTTAGTCTTCTGGGTAAGAAGGTCACTGTCATGACTACTTAACTCTGATTTATAGCATAAAACTCACTAGCTACATAGACAGCTAAAGACAATACAAAAGTAAGTGAGAATGTGTTCCAATCAAATTTTTTTGGTAGAAATAAATAGTGGGTCAGATTTGACTACAGGCTGTATTTTGCTAACCCCTGCCTAGAGCAACCATTGAAAATAAAATAAAATGGTAAACAAATAAGTTTATAATGGAGAGAAAGTGGAATAATCAATCAAAGGAAGGCATAACAAGGTGAAGAATGGCCAAAGGACAGATGGGACAAATGGAAAACAAATAACAAGATGACAGAATGAAGCACAATTTTGCTAATTACAGTAAATGTAAGACGTGGAAATACTTAAATTGGAAAGCAAATATTGCAAGACTAGATTTCAAAAAAAAAAAAACAAAAACAAAAATGCAAGTCTCAACAATAGACTATTAGAAACCTCTTAAACTATAAAAACATAGAGTAAAAGAGTGGGGAAAAAATACCATGAAAAAACCAGCCTTGAGAAATTTGGATTGTCTGTAATAATATCAGACAAAATAGATTTCAGCAAAAACAATATGACCAGGGATATAGTGAGATGGTTCATGACAGAAGGGTCAATTCATCTGAAAGACACAATAATTTTAAATCCCTCTCCCAGATCTTCAAAATGCAGGAAGCAAAAACTGACAGAACAGAAAGGGGAAATAGACAAATCCACAGATTGTTAGTTATAAAGAAATGGATACATGTATATGTATGGCTGAGTTCCTTCCTTGTTCACCTATCACAACATTGTTAATTGACTAGATCCCAATACAACAGAATAAAAAGTTGAAGAAATGTAGCAGACTTCAAAATTGATATTGGTATTTATGGACCATTCTACCCAGAATGCACCTACTTTTCAAGTGCACATGGAACATTTAACAAAATCTACCATAGGAAAGAGGAGCTTTCCTCATGGCTGAGTTGGTAAAGAATCTGCCTGCAATGCAGGAGACCTGGGTTCAGTCCCTGGGTCAGGAAGATTCCCTGGAGAAGAAAATGGCAACCCACTCCAGTATTCTTGCCTAGAGAATCCCATGAACAAAGGAGCCTAGCAGGCTATAGTCCATGGGATTACAAGAGTCAGACGCGACTTGGTGATGGAGAAACCACCACACCATATGCAGGGAAATAATACTTCTCTTTTTTCTCTGGCTGTGCTGAGTCTTCATTGCTGTGCAAGCTTTTCTCTAGCTGCGGGGAGGAGGGCCTGCTCTCTAGTTGCCGTGCTCAGGCTTCTCATCACAATGGCTTATCCTGTTGCCGAGCACCGGCTTTAGGGAGTGAGGGTTTCAGCAGCTGCGGCCCAGGGGCTCACAAGCTGCGGTTACAGGGCCCTAGGGCACAGGCTCAGCAGTCGTGGTGCACGGGCTTAGGTGCTCCTCGCTGGTGGAATCTTCCCAGAGCAGCGATCTAACCTGTGACTCCTACTTTGGTAGGCAGATGCTTTACCACTGAGCCACCAAGAAAGCCCAGAAATAATACTTTTTAAAATATTGAAATCATATGAAGTATTTTCTTTGACCAAAATAAAAATATGTGAGAAATCATATTACCAGACATGTGTGGAATATTCTCAAGTATTTGGAAATTAAGTAACACAGTTTAAAACTCATGGGTCAGAAAATAATCACAACATATACCAGAAAATATATTGTATTGAATGAAAATGACAACACACATCAAAGTTGGTGGAATGCAGTTAAGGGAGAAATTTATGGCTTTACATGCTTATGTTAGAAAACTAGGGATATCCAAAATCAGCTAGAAAAAGAAAATAACTTCAGACCTAAATATGTAGAAGTAAAGAAATAATAAAAAATAATGGCAATTACATATAATAGAACAATCATCTTAGGGAAATCAATGAATCTAAAAGCTGTTCTTTCTTAAAACATAAATAAGTGGGCAAATCTCTAGTAGACTCATCAAATAAGAGATGAAGAAAGCATAAATGATCAATAATAGGGATAAATGAGGGAATATTGTTATAATCACAAATTTAAAATCCTACAGAAATATAAAGAATAATAGGTAATATTTTAAGCAATCTTATACCAAAAATTTGACAATGTAAATAAAATGCAAAAGTTTCTTGGTTTCTTGAAATACTCAAATTGCCAAAATAATACTAGAAAAAAGAGAAAACATATAATGCCCTAAATCACCTACAGAATTTGAAACTGTTATTAAAACCTTTCCATTGATAAAAATAAAGACTTCCAAGATAGATTATATCAAACATTTAAGGGAGAAACAATATATTGTTCAGTCACCAAGCTGTGTCTGACTCTTCAAGACCCCATGGACGGCAGCAGGCTTCCCTGTCCCTCCTGTTTACCAAAACTTGCCCAAGTTCATGTCCACTGCATCGGTGGTGCCATCCAACCATCTTATCCTCTGTCACCCTTACCCTTATCCTCTGTCACCCTCTTCTCCTTCTGCCGTCAATCTTTCCCAGCATCAGGGTCTTTTCCGATGAGTTGGCTGTTTGCATCAGATGGCAGAAGAGTTGGAGCTTCAGCTCCAATAATAATAAATATGAAATAATATGAATCCTGCATAAATTGTTTCAGGAAACACTTCACAATTTACTTTATAAGGTTAGACTTATCTTGCAATCAAAACCAAATACTTTATAAGAATAAACTACACAAACTAATACCTTTCCTGAGGTTGATGTAAACAACCTTTTAAAAAATAGCAAATAAAATCCAGGAATACTTTAAAAAGGATAATATACTGCATCCAGTTGGGGTTTATTCCAAGAATACAGAGATGGTTTAACATATAAGAATCAGTTAATATAACTTAACATATTGATAGTAAAAAGAAATTTTAATGGGTGGGAAAAAGCATTTGAAAAATTATATTCATTCATTATTTTTATGAAAAAGAAAGAAAATACTTCTCAACCTAAGAACAGAAGGGAACCTGCTTAACAACTTGATAAGAGCATCTATGAAAATCTTGCAACTAATATATGTTATGGTGAAAGAATACTTGCATTGTAAGATCAAGACAATTAACTCACAAACTTAAATCAGAAAATCAAAAAATTGCTTGAAATGGATCATAGATCTAAATGTAAAAGCTAAAACTACACATTTGCAGAAGAAAACATGGAGCAAATATTTTCAGCCTCTCTGTTGGCAAATATTGTGACAGAACACAAACAGTATAAGGACAATTAGATGAACTAGACTTCATGAAAAATCAAAGCTACTATTCCAGAAACACCATCAAAAGACTAAAAAGCTACCCCATAGACTGGGAAAATATATGTCATAGCTAATTCTGACAAAGGACAAGTATTTAGTGTATATAAGCAATTCTTAAAACATAACGTGACAAAAAAATACTTTTAAGTGAGCAAAAGTCTAGAACACATTCTTTCCAAAAGAAGATATAAACGTGGCCAATAAGTATTAGGAGATGCTCAATAGTATTAATCATTAGGGAAATATCAAATAAAATCACAATGAGACATTAAAATGTCCAAAACTTAGACTGTAATATCAAGTATTGACAGGATGTGGATTAACTAAAATTTTTTGTGTTGCTGATGGTAACAAAGCCAGCACAACCACCCTGGGAAAAAACACTTTCTTATAAACATATACCTCTATGACTACCCTATGTGCATGCTAAGTTGCTTCAGTCATGTCTGACTCTGTGTTACGCTATGGACTGTAGCCCACCAGGCTTCTCTGCCCATGGGATTCTCCAAATAAGAATACTGGAGTGGGCTGCCATGCCTTCCTCCAGGGGATCTTTCTGACCCAGTGACTGAACTTGTGTCTCATGTCTCCTGTGTTGGCAGAAGGGTTCTATACCACTAGCACCACCTGGGAAGCCCCTATGGCTACCCCCAGTTCAGTCCAGTTCAGTCGCTCAGTCCTACCCAACTCCCTGTGACCCCATGAATCACAGCACGCCAGGCCTCCCTGTCCATCACCATCTCCCGGAGTTCACTCAGACTCACATCCATCGAGTCAGTGATGCCGTCCAGCCATCTCATCCTCGGTCGTCCCCTTCTCCTCCTGCCCCCAATCCCTCCCAGCATCAGAGTCTTTTCCAATGAGTCAACTCTTCGCATGAGGTGGCCAAAGTAAAGGAGTTTCAGCTTTAGCATCATTCCTTCTAAAGAAATCCCAGGGTTGATCTCCTTCAGAATGGACTGGTTGGATCTCCTTGCAGTCTAAGGGACTCTCAAGAGTCTTCTCCAACACCAAAGTTCAAAAGCATAAATTCTTCGGTGCTCAGCTTTCTTCACAGTCCAACGCCATAGCAATTCCACTTCAAGTTGTTCACATTAGAAAAATCAAAACGTATGTCCACACAAAGACTTGTACACAAATGGTCATAACAGTTTTTTTGATACTATCCCCAAACTGGGAACAACCCAAATGACTATCAACAGATGAATGCATCAACAGTCAAGCCATCAACCAATTAGTCTACTGAAAAATGCAACCACATGGAGGAACCTAAACTACCACTCTACACAAAAGGGTCTATACTATATAATTCTATTCATATGAAATTCTAGAAGAGCCAAAACTGATTTACAGTGACAAAAACTTGTTTAACCATTTCTTACCACCAGAGATATGTGGGGGTTTATCAATAGAATGAGCAGAAGGAAATTTTTTAGGTGATGGTATTAGAGATCTTGGCTGTATACAGTTGTCAAAGTTGACTAAACAGTACAAATACAGTGGGAGTCTTTTATTATATGTAAACAATATCCCCTGGGCTTCCCTTGGTGGCTCAGCGTTAAAGAATCCACCTGCAATTCAGGAGATGCAGAAGATTTGGGTTCAGTCTCTGCGTCGAGAAGATCCCCTGGAGAAGGAAATAGGATCCAGTATTCTTGTCTGGGAAATCCCACAGAGGAGCCTGGCTTGCTACAATCCATGGGGTCACGAAGAATCGGACCTGACTTAGTGACTAAACAACAACAAGTGATATCCCACAAACCCCAGGCTTCCAGCAGTCTTCTCAAACTTTCCAGAGGGAGGGCCCCTCAAGTTTCTGCAGATTGCCCTGTGAAGCCCTTCCTCTTTGTTCTATGAATTTCCCCTCCACCTCAGTTCTCACTCACTTTTCACTCTCAGGCTCCGTTTCCCATGGCTATTAAGTTCTCTCTAGTTATTTCATTGGAAAACCCCAGCATGCTCCTCTCTCATCTCCCAATGCACTAGCAACACAGAGCCATTTTGTATAGAGCATTTTACTAAAGATTTGGTGATGAAGTAAGGAAGTCACATCACAAGAAAGGAGACAAGTAAAGCTAAATGTCAGACAGCATTCATCATCTGTCCCTTGAAGGCACTGACTCACTCTTGGCTACAGCCTCCTTCCATGGGGCCGGCCATGTTCTTTTCTCTCCCAAGTCCAAGCACTAAGATTTTGACAGGGGCTGACAATAGGAAAACCTCCAAGTCCTACTATGTTGTAAAAATTTTGAAAATGTAAATATCTTTTTTTTTTACCTCTCTCATCAAGATGAGTCATGGCACCTGCCTTTGCCAAGTCCAAAAAGCCAATTAATTTCTGAAGCAAATGAGAGTTTATTTCCTAACATGAATTTTTCCTAGATTTGTGGTTTTCACTTGGTATGATTAGTAAAAACGCAGATGACAGTGTCCAGGCAGATCCACCAAATAGGAATTTATTGGCCTAAACCTGGGAATCTGCATTTTAACCAGCACCATCCCAGATCTCTCTGCTTTGATTTCTTAAGGCAGTTTAAAACAGAAAAAAATTCCCCTTGTTTTGTGATGAATAAATTTTCTCAATATATCCCTTGATTTCAGTCAGGGGTCGGTCAGCCTTGATTTCAGTAGTTAATACTTGAATTGTACATACAGGAATGATTTCTCTCCCATTTTCCATCTTCACAGCCCACTTCTGGACCAATAGTCCAATGGAGGTGGGGGTAGAACCAGAAAAATGTTTTTGTGTCATTGGCCTTCCTCTGGTTCCTGATGGTATTTAAGGCTGGTGACCTGGGAAACATCTTAAAAGTCCATATATAAACTCTGTCTGTAGCTCCTTTAAATCACAAAGTCACTCCATATCACTGCTCTTAACCACAGATTACTGTGGGCTTCCCATGCCACCAGGAAGTTTTAGAGTAGCCTCTGAAAACTTGGATTACCCAATAGGATCTTTAGATCGGCAAGATCTAGTTGAAAGTGTTAGACAAAGTTCTGGAAAACCGTCTGGGCATGTGCTCTGTCTAGAGCCAAGAAGTGCTTTGGGGAAACCTTGACACAGCAAATGACAGAACCTTCCCTGAGTTCTCAGATGTTTCTCTACCAATTCTAGAAGTATGCCAAGAACTAAGTTTCATTTGGGGCACCTCTTATCAGCAAGCAAAGATCAAGTCTTAACAGCGAACATGTGGTTTGATGTGAATGAAGTTTTCAAAGCCCTGCATTTGCCTTTTCAAGAACTGATCACAGCATGATTCTATTCCCTGCTCCCCACTGCCCCTCCAGCCCCTGGCCCCCAGATCCTGCTGAGTTGCTTTGATCCTTTCAGGGTCTGTGAATGCAGAGAGTGAACTGTATGTGTGTTCAACTCTGTCTTTCATCGCAAGCCTTTCAGGGGCACATTGTTCCTCTGCTCATAAAAATTATGGTGTTCCTTGTGGTTCAGAGATCCACATGAGAAGTAAGCTTCCTTCTCATCTTTTAAGTATAAATACCACGTTTGTAGGACTTCCCTGATGTCTCAGTGGTAAAGAATCTGCCCACCAGTGCAGGAGTCGCATGTTCAATCCCTGGGTCAGGAAGATCCCCTGAAGAAGGAAATGGCAGCCCACTCCAGTACTCTTGCCTGGGAAAATGCCATGGACAAGAGGAGCTTGGCGGGCTACAGCATGGGGTTGCAAAAAGGTCAGACATGACTTGGTAGCTAAAACAGCAACTCCATTTGTACTTTCCTGTCGCAACTGTTGAGTCTCATTGAACGTATTTGAGGTGCTGGTTTTTACTAACCAAGAGGATGTTCCCTTATGAACTCCTGTGGATCATCAGAGTAGATACGATTTATTTTGTGCTTCTATGTTAATGCCACCTTTTGTGTTCATTATGGCCTTCTATCTGAATAGAATCTAATGGAAAATATTTTATGTTCACCGTCATTTTGTAGAGGAGACAGTGAGGTGAAGTTCTCAACTGCAGAGTGAGGGCCAGGAGGTGCATCTTCAAAGCTCTCATACCTGACTACACCGTGCAAAGATCTGCTCCATGTTCACTACGAGCCAGGCACTGTGGTAGGTGCTGAGGATCCCTACCTCCAAGGGGCTTAGAGTGTATTTCACCTCTATCCTGGGAACTTGTGACTGTTTATATAACCAGTCTCTGTGGTGAAATGTTTCAACTTTTTCTGCCTTACTGCTGTTTATGAGGGCCAGTGTTGGGATTGATAAATCTTTTTCCAAGCCTTTGTTTATTTCATGAAGAGAGTGAGGATGATGCAGTTGAAAGGTATGAATACTCATTCAAGTACTTGACACATGTTACCAAATACCCCTCAGAAAGGGTGTAACGATTTACACTTCCATCAGCTTCAGCAGTTTCTGAGAATGGCCATTTCACCCCACCCTTGCCAACACTGAATATTCTCTCTCTCTCTTTTTAATCTCACGTATCTGATAGGCATCACACTCATAGCTCTGTAACCGCAAACTGTACTTGATTTTATTTAGAGAAAAATAGATGTCACTGACTCAGAATAGTTGAAGAATGACAATTTGTTGTTAAAACACGTCTCATTCCCCCATAATCAAATAGAAAAGCCCCATGCTTTCTTCTTGGGGCATATGGATATGATTATTAAGCTATCAATTATGTCTGAGAAGCACACAAAGTGCTTACTGATGTGTAAATCTCTCTGGGGAACAGCTCATCTGTGTTTCCACACCTTGTAACTAGGGAGCCTGGGAGTAATTGGTTTTTTTTTTTTTTTCGGTGAGTGAGTACTTGCCCATCCCTGAAGGACTCCAAAACTCTGCTGGAGGGGCATTTGATCAGGCCCTTTTTAGAGGCTTCTTTGTACTGCTTCTCTTTATTAGATGTGCATGCTGAGTTGTGTCAGTTATCTCTGACTCTTCATGATCCTATGGACTGTAGCCCGCCAGGCTCCTCTGTCCGTGGGATTCTCCAGAGAAGGATACTGGAGTGGGTTGCCATTTCCTTCTCCAATGCATGCATGCATGCTAAGTTGCTTCAGTCAACTGAAGGGGACGACAAAGGATGAGATGATTGGATGGGATCACCGACTCAACGGACATGAGTTTGAGCAAGCTCCAGGAGTTGGTGATGGACAGGGAAGCCTTGCATGCTGCAGTCCATGGAGGTCTCAAAAAGTTGGACATGACTGAGTGACTGAACTGAAACTGAACATTATCTGATTTAACTTTCATGGTAATCTTCCTGAGATTTCATGGTAGTCTTCTTAAAGAGATGGGAATACCAGATCACCTTACCTGCCTCCTGTGAAACCTATATCCAAGTCAAGAAGCAAATTAGAACCAGACATGGAACAATGGACTAGTTCCAAATTAGTCCAAAGCAGGGTGACAATATACAGATTTGGACTGCAGCCATGAAATTGAAAGACACTTGCTTCTTGGAAGGAAAGCTCTGACAACCCAAACAGCATATTAAAAATCAGAGACATTACTTTGCTGACAAAGGTCTGTCTAGTCAAAGCTATGGTTTTTCCAGTGGTCATGTATGGATGTGAGAGTTGGACTATAAAGAAGGCTAATCAATGACAAATTGATACCTTTGAACTATGGTGTTGGAGAGTCCCTTGGACTGCAAGGATATCAACCCAGTCAATTCAAAAGATGGTTGGATGGCATCACCGATTTGATGGACATGAGTTTGAGGAAGCTCCAGGAGATGGTGAAGGACAGGGAAACCTAGTGTACTTCAATCCCTGGGGTCACAAAGAGTCAGACACAACTGAGTGACTGAAGAACAACGATCTTCCTAAGAGGGGAAACTGAGGCTCAGAGAGTGTGGCACTTGTCTGAGGTCGCAGAGCAAGTCAGTGGCCATGCTGGGCTTCATATCAGGCATGAGTGACTGCCCGAACTGAGAGCCTTCCATGCAGCTCAGCCCTGGGATGGAGGAGAGGAACTGTGCAGCATCTCTTGGCCTGCTGGGGCAGGTGAGGCATGGGACCCGCTGTCAGTGTTTGCAATTGTTCCTCGCCAGCAAATTCCTGATTATAGGTAATTGCATAAAACAGAGGAGATTTTTCCCTTGTAAGTAGATATTATAAATATAGGATATTAAATAACCCTGACTTCATCCCCAGCCAATCAGCCCTTGATGGTTTGCGTGCTGCATAGGTACAGCATGACTCAAAGGACCCTCAGGCAGTGGGTGGGTTAAAATCAATCAAACAATAATAATTTTCATAAGTGAGAACTCCCTGGCTTCCCAGTTGGCTGTTTGGTTATTCGTGAGTCACGAATTTCCTTTTGAGGATAATATTTACCATAGTGCATGGTTGGTTATAAGGAATACGTAATATCCACTATCTGATGGGAAACGTGTTATTAAAACATTACCTAATGATAGATTTACCCGATAAATAATCCCTAGGATTAAACAAAAAGGTTAGGGAGGAACTAGGGAGAGATCGAAGGGAACAGAAAAGTGAACAGGAATAAGCCCTGGTGCAGTGGTAAATAGAAAAGGGTTTTGTCCAGAGGTGGGTGTTGAAATAATCCTGACTCTAATAATTAGAAGAGACAGAGAAAAAGACAGACACAAGGAGGATAGTGAGAATGAATGAACATTGGAAAAACTTAATAAGCGCCTTTAATTGTATTGTTAGAATATGCAAGCACTGGGCTAATTATCTTACATACATCCTCATTTTTACTCTCATGAAAATCCTGGGGTTCACTCTCACTACCATCCGCATTTCTCAGATTCAGTCCAGGATTGCAAAATGTTAAGAGCATAGACTCCGGAGAGAGAGTGTCTGAGTTTGCATCTTGGCTTCCTGTTTACCAGCTGTGAAACCTTTCTCTTTGCCTCAGTCTTCTCATCTGTGGAATGGAAATAATGGTACTTTCGCCCACCTTCTAGGGTTGTTTAGAGAACTAAGCAAGTGACTACATAAAGCACTTGTAAACTCAAATTCAGCTACTATTTCAAGCAGAAGAATCAGAGGTCAGAAGTTCAATCGCTTGCCCAAGTTCACAAACTACAAAGTGGCAGAGGTGGGATTTGAATCCAGGTCTGTCTGACTCCAGCCCCCGTGTGCTCTTAACCATTCTTTGCTTGATGGGAACAATCATTGTGGGGACTGAAGAGACATAACCGAGTCTGTTTCCCTAAGACACATGATGCCAACACTCACCATTTGAGTCAAGCTATCCTAAATTTATGGACTATTGTATAAACATAGAGTACAACCTAGAAGTCACCCAGAGATCATCTCTTTTGAAGATTCAGTTCAGTTCAGTTCAGTCGCTCAGTCGTGTCCGACTCTTTGAGACCCCATGAATCGCAGCACGCCAGGCCTCCCTGTCCATCACCATCTCCCGGAGTTCACTCAGACTCACGTCCATCGAGTCAGTGATGCCATCCAGCCATCTCATCCTCGATCCTCCCCTTCTTCTCCTGCCCCCAATCCCTCCCAGCATCAGAGTCTTTTCCAATGAGTCAACTCTTTGCATGAGGTGGCCAAAGTACTGGGGTTTCAGCTTTAGCATCATTCCTTCCAAAGAAATCCCAGGGCTGATCTCCTTCAGAATGGACTGGTTGGATCTCCTTGCAGTCCAAGGGACTCTCAAGAGTCTTCTCCTTACAAGCTATCAAATCAGGGTCTCTTTTATTTTCCAGAGATGTCTTTTGTTTGGGCTGCATAGTGTTATTTGCTGCAGAGCTATGACAATTTCTGAATGAGTTGCCAAAATGAAAATTGTAACACTTCACGAGAAAACCCAGATTTATGTCTTCTCTATAAAAGCTGGAGGATCTGGACCCACACCGCTCTGAAATCATCAGTTGCACTCAGCTTCCTGGGAGTATATTTACACTACATCCTCTCCTGTACCTGGCCCACTTCACACATTTCTGTCCCCATGACAGCCCATCAAATACAGGACACGAGGACCCACCCCTGCTGAACTTCCTTCCCTCAGACTTGTTATCTTAACTCAAAGACTTTGTCAGTGAATTCAATGAGGGGGGAGTCCTTGTCCAACCTCCGGCTGCCCCCTGCCCCCTGTCTTCTGAAACCTTGCATTTATTCAAATCCCTCTGATAGAACGGGTCTCTGAGTAAATCGAGCTCCTTGAGAGGGCTCAGCTGAGAAGAGAGTGCTGAGGGAGAGTTATGCTAAGTCACTTCAGTCATGTCCGACTCTATGTGACCCCATAGATGGCAGCCCACCAGGCTCCCCCGTCCCTGGGGTTCTCCAGGCAAGAACACTGGAGTGGGTTGCCATTTCCTTCTCCAACGCATGAAAGTGAGAAGTGAAAGTGAAGTCACTCAGTCCTATCCTACTCTTAGCGACCCCATGGACTGCAGCCTACCAGGCTCCTCCATCCATAGCATTTTCCAGGCAAGAGTAATGGAGTGGGGTGCCATTGCCTTCTCCAGAGGGAGAGTTGGCCTGCACCTATTGAGATCTTCTGAGATCTCCCATCAGAGCTTCTCCTGTTGGACCAGCCTCACCAGGTCAATGGGAACTTCTGTGCTGCTCTCCTATGCTTCGTGGTGACAAGGAAGCCCAGGGTGTCCAGAGTTTTGGTCTCAGGGCCCAAAGTGGACACTTGAGATGCCTCTTGCCTGATGTTAGCTGGTTCTCTAGACACAAGGTCATCTCTGCTTCTAGAAGATGCAGGGTTTGTCCTACACCACAGTCAAGCCCATCTTGTTCAGGAGTTGCCAAGATCACAGTGACACCCAGCTTCCATGCTGAGTTCTCAGGGGCAGGTGATGCTAACCTTGCTTCTAGAGCCAGTTTGTAGTATTTAATCTTTATAACTACTCTGTGAGGCAGGAGTTAGGACCCACATTTTTCAATAGAAAGAGAAGCTGAGGCTGAACAAGGTTACTTTCTTGTCCAATGACAGATCTAACTTCAAAGCTCCATGCTCTATCCAGCAAGTTTAAGAACTCAGATCTGTAAAGTGGAGGAAGGAGAGTGATGGATGTTGTTTGAGTTTGGAGGTGGTTCAGAAAAGGGAAAGATGACTCAGAGTATCAGAAAGGCTCCTGGAGAAGTAAACTAGAGTGGAGCCTTGAGAAATGAGAGGGTCTTTATGGGGGAAAGGAGATTACAAATGGAGGCCACAGCAATACAAAATCTCAGAGGTGGAGAATCTCAGGATGTGTCATTTAATTCACCTGGCCTAGAACGTTTTAGGAATGAGGAGACAGAAAATGCCAGATTATGCCAGAGAGAGATGCCTGCCCTCCTCCCCTTCCTCTTCCGCCTTTTCCTTCTGTTGTTGAGTCCTCTTGCCATAGACAGGCTGTGGTTGAAGGAGGTAGCCTGTGTAGCAGAAAATGTATGAGCATTCGAGACTGATCACAGCTGGAGCAAAAAAGAGTTGCAGATTATTGATGGAGAAGGGGGCATTTGACCAGGGACAAGGACAGATGAGGTGTCGGCCCTCAGAGACGAGAGCAAAGGGCATTCCAGGTGGAGAAGCCAGTGCAAGCAAAGAGACAGAGGCAGGAATTTAGCAGGGACATTTGGGGGACAGTGACTAATTTCCCCTTCCTGAAATATAAGGTGAGGAGGTGCATGGAGTGTGGAGAGGGTATAAGGCAGGGATGGTAGACTTTTGGCACATGTCAAGCTAAGGCGCTCATATATAGTCTGAAACACAAAGGGAGGTCTGGAAGGATTGGAGGCAGGAGAGTGATGTTGATGTCTAGGATAATAGTCTGCAGGATGGATGGAAGAGCGTCAAGGAGAGACTGGAGACAGATGCTAAATACAGAGCTGATCCAATGAATCATCTAAGATGCGATGGGCATAGGAACTAGGATGATGGCCATTGGAACATGGAGTTCTTTCCATCTTGGCATCAAGAATAGTGTAGCCCAGTTGTAAACAGGACACGTTCCTGCCATTATCATCATTGTCGTTTTTGTTGATGTTGCCTTCTTCTCCCTGCTCTCCCCCACTCATCCCCCTCCCCTTTCATTCTTCTTCCTCCTCCTTCTCCACCCCTCCTCCTCCTCTCTCACTCCCACCTCCTTTCTCCTTATTCTTCCCCTTCTTCTTTTTCTTACTCTCTTCTTTGTCTTCTTTTCTCCTCTTCTATGATTATTTGCATCACAATAACCCTTCCAGATTTACTTTTACGATCATCTCCTCGTGTGGTTGTTTTAGAATTTTGAACTTTTTCAACTTTGTAAGAATTAGAATTGGATTCTGCTGGGAGTAAGAGATACCCAGAAGTAACGTAAACTTTCTTTCTCTCTCTGGTTACATGAGCAGCCGCCCCCTGATTGTCAGATCCAGGCTCTTGCTGTCTTACTGCTCCGCCATCCTCAGTTCATAGTATCCACCTTGTGATTCATGAAGGCTGCTCAAGTCTGAGTCATTAGATCTGTTTTTCAGGCAGGAGAGAGGCAGAAGAGACACTTCCTGAAATTTGCATGCTTCAGCTCCATTTACTTTTGATTAACCAGACCTTACTTGGCCATATTGCCATGTTTAGGAGCCAGAGACACTGGGAAATGAGGACTTTGCGTGGGGTCACCATTTGCTAGAGTCCAGACCTGCTAGTGTAGCCAAGAGAGAGCTGAGGGCACATTCTGAGGCCCATGCAAAGGAAATCGGCTGCATCTCTGGTAATGCCATGCCCCAGTGCACATCCTCACACTGAACTAGCAGATCTGTTCTGGGTCATCAGGGGGACAGTACTGAGTGTGATATCTGCCTTGCAGAGGCTGGTGTGTTCACACAGCGTGGAATCTCCGAGCTGTGAGGGATTGACTCTAGCCTTCTCTTCTAATCTGTCCTAAACACACCATCTTCAGCTCCTACTGGCACACCTCCAGACTCAGGAGCTACATCTGAGGCTGCTTACTCGATGAGGCACAGGGCTCCCTTCTTACATTAATAATATTTGCATCCTGGTAACTTTCACCCAGTGGTGCAGCGGTAAAGAATCCAGAACCTGCCTGCAGTGCAGGAGACAAGGTTTCAGTTCCTGAGTCGGGAAGATCTCCTAGAGAAGGAAATGACAACCCACTCCAGTATTCGTGCCTGGAGAATTCCATGCACAGAGGAGCCCGGGGAGCTACAGTCCATGGAGTTGCAAAGAGTCAGACGCAACTTAGAGACTAAACAACAAATCCTTTCACCTAAGAGCACTGATTCGGCTAGGAGATAAGTCTTGCTTATTCCTCATGCTACAGAATAGCCCATTTGCTATGTGAAGGCACTTTCATGTCTGTTTGTCCTCTGTTTTTCCAACCGATCCCCAATTTTCTAGAGTGCATGTGGCATATGGTGAAGCTGACGTGCTTGGCTGTCTCTAGGGCTGGCTCTGATATTCTGATGCTTACTAGCTATGGGACCTGGAGCCACTGCCTTATGCTATTTGAGACTTCATTTCTCTATTTGTAATATAAGGCTCATGAGGTTATTGTGAGGTTTAAATGAGCTAATGAATGCAAAGCAGAGAGCCTGACACCAAATATAGCAGTCAGTATCATTGCAAACATCTTGATGATTAATAATAAAAAGCATCTCTGGCTTTTTTCTCTTCTTCAGTGAGTTGTGATGAGACACTAGATAACAAAGAGAAACAATCTCTTAGCAGTTTGGGGGGAAATTTGCATAAAAATACCTCCCTCAGTTGTGACCAAGAGCCACAACATTTGGTCCCTTGAGCTGTTTCCCTGGATTGCTATTGCTGTCCATTGAAAACTGCTTCCTATGGTCACTGGTTTGCTCTCTCTGTTCCCACAATGCCTCCTAGGATGTTCTGTCTGTTGGGATGAGCTTTGGCATTCCTTGGGCTGATTTGTTGTTGTGGTTGTGGTTGTTAGCAGAAGCAAATAGAACACAAATACACAAACATGTTGGAAAACACAAAGATTATCTACATTGTAGGGGGAAAAGGAGTAAGGAAGCCTGGCTTTGAATTCTTACCTCACCGCCAACTAGTTGGGGAGCTGGGGATAAGTCACAGTGCCCCACTGAGCCTCTGATTTTTGAGATCCTCATCAGCAACAGCCTCCTGGGATGGGAGAAAGGATGTGCCATGGCCTGGATTCCCCTGGAATCCCTTTCTCCCCACCTAGGGCTAGTCCAGGTGGAAGCAGCATCTGGGCGGAGGCTGGGAGCATGCCCAGGCAGACCTGTGTGGTCTGTGAGCCAAGCTGAGCCTGCCTGCTACCAGGGTGTGATTGTTCTTGTGATTTGGCAACACTGGGCAAACGTGTCCCATCAGGGCTGAGCTAAAAATAGGTCCTGTGCCGTGGGGCCCAGGAAAATCAGCAGTCAGGCACATACAGGATTGGCCAACCAGGCAGAAGTAAACAGCCACCAGCACCCCAGGGGCACAGTGGCCAAAGAGAGGAGGTCTGGCTCATTTTCCCACATACATCGCCTTTCCCCACTCTCCTGAAATCTTGCCCTCCACCCCACCCTCACCCCCACACCATTAGAACCAGTGCCTTCCTCTGCTTTTCCTTGGTCTTTGCTACCTCTAGGTAAACTGATATTTGCAGAGGCACTGAAGGCATTGCATGGTATAGTGGAAAGAGCTAGTGTTGAGGCATCAGTGGCTTGGGCTCAAATCCTGACTCTGCAGTTTTCTGGTTGGTGGACCATGAGCATGTGACCCTCAGTTGCCATGGTGATGTAATGGAGCTCATTATACCTATTTCTAGGGATTGTTATGGATACTAAAATCAGCAAATGGCTAGAGCAGTGGTTCGAGAAATGTATTTTGCATCTGAGTCACGTAGGTCAATGGGAAACCTGTTAAAACTGAGATCTCTGGGCTCTGGCCCCCAGTCTCTGATTCCATGGGTCTGGATAATATTGATTTCCTGCATACTGCCAAGTGATGCTTATGCTGCTGATCTGGGGATCACCACTGAGCCAGGGGTTATGTGTGTAAGCTCTTGAGACAGACCTCAACTAGTTCAACTCCTGGCCCTGCTACATCTAAGAGAGTGTCCTGAGGCCATTCCTAAGTCTTACCTGGAAAATAGGGGTGATAATCATTTTGACTTTATTGTGTTGTTATGAGTATTAAGTGAATTAGTTCGTGTAAAGCACTTAAAACAGAGTCTGGCGAACAGCAAGCATGGAGTAAACATTAGTCTTTGTGGGTTTCATAGAGTCTACTCAGACTAGGAGTTCAATACATGTTCTTTTCTCTCTCTCCCTGCAACGTTTGCTGGCTCTGCTCATAGCTGTGATCTGGCCTCGCCTCCCTGGGTGACAGGTAGGGAGGATGTGGGGAACCAAGGAGCATAGATTGAATGTCACAGTGTGAAGATCGCCCAGGAACCTGAAGCCCTCAGTCGGGAATGGGCTTACTCAAGGCGGGGTCCAGTTCAAAGGGGCAGAAGGAAAAGTAGACCCAGGTTTCCTGACTTTTAAGCCAAGACACATTCCAGGACATCCTGACGTGTCCCCAAAGGCAGCTCTGGCTGCCCCCACATGTGTTTAGGAAACACCCAGCTCCCCACCCCCAACTCCTGTGCCATTGCTAGGCATTTGGTTTGTTTCTCTTTTGATTGTCTATGATTGAAGATGACATGGCTGTAAACATTTTACATCTGAGCATAAATGATGATTTTTTTTTGGATTATTTTTCCTTTGGGCTAGTGTCCTCAGAGTGGAGTTACTGATTCCAAAAGTACAGCCAGTGTTACAGCTAGAAGAAAGCTAGACATAGCAACTCTTCCAGCAAAGGAACTTCTCATTTCTCAGAAACCATAAGATGGCTGAGGACACTGGGGTTTGAAGTAGGTTAGGGCATTCTGGACTAAGATGGACTAAGTGGATGCCTAGCAACCGCTGGTAATTTCCACAAGAAATGGTGTTTAAACAGTGCTTCACAAACATTAATGTGCATAGGACTTCCCTGAGGACCTTGTTAATATGCAGAATCTGATTCAGGAGATCTAGGGTGGGACCCAAGAGGCCACATTTCTAATAAGCTCCAGGTGATGCTGATTCAGCGGATCGATGGACCACACTTGAGCAGCAAGAGGTGAAGTTCTCCTGCCTTTATTCATGCTTGTCCTCCACCTAACTCATCATTCCCACCATTTTCCAGACTCATTTCCAGAGACTCCTCCTGATTGGCCTCAGGCTGGGTAAGGGACGCCCTACCTGTATTTGTCACAGCACTGCTCTTGATGCACTAAACTCTCTGTCCCTTTCTCTTCCTGAGGGCTCATGCCTGATTCATCACTGTAGTCTCAGCATCTAGGACAATGTCTATTGTGATATGAGCCTAACTATTTATGATTGGATAAGTGAATGTGTAAATGAGTGAATGGATAAATTAAGAAAAGACTGTGAGAGGAATGGAGTAGGAAGTAATAGGTTAGGAGAAGCATGGTGAACAATCAGATTTGGCCCAAAGACCGTTACTGTCGATGTGGGGACTTCTGAACCATGTTCACTTACTGAAAGCTCAGAGTCAGTGACCCTCCTCTGATCCTTGCCAACTTTTTCTACACTCCCAACAATGCTGACCCTGAACCAAGAATGAACTCAGATAAATGAATAAGATCCAGGAAGCTTAGAGGTCCCTCACAGGGTGGCTCTAATAAATACCAGAAAACAAAAAGCAGGTGTTGGCAATCTTTCTCCTGCCCAAAGAGTTATTTACACAAGTTTCCAAAGCAATTCCCTTCATTGCTTTTACATGCTTATTACATGGTTCTCTGCAGGGAAAAGTCTGGAGCTGGTTAGCTCTGGTGATTAGAGAGTGATTCCTTCAAAGACAAGGGCAGTGGGAGCTCTTCCCCTCCTCTGCTCCATGGCTGCAGGCCGACTGCCCAGTCCTGGCCAGCGGTAGCCATGGTCCTGCTTGGTCCCAGTGATGAGAGAATGCGAATGGGTCAGTGCAAATCCATCCCTCCTACTCACTGTGAAAGGCAGCGCCATGAAGAATGAACTTGAGCTTTGACATCGGACAGCCCTAGGAAGGAAAAGTGGATACATCACTTACCAACTGTATAATCTATTTTTTTTTTTTAAGTTTTTAAAATTTTGAAATAATTTCAAACTTACAGAGGAGTTGCAAGAGTGGTACAGGGAAGTCTTTGCTCAGACTCAGCAATTTTTAACATTGCGCCACGTTTTCTATCTTGTTCTTTTCCTCTCTTTTAATTTTTTATTTTAATCCCTCTCTGGTTGAAGAAGACAAACACTCATCGGCCACAAAAAAATTACATTCAGAGGCAAAAATGTTCTGAATCCAAAAAATTAAAGCAAAATGTTCAAAACGCACAAAAGTAAATAAAAGTAAAAGAAATATAAGTAAACATTGAAGTGCCACCGCTTGTAAGTTTTTAGCATTTATACTTCTAAAGTTATTGCCGCTTAAAACGGCACTAAAATTTTGGGGACACACTATGATATTATATAATAACATGAATTTATTTTTGGAGCCACTTGAGAATAGATTACATGTACCCTGCTGTGTACATCACGCCTCTTAAGACTTTCATGTGTACTACCGAAGGGTAGCTTCTTAATGTAACCTCAGTACAGTTTCTGGAACTTTGACATTAATATACTAAGTTTATATACAGTCTGTATTTCAGTTTTTTCAGTGTCTTTTATGGCAGTTTTGTCCCTCCAGGTACTGAAGTAATTACTGGTATATTTATTTCTATTTGTATACAGATTTAAATTTTTCCTTCTTGATTTAATTTTACTTTTTGAACGTTGAAAACATTAACATGCTTTCTAAGACAAAACTCTACCAAAAGATGTGTTCTTCCTCCTAATTCTTTTTGCCTCACTCCCTCAAGTCCTGGTGGGTAAACAACTTGATTGCTCTCTGTTTTATTATTCCTTTATTTCGTTTTGCAAAAGTAAGCAGAAAGATACGTTTCTGTTTCCCCTATTTCTGCATTTTTCTTATGCAAAATATATACTTTTGCACTTTGCTTTTTCCCTGGAAGTCACTCCATATCCATCCATGGAGATGTACTGCACTCTTTTTCACCTCTGCAGGTTTGTGATAGGCTATCGTGGCCATAAATTATATGATGCTTCTCTCAGCAAAAGGTGGAGTATCTTTTCTCTGCCCTTGAATTTAGGATGGCCTTGTCAATTGTCTGAGTGACAGCAGATGGCATAAATGCTGATGAAGTCTACTTTTGTGTCTTTCAGATATGTTTTATAGTTTTCTTGGTATAATTTCTGATCATTTCTTGTCAAAATTTAAGTTGTTTTTAAGAAGTCACTTCATCCTTCGGAATCTCAGATTGCTCATCCATGAAAAAAAGGATTATTACAGCTTTCTTGAAGAGTTATTGTGAAAAGCAAATGAGGTAAATTGAAAATAAGTGAAATGCTGTGTAAATCCTAATTTCCATACTCTTTCCCTTGAAGCTCAGGCTTGCTCTTGAGGAGTGGGGAGGGGAATAATTGATCACATGTGTCTTTCTAGCAAAGATATTGTCTAGGCCAGTCAATAAGCCAATCAATATTGCAGAGCTCACCATCTACCAGGGGCTTTAACAGTTGCCGGGGATATAACCGTGAGAAAAATCAAACTTGATTCCTGCTCTCAAAGAGCTTCTGGTTAATGAGCATTTCCCATTAGTCCTATGAGATTTTCTAAAAATCAAAATGCAAACCCAATTAGCAAGCATGGTCTTGCAATCCAACAGATCCTAAAATTGCACCACATAGGGAAGTAGAGGCTTTTTAGTTTTAGAATTCAGATCCCAGTTTGAGTCATCCTGCAAACAGATATTACCTAAAATAAAAGAAAGAGCTAGAAGGAACACGTGGAGGAGGAAGCTGGGGGACAGTGGGTCATGACTGAACCAGGATAACACAGTTAATGAGTGGCTGAGCTGAGACTGGAGACTGAGCTGAGACTTGGTATCCAGGCTCCCAGGCTGGGGTATTTTCCAACACACACCCACTGCCATTCTATTTTCCATCTGCATCTCTTGTCACTGCCACGTAGGTATCAGGTTTTCAGCTCTCCGCACTGGTCTGGTCGTCTAGGGAACGTTGGCCAGGAATGAACAGCACATTTCTAAGAAAGACCTGCTATCACTAGAGTTACTATGTCGTGAGGCTGCAACTCACTCCACCAAGAAGGCAATTTAGCAAATCTATACCAATACAGAGAGTTGGAAAGTGAGTCAAATGGAATAAAATCAGAGTCATTGCATAGTGTCTGGCATCAAGCACACAATACTTTATTGTCTGAGCAACCTTTACCAGGTTGTTGCATTTCCCTGAGCTTTGTTTTTTCTCCTGTTTAGAATGAGCATGTACCTTGTGGGGTCTGTTGAAGAGGCTAATTGTTTTTAGTTTGGTTTTCTCCTTCCTCTATTGTAATAGAACCTCCAGTTCTTCGCAGAGCAAATGACTGTCTGGACCCAAGACCACACTTGCCCTGTTTTCATTCTAGCAAGGCAGAGCCATAGGAGTAAACTCTGCCTAACAGAATGCCAGCAGAAATGACATGTCCAATTTCTGAGAAATATCCCTGAAGGGTAAAAGTATGACTTCCTTCTACTATTTTCATGCCTTTGGTTGAGATACAATGGTGGAAACTTAAGCTAGAGGAGATATTGGGAACCCAGCGGAAACCATGGGAATGAAGGTCACACTTGGTAAAGCATAGGATAGGAGTCTGGGCCAGTATGAGCCCCAACCAATTCTGAATAGCTTACTGATGTGTTGACCTAAGATTTTTTTTCTCTTTTTAATCCACTGCTGTATTGAGGACAGTAATCCCAGAGTCCCCGCAGGAAGAAGTCCTATCAGTAGTAACTCTTTGCCATAATGAGTTGTTGTTGTTTAGTTGCTAAGTCATGTCTGACTCCTTATGATCCCATGGACTGTAGCCCACGGGCTCCTCTGTTCATAGGATTTCCTAGACAAGAATACTGGAGCAGGTTGCCATTTCCTGCTCCAGGGGATCTTTCCAACCTGGGGATCAAACCCACGTCTCCTGCACTGGCAGACAGATTCTTTATTGCAGAGTCACAAGGGAAGCCCACCATATGAGTAGCTGTTGTTTTTGCCTGACTGGCTTCCATTTTTCCAACTTTTAATGATCACCCCCAAGTTTTCTTTGAGGAATGACCTCTCCCCCAGCCTTAGTAGAATTATTTATTAAGTTGCATCACCTTTCCCAAAGCTAGACTTTTGAATGAAATTTGAATCTTGGACATTGTAACCCTAGCACCAAGAATGTCAGGAGTGGATAAGTCCTGGAGGTGAGTGGTGAGAAAGCCTCTTCCTCACTAAAGATTAACATTTAAGAAATGTAACAGGAAAGCTAAATAGAGAAAATCACCATTTTTCAACCACGATAATACTGGACTCAAATGAGAATCATCCTGGAATGATGGTTAAATGGTTAAAACCACTTGGTGAGAAAATGGGGAACAAGGTATTCACAGTCTGAAAGTACCACACAGTAGGTTACTAATCAGCTACAAAGCTTTCTTCACAGTGGACAGGTTGGGAGAGACCACTAACCAGATGATCAACAAAAGGGTCACCAGTGATAGGGCATCCCATGGCCCCTGATGTGAGGCACCTAGAGGGATTCAGTATGCATGACAAAACTGATCGACCTGAATCTAATTAAGAAGAAATAATCAGACAAGTCCAAACAAACATTTTGCCTGACTGGCCTAGGCTCTTCAGATTTTTCACTTGCATGAAAGCCTTAAAAAAAACTCCAAAATAAAAAGAAACACTTGGAAATTATTCTAGATAGAAAGAGATTCCCACAAAACATGATGGTTAAAATGTGTGACCCTTGATTGGATCCTAGATATGACTGTATATTATATTATTATTATGACTTTATATTATATGATGGTATCATATCATATAAGTTACCTGAGTGTGAAAATTGTGGTTGTGTAGGAGAATAGTCCCATTTCCTTCTTCTTAGGAGATCTATGCTAAAGTATTTGAATCAAACTGTCTGGGAAATCCCATGGACAGAGGAGCCTGGCAGGCTACAGTCCATGGGGTCACAGAAGAGTCGGACATGTCTGAGCCAACTGAACAACAGTAATAATTTCTGCAACTAATATTCAAATGGTTCTGCAAAAGAAGTTAAAATGGATAAACACATAGGAAAGAAGGAGAGAGAGTAGAGAGAGAGGGAGAGAGAAAATGAATGTTGTCAACTATGAACACTTGGTGGGGCTACTGGAAGGGCATATGCTTATTGTATTATTCTTGTAGCTTTTCTGTAAATTTCAAATTTTCCAAATGAAAACTTGGGGGAAAAAAGTTTCTTTTCTTCCTTCTATTCTTAGAGTGAAATATACTTCAAAGCAAAGCTACAAGGCAATGTCTCTCTCTGTCACAGGCCTGGGTCCTTAATGCCAGAGACCCTGTGAGCCAAGGGGGTGACACCATGGCTGTTAGCACAGAGCCACAGAGACTGTCCACTGTGAGGGCACTTGAGGTCGAGTCTGCGGAGAGGGCTCAGGGTGTGACAGTGACCCTCAGGACACTCCCGGGGCGGGCAGACCATCAGAAGAGGGGCAGTGGGTGAAGAAACTGAGGACCCATTGCACCAGTGGTCCAGTGGCTAAGACTCTGCGCTCCCCATGCAAGGAGCCTGGGTTTGATCCCTGGTCAAGGAAGTAGATCCCACAAACTACAACTAAGAGTTCACAAGCCAAAACTAAAGATCCCTCGTGCCACAGCTAAGAGCTGGCACAGCCAAATAAATACTTTTAAAAAAGTTCCTGCCTCTCTCTGCAATCTTCTCTCTCTCTCTCTCTTTTTTTTTTTTTTTTGAAGTATAGTTGATTTACAAAGTTGTATTAGTGTCAGGTGTAGAGCAAAGTGATTCAGATATATATATACTTTTCCAGCTTCTTTTTCCTTTGTAGGTTATTACAACATATTGAATATAGTTCCCTGTGCTGTTCAGTAGGTCCTTATTGTTTATGTATTTTATATACAGTGGTATGTATCTGTTAGCCCCAAACTCCTAATTTATCCCTTCCTCCCTTCCCCTTTGATAACCGTAAGTTTCTTTTCTGTGTCTATGAATTTGTTTCTGTTTTGTAAATAAGTTCATTTGCATCATTACTTTAGAGTCCACAGGTAGGTGATATATGATATTTGTCTTTTTATGATTTACTTCACTTATTGCAATCATCTCTAGGTTTATCCGTGTTGCTGCAAAAGGCGTTCTTTTTCTAATTATTAATTTTTTTATTTTTTTTTTGGTTTTTAATCTGTAATTGTATTTCCTGTGTCCCTTCCTCCTCCTTGAGTCTAGCCCTACAGACCTTCCTTCTCCTCACACAGGCCACATTTGTTACCATCTTGGCACATTTGTAATTGTGGGTCTCAGGGCTGGAAGTGCTTGGCCTCCTGATCCTCACACAGCTGCCTCTCTGAGCTGAAAAGCCACCCCCTCCCCAAGACTTTTCCTGACCCAAATCTACTGCTTCTCTCCAAGCCCAGCCCACTCTCTGCCCCATTACACACCTGGGCTGCCCTCACAGCCTCTGTCACTGTCTGGATGCTCCTGCTTATTGTCCATCTCCTGCACTAGAAAGTAAACCCCACAAGAGCCAAGCTTGGCCACTGCTTCACTTTTCTGTCCCAGCAGGTAGATCGCTGCCTGGCCCTCTGCTGGGCACTCTGCACCCAGAGTGGGTGAGGCTCCTGTTGGGCTGACATTTGGGTAGGTAGTCAGGAGTTCGATGGGGTTCTGACCTGCAGAGGAGCTATGAGAGATAAGAGCAGGCAAATAAGTGAAGAGGGGCTTCCCTGGTGGCCAGTGCAGGAGACATGGGTTTGATCCCTGCAGTGGGAAGATTTCCTGGAGAAGGAAATGGCAACCGCCTCCAGTATTCTCGCCTGGGAAATCCCATGAACAGAGGAGCCTGGTGGGCTACAGTACTTGGGGACACAACTTAGTAACTAAACAACAACAAATAAGTGAAGGATGCTTCCTCTCACTCCTTACTTGCATCCTCTCAGCATCCCATCTTCACAACATTCCTATGAGCTAGATGCTATTGTTGTTCCATGTCACTGAAGAGGAAAGAGAAGCTCAGAGGTTTCAGTGAGTTGTTCAAACTCACAGAGCTCTTAAGTGGCAGAACCTGGCCTCAAGCAAGATACCCAAATAAGCTACTTGTTAAGATACCCAAGGCCATGGCCTTAGCTGGACTCGTTGCTATATTTTTCTCTCTACCCCTCACTCGTGGCTCCTTCCGTATCAGCCTCCTGTATATGCACCATGTCCCTGCTAGCCCCATAAATATCAGGGCTCACCAAGATTCTATCCACAGGCCTCCACACCTCACAAACCTCTTGAGAAACCTCAGCTATTTCTGGTTCTAAATACCTACCTGCTAATGATTCTCACATCCTTATCTATAGGGACACAGAATAACTCCAGGGGATTACTAGACATCTGTTATGGACTGAATGTTTCTGCCTCTCGATGCATTAGTTGAAAAATTCCCCTTCATTGTGATGGTATAGAAGGGCTAAGGGCTTTGGGATTTGATTAGGTCATGAGGCTGGTGTCCTCATGAATGGGATTCATGCCCTTATAAAAGAGACCCCAGAGAGATCTCTGTTTTGGGGTTTTTTTTTCTGTCATTTAAGGACACAGGGAAAAGAATAGCTAACTATGAATGAGGAAATGGGCTCTCATAGGCACAGAATCTGCTGGTACCTTCATCTTGGACTTCCTAGGTTCCAGAACTCTGAGAAATAAATGTTTGCTTTTAAGTCACTCATGCTATGGTAGCTGCTAAAGCAGTCTAAACCAAGACAGCATCTCTGCCTGGTGATTGTTCCCTGGCATCGCTCTTCCAGTGTGCCCCAATCCGAACCCAGCGCTGCCTCCTGAGACCTGCTTCTTTCCTGCTCCTGTTCTCAGTATCTGTGAATGGCACGAATATCCACCCAGTCACCTGAGTGTCAGCTCAGCATTCAGCCAGTTACTAAGACCTGTTAAGACACGTGCCATGAATTATACTAATTGCTTTTACCCAAATTTGTTAAATCTCTAGAAAAATCAGGGCTGTTGGCTATGAGCCAATGGCTGTTCTTCAGTTGCTAAATCTTGTCTGGCTCTTTGTGATCCCATGGACTATAGCCCTCCAGGCCCCTCTGTCCATGGGGATTTTCCAAGCAAGAATACAGGAGAGGGTTGCCATTTCCTTTTCCAGGGAATCTTCCCAGTCCAGAGATCAAACCCGCATCTCCTGAACTGGCAGGCAGATTCTTTACCACCAGAGCCCCTGAGCTAATATCACATCTAACCTTGTTGAAGCATGTAATATGCACTTGCTTATTAAGCCTCACAATAGCACTAGGAAATATAATAATATTATTATTATTTTCTTTTTAAAGATGAGGAGACTGAGACCTCAACAGATGAAGCTATTTGCCTCAGGTCACACATCTAGTAATTAATGAAGCTGGGAGTCATCTCCCGAGTCAATGGCTAGGCCCCAGACTCTGTTGCAACATACCTCCAAAGCCATAAATTTACAATAAACATAACCGTCACGAATAGTTTTGAATGTTCAGTATAGTCATTGCAAACAGTTTTCAACTTCAAAACACATTTTTGGGGGTTGGGAAGGTGCTGCATGTGCTTTGCAAACCGCACCTCTGAGTTAAGCCTGTCACTTAATCCCAGCCACCAGGACATCGAACATTTTTAGTTGCATCAGAGAGGTGACATGATAAAACTTCTCAGCGTGAATAAATGCAAAAGACATGATCAAGAGTGCTTTGGAAAAGCCATTTGTTTTGGATTCCTGAGTCATAATCCTCTAGTAAAGCAGCCTGAAATGAAGACTTGCTGGAAACAAACAATAGACTAAACATTGCATGCTCACATCCATTCCAGAAGACGGGATGTTAGAGGAGTTGGACTTGCCAGTTTTGACCTCTGGCCCCTTGGAATACAGAGGGAAGTGGAATTTAGGAGATCCATAGTGTGCATTGATTCTTCGTGAATGCTTAAACCTTCGGTAGTAGAACAGCCTGGGGCATGTAGTTACCTAAATCCACAAACTTTGGGAACCAGAGTCAGAGGGAAGGAGCCAGAGACAGTAGGTGAAGTGATGATCAATCTGAAGTCCCTCACTCTGGGGCTTAAATTCATGGTCTATAACTTACTCTTGGTGTGAACCTCAGTAAACTACTTGAATACTCTGAGCCTCGGTTTTAGTGTTGGTAAAACGGGGATAATAGTTCCCACCTTATATTATTGTGAAATTAAATGAGAAACGTCTGTAAAACTCTACTTGCTAATGATGGATAATATTTACAGGGTACTTCCATTGCCAGGTACTTCTTTAAGCATTTTTATTATATGTTAACTTATTTAATCCTCCTAAGAACCCTATGAAGAAGGTACCTGAAGATCAAAAGGCCCCTAGGATACCAGGAGACCAGCGAGCCAAAGATGAAAGTGGTCAGATGCACTGACTGTCCCACACAGATGTGTCTTGACTTGGGAGATACACAGTTTGCAACTTACTTATAAGACTGTATTAGTTGTTCAAATAGCAACAACTGAAATGTTTCCCCATCCATTCATAAGCTGGTGCTGCCCTGACCCCTTCCCTTGGTTACCTTGCCCATCCCAGACAGCCCCCAGGACCATCTCTCACCTCCCCTTGAGTCAGCAACCTGTTGCCATCGCACAGCAGGGAGCTGCCCAGACCTGAATCCAGTTCTTTGACCTAAGCATTCTGACCCTGGGTCTCTAGACTGCGTAAGCCGTTAACAGTTTTGCAAACTGCCCTTCCCCCACCCTCCTCCTTCCCCTCCTTCACAGACCCATGTCCACCCACGGGAAGTTCTATCTTTGCTAATATGGGTCCTTGAATTACGTGATGCTGAATCCAGGAAATGTAGAAGAAACAGAAATTGAAAGGCAGAAGGAAAGAGAAACTGACTGATCTGTGTAATAAAGAGCTGAAGAGGAGAACTGGAAAAGAAAGAAAAACCTTGAAGGCTAAAATCTGAGCGATATTGCCAGTGTATTTGCTGAATGTGTGGTTTTAGAGCAATAGCACAAAGCAATCAGGGAGGAAAGATTTCTCCAGAAGTATTGCTGAGAATTGGCCTTCCTTAAAGTTCCCAAGACATATATACATATATATAGGAGTTCTTCCTTAGTTACTGCTGGGCTTGGGTTATTGATAGAGGCTAGGCCACATGGAGCCCTGAATTTCTCAGTGTGGCAAGAAAGTAATTTCTAAGATTCCTTCTAATGTTAACTATAAACAGACCATCTGGATTGACTCTTCAAAGGTGTGTTACTTCTATAGGTTCTATCGGTAAGATGAAAGCTATAGTGTTACATAGCACTGAACTCAGTAGGCTTATACTGAGTAGAATAGTCTTGGATCCACCCAGATTCCACTGCGAGTTCTTAGGGATGAATCTTCCCTTTAGGGTCTCAATACTTTTGTTTATAAAATGGGGAAGTTAATCTCTATTGCTGTTGCTTTTTCTGAAGTTGTGTCTGGTATTGTTACTCTTTTGAGTTCTAACTACGTCCAGACACTGTTTTCCATCTACCCCTTAATTGAACCCTTTCAGTGAATTGTATATGATCGTTTCCTTTCCAGAGACTAGACTCAAGAAACATGAGCAGCTTGCTCAGGGACTCCCAGCTAAGCCTTGGCAGAGCTGGGATTCAGTGTCTTCTCTGCCTCCAAATCCAGCGCTTTTTCCTTTTGTACATATCTTCCTAGCCTGCCTGCAGAACCCAGAATGAAAATCATGAGTAAGCTTTTGTATGGGAGGACACTTTGAAAAATATTAAATGCCATAGAAATCTGAGGGGCTTAAAATATATTATTATACTCATCCTCTAAAGCACTCATCTGTACTTTCTGTTATCTCATCAGAATTACCCTTCTATATCTGGGTGGATGCTATGTTGACCAATCAGACCCCCTTCAATGAAGAACTTGTAATTAATGACCCCACCTGCTGGAAGTGCTATCAGCAGACAGCCCTCAGAGATGCTTCAGTGGGGAGAGCCACCTCCCCCAAAGGTCACAGCTGTTTCTGGGGTAGCCCACATCCCATGACTGATTAACCCAGGGGTGTAAAAAGCTTTGGCCATCCGGACCTAACTTTGGACAATGTAGGAGTGCCTTCTCACTCTGCCAGTCCTGCTTCTGACCTTGCCCACTTCCATGGGTGTTAATCCCAAGGCACTCCCTAAAAACATCCTGTGTGCTCAACACCTTCCGAGTCTACGTCTTTGGGGACTCAGCCTGGGACAAAATTATATTATAGTCAGCTCTTTATGAGTTTACATGTCTTTATTAACCTGAAAGTTTCTCGAGGGCAAGGAAACTCATTTTATTCACTCCTAAATCACCACAGGATGGCCTGACATTAGGTGCAGAAAAGATACTCCTTATTATATGTTCAATAAAGGAGGAATATACTTGTGAACTTCTAGGATAATATTATTGGTTAACACTTACATATGCTTCATCGGTAAAGAATCTGTCTGCAGTGCAGGAGACCTAGGAGATGTGTGTTTGATCCCTGGGTCAGGAAGATCCCCTGGAGAAGGAAATGGCAACCCTCTCCAGTATTCTTGTCTGAAAAATCCCATGGACAGAGGAGCTTGACAGGCTACAGTCTATGGGGTTGCAAAGAGTCAGGCACGACTGAGTGCTGACACACGCACAGTACCTATACAGTATTTACAGTTTGCCACATACTATTTTAAAGGCTTTGAACATATCAACTCAACTCTCGCAATAGTCCTAGGAAGTTGTTCTTGTTATTATTGTTTCTGTTATGTAGATGAATAAAGGGATGCACCTAACAGTTACAAGTTCTTCCCAAGGCTGTGGATCAGGTGGTGGCTTTGTGTGTTGGTTGCTGGGAATCTGTCCCTGAAGGAAGCTCTCTTAACTGCTACTATCATTGCTATAACTACTACTGCTTCTATTATTATCACCATGGCTGTGCTTAGTCATGTGTGACTCTTTGTGACCCTATGGATTATAGCCCACCAGGCTCCTCTGTCCATGCGGATTGTCCAGGCAAGAATGCTAGAGTGGGTTGCCATTCCCTTCTCCAGGGCATCTTCCCAACCCAGGGACTGAACACAGGTCTTCTGCAGGGCAAGTGGATTCTCTACCATCCAGGCCACTGGGGAAGCCCATCACTGTGTCTGCTGACCTCATATCTACCAACTTGTCAGAAAGAGATTGAAAAGTGCTGAGTAGGAGCTGGGAGAGTGAGGGATGGTCCTTTCATTTCAGGCAGTCTGGCATCACCCCAGACCGTTTCCAGTGATGCCAGGTCTGCTCTGTGTGCCAAGACTGCAGCATCGACCCATTCAGGGTGGCGGGCCCCAAAGCCCCCACGTGATTTTGGTGCCCCCGAGGCTCAGGAAGTGCTGATACAGATGGCCATTTCAGGCACACAGAAGGCACTTCTAAACGTGCCAAATGGAGGCCCAGGGATGTGCAGTGATCTGGCAGTACCATGGTGGCAGGGAGAGAAAAGCAGCCAAGATGCTAGTGTTTCAGGGTCCCAGCCCAGGATTGTCTGCATTACGCTGCTTGAGGCTGGGCCAGGAATCTGCCCAGGGCCCGGGGAACCACATACCTCATGCGTGCATCTAATGATTACTCAGGAAGTGCAAGCTTTGGGGCTGACAAACCCGAGGCACCGGAAAGGGGCGGGAGGGCCCGCCAGGAGGGGGTCAGCAGAGCCAGCTCCCTCAAAGCATTGTCCTTCCCTTCCTCCCACAGGATGCCAGGAGCCCTGCAGAAAAGGGACTCATTTGTCTTCCTTCCCAGCACAGTCACTTGCCGCTGGCCTTTCTCTTGGGCTTGCTCAGAGCAACAGGATACAGTCTCTGCCAGGAGAGAAGGAAGGAAGGAGGGAGGGAGGGAGGAGAGGAAAGTCACTGAAACTCAGGATCTCAAAGCCCTCAGACTCTGGACCCTGAAAAGACACAGGAGCATCTGGGTCCAACAGGGCCTGAGAAGAGAAACCATTTCTACTCACAGGCTGCAGGGCAATCCTTTATCAGATGTAAGCTGAGTGATGGTTAAAAGCTCAGCTATCTTTCTGGGTGGCCGCTTTACAACTTTCATCTTAATCTAGTCTTCTTTGCACACTTAAAGAAGGAAAATAAATAGGAGTATTATCAGAACAGGTCTTCTTTCCTTTTTCCTTTGCTATTAAAAAGAAGAATGCATGATTTGGAGATTTTTCTTAAGCTCTTTTTTATAGTTGAGATGTTTTTGGTGTCACCCCAGACCTACAGCATCGGAAACTCTGTGTGTGTGTGTGTATGTGTGTGTGTGTGTGTGTGTGTGTGTGTGTGTGTGTGTGTGTGTGTGTGTTGGGTGGGATGGGGGTGGCAGAGGGGCATGGCAGACACTTAGCCACGGCAGAGACAGAGGGTGGTGTGGGTTGAAGAATTGGAATCAGTACTGCAATCTGCCATCACGTATGCCTCTTAGTCATCAGTTGTATCCAAATCTTTGTGACACCTTGGACTCTAGCCCTCCAGGCTCCTCTGTTTATGGGATTCTCCACGCAAGAATACCGGAGTGGGTTGCCATTTTCTCCCCCAGGGGGTCTTTCCAAACCAGGGATCAAATCTGTATTTGTAAGCAAATTCTTTACCTCTTGAGCCACCTGGGAAGCCTAATCTACCACCATAGGGATTACCAAAGCAATGAACAAATCAACACATTTTAACAAATGTTTATTGAAATTTAAGTACATTTCAAATGCAGCTAGGGATGTGTTGCTCTTTAGTCACTAAGTCCTGTCTGACTTTTTTGTGACCCCATGCACTGTAACCCACCAGGCTCCTCTGTGCATGGGATTTCCCACATGAGAATATTGGAGTGGGTTGCCATCTCCTCCTCCAGGGGATCTTCCCCACCCAGGGATCGAACCTGTGTCTCTTGCATTGGCAGGTGAATTCTTAACCACTGAGCCACCAGAGAGCTTCGTACACAGCTAACCCAGAAGCTCCCAGTGAGTGCAGTAAGTGGAGGTGGCTCTGACAGGAAATAGATAACCTAGAGTGATAGAATGACTCACAGGACAAGTCAGCTGTCTAGGAGTCTGAGGGACCCTGGTGAAGAGGCTCCCCTCGCCTGAAGCACTAAGCTTGTGGGGCAGATGAGCAGCTGGATGTGAGTGCTGGGTCAGCAATCCTCCCCAGACACGGTTGCTGAAGAAAGTTGCACTCACCTCAGATTAACATTCTAGTCTTGCCGCTAACACTCTTCTGAGGTACAGAACAAAGATATCACCACCGTCGTTTCAAACATGGGCCCTTCGTGTGAACTCTTCTTCCTGTCAAGGAAATCACATACTTAATTTTTTTAAACTAAATTTATTTGGATTTCAGCTCAGACACATTTTAGTGATTAGGCTTGTTTCTCTCTCTCTCTCTCTCCAGTGTTTCCAATCTATTCAGCTATGCAGAGAAAAGATGGGGAAGAGGACATTTCTCTGGTGGTTCCCAGGTACAAAGCAGAAGTAACAAGGTTCCTGGCCTTCCCTATGGAACTCCCAACCTGGCTCAAGCTCAGAGCTGAAAGTAGCCTACTGGGATACAGTCTAGATGGACTAACCTGATCATTGTCTCTTCTGCTCAGAGTTGCTTTTGGAAGAGCCTTCCCAAAAAGAGGTAAGAAAAGAGGACGGCTGAGAAAGAGGGAGAGAGGGTAGGAGGAAACCATCATTTGTTAAGTATGTACTTGGTCAAGCACTTTACACACAATTTCTCTTATACCATCTCTATTCCCATGAATTGCAACCTCCTTTTCACCAGGCGCTGAAAAGGAAAAGCTAAAATTTTACATAACCTCCTTCTGCCTCTGTAAGTTAGCTTGCCCCTTACAAAGTCTAGATCACGTAGGTCACATAGTCTCAGAAAGTAAGGACTTGCAATACTAGGAACTGGAGTTTATCTCCCTCACCCTTGTCTTGTTCTTTGCAATCTCCAAGCCCCTGCAAACCTGCTTAATCATGCCTGTCCAGGTCAGGCGTCCACTTCCCCATCTTGACCATTGTTCTCGTGCATGTAAAACCCCTTAGCTTAAACCAGCCTTTTAACAGCTAGTGTTGCCCACTACAGTCTGTCTATAGAAACTCTGTAATCCCTTTGTTCAGGGCTCTGAGCTTGGAGCGTTAACTCCTCTGGGCCCGCTGGCGTAATAAACCTGAGTTCTCCAACTCTCCGAGTGTGGTGCTTGGTCTCTCGAGTACTGGTTTCTGCAACAGGGCAAGGGTGAAAATGGAGGCTCAGAGAGGTGAATGATGGCTGTTTGCAATAGGTCACATTGCTGGTCAGAAGCAGAATTGGAATCCCTCTCCAAATCAACCTCATTCGAAAGCATGCATTCTCTGTGCCCCTCCCCTTCTCATTCAAAACTTTTTCCTGGTTGGTTGTGTACCATCTGCCTAAAATGTTATCCAGTTGGCTATTGGATGAAACTCATCTGAGCAGGAGCCCCTCAAATCTTCCATGATGAGGATGTCCTCTTTCAAGTCAAGGAAACTCTCTCTCAGAGCTTTTGTAATTCTTTTATAACTTGTAATGTCTCCTCCTCTCTGTAGGTATCTACTAAGCGTTTCTTGACAGTGGAAGGAAGGAAGGAAGTTTTGTGTTTTTTTTAAGAGAGGCAGGGTTTTGCTGCCCAAAGTGTGGTCCCTGAACCAGCAGCATTAGAATCACCTGGAAGTTTGTTAGACGTGCAGAATTGTGAGCGCAGACCTCCAGAATAAGCGAGCTAATGCTTACTTCAGTCCTGGTACCCAGTGTGTGTGTGTGCTCAGCTGCTTATTCATGTTCCCCTCTTTGCAATCCCATGGACTGTAGCCTGCCAGGCTCCTCTGTCCATGGAATTTTCCAGGCAAGAATACTGGAGTGGGTTTCCATTTCCTTCTCCAGGGGATCTTACTGACCCAGGAACTGAACCTGAGTCTCTTGCATCTTCTGCACTGGCAGGCAGATTCTTTAACACTGGCACCATTTGGGAAGTCCAGTACCTAGCACACCACCTGTAAATGGTACTTCCTTTCTGTTCCCATCTCCCCCTCTCCTTTTTTAGCTTTTAATTTTTCAGTAAAATGTAGTTGATTTTCCATTTTAGAGGTATAGAGCAAAATGTTTCATTATTTACATATATAGATCTATTCTTTTTCAAATTATTTTTCATTATAGGTTGTTATTATTATAAGATACTGAATATAATTCCCTGTTCTATATAGTAGGTCTTTGTTGTTTATTTTATATATAGTAGTCCTTCTATTAAAAAAAATTTTTTTTTTCACCTTCAAGAGTGAGCCCACTATAGAATCTGTTCTCTTAGAGAAAGAAAATGCCTCTGAAATACTAATCATATTGTTAGACCTGTACTACACAGTAGCCTCTTGCCATATCTGGCTGTTAAGTTAAAAATTCACTTTCTTAGTTACACTAGCCACATATGGCTAGTGACTACCACATTGGATAGTACAGATTTAGAGCATTTCCCCCATCATGGAAGTTTCTATTGGACATTTCTCCTGGGTTTTTGCTAACCCACAGCCCAGCTGCTCACATGGTAAGAGGTCAATAAAATGCTCATAGATTTAAATTTCACAGCTTCACTCATTGGAAGAAAAAAAAAAATGGTAGGAGAGTCCCAAGATTTGTTTTCCAGTTCCTGCTCTGTCTACGAAGGAGCTGCGTGACTTGGGTAAGTTATTTTCCCTCTCCCTTGCTTTGTTCATCTCCACACTTAAAGAGGAAGAGATAATAAGAGTGCCTCAAGTAAGTCTGGAAGCTTTTGTGCTTTTATCTCTGACTGTTTGGCCAAGCTTCCAGTCTGAGGATATGACCAACTCATCTTGGTTTGACTGGGACTGCCCCAGTCTTAAAACTGGATGTCCCATGTCACAAGAGCTCCCACATTCTCAGGCAAATCAAGATGTCCCAGTTATAAAATTGTATGACCCTGTGCAAGCCTGAGAATAGGGTGCCAGGAATCCTCAAACTGCTGTAAACAGCTGAGGACTGTGGTTAAGACCTTAGGCTCTGTAATCAGACAAACCCAGATTCCCATACTGATGCTGTCACTTGATTTCTGTGTGAACTTGGGCAAATGACTTCATTTTTCTGAGACTTGGTTTCCCCATCTGCAAAACGAGACTGCTGACAATAGTTCTTTCTTCTGTATTACTATGAAGATTAACTTAGCAAAGTTTTGCACTGTGCCTCTCAAAGCAATGTTAGCAATTGTTAATTCAGCAGATGGTGAAAAGGGGGTGGGTGGGTCTGTCTTTAGGGAGACTCTGACCCTGACATTTGTGGGGAACCCAGTGTATCAACTAAAAGAAAGATGACTCACCTGAGAACTATTAAGCTCCTCTTCATCCAAACTCCCACAACTCCTGCCCTGGACTCATCTCTAATAAATAACAGTTCAAACTGGTTATGGAGAGCACATTTCAACTCCCTGTGCCCTACTGGGATAAAGTGACTCTGAGGGAGCAAGTTTATTGAAACACAAACTAATCATTCCTGTTGCCAAAGTAGGCTTTTGGCAGAGCCCTGTGAAAGAAAGAGAGTGAAAAAAATGTCCTAAATTGCTGAGACAGCACTGTATTTAGACAATTAAATTTGGAAAAGCAGGATGGTTCCTGTAACTACCTCCCACACCCCCCTCCTCCAAGAACAAAAGGTTTTGTTGAAAGTATTCATATGGATATTAATACCGACATGTTAATGAGCCCCTCAGTAAACTCATCAGCACTAATTACACCCAGTCACAGTGCCACGGGTGGGAGGGTACAAAATCGCACCTCCAAAAATTAGTCACTTGTAAGTTAACCCCACAGTCATGTCAAGCAGCCTACACTTGATGGCTGATTCACAAAGATACCTTGATACCGCTGTACTTAAAAGGGCCAGATCACCATGGGAAGCCTGCAGAAAGTGAACCATGGGAAAAGTTCACATTTACAAAAGACCTACGTGTCAGAGCAAAGAGTTTGGAGGAAACCAGGGACATAGTTTATTCTGGGTTTTGACAGTAGCCAAGCTCATCCTGCTGAGCACTGCTGTGTACCTGGTGGGGTGTGGAGCACTGCCTCTAATCCTCACCCAGATCTTGGAGGCAGGGAGGGTTCTATGATGCCCATTTTACAGATGAGGACACTGAGGCTCAGAGCATCTGAAGAGTTGATGAAGCGTTGATCCAAAGTCTCAGTGCTAAAATGGTGGGAGTGGAAATTGGAACCCAGTCCCTAGGTGAGATGTGAACCTAACCTATGAAACAGGGATGGAAGAAAAAGTGGTGCTTTTTCTTCTTACTTGTGCATGCATGCTTAGTTATGTCTGACTCTGCAACCCCATGGACTGCAACCCACCAGCCTCCTCTGTCCATGGGATTCTCCAGGCAAGAGTACTGGAATGGGTTGCTATTTCCTCCCCCAGGGGATTGAACCCAGGTAACCTGCTTCTTCTGCATTGGCAGGTGAAATTTTTTTTTTTTTAAAATCACTGAGCCACCTGGGAAGCCCATTCCCTCTCACTTCCTAGAGGTGTTTTAGAGGCTGGATTTTGCCTTGGGTTTGGCCTTGACCCTCGATATGAAAATCCATAGAGGAAAGTCTCTTTGCCTTCCTAACCCTCCCAAATCACTCTCCAAAATTTCCCTTCTTGGGCTCAGACCTTTCATCATTGCTCTGGCTGCCGTATCTTTGTCCAGTTTTTTCCTTAGTTGCCTATTTCTAGAAGTAGCATGGTCTGAAAGAGACCAAAAATAAAAGAGTGAGAAAAAAAAGAGTGAGAATGAAAGAGAGGACAAAGAGGGGGCAAGTGAGAGTGAAACAGAGAAGGTTAAAAGGAGTGAATGAAGAGAGAGAGACACAGGGAGAGACAGAAAGACAGAGATACAGAGAAAGAGTGAGGAACAGAGAGAGGCAGGAACAGAGTGAGACGGAGACCGAAGAGAAACAGAGAGAATGAAAGCGAGAGGGAAAGGCAGGCCAGGCTCTGCACTCACCCAGATTTGGCTCGAATCATTGCTTTTACCAGCTGTTCACCTTTAAATAAAGCTCTCTGACTCAGTTTCCTCATCTGTAAAATGAGACTATCTCATAGGTTTGTTGCGAGGTTCAAATAAAATTTTGTCTATGCATTTTCTGCCACCCAGTGAAAACCAAAGTCGCTCAATCGTGTCTGACTCTTTGTAACTCAAAGAGTTGCAAAGAATTCTCTAGGCCAGAATACTGGAGCGGGTAGCTGCTCCCTTCCCTAGGGGATATTTCCAACGCAGGGCTCAAACCCAGGTCTCCTGCAGCGCGGGCAGATTCTTCACCAGCTGAGCCACCAGGGGAGCCCTCACATACTGGAGTGAGTAGCTTCTCCCTTCTCTAGGGGATCTTCCCAACCCGAGAATCAAACCAGCGTCTCTTGCATTGCAGGCAGTCTTTACCAGCCAAGCTACAGTGAAGCCCTTCTGCCACCCAACAGACACTCAGTAAGCTCCTTCCTCCTTTCTTCCCTTCCTCCCTCATCAGTACCACCTAAGCCCCAGGCCTTATCAGTTTAGTCCTTGAAGCAACTCAAGAATCACATATGGTATTCCATCTCATTCTACCAGGAGTGCTAGAGAAGGGGCATTATCAGCTAGGATCATCCCAGTGACTGTCCCAGACAGATGTGCAATGCAGATCTCTCTTTCTCATTGTTTAGTCACTAAGTTGCAACTACGTCCATGTTGTGACCCCATGAACTGTAGCCTGCCAGGTTCCTCTGTCCATGGGATTTCTCTACTACTGGGGAAAGAAATAATAAGGGGGTGGCTGGGCACCTGAACTGATGGGCTTTTACAGTTTTCTTCTTTAGCGGCTCTACTGGAGGGCTGTTGAGAAATTTTCCAAATCATGTTAATAAGCAACGGAGTGCTAGTGTTTCAGCTCTGCTTGGGGCTGGCAGCTACTCAACCCAGGGGCTCTCAGCTCAAATAATTAACTCAGTTGCTTCCTCTCAGGGCTGGAGTGGAGCTACTACAACTGAACCACCTAGCTTGTGGGAAAATGATTCGGTGCTCGATGGTGAAATGCTTTCAAGGCTGTCTGGTGCTGAGTGGTGTCATCGCAGAAGCTGGGTGGTGAGTACCGCTCAGACCCAGGGAGGGCCTCATATGATCTGAAGGAGCTATCAAAGCTTTGATGTTGGTTCAGTGGAGGTGGGTCTGAATCTAAGATCCATCATGAATGAGCGTGGCATGTTAGCTGATATTGGGCAGATGTGGTTGTAGCACTCAACCTGAGTCTTGGTTCCTCCTCCATAGAATAAATAGAATTTACATCCCAACTGAGGCGTTGGGTAGATATAAAGAAAGATCTTCATAAAGCGCCCTGCACATAGCAGTTACTCTGCAGACTTGAGGTTCCTTCCCCTAGAACAGTTTTCTTTGGGGAAGGAGAAGGGGAAGGAAAGAGAAATGTACTCCCCACAGACAGAGAACCTCATTTGCATCCCCTCTTTAGGGAAATGAGTTAACCAACTCTAAGACTTGTGGATTTGAATACGCAAATCACTTTTACTGATGGTCTGGATTTCAAGGGTTTCATCCATTTGTTTTCTTCCTTCCTGCTACAGACCCATTACTACAGACACGTTTTTTATTTATGTTTTCTTACCCATAATCCCTTTTGACCAAGCACTTACCCTGTGCCAGGCACTGTGCTAAATGCTTTCCTAGCTGATCTCACTTTTCACAACAATAAGAAGTGACTTATCTTCCATAATCCAGTGGAATAGGTATAACTGTCATCCCATGTTACAGAGAGGAAACCAAAACATAGAAAAGAGGAAAAGGAAGAACTGAGGTCCGTCTGATTCCAACCTGCTTTCAGCATGATTAGGGTCAAGGACCCTTTCTGAGACCATCCTCCAGATGTTCAGCTGACCAGGCTGGGCACATAAGAGTGTGCAGGAGTTTAGTCCCTCCTTCCTGGAGTCTGCTGTCTCACCACCCTCAGCCTTGAGAAGCATGTTCAGAGCTTCATTCAGAAATCACTGGTGACCTTTCCCAAAGCATCAGCAGGGTTGTCTGATGAATAAGACTATGCTAAACTTGCCAAGCTGATTTAAAGAACCTTTTCTCCTCACCCAGCCTGCCTCTGCTCCCTGACCTTGCTGTTGACCCATCATAGCCTCTTCTTCACCCAAGCACTGCCTGGCACACAGCAGGTACTTGCTCTGGGTCTCCAGAGTCTATGATCTGGCCTCTCAACACAGCCTCCTCTGTCCGGGCAAAGCTCCTTAGCATGCCATTTAAGGTTCCACATCCATGATGACTTCTGTTCTCATAGCAACACTGTTATCATCCTCATTTTCTAGAGGAGGAAACTGACACTCCCTCAGCTGATGAATTTTGCCTATTGTCAGTCAGAAAATGGTGGAACCAGAAATTGGTTTCCAAATTCCATGGCCCATGCAGCCCTTCCTACCAAACTGTCTTTAAATTATCACTGCTGAGTCCATGTAGCCAGCCAGACTTTGATCCTAGACTTCTGGGCTACGTCTGTTACGCAGTGGCATGTTGCTCACTTTCAGGTCAAGAAGCTGTTTCATCTTAGTATGTCTCTGCCCAACACTGATGAGTTCTAGAGTCTCACTGGAGGACAATGGCCTGGAAATATAAAGAAGTGGGTCAGGGGGCTGACATGGTCTCACTCATTTGGCCTTACTGGAAGGGAGTTGAAAGATTCTTTTGGTCCCCTCCACTCCCCTCCTCAGAACACAATGTGTAGGACTATTTCCCCACTTGAAATTAAATGACGCTTGATCCTTGGAAGGAAAGCCATGACAAACCTAGACAGCGTATTAAAAAGCAGACATCACTTGGCCAACAAAGATCCATACAGTCAAAGTTATGATTTTTCCAGTAGTCATGTACAGATGTGAGAGTTGGACCATAAAGAAGGCCAAACACCGAAGACCTGATGTTTTCAAATTGTGGTGCTAGAGAAGACTCTTGAGAGTCCTTTGGACTGCAAGGAGATCAAACCAGTCAATCCTATAGGAAATCAACCCCGAATATTCATTGGAAGGACTGATGCTGAAGCTCTAATACTTTGGCTACCTGATGCAAAGAGCCAACTCATTGGAAAAGACCCTGCTGATGCTGGGTAGGAGGAGAAGTGGGTGACAGACAATGAGATGGTTGGATAGCATCTTCGACTCTGTGGACATGACTTAGAGCAAACTCTGGGAGATGGTGAAGGGTGGGGAATCCTGGTGTGCTGCAGTCCATGGGGTCATAAAGAGTCAGACACGACTGAGCAACTGAATAACGACAACCCCAACTTTGAGAAGCGTCCATGGATTCCTGTAAGACAGAGAGGTGGGGCCCACTTGGGACCAGACAGTTGCTTTGGAAAGAGTGTGAAGACTCTGTGTGGTTCATGTGTGTACAGTCTTGCTCTGTGACCACTGGAAAATCACTTAACTTTGCTGAACCTCAATTTTCTATCTATGAAACCAGCAGAGGAAGAGGTGGGCTTCTACCTACAGAGAAGCAATATAGCAATATAGAGATGAAAAGCATGGACTGTGAAGCTAGATGGCCAGGGCCTGAACCCTGCCTCTGTAGTTCTCAGCCTTGGCCGGTTTACTTAACTTCATTGTGCCTCAGTTGTTTCCTTTACTGAGAAGGGGGTTAAAAATGGTCCTCCTTACCTCTCAGGGCCATTGTAAGGAATGAATAATTAACGTATGTGAAGCGCTTCTAACAATCTTTTAACAAGCTGTCTCAGGAATTAGAACAAATAAAAACTAGCATTTGTATCATGTTGCAGAATCTAAGATTTTGTCACAGAGCCTCCCTCTCCTTTGCCTCTCCTGGGAACCTCTGCAAGGCAGTGGTCACCACCCTCCCTTCTCATAGTTGATATAGCTGAGATGCAGAGAAGCCAGATTACTTTCCCAAGATCATACAGCCTATGAAAGACCAAAGAGGGATGGATGCCCAGGTCTTCTCCCTCCTGCAGAGCTGGCATAGCGCAGCACGGCAGACCCGGACCTCCATCCTGGTGAGGTGCTCTTTCTCTCTTTCTCCCTCCTCCTCTCTCCCCATCTCCCTCTCTCACTCCCCACCCCTGAGAATGTCCACTTCACTGAAGGCTTTAGTTCCTCAACTATATAGTGAGGATGATACAACCTACTATTTGGCATTATTTGCTTTCCTCTCCTCATGTCATCGAATCCCAGAAAAAGGAGATCTAAACCCTTGTTACTTAAAAGTGCGGTCCACAGGCCAGGGGCATCAGCGTCACCTGGCACCTATTAGACATGCACAACCTCAAACCTATTGAATCAGAACCTGTGTTTTCACAAGACCCCAGGTGATCTGTGTGTGCATTACTGAGGAACATTGAGCTAAAGGATGTGTTTAGTAAAAGTGGGTGCAGGCTTCCCTGGTGGCTCAGTGGTAAAGAATCTGGCTGCTAATACAGGAGACATGGGGTTTGGTCCTGGGTAGGGAAGATCCCCTAGATGAGGAAATGGCAACTCACTTTGTATTCTTGCTTGGGGAATCCCATGGACAGAAGAGCCTGGCAGGCTACAGTTCATGGGGTCACAGAGAGTCACATGACTGAGCAACTGAGCACACGCGCCAAGTCAGGTGCACTGTGCTAGCAGTGACTTGGTAGAGATGCGTGTCGGTACACCTACACTCACTCAGCTCTACTCATCATTGCTGACCACAGGCTCACAAGCAATAAGTGGATAAGAAAGTGACAGAGAGAAGCATTTTCCTGATGAAGCTGATTCTTCAGGAACATACTTACACAGGGTGTATTTATATTAAAAATTGTTACTTTACCTGAAATTCCAGTATAACTGGATGCTCTATATTTTATTTGACAATTCTATTCCTAAATAGACTCAGTATTTTCTTTTCTTTTCTTTTTTGACCACACTAAGTGACTTGCAAGATCTTAGTTCCCTGACCAGGGATTGCACCGAGGCCCCAGGCAGTGAAAGCTACTGGTGAAACTAACTACTGGTTCACCAAGGAATTCCCTGCACACAGTTGTTATTTGAATGCTGAATCCCTGAAGTTTGTAGCCACCTGTTGGATCCTCTCCAGACCTAATATATGGCAATGTAGGGAACAATATTAATATTTGTCCCACTTTGTTGAGCACCTGTTATTTCCCAGTTCCTTTACTTAGTTATCACCTCAGTCTGGAGCCTTGCACCTCCAAGTAGGGTCATGGACGAACAGCCCTGCTTATTATAAATGAAGGTTCTCAGGCTCCACTCTGGACTGACAGAGTCCCTATAGGTGATTCATTTATACATGAACATTCAACAATACTGTCTGAGGCAACTCCAGGTAAAGGATACCTAGTCAAAAACTCCCTTTTAAAAAAATAATAAAAATAGATTTTTAAAAGAGAAGTTTTAGGTTTACAGAAAAATAGAGCAGAAGGTAGAGTTCTTATATACTTGATCTCTATACTGACTTTCACCTATTATTACTGTTCAGTTAATTAAACAAAGAGCTCATAAGATGGACGTCATTTTCTAATGCTGTTGCTGCCTACTTGAGCAAACCCAAACCTAACCTATAAATGCCTCAAGGCTAAGAATGTGGAACATGAAAACCACTGATCACAAATGGCCAACTTATTTGTAGGTTTCTCCAAATAAGGCAACCACTAAAGCTGTAGCCAATCAAATGGTTCCTTTGCTTCGCTTCTAGGTCTCTTCTGTTAAAGTCTGCTGCTGCTGCTGCTGCTAAGTCACTTCAGTCGTGTCTGACTCTGTGCGACCCCATAGACGGCAGCCTACCAGGCTCCTCCGCCCATGGGATTTTCCAGGCAAGAGTACTGGAGTGGGGTGCCATTGTCTTCTCCACTGTTAAAGTCTAGGAGCCCTCTATCCCCACACTCTTATTACTGGAGCCCTCCAAACCATTTCCAGTTTGGTGCTGCCCTTTTGGAATAGATGTTTGCTCAAATAAACTTAAAATTTTTAACATGCCCTAGCTTGTCTTTTAACATGGACACTTTCCATTAGTGCGGTACATTGGTTACAGTTGATGAACAAATATTAAAATATTTTAAACCCAAGTCCATATTCATACTAGGGCTAACTCTATGTTGTACACCCTATCAGTTCAGTTCAGTCACTCAGTCGTGTCTGACTCTTTGCGACCCCATGAATTGCAGCACGCCAGGCCTCCCTGTCCATCACCAACTCCTGGATTTGACTCAAACTCACATCCATCGAGTTGGTGATGCCATCCAGCCATCTCATCCTCTGTTGTCCCCTTCTCCTCCTGCCCCCAATCCCTCCCAGCATCAGAGTCTTTTCCAATGAGTCAACTCTTCGCATGAGGTGGCCAAAGTACTAGAGTTTCAGCTTTAGCATCATTCCTTCCAAAGAACACCCAGGACTGATCTCCTTTAGAATGGATTGGTTGGATCTCCTTGCAGTCCAAGGGACTCTCAAGAGCCTTCTCCAATACCACAGTTCAAAAGCATCAATTCTTAGGTGCTCAGCTTTCTTCACAGTCCAACTCTCACATCCGTACATGACTACAGGAAAACCATAGCCTTGACTAGACAGACCTTTGTTGGCAAAGTAATGTCTCTGCTTTTGAATATGCTATCTAGGTTGGTCATAATTTCCTTCCAAGGAGTAAGCGTCTTTTAAATTTCATGGCTGCAGTCACCATCTGCAGTGATTTTGGAGCCCCCAAAAATAAAGTCTGACACTGTTTCCACTGTTTCCCCATCTATTTCCCATGAACTGAAGGGACCAGATGCCATGATCTTCGTTTTCTGAATGTTGAGCTTTAAGCCAACTTTTTCACTCTCCTCTTTCACTTTCATCAAGAGGCTTTTTAATTTTTCTTCACTTTCTGCCATAAGGGTGGTGTCATCTGCATATCTGAGGTTATGGATATTTCTCCCGGCAATCTTGATTCCAGCTTGTGCTTCATCCAGTCCAGCGTTTCTCATGATGTACTCTGCATATAAGTTAAATAAGCAGGGTGACAATATACAGCCTTGACGTACTCCTTTTCCTATTTGGAACCAGTCTGTTGTTCCATGTCCAATTCTAACCGTTGCTTTGTGACCTGAATATAGGTTTCTCAAGATACAGGTCAGGTGGTCTGGTACTCCCATCACTTTCAGAACTTTCCACAGTTTATAGTGATCCACATAGTCAAAGGCTTTGACATAGTCACTAAAGCAGAAATAGATGTTTTTCTGGAACTCTCTTGCTTTTTCCATGATCCAGTGGATGTTGGCAATTTGATCTCTGGTTCCTCTGCCTTTTCTAAAACCAGCTTGAACATCAGGAAGTTCACGGTTCACGTATTGCTGAAGCCTGGCTTGGAGAATTTTGGGCATTACTTTAGTAGCGTGTGAGATGAGTGCAATTGTGCAGTAGTTTGAGCATTCTTTGGCATTGCCTTTCTTTGGGACTGGAATGAAAATTGACCTTTTCCAAGTCTTGTGGCCACTGTTGAGTTTTCCAAATGTGCTGGCATATTGAGGGCAGCACTGTCACAGCATCATCTTTCATGATTTGAAATAGCTCAACTGGAATGCTGTCACCTCCACTAGCTTTGTTCATAGTGATGCTTTCTAAGGCCCACTTGACTTCACATTCCAGGATGTCTGGCTCTAGATGAGTGATCACACCATCGTGATTATCTGGGTCATGAAGATCTTTTTTGTACAGTTCTTCCGTATATTCTTGCCACCTCTTCTTAATATCTTCTGCTTCTGTTAGGTCCATACCATTTCTGTCCTTTATTGAGCCCATCTTTGCCTGAAATGTTTCCTTGGTGTCTTTAATTTTCTTGAAGAGACCTCTAGTCTTTCCCATTGTGTTGTTTTCCTCTATTTCTTTGCATTGATTGCTGAGGAAGGCTTTCTTATCTATTCTTGCTAACCTTTGGAACTCTGCATTCAGATGCTTGTATCTTTCCTTTTCTCCTTTGCTTTTCACTTCTCTTCTTTTCACAGCTATTTGTAAGGCCTCCCCAGACAGCCATTTTGCTTTTTTGCATTTCTTTTCCCTGGGGATGGTCTTGATCCCTGTCTCCTGTACAATGTCACGAACCTCATTCCATAGTTCATCAGGCACTCTATCAGATCTAGTCTCTTAAATCTATTTCTCACTTCCACTGTATAATCATAAGGGATTTGATTTAGGTCATACCTGAATGGTCTAGTGGTTTTCCCTACTTTCTTCAATTTCAGTCTGAATTTGGCAATAAGGAGTTCATGATCTGAGCCACAGTCAGCTCCTGGTCTTGTTTTTGCTGACTGTATAGAGCTTCTCCATCTTTTGCTGCAGAGAATATAATCAATCTGATTTTGGTGTTGACCATCTGGTGATGTCCATGTGTAGAGTTTTCTCTTGTGTTGTTGGAAGAGGGTGTTTGCTATGACCAGTGCGTTCTCTTGGCAAAACTCTATTAGCCTTTGCCCTGCTTCATTCCGTATTCCAAGGCCAAATTTGCCTTTTACCCAGGTGTTTCTTGACTTCCTACTTTTGCATTCCAGTCCCCTATAATGAAAAGGACATCTTTTTGGGTATTAGTTCTAAAAGGTCTTGTAGGTCTTCATAGAACCATTCAACTTCAGCTTCTTCAGCATTACTGGTTGGGGCATACACTTGGATTACTGTTATATTGAATGGTTTGCCTTGGAGATGAACAGAGATCATTCTGTCATTTTTGAGATTGCATCCAAGTACTGCATTTTGGACTCTCTTGTTTTCCATGATGGCTACTCCATTTCTTCTGAGGGATTCCTGCCCACAATAGTAGATATAATGGTCACCTGAGTTAAATTCACCTATTCCAGTCCCATTTTAGTTCGCTGATTCCTGAATGTTGACGTTCACTCTTGCCATTTCCTGTTTGACCATTTCCAATTTGCCTTGATTCATGGACCTAACATTCCAGGTTCCTATGCAATATTGCTCTTTACAGCATCGGACCTTGCTTCTATCAACAGTCACATCCACAGCTGGGTATTGTTTTGCTCCATCCCTTCATTCTTTCTGGAGTTATTTCTCCACTGACCTCCAGCAGCATATTGGGCACCTACCGACCTGGGGAGTTCCTCTTTCAGTATCCTATCATTTTGCCTTTTCATACTTTTCAAGGGATTCTCAAGGCAAGAATACTGAAATGGTTTGCCATTCCCTTCTCCAGTGGACCACATTCTGTCAGACTTCTCCACCATGACCCACCCATCTTGGGTGGCCCCACACAGCATGGCTTAGTTTCATTGAGTTAGACAAGGCTGTGGTCCATGTGATCAGATTGACTAGTTTTCTGTGATTGTGGTTTCAGTGTGTCTGCCCTCTGATGCCCTCTTGCAACACCGACCATCCTACTTGAGTTTCTCTTACCTTGGATGTGGGGTATCCCTTCACGGCTGCTCCAGCAAAGCACAGCTGCTGCTCCTTACCTTGGACGAGGGGTATCTCCTCACCGCCGCCCTTCCTGACCTTAAACGTGGAGTAGCTCCTCTCAGCCCTCCTGCACCTGCGCAACCACCGCTCCTTGTACAAAGGACAAATACATAATGTCATGTATTGGTCATTACAGTATTATACAGAATAGTTTTACTGCCCTAAAAATCCCCTGTGCTCCACCTATTCACCTCTCCTTTCTTAACCGGAACCCTGGCAAACCACGATCTTTTACCATCAAATACCCTTTTGATTTGCTAGAAAATTCCTTAAAAGTCTTGCCTAAAGACAGTGTTTTTCAATAATGAAACTGATAGAGAGGTTAAATGACTTGTTCAAAGTCACCAAACTGATAAGTGCAGGTTTCTAACTCAGGTCTAGCTCCAAATCTCTGTTCTCTTTGGGGTGACCAAGTCTTTTTTTTTTTTTTTTTACTAGGAGAAGGAGATATTTGAGCTTCTGAACTGCAGGAGAGGTTTTGAGTTCTTGGTAACTATTACCCCTATGGATAGTGTGTGCATGTAGTGGGATGGGGGTTAGGCACAGAGACAGAAACCATCTGACCTGCAGAGGTCCCCAAGAGTCCCCAATATGTGCTACAGCGGGAGCTGGAGCTGAATCTCCCCACACCAACTGCTTCCGCACCTCAGTCAAGCCAGTTATTAATATGATTTACAAATGGGAACTTAGAAATGCTAATGGCCCTGATTGGGCCCACTAATTACTCCTTAATCAGCTGCTAATGAGTATTAGCTGCCAGCCCGGGGTGGCCGATAGGGCTATATGCCTCCAGCTGGCCATGGTTAAAAGGAAGCTGGTTGTCAAAGTGTCACTGGCCTTGAAAATAGGAGAAAGCCATGGGTGGGTGAAAAGTATCCTCTTTTCACCTTCTTCTCTGTCTTTTTGTCTGGATGTTTGGGCCCAGTCATGCAGGGATGGGAAGCAAAGATATTTGGAGGACGTGAAGAACCAGGAAGAGCAAGGAGTGAGCAGTTAGCAAGCAGAGATCAGAATACAGTCAAGACCTATTGAATGTGGACAACGTCAAGTATTGTACTGAGTGCTTTCCTCCTGATGCTGTCCAGGTCATGGTTTCGGAGGGAGAGAAAGGAAGTGAGGAAAAGTTGAATGTGTAGGAAAATGAGGGGAACATGAAGGACAGAAGTCAAGAATCAGAGGTATCTGAAGGTTGGCAAGAAAAGAAAAAGCGAAATAAAACTAACATTTATAGAACATGTTTTAAAAATACTTGTTAGTCATCTGAAATCAACCGCTCTCTGCGGGAGATATTTTAACAATAATACCTGCCACGAATTGTGACATTCCAGCATGTGCTGTTCCCCACAATGACTTTCTTCAATAGAGGTTTACTGTACCTATTTTACAGATGTAGAAATTAGGATTCACAGAGGTTAAGAGTCATACCTGTGCTCACATTGCTATCATGTAGCTCTGTTGTATTTCTGATGGCAATTTTTAACAGCTTTATTGAGATGGTATTGTCATATATAAAGTATATATGTATTTAAGATGTACAACTGGGTATTTTGGTGTGTGTATATATTGTGGAATGATCACCACAAAACAGCTAACATATTTATTATTTCTACAAAGTTACCATTTGTGTGTAAGAAGATTTAAGATTTATTGATTTATGCTTTTAGCAATTTTAAGTACACACTGCAGTGTCAGATTTTATTTTCCTGGGCTCCAAAATCAATGTGGATGGTGACTGCAGCCACAAAATTAAAAGATGCTTGCTCCTTGGAAGAATAGCTATGACAAACCTAGACAGTGTATTAAAAAGTGGAGACATCACTTTGCCAACAAAGGTCTGTCTAGTCAAAGCTATGGTTTTTCCAGTAGTCATGTATGGATGTGAGAGTTGGACCATAAAGAAAGCTGAGCACTGAAGAATGCTTTTGAACTGTGGTACTGGGGAAGACTCTTGAGTTCCTTGGACAGCAAGGAGATCAAACCAGTTAATCCTAAAGGAAATCAGTCCTAAATATTCATTGGAAGGACTGATGCTGAAGCTGAAGGGCCAATTTTTTGGCCACCTGATGCATTGAGCTGACTCATTGGAAAAGATTGATGCTGGGAAAGATTGAGGGCAAGAGGAGAAGGAGGTGACAGAGGATGAGATGGTTGGATGGCATCACTGACTCAATGGACATGAGTTTGAGCAAACTTGGGGAAATGGTGAAGGACAGGAAAGCCTGGCGAGCTGCAGTTCACGGGGTTGCAAAGAGTCGGACATGACTTAACTGAAGAGCAACAACAGTGCTGTTAACTCTCATTACCATGTGCACGTTAGATCTCTAGAACTTATCTTAGATAACAGAAACTTTGTACCCTTTAACCAACATCACCGCATTTCCTCGTCCCCTAGCTCCTGGCAACCGCTGACCTACTCCTTGCTTCTTTGAGTGTGACTATTTTAGATTTTACATGTAGGATCATGTTGTGTTTTTCTTTCTGTATCTTGCTTATTTCACTTAGTATAATGCCCTTCAGCTCCAACCATTTTGTTGCACGTGGCAAGATTTCCCTTTATGAAGGCTGAATAATATTCCACTGTGTATATACACACACAGTTCATTTTCTTTATTTGTTCATCTATCAAAGGACATTTAGTTTGTTTCCATGTCTTGGCTGTTGTGAATAATGCAGATATCTCTTCGTGTTCCTACTTTTTATTTCTTTGGGTATATACCGAGAAGTGGGATTGCAGGTTCATATGGTAACTTTATTGTTATTTCTTTTTTGAGAAATTGCCATATGTTGTCTATAATGACTGCACCAATTACCATACCCACCCACTGGCACAAGGGTTCTGTTTTCTTCACATCTTTCCCAATGCTTATTATTTTTTGTCTTTTTTATATCAGCTGTTCTGGCAGATATGAGGTGATATCCTATGGAGGTTTTAATGATAATTAGAAATATTGATCATCTTTTCACATATCTCTGTCATTTGAGTGTCTTTAAAGAAGTGCATTTAGGCCCTTTGCCCGTTTTAAAATCAGGCTATTTGTATTCTTAGCAAAGAGTTGTAGGAGTTCCTTATATATTTTGGATGTTAACCCTTATCGGATATGACTTGCAAATATTTTGTCACATTCCATAGTTTGCCTTTTCATGTCATTGATTGTCTCTTTTGCTGTGCAGAGGCTTTTTAATTTGATCTCTATTTTTTTGCTTTGTTGCCTGTGCTTTCGGTATCATATTTTTTAAAATTTTGCCAGTATCAAGGTCAGTAAGATTTTTCTCCTTGATTTCTTCTAGGAGATTTAAGGTTTTAAGTTCTATGTTTAAGAATTTAATCCATTTTAAGTAAATATATGCGTATGGTATGAAGTTGGGGCCAGTTTCTTTCTTTTGCATGTAGAGATCCAATTTTCCTACCACCATTTGTGGAAGAAGCTCTATCCTTTCCCCACTGCGGAAGATCAGTTGACAGTAAATGCATGACTTTATTTCTGGGTTCTCTATTCTGTTCCATTGGTCTCCATGTCTGTTTTTCTTCCAGCACCATACTGTTGTGATTGCTATAAATTTGTAATATAACTTGAAGTCAGGAAGTATGATGCATCCAGCTTTGTTCATCTTGCTCAAGGTTCCTTGTGTTGTGGGGGAGGCAGGTGCTTGTATGTAGAACTGTTAGGGTTTTGCATGTATGTATCATCATGTCATTTGCAAACTGAGAGAAGTATACTGCTTCCCTTCTGATTGGTGCCTTTTCTTTTTCTTGCCTAATTGACTTCCAGTACTCTGTTGAATAGCAATGGTGAGAGTAGGCATCTTTGCCTTGCTCCAGATCTCAGAAGAAATATTTCAGTTTTTCCCCACTGATTAGCACATCAGCTGTCATATATGACCTTCATTGTGTTTGTGTAAGAGGTTGGCATTATTAAAACTTAGAAATGCATGAGAGGGAGCTTACGGAGATGAAACTTAGATTGTGAGAAGGGGTAATTCCTTATGATGGTGTTTCTGAGCTTGAAGGAGGGGTCCTATTGGCTGGGGACCCAGATCTCTGAGGAAGGGACTTGGGTTGCCTGGAGTCACTGAGGGGGACAGTGAGGCTGCTTCTGTGAGTGTTGCTACAAAGTGGGTTCAACTGTTGCTCCTGACAGGAACGCCTGCTGCCAGGGTAAAGAAGTATTGCTCAGTAACACAGACAAGAGCCCAAGGGAGACAGGAAGTAAACAGGAAGGAGCCCCCTCTCACCCCTCCAGCTGTGCAGGCTCCCTCTTTTACCCCCTATTGGCAGAGTTTAATGGGTCACTAGCTAGCCTAGCCTAAAATGCGGTTTGCCAATGCTTAGCCCCAGCACCTCAAAGTACACATTGTGGTGTGGTGAAAAATATCTGAAATTAAGCATCCAAAAACCTGGACTCTTGCAGAAATGAACTATTTTCACTCTCAGGCCCCGCTAATCCACTCTTAACTGTCAGTCCCCTTGCAATGAGGGGAAGTCTCTGGTTAAGTTATGGCCAGTGGAATGTATGTGGAAGGGATGCGTGAAGTTTTCATTCACTTCATTTAAAGGAAGCTGCTTCCCTTCCTTTTCTTCTTTCCTACTTCCCACTTACTGGAACACGGCATGGCTGTGGTAAAACACTACAACCATGGGATGAGGGCAGCATTCTAGGCAGCTGACTGGGCACCAATAAAAAAGAAAACTGAGTCCTTGAATGACCTTGGGGAGCTGACTGGGCACCAACAAAAAATAAAACTGAGTCCTTGAATGACCTTGAGGGGCAGAGGCACTGTAGTTTACTGGCCTGCCTTTTACCTTGTTCAAGAGACTGTATTTGTCCTGGTGAAATGGCTGAAGCAATGTCCTAATTAGAAACCTCTAGTATTAAATGGCTTTAGAGTGGAGTTATTGGCAGGGCCTTCCCTGGTGGCTCAATGGTAAAAAATCTGCCTGCAATGCAGGAGACCTGGGTTCTATCCTTGGGTCAGGGAAGGACTGAATAAATAGAATTTAGATTAATCTTTTAAAAATGAGCCCAGAGTCCTGGGTAAGACAGAGACCTTCTATCTCTTCTTGGACCTTCTATGGAATGGAAACTTTGGTTCCAAAGCTGCTCCAGGGCAACTAAGACCAGGAAGAGCCAGCTTATGCCTGCTACAGTGCCCCTCAACATAATGAACCCCTGGTGCCCTGTCTCTTGATCCCCACAAAACAAGCAACCCAGGACAGAGTGCTCCACCAAGGATGCCACCAAAAAACCAAGCATCCTCACAGCTAAGCTTGCCCCTGAAGCAGCAGAGGCAGCAGAACCTAGTCCTTTCGTGTCTGCTTTCCAGAGTTCATGTTTGTGCACCTGATTGGCCAAACCTAAATCACGCCCAGAGCTTAGCTGCAAGGGAGTCTAGGACACATACCTTTTGTCTTTCTAGCCCCCATATTATAGCGATGTATTCTAGAATGAGGATGAGACAGACTTCGAGTGCTAACCCACCCTATCTGGCAAAGTAGATTTATAATATCCTGAGAGTCACTCAGCAGATATTCTCTCCTGAGCATTCATTATATGCTGTGGTCATAGCTGAATATGATACAGCCCTTAATCTCAAAGAATTTTCCTGTACAATTTATAGCACAGTGTGCAAAGCTCTATGAGGAAAGCCTGGAGTTCTGAGGGAAGGCAGAACAGAGCTGTTTAATCAGATCTTACATGTAAAGAAAAGACGAGGGGACACTGCTCAGGGAGGGCTTAAGCAGATGCTGGAGCCTTATCCTGAAGGAAACATCACAGCTTTCTGACCAAGAATTTAGACTCTGGGATAAGACCGTATTGAATCCCACTTGACCACTCACTAACTGAAACCCTGAGTAAGTTCCCCTGTAGGCCTAAATATAAGGCATCCCTGGCAGCTCAGCAGGAAAGAATCTGCCTGCCAATTCAGGAGATTTGGGTTCAATCCCTGGGTTATGAAGATCCCTTGGAGAAGGAAATGGCAACCTATTCCAGTATTCTTTCCTGGGAAATCCCATGAACAGAGGAGCCTGGTGGGCTGTAGTTCTTGGGGTCACAAAGAGTTGAACGTGACTTAGCAACTAAACAACAAAAACAACTTGTTCCCTCACCCTATCCTATCCCCAAAAAATGATCTCAGAAAAGAGGGAATGTCTTAGTCTTTGGGTTTCTATAACAAAAATTCCAAGCTTGTAAACAACAGAAATATAATCTCACAGTCCTGGAGGCTGGAAGTCTGAGATTAGAGTACAAGCGTGGTCACAAGAGGGCTCTCTTCCAGGTAGTAAACTTCTCTTTGTATCTTCATGTGGTATATAAGGGGCTAGTGAGCTTAGTGGGGTCTCTTTTCCAAGAGCACTAATCCCATTCATAAGGGGTTCACCCTCATGACCTAAGCCCCCACCCCCAAAAGGCCAATTTCCTAATACCATCCCATTGGAATTAGTATTTAAACAAATCAATTTGGGGTGGAGGGACACATGCAGACCATAGCAGGGAATGACTTTATATTCAACTCCTTGTAGAAGTTAGTGCTTTATTTTGAAAAATATATATTAACTTGCAATAATATTACATGATTTGATATATGATACCTTTGAAAAAAGAAAGCACTCACCCACAGCCACACAAATAGAGATGGCTGGAGGCAGAATTGACCCTTTCTCTATCACTCACCTCTTAGCTACTAACCATACCATTCTTCTTTCCTACTGGCTTCTCCCTCCACTGGAGCCCATTTCTGAACAGTATTTCTGACATATGGGACTTTGCTTTTCTTGTGTAGTTTTGGCTCAGCCTGTACCTTCAGCCTCCCAAGTATCTCCCAAGGTCTCAGGCAAGGACTCCTTGCCTCTAGACATGTGGCCCTGGGGAGGCCCTCTTGTGATCTGGCTCTTCTGCTGGTTGGAGCTGAACTCAGACTTTTCCTGAGTCAGATATACCCGAGTCTGAGGATGACCTCACATCCGTAGGAGCAGCCAACACTGTAGACCCAGTCTGTCTTCCTTTAGTCATGCCAACAGCCTGAGATGATTTACTCTGGGTAAGTGTGCACAGGAAGCTAAACTCAAATTGGGAACAGCTTAGTTGGTTCAGTTCAGTTCAGTTCAGTTCAGATCAGTCGCTCAGTCGTGTCTGACTCTTTGCAACCCCATGAATTGCAGCACGCCAGGCCTCCCTGTCCATCACCATCTCCTGGAGTTCACTCAGACTCACGTCCATTGAGTCTGTGATGGTATCCATATAAGCACTGAATACTCAATTGGAGGTGATTCTCTTCTTTGTAACACAGCAGCCAGCACTTGATTCATTCCACCACCTATACAAATGAGAACCAATAACTCAGGGATTCCTGGACATTTCCCCTGCCCCTGAGTTTCCAGAGTTGCCCTGATGTCACTGGCCCTGCTAGTTTCCCTACCTTTGTTGTTGTTGTTTAGTTGTTAAGTCAGGTCTGACTCTTTGGAAACCCATGGACTGTAGCCCACAAGGCTTCTCTGTCCATGGGATTCTCCAGGCAAGAATACTGGAGTGGGTTGCTGTGCCCCTCTCCAGGGGATCTTCTGGAACCAGGGACTGAACCCACATCTCCTGTGGCTCCTGCATTGGCAGGAGGATTCTTTACCACTGAGCCACCTGGGAAGCCCTTTCCTACCCTTACTTGTCCCTGAATCCACTTGGGCCTTCTCTCAAACACTGTTAGAATATGATTTGGGGTTCCATCCAGGGATGCTAGACCCAACTTCTAGACCGCAGTGCTTTATCTTACCCAGAAGTATTGTGTTGTATTAAGAGACCTGATATTCACTTTCTCTGTTACCCTGAGACCTAGATGCCTTCACTTATAAAATATATAAAAATAAGTTGAGGTTCTAGGAAGACCACATGCTGGAGAGGCAGCCTAAAGGCATGAAAAGAGCCCTGGTCTGGGAGTCTAAAGATAGGAACTGAAGCCCTAGTTCTGGTGCTGAGGAGCTGTGTGAACTGAAATAGTTTCTGCTGTCCTTCCTGCTGCCTCAGCAGTTGAAATCCTGAAAGTTGGCTATACCAGATCAGATGTTAATATGCATAGGAATCACCTCAGAATCTGTTAAAGTGCAGAATTTGATTCAGCAGGCCCAGGGTTAGTCTGAGACTGCATTTCTCAAAAGTTTTAGTGAAGCTGATGGACTCGGGAATATAGTTGAAGTGAGACTCTGTTTCAGAAGTTCCCTCCTATGTTCTACAAGCGTCATACTCTTTTGAGTGACAAGAATTATGTTTCTGAGTGTTTTGGGTATATCCTTACACACACCATTTGTTAAATTACATATGTAATACAGATGGTTAAAAATTCAAACAATACAGAATATAAAAACATAGGGTGTGGAAGTGCCCTGGTAAGTGACCCCCAAAAAAGAATCATTATTAATGATGTAAAGTATTTAGGAATCTGACCACCTGCCAAAAGTCATGCTCAGCTGTCCTGATCATGAACAGGAGTCTTTTGGGGAAAGGATCTGGTTTCTTCTTCAGCTCAAAGTCATTGCAGCCACTCAGTGTGGTAGGTGGCGAGGTAATGCATTGGGGCTGATTACGTGGAGGAGCTTCCCTGGTGGCTCAGAGGTTAAAGCATCTGCCTGCAATGTGGGAGACCTGGGTTCAATCCCTAGGTCAGGAAGATCCCCTGGAGAAGGAAATGGCAACCCACTCCAGTATTCTTGCCTGGAGAATCCCATGGATGGAGGAGCCTGGTGGGCTACAGTCCATGGGGTCGCAAATAGTTGGACACTACTGAGCGACTTCACTTCACTTCACGTGGAGGAGCAGGTTTCTGGGTATTGTCTTCTCAGGTGGGGATCTAGAGTTCATGGTGACATCAGCAAGGGATCTTCACAGAGATAAGGGAGGGAGAATGAAAACACAGAGAACTAGAAATTTGGTCACCTGGGGCTTTCTAAATAGGGGCTTTTTCCTCCTTAATTTCTCTGTGGAGGCATTGCTCAGTTATTGGGAGGAAAGTTTGGCATATGTTTTCCCTGAAAAATGCCCTGTGACATCAAAGAGTGGTCTCATGGAACCCAAAGAAGATAAGAATTTTCTTCAGTAGTAAACGTAGGACCAATTTGTCCTAGCTGTCTAGAGCAGAATCCTCTTAGTCCAGAGGCATCCACGAGAGGGGAAGGTTTTTAACTTCTGCCTCCGCAAGCATGCAGATGAGACAGACAGAGGCAAATTCTGGCTTTGCTGCTGGTTTAAGTGCCACTCCTGAGACAACAGGTTCCCCAGTTACCCTCAGGATTGCATTCAAAGTATTCAAGATGGCTGGGTACGTCTCTTCTTCTCCAGTCCCTTCCCTTCTGCCCATTCTTCCTCTCATGCGGGAGTCTTGATGCACTTACAAAGGCAGTTTCCTTTAATGATCCCAGCTCTTTCTAGCTTCTGGACTTTTCTAGGTTGTGCCCTCTTCCTGAAACACACCGCTGGCCCTATCATCCCCTCCCACAACCCTCACTAACTTCCCTTCCCTCCTTTCCCTTCCCCTGATGAACTAGGATGGCTCTTCTTTCTGCTGGCATCTTATACCATGCCTAGAGTAACACTTCCTACACACTATAATTTTTTGTCTCCCATGGTAGACTGAAAATCCTTGAGGACAGATACACTATTCTAGTTAAGGTTTTTTCTCCTATAGCATCAAATATTTGTTAAATGAATGGATGAAATTTAACTTACCCAGTTCAGTTCAGTTTAGTCACTCAGTCTTGTTCGACTCTTTGCTACCCCATGAATCACAGCACGCCAGCCCTTCCTGTCTATCACCAAATGCGTCTACCCAAACTCATGTCCACTGAGTGATGTCATCCAACCATCTCATCCTCTATCATCGCCTTCTCCTCCTGCCCTCAATCTTTCCCAGCATCAGGGTCTTTTCCAATGAGTCAGCTCTTCGCATCAGGTGGCCAAAGTATTGGAGTTTCAGCTTCAACATCAGTCCTTCCAATGAACACCCAGGACTGATCTCCTTTAGGATGGACTGGTTGGATCTCCTTGCAGTCCAAAGGACTCTCAAGCATTTCTCCAACACCACAGTTCAAAAGCATCAATTTTTCAGTGCTCAGCTTTCTTTATAGTCCCAAATCTCACATCCATACATGACTACTGGAAAAATCATAGCCTTGACTAGATGGACCTTTGTTGGCAAAGTAATGTCTCTGCTTTTTAATATGCTGTCTAGGTTGGTCATAACTTTCCTTCCGAGGAGTAAGCGTCTTTTAATTTCATGGCTGCAGTCACCATCTGCAATGATTTTGGAGCCCCCAAAAATAAAGTCAGCCACTGTTTCCCCATCTATTTGCCATGAAGTGGTGGGACTGGTTGCCATGATCTTAGTTTTCTGACCTTTGAGCTTTAAGCCAACTTTTTCACTCTCCTCTTTCACTTTTATCAAGAGGCTCTTTAGTTCTTCTTCACTTTCTGGCATAAGGGTGGTGTCACCTGCATATCTGAGGTTATTGATATTTCTCCCAGCAATCTTGATTCCAGCTTGTTCTTCTTCCAGCCCAGCATTTCTCATGATGTACTCTGCATATAACTTGAATAAGCAGGGTGAGAATATACAGCCTTGACATAGTCTTTTTTCTATTTGGAACCAGTCTGTTGTTCTATGTCCAATTCTAACTGTTGCTTTCTGACCTGCATACAGGTTTCTCAAGAGGGAGAATTAAAATAATTACTAATACGCTTACCTGAATTAATATTTGGTTGAGGATTTTCTAATAAAGATATGGTCACTAATGCATTTGCTTTGTGGCCAAATTTTTAGAAGACAGTATGGTGTAGTGTAAGAGGCTGGACAAGAGATAAAAGGGGCCCAAGTCTGTCTTTATATGTTGTGTATCTTTAGGTTGGTGCTTGGCTTTTCTGGGAACCATTATCTTCCACAGGAAAAGTATGATTCCTATCATTTTCAAAAGATTAAATAAGATACTAGGCTCAATTAAAAACAAACAAATGAAAAACTACAGTGAGATACACAAATATCAGCTATTATAATGGAACATTTAAGAAAATTAAAAATTTATTCTTTATGATGGGCTTCACAGGTAGCACTAGTAGTAAAGAATCCACTTGCCAATGCAGGAGACACAAGAGATGCAGGTTCGATCCCTGGGTGGGGAAGATTCCCTGGAGTAGGAAATGGCAACCTAGTCTCGTATCCTTGCCTGGAAAATTCCATGGACAGGCAGCAGTCTATGGTGTTGCAAAGAGTTGGACATGACTGAGCATGCACACACACACACACACACACACACACACCCTTTATGATACCAAATGATTGTCACCAGTGTTAGGGATGGCTCTGTGTATAAGTCATGAAGGTATTGTCTCTGGTTTACAACCCCTCATCCCCCTCCCCTCATTTCAGTTCTCTGTTTTGAGACACTGGATCGGCACTTTCCAAACCAAATGCCTCCTTTGCCAACAGCTCACTTTTTAGGCTCTGCCGATATGGAATTCTAGTAATTGTTGTTCAACCACTCAGTCATGTCTGACTCTTTGTGACCCCGCAGACTGTAGCGCGCTAGGTTTTCCCTTCCTTCACCATCTCCCGGAGTTTGCTCAAACTTATGTCCAGTGAATCAGTTATGCTATCCAATGATCTCATCCTCTGTTGACCCCATTCTTCCCCTGCTTTCAATCTTCCCCAGCATCAGGGTCTTTTCCAATGAGTCAGGTCTTTTCAAGTGACTCAGCTCTTTGTATCAGGTGGCCAAAGTATTGGAGTTTCAGCTACAGCATCAGTCCTTCCAATGAACATTCAGGATTGATTTCCTTTAGGATGACTAGTTTGATCTCCTTGTTGTCCAAGGGACTCTCAAGAGTCTTCTCCAGCACCACAGTTTGAAAACGTCAATTCTTCAGTGCTCAACCTTCCTTAAGGTTCAGCTCTCACATCCATATATGACTACTGAAAAAACCATAGCTTTTACTATACCGACCTTTATCAGCAAAGTATTGTATAGGGGATCCTAGAGAGAATCCTAACCCTAACCCTAACCCCAACCTAACTCTAACTATAAGCCTGGCAGAGGAAGGAGAGACTTGCTGTTCCTGCCAGTGTTAACACTTACCTTTCCCCTTCTCCTCCCCGTCTCTGGGCAGGGCAGCAGCAATTCCTTCCAGCTGAAGCCAGGTGGGAGTTTTCCAATTCTTGGAGAATTAGCCTCACTGCATCCGCCCAGAAACATCAGCACTAGCTGCTGGCACCCATAGGTCTGGGTTGCAGCAACACAGAACTCCTCCTCCGAGCTCAAGACCTCAGTCCCAGCCGAGCAACACCCACTTTGTGTTTCAGTCCCCATTCAGCCCCACATTCAAGTTTCTACATTTTGATATTTCCAACTTCTTCCTTCATTTCCCCAGTGCTAGAGGTAGTATTTGCTTTCTGCAGTCTTTACCTCCTGTCATGCTTTTCTTTCTGTCTTAGTTTTTCTTAACACCTAGTTAACAGTTCTTTATATGAAGTTCTCTCTGTTAGCATAGCTGGTGTGCTTTTGTCTCCCAACTGTATCCTAAGAAGCTCTCAGGAGATCTGAGCTGTGGTACAATCACCTTGGCCCGTATGTTCTGTCAGATGATATAATGTTGGAGATAACAGTCTAGGAAAATCTTCATTGGGAATCTTGCAGCATTTTGCAGGGAGAAGCACCATGCAGGTTCCGGGATTCTGAAAAAAGACCATGTCTCTGCACAGGGAATTATACAAATAAGCCATCAGCCTAAATTTGGTTAAAAAAAATGAGCTGCAAAGTGAAAATGACCAGAAGTGACACAAACAAGAAACATCATGCCCATGATAGTCCAAATTATTCAGGAGATGGTTTAACCATCCCCAGTATGTATTAATCAGAGGGACCTGGCTTACTTAGACCAAAGAGTGAGCACATAGTAGGTGTTTAAAAAAATAAAAGTAGACGGTAAAGAATCGAGTTGCAATACAGGAGACCCAGGTTCAATCCCTGGGTGAGGAAAATTCCCTGGAGAAGGGGATGGCAACCCACTCAACTATTCTCATCTGAAGAATCCCATGGACAGAGGAGTCTGGTGGGCTCCAAGTCCATAGGGTCACAAAGAGTTGGACATGACTGAGCAACTAACACTTTCACTTTAGTAAAAGAGTGGGCATTTTTTTAGCTGTCTAATGTCAGAGAGTTCTTTTCATATTGGGACAGGAGCATGACTTTGTCTCCAAAAAGAAAGATTTTTCCTTTTTCCTCAGGAGATGACTAGAACAGGGTTTCCCAGCATCTCTCCCACACTGTGGTACATGCAGGTCAGAATCCTGGGTTAAATAAGATGAGGGTCAGAATCTAGATGCTGCCGCTTATGAATGAAAACCCCAGGTCCTGCTATCACCAAAATACTGTCCAAAAACTTTCTTTCAGTTTCAAGTTTTTTCATTTCACTTTTCATTTTCATGAAGAACTTTATGGAAGAACATATTCAACTAGCTGAACAAACTTTTTGCCCAACCCAGTAGATATCTTATTGATGGGGAAGTTCTGTCCGAGACCATGAGCAACTCACCAGCATCAGAGGCTTCAGCCCTTGACCTCAGGTCTTGAGGGAAGGATGCCTACATGAAGGGTCAATTAGACATCACCACACTCCTGAGCAGTTGTAGTGTTAGATACAAAATGCAACACTTTGTCTTTCACTTTGGAGGGGCTATCCAAAATTGATGTCTATCAACTTCACTGTAAGTAACAGATCCCTGAATCTTGGTAGGGTTGATTTGCTCCCCTTTGATGCACATGTGTCTTACCAAGGTCTCTAGCCTACTGGCCATTGCTTGTCCATCATATCCAATCAACATGATAGGATTGCTGTAATGGATCAGTGTCCCATCTCTCGGGTTACATTACAATGGAGGCCAGGAGAATTCCCATGTGGTGGGTGCTAGTGGTAAAGAGTCTACCTGCCAATGCAGGAGACGCCAGAGATGCAGCTTCGATTCCTGGGTCAGGAAGATCCCCTGGAGAAAGAAATGGCCACCCACTCCAGTATCCTTGCCTGGAGAATCCCATGGACAGAGGAGCCTAGTGGGCTATAGTCCATGGGGTTGGACTGTAGAGTTGGACACGACTAACTGACTAAGCACAGGAGAAATTCACACAGTCCTGAGAAAAATGAATACTATTAGCTGTCCCATGAGAATACAGATTGTTTCTGATTCTCTTTTTAAGTCGAAAGGAAAAAATGCATTCACCAAATCGATGGTGGTATACCGTATCCCTGAGGTCTTATCAGTCAGTTCTGGCCCGAAGGCCATGTCTGGCATAGCTACTGCACTCAGGGCTGCTACTTACGGAGTCTGCAGTACTGTTCAGAATCGATCAGCTTTCTGTGGGTTCTGTTCTGCAGGGTCTAAACTGGTGAGTTACACAGGACCACCACTTCTGCAATTTTTAAAGGTTTAATGGGGAGACTAATTCTCCACTCCCCCAGGATGTGATTGCTTTTGGTTTACTATCTTGGCTGAGGTGGGGAGCAGTTTCAGAGTAATTCCTTTTGCCTTCCTGCCATGGGAGCCCTTGATCACAATCCAGGGATCTGATGTGGGATTATTCCAATTGCTGAACATATAAATTCCAATTGTATACTCAGGCTTCCCAGGCAGTGCAGTGGTAAAGAATCTGCCTGCCAATGCAGGAGTCACAAGAGGCTCAGGTCCAACCCCTAGGCTGCAAAGATCCCCTAGGGGTGGAAATGACAACCTGCTCCAGCATTCTTGCCTGGAAAATTCCACAGAGCCTGGTGGGCTACTGTCCAAAGGGTCACAAAAAGTTGGAAACAACTGAGCAACTGAGCACACACAATTATATACTCATGAACTGAGAAAATGACCACTGAGTCAGTCCAGGGGCCCGCTGGGCTTACTATGAGTCAGATGTTAGACAGAATTTCATTTATTACCTGTCTCCTATAGGCATGACTGGCTACATAATATGCAGAGCCCAGTAAAAATGAAAATGCAGGGCCCCTTGTTCAAAAAGCAAAAAGAAAAAAAGTGTCATTCATGATACACATAAAGATCTTCCTTTCTTCTGTATGTTGTCTCAATTTGTTATGGTGTTTTTATTTGCTATTTAAGGTATAAATAAAAATTTGAAATGATTAGCATTAATTTTATCATCCATCATGCCAGCTTTCAATGTAAATATCAGAGTGAACTTGTAGACAGAATCACCAAAACTACTTATTTGTATTTCATAGCTTGTCCCTAAGGGTGCTTCAAGATGGCTACAAGAGACAAATATAAGCCAGACTCATAAAGGTTAGAATGAGAAAAAAGGATCCCTGCAGACACAGAACCAGACAATACAAGCTTTGTGGGTATGGAGATACTTGCAGTGTGAGTACAAGCCAGCCTTCAAAGTAGGGCACACTTGCCTGATATCTCCAAGGGCTCCTCTCACCAGCCACTGGACTGAGGCACCATGTCTGATAACGAAGAGTATGAGAAGGTTGGGGCTTCCCTGGTAGCTCAGCTGGTAAAGAATCCACCTGCAATGCAGAAGACCTGGGTTCAATCCTTGAGTTGGGAAGATCCCCTGGAGGAGGGCATGGCAACCCATTCCAGTATTCTTGCCTGGAGAATCCCATGAACAGAGGAGCCTGGGGGGATATAGTCCATGGGGTTGCAAAGAGTCAGACTTGACTAAGCCCAGCACAGCACATGAGGATGTTGAGCTGGGTATCTTCACATCCCAAGACCCACCATCCCAGCTCATGGCACACAGGCCACCTCCAAGGATCTTTAAACCTCTGCCCCAGGACATGCAATGTGCTTGGTACCAAGATCAGGGGTGAGCAAGACACACCTTTCGCCTGTCACCCACCAGGTATACTGTGGTATTGCCAGCCCAAGGCAGTGATGGCTGCTTCCATGCCCTTCTCTGAGATGCTCTGTGATGCTGTGAGCTGACCCTTCCTCTGCCATGTCCAGGTCTCTCCCAGGCTGGAGAAGAGCAGTGACTGCAGGACATGGAGAAGGAGTCTGGGTGGGCCCTGGAGGACAAGCAGCAGGTGACAGAGAACTTGTCCTGGGAAGGCAGTGGTGGGTGAGGGTCATGCTGGTTTCCCCTGTGTCATTAGACATTGCTTACGAAACAAAATCAAAGATAAAATTAAGAGAGTCAAAGCAGCAATCCCAGAGTGTGCAGGCCCTTTTGAGTATGGCTACGCTGGTCACATGGCCAGTATTAGAGGCCTCACCTATGGGTGGGGCCATATAGTCCCCACTATAACAGGGGGCTGTGATGGTGCTTTGGACCTCTGGATATTGATGTTACTCAGACCCTGTAATCAGTAATCCTACAAATCCTGATATTCCCATTTTCTCCAGAATAGTCACCCATATGCATGGGCATAGGTCCATTTAAGAAGGGACTGAGGAGAACATCACAGAATGTGTTTGTCATGGTCCTCCAGGGTTTTTCTTCCAAGGTTACAGCCATCTCTGCACCAATGAGCTCTGGATCTGAAAAAGGGCTCAGGTATAAAACTGAACAAAGATCATGGCTTTTTATTAGGGGGATCGCCCTCAACCTCCTAGCCCTCCATGTTTGTTTTTCTTTGTAATAGATGTTAAGCATCATCCTTGTTAAATGTCCATTAATTTTGTCCCTGTGGACATCATGTGCTATTAACCATCTCCTCAGCTTCCCCTGGGTCAGTCTCTCTTGGTTGCCCCTCTGACCCTGCTGGTCATCACAGCAATTGTGGTCTCCTGGTTTCTGGTGGTTAAGCACCACCACCTGACCTCCTTTATTTGGGTGGGTGGGTGGGGGAGACGCCATCCCCCAGGGTGGTTAAGGAGCCCGTCTCTGTGATGATCTCTCTGGCCATCATCCACGGCCTGCAGAGGAGGTCACCTCTGAACTTAGCAATCCTGTGCTCCTCTCACCAATGTGTTCCTGGTGGCCTTGGGGAACAGAGTGTCTTCAGGTGGACATTATGGCCTTATATATTAGATTATAGTGTATTTCCTCTCTCTGCCTCTCTACTTCCTCTTCCATTTGCTGGGACGCTTCAGGCAGTTTCATTTCCCTGACAGCTTCCCATCTGTTTTTCCAGGCTTCTAACAGCCATCCCTGGAGAAGGTAATGGCACCGCACTCCAGTACTCTTGCCTGCAAAATCCCATGGACGGAGGAGCCTGGTGGGCTGCAGTCCATGGAGTCGCAAAGAGTCGGACACGACTGAGCAACTTCACTTTCACTTTTCACTTTCATGCATTGGAAAAGGAAACGGCAACCCATTCCAGTGTTCTTGCCTGGAGAATCCCAGGGATGGGGAAGCCTGGTGGGCTGCCATCTCTGGGGTCGCACAGAGTCGGACATGACTGAGGTGATTTAGCAGCAGCAGCAGCAGCAGCAGCAGCAGCAGCAGCAGCAGCAGCAGCAGCAGCAGCAGCAGCAGGCATCCCTACGGTGAGTTTGCCCCATCCTGAGGTCCTTCCTGGAATGTTAAGACCCATGTCCCCTAAATGTTCCCCTGAGTCAATGAATTCTTGGTTTATTACTTTCTTCATCAAGCATCCTCAAAATCTAATCCCAACAGTAGTCTCTTGGCTCCTATTGGTGTTTAACAGCTCATTCCTGCAACTCTTTAAGTGTGTGGTCTCCTTCCTCTCTTACTAAAGCCAACACACCTCCAGCTGGGTTATGTGCAGATCTAACCGTAGGTACTGGCTTAGAAGTGAGCAGAGTCGACACAGTCAGGGGGACCCACCCAGACGTCCCTGCCCCATACTTCAGGGTCCCAGGTTTTCACACCAGGACACTGTCCTCGACATCACAGCCCTTCCCTGACTAGGCATTCAAACATGTCTGGGCTCTGCAGGTGTCACAGGTAGGGCTTCAGCATGGCCTGCAGCTGGGGTTGCCCTTCGGTCACAGGTGATACAGGCCTCTCTACAAGCTGATGACCCTGCTACTTGGACATTAGCTGCTTATTAAATGCCGTCTCTCAGTATCTTTCTTTGGGGTGTTAATACAACTTAGGAGTAACCAGCCAACTTCCTGGTCTTTTAGGCACTTATACCCCCCCCCCTATTTTTCACATGTTTACATCATTGAACCTGCCACAGCATTTCCCATCACCAGGACATTTTCCCAGGTCACCACTGGTGAAATCCTCTCCGTGAGGCCACCACCTGAGTGCAGGGACCACCTGTGCCTCACCTGTCAGCCACGACTGTGTCCCCCTCCTTGGCTGTGTGGGAGACGGGCTCATTTCAACTCCCCATTTTACTGTCTGTTTCTTTGGACCACTCTCAGTGCTGCGTACACTGTTCTGGGTCCTCTGAGAAGCTGACACAAATCTATATGTGTGAGAAATTTATTAGGGAAATTTAACACGTGAGAGAAAATGAAGAAGGAGCTGGGGGATCGCGGGAAGGCTGGAATGACTCTGAATGAAGAAGAGAAATAGGAAGGAAGGAAAGTTGGGTGGAAGTGTCTTAGACTTCAGAGCAGTCCCAAGGGAAGTTTGGCAGAGTTGTTGGGGGTCCTGAGCCAGTGCTGCTCATTAGAGGAGTCCTCTGTCTGCTCTCAACCAGCCTATCCTATCTCAGCACCCTGGTGCAGACAGTCATGGGCTGGGGGCAGCTGCTGGGAACATGGCTCTGGTGCTAATATAAGTAAAGGATTTCAGATTCCAGGGGTGAAGGCTTTTAGGCTCATGCAGTCGGTGCTCTGAGAAGCCCAGTTTCATGCTCATGCTCAGCCTCTCCGTTGTGTCTGACTCTTTGCAACCTCATGGACTGTAGCCTGTCCTTCGAATTTTCCAGGCAGGAATACTGGAGTGGGTTCCCATTTCCTACTCCAGGGGATCTTCCCAACCCAGGGATAGTACCCACATCTCTTGTGCGGATTCTTTACCCCATTCACCACCTGGGAAGCCCCTCTGCATCAGTAGCTGAACTCAGAGTATTGTAGAATGAAGCCTCATCCACATTTCCAAAGAGTGGAGAGTAGAAAGCCCACTAGATTCCTGTGTACTATTCACACGGAAGTGACCGTGCTCTCCATAATATTTTAGCCAACCCACATATCTTTAAAATAATTCATTGAAACCTAATTCTAACATCCATTGTGCTCATTAACAAAACTTTTGACATTAAATGGAGTGAAATATAACTGAAATGCTGTCTCTGAAGTGTGATCCCTTGATTAAATAGCTGGAGTATTTATCCTGCTTAGGGCAGCAGGACATCCCAGGGTATAGAATAAAATAAACTAACACAGACTTACAGAGCTCACTGAACCTACAGGGAATTATATTAAAGCAGATTGAAGATAATACTTATATCTGGAAGAAAATAGGAGAACAGTGGAAAATGGTGAAAATTTTAGGAATATTGAACTAATTCACATATAACCCTGAGAACCCCACAATGAATGGCTGACATTGTTATTATCATCTAACCGTATTGCAACTTTATAGAGTTTTATAGTTTTAAGGAAAAGAAGCCTTAGATGCTGTGGAAAAATTAGGATTTTCTCATTTCTCTTTGCCAGCACATGAACAGAGGCAAGCAGAGAATAAAAATGGAACTTGCCATATTAGGAAAAGAGGGCTGAACCTTTTCATGTGCTTAACTTATCCAGGATGTGTATGGACAAGTGGCTGAATTAGGTGAGCACTGGAAAGGAAGGCTGCACCCCTGACTCTGTGCATAGGTGGTGTGTCAGAGGTGGAGAGCTGGGGAAACACCGATCCTTTCAGGTGGAACTTCTGATTGATCAGCATCTGTGTGTCAACATAATGATGAATATTTACATAGGGCTTTGCAATTTATAAAGCTCTTCCCCACAATACTTTGTCTCATTTAATCCTCATAACACAATAAGGCAAGCAGTATTGTTGTCCCCATTTCCTAGATGGAGAATATGACTCAGAGATGAAGTGAGCTTCCTAAGGTATACATGGTCAATCCCTGCAAAGCCTGAATTGCTCACTGGTGCCGCCATTCTCCAGGATCCCAGAGCCACATTCATCTCTGATGGCCACCACTAGTTAACACTGAGGATACACATGGGGTGAGAACACACTAGGGGCTTGCCTGTAGCTCAGATGGTAAATAATCTGCCTGCAATGCAGGAGACCTGGGTTCAATCCCTAGGTCAGGAAGATCCCCTGGAGAAGGAAATGGCAACCCACTCCAGTATTCTGGCCTGGAGAATCCCATGGACAGAGGAGTCTGGTAGGCTACATGCTATGGGGTCACAAAGAGTCAGACACGACTGAGTGACTAACACCCGCACACCGTGCTCCCAAAGAGCTTTTCTCCATAAGAATTCCTTGAGAATATTTCACACTGCCAGAAACTCTGAGAAGATAGAGAGAAAGCATACATTGTAACCTTTTCCCTGGAAGACTTTACACTCTAAAGGGTTTTTGTTGGGGGGTGGGTATCTTTGTTTTTGTTTTTACTTTTTGTTATGGATCAATTTTAGGTTTATAGAAGACTTGCAAACATGATACAGATTCCCACATAACCTTCACCTAGCTTCCCCTGACGTTACATAACCAAAATACATCTGTCAGCCCTAAGAAATTAACACCGGTCCATTACTATTAACTGGACTATAGATGTGACTCGGATTTCTACAGTTTTCCAGCCTATGTCCTTCTTCCTGCTCCAGGATTCAATCTATGAGGCAGACTCCTTAGTCTCCTCCAATCTGTGATGGTTCCTCTTTATTTCTTTGCCTTTCTTAACTTTGATCTTGATACTGATCGAGTATTTTGCAGAATGTTTTTCAATTTGTGTTTGTCTGATGTTTCTCTCAAGATTAGACTGAGGCTATGGATTTGAGAAAAGGATACACATAAGCGATGTGCCATCTCATCACACCCTATCAGTGGACACATTGTGTCAACATGACTTATCCTCAGTAATGCTAACCTGGAACACTTAGATAAGGTGGTGTCTGGCAAGTTTCTCTATTGCAAGTTGCTGTTTTTTTACCCCAATACTCTAGTCATTGGAAATGAATTAGTCACTAAGTCTAACCTACACTCGAGAGTTAGAAGGGAATTACATTTCACTTCTGGACAGAGGAGTATCAAGGAGTTTAGGACATATGTTAAAACCAACACGGTAATTAATACATAATTAGAGGAAGGTGGTTTGAACCTATGCGAAATATCTTTTTTTCCTTGAGGGTACACCCATTAATTTTAGCCTTCATCAATGAATCTTGCCCGAGGCAATTATTACTGTGCTCTTCTCATGGTGATTTTCTGCTTCTCTCATTTCTTTTATACTTATTATTGGAAATGGTCTGTAAAGAAAATTGACCCAGAAAATGCCCAACTTGTTTATTTATTCAGTCAATCATTTATCACAGTATGGACTCATGGGTATTTATTTTATTGTGTTCCATACAATACAGTTTATTTTTTGTGTGCAATTCAACACAATTGCTATTTTGTTGTTGTTGTGCCTCAAATCATTCTAGCCTTGGGCACTGAGAGTTCTTTTCAGTTTGATTCCTGTGCCCTTTTGACATTCTCCATCCATTTTTGGCGTAGTTTAGAACACTTTTTTGCCACTGCATGATACTCCAGGCTTACCGTGTATGTCTTCAAGGAATCCCAATTTCCTTTATTGGAGAATGGTATATAAAAACCAAGCCCTGGGCATTTAAGTTGTGCTTGTTGCTCTTGGAATGTCATTGCTTCTGGGCCCTTTCGGTGGGCAGTATCTATCTATTCTAATCTACATATACATGCATCTCTACCCATGTGTGTATTCATTAAACTAAATGAGGGTTATGATGATGTCTCCAGCTCCAACCCGGCACTCCACTTTTGCTTATTTGTTGTTTTTTTCTCCAACACTGAAAGCACAAAAATGAAAGTGAAAGTGAATTCACTCAGTTGTGTCCGACTCTTTGCGACCCCATGGACTGTAGCCTACCAGGCTCCTCCGTCCATGGGATTTTCCAGGCCAGAATACTGGAGTGGGTTGCCATTTCCTTCTCCAGGGGATCTTCCCAACCCAGGGATTGAACCTGGGTCTCCTGCATTATAGGCAGACGCTCTTACCAGAGAAGTACCTCAAAAGCACAAAGGAGCTGTTTAAGTTGGAAAGAGATTCTACATATTAAGGGATGATGAACTCTCTGCATGAAAGAAAGATGAAGCAGAACAGGAGACCAGAGAACCCATCTGTGGGGCTATAGGCAACCCTATTGAATAGGAGAGATTTGCCCAGACTCGAGATTCTTTGGAAATATTAAAGAGTTTTCATGGGGGGAAAATCCCCAATTAATTAAAAGCATTTACTCTGAGATCATCTTCTACGTCTTGCTTCTCCATTCCCTCCCATCACTAGAGCAGCCCCAAGTAAATAGCAGAGTCTTCTTCCTATGCCCTGGGTTAGAATTCCATCTGTACAACCTCCTTATTTTGTAGGGGAGAGTACCTGAAGCTCAGAGAGGGGAGAATCTCACCCAAAGTCACACAGCAAGTCAGCAGTAGAGCCAGAAGAAGAGCTCAGGTCTCCAAACATCCAAACCAGTGCTCTTCTGAACTGCAGAATATGGCAGGAGTGGGAGACGTCCACTGTACCTGTGGAGTACAGACCTCCTTGCTTAATTTTGACAAGGATCTTCAGCTGCTGGGATAAAAATGGACACTCTTTGTTGAGTGCAGCTTTAATGGTAGGCATTAAGTGTCAATATCTCCTTGAACATGGTAACCCTATGACACAGGTGTGACTTGCAGATTAGCAAACTGAAAATGGAAAAGTTCATAAACTAGCCCAAAATCATGATGGGACCAAGGTGGGATGCAGGCCTGAAACTGTGCATTAAATGCCGACTCCTGACTTGCAGACCTGCTTGTTGCTGCGCTGCAGAAGCTACCTTAACTGTCCCACAGGAGGAGGGGTATATGTCTCCATCATTGCTGGGGGTAAGCAAGCACTGGCCTGGAAAGGGCTAATTATGATAACAACCAGAAATGCCTTGTAAAGTGGCCACATGGAGGCAGAAATACTTCGAGAAGTTGTGCAAGCATTCTGCACGCTGCCCTTTCTTCTTCCTTCCCCTCCTCTTAGTCTTCTCTCTCTCTGTCTCTTTCTCTCTCTCACACACACACCATACACACATCTCCTCCCATATTGTTGCGACTCTACCCTTGTCACTTTTCCTGAGCCAACCATCTTCAGCTCTGCATCCTTAGTAGGTCATGGAAGAAAACCATCCTTGTTGGTGCAGGACTATGAACCGAGCAAGGGCTTGGGAGCCTAGATGATCTGGGCTCCAATTCCAGGTCTGTTCTTTATGAACTGCCCCTCCGAGGGAGCTGTGTGACCTGGGCAGATTGTGTGCTATGTCGCTCATCACATCCAACTGTTTGAGCCCCTGTAGACCATAGCCCACCAGGCTCCTCTATCCATGGGGTTCTCCAGGCAAGAATACTGGAGATTGTTGCTGTGTCCTCCTTCAATGGGTCTTCCGGACCCAGGGATTGAACCCACATCTCTTGCATTTCCTGCATTGGCAGGCGGGTTCTTTTCCACTAGCACCACCTGGGAAGCCTGGGCAAGTTACACAGCATTTATAAGTGAAATAATAATACCTAAACTGTAATGTTGGGCTTCTCTTGTGGCTTAGCTGGTAAAGAATCTGCCTGCAATATGGGAGACCTGGGTTCGATCCCTGGGTCCAGAAGATCCCCTGGAGAAGGGAAAGGCTACCCACTCCAATATTCTGGCCTGGAGAATTCCATGGACTGTATAGTCCATGGGATGGCAAAGAGTTGGACACAACTGAGCGACTAAGCACAGCACAGCACAACCTGTAATGTTAAAGTCAATAGGAAAATGTATCTTGAATTTCTCTGCTAGTCCCTCTCTTGTTCCCTTTCAGAACTGCCATGTTGTTCCCAGGAATAATCTTATAAAAACATAAATCTGGTCATTAGAGCTTCTCCCCCAATATTGTCAACAAACAAATGCCAAGTATTTCTCATTGCACTTAGAATAAAACCCCCATCCTTATCATGTAAGGGCCTCTGCGATCTGGCCCCTGCCTACCTCTCCACTCCCCCGCCTTCCCAGACTCCTCTGCAGACCCTCTCTCTCCTCTGCCATCACCTAAGCAGAGACTCCTTCCTGCCAGGGACCTCTCACCTGCTGTTCCATCCCCCAGGGTCTCCCCTGCCCCTCTTTTCACCTGGACTTCCCTGGTAGCTCAGCTGGTAAAGAATCCACCTGCAATGCAGGAGACCCGGTTCGATTCCTGAGCTGGACACGACTGAGCAACTAGGCACACAGCGCACAATACCTACTTATCCTTTAAGTCTCAACTTGTCCTCCCAAGAGAGGCCTTCCCCGAATGTTCTGTGCAAACCCAGCCCCCTCTTTCATGGTCTCCCGCTGCCCTTCCTTTTCCTTCAGAGTTCTTATCACCATTTATAATCGTGCGTTTGCTTCTGTGATTCCTCATTCAGGGTTGGGTCTCCTCCCATAGATGGAGAACAGAGTGTGCCTCTCCTTTCCTTTCTGTCTCTCCCTGGGGTCAGTCGCAGAGCCGGGGGCAAACCAGGCAGTCAAGAAATGCGTGGCGTCTGAAGGAATGAATGGCGGAGTCCTGTGTAGAGCACAGGTGGGCACACAGTGTACCTTGAACAGATCTTCATAGCCTCAGCCCGCCCCTTCCCCAGCCTGGTGGATGGACTAGAGCAGAGCTCTCGGCAGTGGGAGCAGTCTCTTCCTCATCCCAGGTCCCCAGCCCTGTGGGGCTCACTGGGTGCAAAGCCCCAGAGGCCAAGGGCAGACCCTGCCACCCCTGAGAGCAGGAGCCACCTGTCGGGAGTGGGCAAAGCCGCTGGGGAGCAGGGCCCCTGGGTCCTCATCAGGCTCGAGTCCTCCCTGTCCTTTCTCCCCACTGTGGAGAGCCAATGCCAGTGGAGCTTGGCTTGTTTTGTTGTACGCGCTGCTAGGCAACCGGCCTGTTTTTGCTTATTTACCTCCCCTGGGCCGTTTCACAACATTCTGTAATAGGCCCTGCTCTCTCTGCTGCACATCTGGTTTGGGTTTAGACTGTCAGAGTCCCCACTGCACAGCGAGCTAGTACTTTCCCCGAGTCACTGAGAAGGACCCCGCACTCTGGCTGCCCAGCCTCCGTAGTGTTGGGCCAGCCCGTGGAGCCCTTCACTTGCCCAGCCCTGACTCCCTTCTCCACCCTGAACCTCCTAGTCCTTGTTTTCAACAGTGGACACATTTCAAAGCCTGAGAGTAGGAACATGTTGAGAAGGAAAAGAATGATGGGGGGGTTCAAGAAATCCTACAGTAGGAAGTAAGTTTACAGAGAATGAAGTCTGAGCCTTTATACAGGCACTCATCTCCCTTGACCCACAGAGGGGAGTTGATTTGACCAAGGGGACACAGATAGACAGGGGCAGACCCAAGACCAAGTTCCTTGGCCAGGAGCCTTCCCGCCAAGATGACAACCTTAGGGATAGAGTGGGTTAAATTGGTTGTTATTAGGTTTGAATGAAATAGTAGGTTCATTCCTCTCTCCAACATACCCCAAAATTCCTGGTGGGGTTTCTGCAAAAGGACCAAAAAAAGAACTGGAGATTTGGTGGATGTCACTAGAGAGAAAGAGTTTCTGATTTCTTTATCTGCCTGCAGGGCAGGGGCAGGGGCAGGTCAGTAAAGAAGTACTGCTTGGAAACAGACACAGGACCCCTCTCTCTGTGCCTTTCTCACACTCAGAGTAAAACCCAAGGTTCTGACATGGCTTACAAGGCTCTACACAACCTCATCTTGTTACCTCGCTGACCTCACTCTCCCCTCCCTTACCCCTCTACATTCAGCCCCAGTGATTGGTGCCAAGAAGAGCAAGAAGGCTTCCTTGGTGCAGAAGCAGCCAGCCATTGGGCAAAGCTGGATGAGTCAATTGAGGACTGGATTTCTCACCTGTTTTCTCTGGCAGAGAACAAAGCACTCAGACAAAATACACACTGTTTCATTTTTCTCTGCAGCACTTAACCTGCTCCTGACATATGGTTACATTTTGAATTTTCTGTCCATCTTTCCCCACTAGAACGTAACCTTCTCGCAGGCAGAGTCTTTCTTCTGTTCATTGTTATGCCCTTGTACCTGCAAGAGTTTTACATGAAAATTGGGCTTCAGAAGGATTTGTTTGAATGAATGAATAAGTGAGTGAGTCTGTTTGTCCTCCTTAGCTTGTTCATATGGTGATATTCACTTATACCTACTTCTCACCTACAGACTGAAATGCTCTCTGAGCGCCTGCGCTGTCTACTCTCAGCTCTCTGTGATGCTCCGCATCTCCTAACCTGTGGGGCACATACTTCCCCTCTGCCTGGAATGCCCCTCCCAGTCCAGCTCTGTATCTCCTGGTAGGGTCTGACCTGGTGACTTTTCATGCTGAGATGAACCTTTGACGGTGTCTGGCCACCTCTCTGCAGCTTGCCATCATGATGATGATTACTCATTAAGCTGCTCCATGTGGATTAATCAATGAGGAATAAGGGAATCAGATGACCAGGTGTGTAGCAACTGAGCGGTGGTCTTTGCCCTCGAAAGTTTTCTTCTGATTCTTTTTCAGGCTTACTTGTCAGTTGTTGACCTTCGATATAGACCTCTTGTGGCACAAGAGTACAGAGTGTGTCAGTCACTTATTGTGTCTGACTCTTTGTGACCCCATGTTCTGTAGCCTGTCAGCCTGTAGGCAGGCTCCTCTGACCATGGGATTCTCCAGGCAAGAATACTGGAGTGTGTTGCCATTCCCTTCTCCAGGGGATCTTCCCGACCCAGGGATCAAACCCAGGTCTCCCACATTGCAGGAGGCTCTTTACAGTCTGAGCCACCAGGAAAGAGTACAGAATGATATGTAAAACAGAGCTCTTGATTTTTTTTTTTCCTCAATCTTTCACCTTCCCCATTGACCCACAGTGGATGGCAACACCATCTGTTCAGTTTCTTAAGGCCAAATCTCAGGACTTGGCTACTGACCCAGACTGGATCCATCATCTCCGCCATACCAAGCCACTGTCAAGCCCTACCAACTCTACACCCCTGGCATATCTGAAAAGCATCATATTCTCTCCACCTCTGTGACTCCACCCTCGTCCAGATCCCCAGCATTCTTACCTGCCTCACCAGCTCTCTATTTCTACTCTTCACTGACCAGCAAGTGATTAGAATCAGGTTTCAAAAGAGAAGTTAGGTCATGTTGCTTCTTTCTTTAAAACTGTCCGAATGGCTTCCTGTTACACTTAGGGTCAGAACCTTATCCTTTCTTTACCTTGGCCTTAAAGTCTACAATCTCACCCCTGCTGACCTCTCCTACTTTAGTTCATCTCAATCCCTAATTCCCTTTCCTCATTGTGTCTCAGCCACACTAACCCTCTTTCTGTTCTTTGAATAAGTAAACTCATTCCAGTTTCAGGACTTCTGCACCATCAATCACCTCTCCTTGGAATATTCTTCCTTCTAATCTTCACATGATTCCTCCAGCCACTCAAATCCTGATTTAAACAGCATGTCTTCAGAGAAGACTTCTCTGACCATTCAGTTTAGAATAACATGACTCCTCTCCCATATACATACTTTCTCATATTGTTTTAAGTTTTTTCTAACATGGACCACAAGATTTTCTATTGATATATATTTTTTATTGTATGTCTTCCCTGAATTAGAATGAAACAATGAGAACAGAAACCGCTGTGACCCCAGCACCTAAAATAGGGCCCGACGCATAATAGACATTCAAAATGTTTCTTGAATGAGTGAATGAATGAATCCATGGTAGCCTGAACATGGACTGAGAGTCAGGTGTTCTGTGTTCAACTGTAACCTGGCTGTTTTCAAGTTACATGACTTTCAACTTGTCATGTATCACTCTGGGCTTCCATCTCCACATCTGTAAAGTGAGTTCCGATTTCATGATCTTTAAAGTTCTTTCCAACTTCCAGATACTCTGATCCTATTGATCTTTTCATATTGTTAAATATAAAAAGCTGTCAAAGATAGTGATGACAGCAATGACTTGATGAAAGCTGATGAATTATTTCTTAAATCTCACACAGTGTCCCAGATTACATTAGTTATTTATGATTTGTACTTAAGCTACATATCCGAAAAGGATTTGAGTGGCTTAGGTTTCTGATCCACTTTTTCAAACATTCCCTTCCTTGTTTCATTTTCACACACCCTCTTCTAGATTGCTATATTACAATGGGTGCTTCTGATTACAGCTGATAGAAACCTAACTGAATTCAACTATAATATGAAATCCAAGGAAAGCTGAATAACTGAGGTGTTAGGAGGACAGCGAGAGAGCAGAGCCTCAGATGCTGCTGGAACCAGGGACTCATATCCCACTACTGCCCCCTCCGCCATTTTCTCCATCTATCAGTGTGTTGACTGTATCCTTCTCTCTCTGTGTAACCTAATCCTTTCCCTGTAGTTCCAGCAAAGCATTGATCACACTTTACCATAACTGATTCATTTTGTTGCTTAGTTTCAATCTCTTTAAGTACAATAAAGTTCACTGATGGAAAAGATCTTATCCATTTGGTAATCCCTTGCCCCCAACACAGTGCCTGGAGCATAGAAGGTGCTCAATAAATGCTAATTAGATAAATGAAGGGTTAACTCAAAAAAAGCTAATTAAATAAATGAATGCTAATTAGAAAAGATAGCCACCAGCTGCTCCAGAGTTTAATACCGGGCAACTTCAGTTATTGGAGAAAGGCTAGCAAAACCTAAGTCTCTAGTCAGAAAAGGGAAAAAAAATTTTTTTAGGAAAGAAACTGTTTAGTCCAACAAGGCTACATGCTTACCCTTGGCAAACAGCAGCAGCTGTTGAATGTGATAATGTCTCAGCATCCATGTGAATTGGGGGCGGAGATGCTTTTGGAATCTGGGAGGATTTCCTCCAAATCATGGTGGTAAAGAACCTGCTTGCCAATGCAGGAGACATAAGAAACATGGGTTCAATCCCTGAGTCAGGAAGATCCCTTGGAAGAGGAAATGGCAACCCACTCCAGTATTCTTACATGGAGAATCCCATGGACAGTGGAGCCTTCCAGGCTATAGCCTTCAGTCGGATATGACTGAAGCAACTTAACATATAGCATTAACACACTCACAAAATTGCTGCAGAGATCAAATGAAATATTGCCAAAGGTGTTTTGAAAAGCTATTATAAGGTTGCCATTTTTATAAGTCAAAATTGGTCAAATATTGTCAATTGTGTATGTTTCAGTTTACATGGATATAAGATATAATTGATTTGATTGTATGTCAGCACACTAAAAAGGGCTGTTTTTAAGATGAAATGTTAAGTTCCTTTTTGAAATGATGGTATCTAAATGATCTACTGGGTGTTTTCTTTACAAGGAACAGTGCTACGTGCCTTACGTGGATAGCTCATTATTTCTTTCGACATTTCGATGAGGTAGATCCTGTAATTATCCCCATTCTGCAGACAAGAAAATTGAGATTCAGTGAGGTTAACACATTATTGACCAGGGGATTTTTGCAGAAACTAATGCCTGTGGCCAATGATTCGTTATGTAAGTGAATATTGAAACACTCCCGTCATTAATGTTTGGGTAACAGAAAATGTATTAATGTGTCTCTGGCAATAATGTATTAAGTTATATATTCTAGATAACACAGCTCAAATAGTGGCAAGGCCAGGATTTGAACCTCGGTTTCTGGGATCCAGTGCTGTTTATTACACTACATTAGGAAAGACTTGGAGGTCCAGCTCTTCCACGAAAGTTGATCCATTGCTACTAAGATGAGAGATTCTCAGTTCTAAGAAGGCAATTAAGCCTAGAGCCTATTATGCAGAGTGAGGTAAGAAAGAGAAAGACAAATATCGTATATTAGTGCATACATATCAGTCTAGAAAGATGGTACTGATGATTCTACTTGCAGGGCAGCAAACGTGACGCAGATATAAAGAACAGACTTTTGGACACAGTGAGAGAAGGAGAGGGTGGGATGATTTAAGAGAGTAGCACTGAAAAAAATATATTACCATATGTAAAATAGATAGCCAGTTGGGATTTTCTGTGTGATGCAGGGAGCCCAAAGCTGGTGTTTTATGCCAACCTAGTGGGGTGGGATGGGAAGGGAAGTTCAAGAGGGCCGGGACATAGGTACACCTGCAGCCGATTCATGTTGATAAATAACAGAAACCATAACAATATTATAAAGTAATTATCCTTTAACTAAAAACAAAAATTAAAAAAAAATGAATGACTCTTTCTGTTACCTGTGAATCCACAGACTTGGGTATATCCCACCCCTAAGTCACAGACATTGTATTATAACTAGTAGTAAGTGTATTTTCTGCCTAAGACTGGTTAATTTGCTTGAGGGACCATCTTCCTCTTATTTAGCTTTGCACTCAAAAGAAGCCTTACATTTTACCTAGCATATGAAAGGCACTCCCCAAAGGTTTACTGAAGTGAGTGGGGTAGGCAGATAAAGATGGTTCAATATTGCTAGTGAGTATCATCTCTGGTCTGCATGTTTGCGGTGGTGAAGGAACAATATCAGGGCCAGTTATAAAAACAGACCCATGTGTTAGGAGCCTATTATGTTTCAGAAGGTTTTGCCCATTATATCTAGTTTTCATATTACCTTGCTGGGTAAGGGGTGGTATCTCCAGGTCTTTCCTCTTGATAGCAGCAGAATGTATTAGTTCCAAAGACTGTAAACACCTCCTCTGTGATATTAAAGCTGGGCCATGAAAATACATTTGCTCCAACTAGGGTCACACAGAGCTTTTAACCTAAAAACCATCCTCAGCTGGAATTGCACAGAATTCCATTCTGGGCGTGCCCCCAGTTTCTTCTAAATGCAAACCCCACCCACACTCCAGAGCCCTACAACTCTGTCAAGCAAATGTTTGATTTGATTGTATGGGAACTTGATTCTGAGCCATGGAATTTGAGAGCTGTGCCTGCAAGCCTGGAATTTCAATATTAGCCTTTCTGACCTGGATAGCTTTGATCTCCCAAGTTTACACTCACAAGTATTGATAACATGGCTCATATCACAAGCAAGAGCACCAGGTCCACAGCCCATGGCTGCCAAGTGTGTGCATGTGTACACAGATCTCTGTTGAGATCAAAATGGATTTAGATTACACAGGGCTTATCTGATGGTGGGGCAGAGAGACAGAGTTCACTTTCATTCAGACAATCATCCTCTAGCACAGAAATCAAGAGTGAACTGCAGCTGAACTCTGGCAAGGCCAGACCTTTGTAATATGGCCCAACCTTCCTTAATTTTTTAGAGTCTGCTTTCTCATTGGGGAATGGCCGCTTTAGTTAGCCACCATTTTCCAAGCATCTATAATGGGCACCGTAAGTCTTTACATACAGTTAATAATGTGTTAAACATACAGATGCTGGTCACTTCCTTGCTTAAATGCCTTCAGTGTTTCTCAGCGCCTGCAGAACAGGCGCTTCACCTTTACCCCTGCTTTACCGTCCCATGATCCAGTCTCCGTCTCTCTGATCTTGATTCCTACCACTCCCTCTCTCATTCCCAATGTCCTGATATATTTAAGTATTCCAAGCCTTCCGGGCAAGGTGACTGCACTTCCTTTCCCTCAAGGGGAATGTCCCATCCAGTTTTGCTTTCCAGTAAACACCTGCACCTCCTTCCCATCTCTGCAGAGTATCTTTTTTTCCCCCCTTTTTAGATCCACACTCCAGCTTTCTCCATTTGCGCTGTGCCCAAGAAGTTGATCTGTGGGGATGGCATCAGTGGGTGCTTGTCCGGTTGGGAACTTCAGAAGAAAGGAGGGAATGCCTTCCTCCCTGCAAGCACATTGGAGCTGGCATGTCCCTCACTGCTCCTCCTAAGGTGATCAACTCTGCAGGATGCTCCCTCCCCTTGTGGGAAAAGGTCAGCAGCTACTAAGCTCCTGTACTCACCCTGTGATTCTTCTACCTCTGCATCTTTGCAGATAAGCCCTCTTCTAAACACAGATGAAATGATTGGCTGTTGAGACCCTAATGGGTGCAGCACAAGCCCAGGGCGTCCTTTGTAGGCACCTGCCTGTTACATCAGTCTCCCCATGGCTCAGCAGGTAAAGATTCTGGCTGCAATGCCAGAGACGTGGGAGACTCAGGAGACATGGGAGACATGGGTTTGATCCCTGGTCTAGGAAGATCCCTCAGAGGAGGAAATGGCAACTCACTCCAGTATTCTTGTCTAGAAAATCCCATGGACAGAGGAGCCAGGTAGGCTACAGTTCACAGGGTCACAAAGAGTCAGACACACACACACACACACACACACACACACACACACGTTACTCACAATGCTCTGTTTGCTCCCCAGGGTCACAAAGAGTCAGACACACACACACACACACACACACCGGTTACTCACAATGCTCTGTTTGCTCCCCAGGGTCACAAAGAGTCAGACACACACACACACACACACACACACACCGGTTACTCACAATGCTCTGTTTGCTCCCCAGGGTCACAAAGAGTCAGACACACACACACACACACACACACGCACGCACGCACGCACGCACACACGCACGCACGCACGCACACACACGCACGCACACCGGTTACTCACAATGCTCTGTTTGCTCCCCTGTCTGCCCTACCAGATTGCTTTGTTTCACCTTGCTTTAGAAATTTAAAGTGGCCCACCCACATTTAGTGATTAGCTTCTACACCCTGGGCTCTGGCCCAGGCACAGCAGATTCAGAGGTTAATAGATGATTATCCTTGACCTTGAAGATCCCCCACTCTAGTGCCAGAGATATGCTGTAGGCTCTGTCTGTGGCTCTGAGCACAGGACTAGTTAACAGTGGGCTCATGTTCAAATCCCGGTTCCAGCACTGACGAGCCATGTAATCTGGGTGAGTTCATCTTTCTGAGCCTCAGTTTCTCATCTGTAAATTGAAATAACAGAAGCTCCTTCAGAAGAGTGGTTATAAGGATTAAAGTAGCACTCTATGAACATCCATTATTGTTTTTATTATAGCCAGTGCTTAGTTGCATGCATGCATTCTCAGTTGCTCAGTGGTGTCTGACTCTTTGCAACCCCAGGGACTGTAGCCCAGCAGGTTCCTCTGTCCCTGGGATTTTCCAGGCAAGAATACTGGAGTGGGTGACCATTTCCTCCTCTAGGGGATCCTCCTGACCCAGGGATCAAATCTGTACCTCTTGCATCTCCTGAATTGGCAGGTGGATTCTTAACTCACCCACCTGAGAGGCCCAGGTGCTTAGTTAGGGTATATGAAATAATGACTGAATTTATTCTCTCTATTGCTCTCTCTAACAACACTTTTTCCATCCTTCCCCACTATATGTATTCCAAATAGACAATAAAAATACTTCCTTTCCCCATCTGACAGATGAAGAATTTAGGAGTGAATGAATGAATAAATGACTATCTAACCTACTCAGCCTGTTCTGCATCCCCCACTTCCTCCTGGTGGCCATAGCTGCACTGTTTGGGAAGCTGAGAGCTCTGAGCCCTGGAGAAGTGATCCTGGCTTTCTCTCTAGGGGATGTGCCAAGAGCTCACCATTATTTGGTCTGTGTCTAACACGGTTTGGGTGCAGGTGCTTCTGGGCTTTGTAAACACTGGGCCTCTGGGCTCTGCCCCAGAAGCCTCCAGCTTCCCAGAACCGGTGGCCCCAGTTCCTGTTCAGCAGCTGCTCTTTCTGTAAGGCCTTTGCAAGCCTCAGTGCTCCTTCTGGTAAGTGCAGGGGCCAGGAGGGAGGTTCCACTTTCACATTCACTACCACACCCACAGGAGGGAGATTTCTTAATGTGGAGGGGAAATTTCCTTTCTCTTTAGGCCTAACCTCAAGCTTGCTGCTGAACTCATTTTTTCAGGACATACTCAATTTTCTGTTGAGGCTCAGGTGTCCCCAAGATCTAAACTTGGATTGCTCCAGAAACAAGGGAGACCCATGGCCCTGCTGAGCCCCTGCAGCAGGCACGCTCTATGCTCAAGTGCGCACTACATGCATCCTGATGTGGCCTGCCCCTGCCCCATTTTACAGATGTGGGGACTGAGGCTCAGGGCAATGGAATAACTAGAGCTGAAATGTTCAGATGGGGCAATCTTCCTCGTAGAGCTTCGGAACAGTTGGAAATGGCCACAGAAAGGAAATCCCCAGATGGAATTAATCTTGGCTGCCTGTCTACACATGCCTAACTCTGTTCCTTTGCTTCCTGTAATCTGCCTGTTTATTTGTGTCCATATCTGTGTCTCCTACTTGACTGCCCCTCCTCAAGGGCAGAGAAGGTGACTCGTTTATGCCCTTTCCCTGGTCCCAGCACAAGGCCTGAGGCAGAAAGAGATTGCTGCTCTAAGAAGTTAAAAGTATGAGAGCAAGCCAGTGTGTCTCGTGGTGGAGAGTTAGTGGTGGGGAACTGCAGGGCAAGGCTGGAGATAAAACCAAGGCTGAATCCTGCAGGCCATGGTGAAGCATCTGTCTTTAATTCTAAGGGGAAAAGGAAGCCACTTAAGGCTTTTGAGCAGGGCCCTTACATGTTGTACTGTGTGTACTCAGTCACTCAGTTATGTCTGACTCTTTGCAATCCCATGGCCTGTAGCCCACCAGGCTCCTCTGTTCAGGGACTTTTCCAGGCAAGAATACTGGAGGAGGTTGTCATTTGCTACTTCAGGGGATCTTCCTAACCCAAGGGTTGAAGCTGCATCTCTGATGTCTCCTGCATTGGCGAGCAGATTATTTACCACTGTGCCACCATGCTACAACAAAGTAATCTGGCTGTAGTGTGGGAAACAGATTGGAAAGTAACAGATGAGGAAGCTCAGTGAGGAGCTGTCCCAGTGGACCAGGCAAGAGATAAGAGAATCTCTTGAGGTCACTGCTTCTCAGACTTGAGCGGGCATCAGAATCCCCTGGAAGGCCTGTTAAAGCCCAGCTTGCTGGCCCCACCCCCAGTTTCTGATTCAGTGGGTCTGGGGTGGGACCCACCGAAGAATTTGTACTTCTAGCAAGGTCCCAGGTGGTGAGGATGCTGCTGATCTCCGAGGACCACTGGCTTTAGGGAAAGAGAAGAGGGAAAGGATGAGTGAGACAGTCTTATCCTCGAAGACCTTCATCTCATGGGAGCACAGTGTGACTAGAGAAGTGGAGGCATCTGCACTTTGATAGCCCAGGGAAGGAACTCTCCACCAGTTTGGGGTGGAAGAGGGGGTCAGAGGAAACTTTCTGGAAGAGGGAACTCTTGAATTCAGTTACAATAGTTAAGTAGGAGTTAACCAGGTGAGAAAGATCAGCAGGAAAAATGGGAAGGAAAAGATGCTCAAATCAGAGGGCAAACCTTGAGCAAAGGCAAGGAGATGAGGAATAGTGAGATTTGTTTGAGCAATTGAACAACAGACTTCAAAATGAAGACAGTATATCAAGAAGGGCTTTGCATGCCTTACAAATTAAAGAGTTTGGACTTGATTCTGTGGATCAGAGGTTTGGAAACTATTTTAGGAGGAGGAGGGACTGGGAATTATGTGGTGTGAGAGATGTCACAGACCCCTCTGAGAATCTGAACAAAGTTGATGTGTACACAAATAGAACTAGGGTGTACATTTCGGGATGTTCACAGATTTGCTGAAGGCTATCCATAAACTTTAAAAACCCACAAACAAACTCAAATCTCTGCAGTGGATGATGGATTTTAAGCAGATAGTTATCTTAATTAAGTTTTAGTTTAGAAAGAACTCTCACTGGCCAAGTAAACAATAGATTTGAGCAGAGGTAACTGAGTGAAAGGTAATATATAACAGGGTGGGAAGGGACCAGTTTAACACCTATAACACAAGTGTTAGGTTGATAAGTGTCAAGATCAGACTTGCTTTTTAGCAAAGTCACTGCTCAGTTCAAGATGTATTGCTTGGGAGCTGAGTTCAGAGGCTGTGTTTGCCTGGCTATAAACCAGCAGGAAGGAGCCCATCTACACCCTCACCCCACCTACTAGAATCTGCTGGTCATCAGTCAGCTGAGGCCCAGATATCCCAGGCCTTTGAGGGACAGAAGCCAAGGACGTGAAGGAAGGCAGCACTCTGATGAGCTGGGGAGAGGCCAAAAGGACAAAGTGGGGTAGTGAGTTTTGGAGAGGTGGCCAGAGTGTCAGTCCTTCCGAAGGTTTTGCAATAGCCCTAGGAAGTGAACAGAACTAAGATGATTATCTCTGTTGAACAGATGAGACACCAAAGGCCAGAAAAGGTGAGAACCTGCCAAAAGACACGGAGCAAACATCAAGGCGGACCTGAGAAGAGAACTCGTCAATACTGGATTCTTGGGTCAGTATCTCTCATCTTAATCTGACCCTGGTGCAAATTTTGCCATAGCTGTAGCCCGTGGCTCTGTAATCGTGTAATTCTGTGATTCTAGCAAAAGGTTGTCTACAGTTAACTCAATTCAAAGGAATATCTGCCTTTTCACTTCAAAACCATACCGTCAACCACCTGTGAAGTTTAGAGCCAGCCACTTGTCCTCTCTGTCTCAAGTTTTCTCTTCACCTATAAAATAAGAGGATAGCACTCAATGTCCACAAAGCCTTCATCTTCTCTGGACTATAGTGGTCTACAAAGGCTTCAGTGATCCAAAATGCTGCCCCACAGCCTGGATGAGAGGGGAGTTTGGGGAAGAATGGATGCATGTGTATGTATGGGCTAGTCTCTCTGCTGTGCACCTGAAACAGTTACAACATTGTTAATCGGCTACATTCCAATATAAAAGAAAAAGCTACAAAATATTCTGCCCTAGCTTTGATGTGACAACAGGATTCTCACTAGCCCAACTCCTTTTATATACAGTTATGAGGAATAAGAAGAAGAAGAATGATAAAGATTAACATTTATTTCTTTCTATGGGCCAAACACTGATCTAAGTATACTTTTATGTTTTAAAAAATACTTTTGAAGGCTACTATTATTATTTCTGTTTTGTAAATTAGAAAACTAGTAACACAGAGAGAAGTTGTGTTACTTAACATAAGGTCATAGAGCTAACTATTTATAGAACCAGGGTTCAAACCCAAGAAGTTGGCTTAGGAGCTGAAGAGTGAGGGGTGGGGACTGCCAAGTGAAGCCTCAGCGATGGGAGGCTCACTGCCATCATCACTCACATCTTCACAGAAAGTTGTGCTATATCACACTGCCCTCCATCTTCTGCAAAGGGATGCTTATAAGATGTTATCTAGTGACTTGTGGAAGGAATTTCCAAATTAGGCAAATAAAAATACAAGATACCTGCTGCTGCTGCTGCTGAGTCACTTCAGTCGTGTGCGACCCTATAGACGGCAGCCCACCAGGCTCCGCCGCTCCTGGGATTCTCCAAGCAAGAACACTGGAGTGGGTTGCCATTTCCTTCTCCAATGCATGAAAGTGAAACGTGAAAGTGAAGTCGCTCAGTCATGTCCAACTCTTCACGACCCCATGGATGACAGCCCACCAGGCTTCTCCATCCATGGGATTTGCCAGGCAAGAGTACTGGAGTGGGGTGCCATTGCCTTCTCTGACAAGATATCTGGTTAAATTCAAATTTCCAGTAAAAAGCAAATAATTTTTAAAGTCTATCCCATGCAACATTTGTGACATATTTATATAAAAACTTTTCATTATTTATCTGAAATTCAGATTTAGCTAGGCATCCCGTATTCTATATGACAAACGTACTTCCAATATAACAAAAATAAGGGCAAGTCATGGCAACTTCCTTCTAGAAGACTGGGTGGGTATTGTTATTGTTTTGCTCCCTGGTCCAGAAGGTTGACATGATGGCCTTGGCTGAATCATTTTCAAGGGAATAGGAATGACTGCTCCTCCCTCATCTCAAATGGGAAGTCCAGAATGACCTAGAACAGGCCTTGTTCACTGGCTGCCCGCATCTCTGGCTGTTTCCAGTGCCCTGCTCACAACTTGGAAGGTGACATAAACAGTGATCTCCCTCCTTCTCTGCTCCCCAGTAGATTCCCAGGGCCTTTCTAAGACATTCAGGTCTTCAAATACTAATTACTGCTCCTCTCTGAACCTGAGTAATTGCTTCTGGGATAATTAGAGGAAAAGTAAGAAAAGCACATATTAGATTCTCAAGTCAGAGTGGGTCATTTCTCAGGTTTCCCTCATACTGAATGTTGTGGAGTCTGGGGAGAATACCAAGACCCAAGGATTTTCTGACTTTAACAACATGTTGTGATTTCCCAAAATCCACCCGCCCCCCAATCCGCCCCAGGAAATGGGTTTTGAAATATAAATATGTGGGGTTAGTCCGCATCTGACACAGCTGCGCTGAAGCTTGCTTTCTCATGGCTGGTATCCCAGACAGGCCCTGGGCTTGACCAAACTCCTACCTCCTCATCACAACCTGACCCTGGGCTTCCCCCTCTTCCTCACCACATCCCACCCATGCCCTGTGTGGAGTGGTTTTTATCAACAGAGCCTGTCTCATCTCATTGGGAAACTGGCTGCTCACATGCTTTCAATCTGCTTTGTCTCCCCTGATTACCAAGATGTCCCAGACCAAATCGCACTTAGATGAAATGCATTTGGGTGGTGGACCCTGCCTGCCTCAGCAGAAATATTAGAGCAGCTGCCTAGAGCACAGCCAAGACTTAACATAAAACGCACATCAGCATCCCCAAAGTAAAAGGTATTTTGAAGTGTTTTGTATTAACGTTCTTGAAAATATACATTTATAGGCACACCGGTGGGGCTTCCTTGGTTGCTCAGACAATAAATAATCTGCCTGTAGTGCAGGAGACCCAGGTTCAATCCCTGGGGAGGGGAAGATCCCCTGGAGAAGGAAATGGCTACCCACTCCAGTATTGTTGCCTGGAGAATTCCATGGACAGAAGGGCCTCTCAGGCTGTATGGGGTCTATACAGTCCATGGGGTTGCAAAGAGTCAGACAGGACTGAGCGACTAACATATACACAAGCATTCTGATTAGACCCCAAGCAGAGGTCATAGTTATTTCCTTAGAAGAATTCATTTCAAAAAGATTTAGAACAGAACAAAAATAAACCTTCTTGGTTGAGAAGGATGGGGGTCCCAGTTTTTTTTCCTGAATATTTTTTTACTGAAATCCTCTAAGCTGACCTATTAACCAGACATGTGCTTGACTTTGTCAACTGGAGCCAGAATATCCCCATCATCATTACCTTCATTACCACAGCTGAGAGTCACTGATCACTTATTTTGAGCCAGGAATTTTGCTAACTATTCTACATGATTTATATCACTGAGTTCCATAATGATCTCCTATGAGAAGTATAATGTTTTCATGAAGATTTCTTTTTTCTTAGAGCAGTTTAAGGTTCATGACAAAATTGAGGGACAGTACTAAGATGTCTTATGCACCACCTGTCCCCATGTATGCACAGCCTACCTCATTATGAACATCGCCCACCAGAGTAGTATGTTTGTTTTAGTTGATGAACCTACATTAACACATCATGCATGGGTACCAAGTTGCTTCAATGGTGTCCAACTTCTGTGTGACCCTATGGGCTGTAGCCTGCCAAACACCTCTGTCCATGGGATTATCTAGGCAAGAATAATGGAGTGAGTTGCCATGCCCTCCTCCAGGGGATCTTCCCCATGCAAAGATCAAACCTTAGTGTCTTCCTGCCTTGGCAGACAGATTCTCTACTGCTAACAACATGGAAGCCCCTTCACACATCATAATTACCCCCAAATCCATACTTCACCCTTGGTACTATACATTCTATGGGTCTGAACAAATGTATAATGACATACATCCATCATTATAACATTTTACAAAAGTACTTCTGCTGCCTCAAAAATCCTCTGTGCTCTACCTACTCATCCTCCCTGCCCCCTCCCAACTTCTGGCAACCACTAATCTTTCTGCCTCCATAGTCTTACCTTTCCTAGAATGTCCTATAGTTGGAATTGTAAAGTATGTAGCCTTTTCAGATTGACTCCTTTACTTAGAAATCATGCATTTAAGTTTCCTTTTCATCACTTTTAGGACTGAATAGTAGTTCATTGTCTAGATGTACCACAGTTTATTTATCCATTCACCTACTGAAGGGTATCTTTGTGGCTTCCAAGTTTTGGCAATTGTAAGTAAAGCTGCTATAAACATCTATGTGTAGGTTTTTCTTTAGACGTAAATTTTTAATGAATATTATCTCCAGATCAAATGGTGAAATATATTTAGCTTTGTAAGAAATTGCCAAACTGTTCCATAGTGACTGTACTATTTTGCATTTTTACCAGCAATGGATGAGAGTTCCAGTTGCTCCATTTTCTTGCCAGCACTTGTTGTTCTCAGCATTCAGGATTTTGGCCATTCTTACAGATATATAGTGGTATATCAATATTGCTTTAAGTTGATTTGACATATGAAATGGAGCATATTTTCATATGTTTATTTGCCATTTGTATATCTTCCTTGTGAGATATCTGTCGAGATCTTAGCTAATTTTTAATCAAGTTGTTTGATTTCTTGTCACTGAATTTTAAGAGATCTTTACATATTTTGGATAACAGTCCTTTATCAGATGTCATCTGCAAATATTTCCTCCCACTCATGGACTGTCTTCTCCATCTCTTGATGTTGTCTTTCACAGAGCAGAAGTTTTTAATTTCAGTGAAGATCAGTTTAATGATTATTTCTTTGATGAATCATGTATTATATCTAAAAAGGCACCATCATACCTACATCTCTGCATCATTCTTTCCTGTTATCTTCTAAGAGTCTCATACTTTAAAGTTTTACATATAGGTCTGTAATCTGTTTTGAGTAAACTTTTGTGAAGGGTATAAGGTCTCTGTCAACATTTTTGGGGTTGCTTTTTTTTTTTTTTTGGCCTATGTATGTCCAGTTGTTCCAGCACCATTTGCACACATGACTATATTTACTCCATTGCATTGCCTTTGTTCTTTTGTCAGAGATCAGTTGACTATATTTATGTGGGTTGATTTCCGGGCTCTCTGCTCTGCCCGTTGCTCTATTGTCTGTTTTTTCACCAATCCCGCACCATGTTGATTACTATAACTTTATATAGTGAGTCTTGAAGTTGAATAGTTTCAGTCCTCCAGCTTTGTTCTCCATGTTGGCTAGTTGAGGCTTTTGTCTCTACACATAAATTTTAGAATTAGCTTGACAATATCCGTGAAATAACTTGCTGAGGTTTTGGTTGGGATTACATTGAATCCACAGATCAAGTTGTAAAGAATGAACATTCTTATAATACTGATTTTCCTATGCATATATCTAGTTTTTCTTTTTTTTTTTTTAATCAGAGATTTGTAGTCTTAATCACATGAATCTTGTACACATTTTGTTAGATTTATACCTAAGTTTTTAACTTTGGGGAGCTTTAATGTAAATGGTATTTTATTTTTACTTTCAAATTCCATTTTTTCATCACTGACATGTGTGTAAGCAACTGACCTTTGTATATTGATCTGTACAACAAGTGATCTTGTAAAAATCACTAATTAGTTTCAGGAGATTGTTAGCAATTCAGATTTTCTTAGATGACCATATTATCTGTAGACAAATATAGTTTTATTTTTCTTTTCCTAGTTTGCACACTTGTTATTTCATTTTTCTTTTTTGTCTTAGTGCATTAGCTAGAACTTCCAGTGTCATGTTGAAAGGAGTGGTGAGGCGCATCCTTGTCTTGTACCCAATCTTAGTGTGAAAGCTTGGAGTGTTTCATCATGTGTGATGTTAGCTGTGGGTTTTTTGAAGATATTCTTTATCAAGTCAAGGAAGTTTTTATTCATCATTCACTAAGAGTTTTTACTATGAATGGTTGTTGGATGTGTTTTCTGCATCTATTGATATGATCATGTGATCAAGTGACTTTTTTTCCCCCCTTAGCTTGTTGATGTCATGGATTACTCGAACTGATTTTCTAATTTTTAACCAGCCTTACTTACCTGGGATAAATCCCACTTGGTTGTGGTGTATAATTCTTTTTATATATTGTTGGATTTAATGTGCTAATATTTTGAAGAGTTTTGCATCTATGTTCATGAGAGATATTGGTCTGCAGACTTCTTTTCTCACAATGTCTTTGTCTGTTTTGGGTATTAGGGTAATGTTGGCCTCATAGAATGGGTTAGGAAGTATACCTTTGACTTCTTCTATACTTGGAAAAAGATTATAGAGATTTGGTGTAACTTTTTAAAAATGTTTGGTAGAATTCACTGTTGGACCCATTTGATCTTGGTGCTTTCTGTCTTGGAAGGTTATTAACTGATCTAGTAGGATTAATAATTTCTTTAATAGACACAGGCCTGTTCAGGTTATCTATTTCTTTTCATGTGGCCTCCAGCTACACATGGTTGGTAGCTGGAGGGTAGGGGTGTAATTGGTATTCAGTGAACAAGCCATATCTTTCCATGTCTCAGCATCAACCCGGTTCTCAAATAATTCTGTCTTGAATGCCTGCCACACCCTTTTTGTCCACCTGGCAAGTTACTCAATAGTCTTAGTTTTACCTAGTGGAAAATTCAGAATAAATCTGCTTCTACTCTGCATGACAGCTTTTCAAATAGTTGAAATCATTCTCCATGACTCCCTTCCTTATCCTATCCTTCCAGGTCATATTTTCTTCCTTGTTCCCAATAGTTCTTGTAGGTGATGGTCTGAATTCCATAGTATCTTGGGCCCTCCCCACTTAGCCAGTTGCCTCTTAGTCATTGTCTTGGGCTTCCCTGGTGGTTCAGGCAGTAGACAATCTGCCTGCAATGAGTGAGACCCAGGTTCAATCTCTGGGTCAGGAAGAGCTTCTGGAGAAGGAAATGGCAACCCATTCCAGTATTCCTGCCTGGAAAAATCCCATGGGCAGAAGAGCCTGGTGGGCTACGCTCCATTGGATTGCAAAGCATCAGACACGACTGAGCAACTAACACGTTCATTTCCACTTTCTTAGCTGTTCTTTCACTGGCTATTTGTAAGACAAAATATATTTTGTCACAAGAAGAAAAATTTGTAAAGCTTATATTCTAGTGAGGAGCTGGACCACAAACAAATAAAAACTGAATTTATATATTGGCTGTAGCTACATCAGAAAGAAAAAGAAAATGAGCAGGTGAGGAGAGAAGGCAGAGTGTGAAAATTACGGATGGGTGCACCTCTGAAGTGAGATGCTGAAGGAAATGAGGGTGCAAGCCATGTGACTATCTGGGGGAGGTGCCTTCCAGATGGAGAGAAAAGTTAGTATACATGCCCTCAGGCAAGAGCAACTCTGTGTGTTTGTGGCAGTGCCAGGAGGCCCTTGTGATGGAGTGGAGAGAGTGGGAGAAAGCACAGTTGGAGATGAGTTCTAAGAGAAACCAAGGGCAGATTATGTAGGTCCTCCAGGACAATGAGAAGGACATTGTTTTAAGTGAGATGGAAATTTAACAGGACTTTACAATGCTGAGTTTTAGAGGAGCAAGCATAGGAACAGAGAGATCTAGTTAGGGGTTATTGCAGTAACCACAGCAGGAGATGATGATGATGGTGACTGGAAGCTGCAAATGCGCCAGAATTCTGGATGTCCTTTGAAAGCAGAGCCCACTGCATTTGTTAAAAGGTCAAACTTGGGGCAGGAGACAGTGCATGTCAGTCTCCTTCTTTATAAAATAGGGATAATATTTGTACCGTGCAGTTGTTAAGCTTCACAGCAGATGCTCAAGAAATGCAAATTTTCTCTCTCAGCAACTCAGTTGGCAGTGGTCGCAGGACCATTAATTATAGTAGATTAGTTAGTCTGGGTAGAGAGGAGAGAGGATGAATTTCAAGTACCTGAAAGAAAGTGAAAGTGAAAGTCGCTCAGTCAGGTCCCACTGTTTGTGACCCCATGGAGCCCATGGAATTCTCCAGGCCAGAATACTGGAGTGGGTAGCCTTTCCCTTCTCCAGGGGATCTTCCCAACCCAGGGATTGAACCCAGGTCTCCCGTGTTGCAGGTGGATTCTTTCCCAGCTGAGCCACAAGGGAAGCCCAAGAATACTGCAGTGGGTAGCCTATCCCTTCTCCTGTGGATCTTCCTGACTCAGGAATCGAACCAGGGTTTCCTGCATTGCAGGCGGATTCTTTACCAGCTGAGCTATGAGGGAAGCCACCTATGGGACCCCAAAAGGGAGAGGTACCATGGGAAACACACAGGGCATGATTTAGGATATAGTTCAGGGTGAAAGTCTGGGAGATATCTTTGAGTACGTAGCCCTGAAACCACAGGCGTAAGTCAAGAATAGAGTCCTTTCCATTACCATAGTAGTACTGTGCAATATTCTTGGGACTAATATATACTTTAAAGAGGAAATCACAGCATCGTTAGAAGCAGAATGAAAAATATGGTATCATATGAAATGAGGGAATAATTTTTTTCTGGAATACTGGGCTAAGAGAAGCCAGGAAAAATGAGTGGACATATTGGTATAGTTTCTTGGAAATATACCTTAAAGGGAACTGAGTATCTCCATGGTTATTAGTAATCAAGGTAGGGAAGACAGTTTAGGCAACATGCGTGTAAATTGAACAGGCTTGAGTCTTCATCCAGGCCATCCCCCTACACTATATTGTCAGGTTTTAAATAGCCATGGAATTGTTATCGGTTTGATTGGCTGACAGCACTTCTGGTTGCTCAGATCTGGATTCTGCATCTATGGACATGCTGGCTTTGCACAGATGTGTGGTTCATGGGAGCCCCCAGGAACACATGGTAATTCCATGCAACTATTTTTGTATTGCAAAGGCTAGTCCCCTCTCTTACTGCTTTATTGGTATTTCTCCATCTGCCCCAGGTACCTGAGAGTCAGCAGAACTGGGCTCTTTCCTGACTCTATCATCACCCAGTGGTATCTGTGTGTTGAGATGATTGATCTCATCTGCACACTTGCACAATCATGTGTGGTTCTGGCCCCACACTGTGAGAAGGTCTATGATTCCAGAAGAGTGTGTCAGGATGAAACAGAGGGCATGTGTGGCTGGAAAATGATGTATAAGGATGAACTGAAAGAGATGGTGGTTTTTTTTTTTCTTTTTACATGGGGGATAGGAGATTTAAGTAGGATGTGTCTTCAAATGCTTTAAGGGCAACTCTTTGGGAGAGAAATTGACTTATTCCAATTTCATATTGACTACTATAGGAATGGATCAAAGAGATATATTTTGGTTCATTGTCATAAAAGGTATTTCTAATAACATTACCATCCAACTGTGAAATAAGCTGCCTTTGGAGGAGGATGACTGATAGAACCAACATTGTTAGCTTGGATTCAAGCATTGGATCTGACATTGGACTAGATGAATAACATCTTCTTGCCTCCTCCTCCCTTTTCTCATTATCTCCTCTTCCTATCTCTGTGGTCCTGTCACTTAACCTCAGAGGAACAAACCTATCTGGACTTTAATTGTGTTGGTCTAAAAGTTCATTCAAAATGAAATTTTTGGCCAACTCAATACTAAGTGGGAGTCAAAGGGGCCCCTTTGTCTACAACATTTATACTTTCAGTTTGATCCAAGATGTTCATAACTTTTTTGAGTGATTAATGGGGAAGGCAAATACCTTTCATTCCTCAGGGCTACCAATGACTGTGCATCAAGTGACCTCATCTGGGCACCGAATGGCACCCCACCCCCTGAGGGTTACTTCTCCTTGGTTGGCCCCAGATCAAGGCTTGATGCAGTTTGCTTTGAGGGGAGGAATGTGAAGCATGCCCTCTGTGAAAGCCCAGAACAGATGTTAAGTTTTCTTTTATGACTGGCTTTACTAAGTGGCTTGTGAGCTGGGCCTTTGGAAGTCAAACCAGGCTTGACCAGGACTGTTAATGAAGAGATGATCAGGTCCTTCAGACAAAGGGGGAAAGTCCAGAGGATAAGATGTAAGAAGGTGGGCTGTTCTAGAATCTGGGGGAATATATAGGAGTCTCAAAACCAAAAAGAATCTAACAGGCCAAATAGTTTGACCCCATGCTTTTTCAGATGGGGAAACTGACGGGCAGAGAGACAGGGACTTCCTTGAAGTAGTGCAGAAAAGCAGACCCATCGGGACTAGGACTGGGGAAAGGCAAGTGAGGCCCCTGCACAACCCTGAGGGATTCCTCCTGAAATTTTCATTTGCCTCAATCCTGAAGCCTGTACCACCTAAGCTACGGAACTCACCTGCCACACTCAAAGTCCCTCCAGAGAGCATCTATTCATGGAAGGTACCATGCTTTCTTGCAGATGATTCTATCCCAGTTAGACTAAAGAAGGACCCCTGACCATAGGCGGCCAAAACAGTTTGGCTAGCATCTTAAGGTAGTCTGGTGTGGGCAGTTGTCCCTTGGGCCTAAAGTGATCTAACAATCAGATTCTGTCTTGGGGAGTTGAATCAGCAATAAGAGGAGACAGTCTTTAGTGGTTGAGAGATAAAGTTAAGGGCATTCTTGCTCCTCAATTCTGTTGCTTTCATTGTTTTCTGTTCATTCTTGTGATGGGAAGGGAGAGATGATGGACCAGTCCTATGCCTCTCCCAATTTCTTCCTGTTGCTAAAGGGTATACCTCTTGGGCCACTGTTCAGATTCTGCACTGCTCTGGGTACTACCTGCCTCCCAATCATCCATTTAACAAATAGTGATTGTTGGATACAAAGCTTATTAACATTTGGCAATCAAGCATACGTGCTGCCACCTGAGCAGAGAGACAGATACAAAAGAGATAATAATAGTACCATTTGATGAGTATTAACAAAGGAGAAAAGCAACATATTGTTGGCGCACCAGGAAAAGGTTCATAACCCTTCTACTAGGACTAGCAGTAAGTACAAAGAAGACTTCCCCAAGGAGGCATTGCCTGCACTGAGTTCTCAGCAATGGGCAGGATTTTGCCATGTGAAGAGCAAGAATAAAGCCCTCTAGGCTTGATCAAGGTACAGGACACGCATACATGCTAAGTCACTTCAGTCGTGTCCTACTCTTTGCAACCCTATGGACCATAGCTTGCCAGGCTCCTCTGTACAAGGGATTCTCCAGGCAAAAATACTGCAGTGGGTTGTTGTGCCCTCCTCCAGGGGCAAGGTACAGTAAGTCCCCAGCATATGAATGCGTTCTATTCTGAGAACTCATTTTTAAGTTGAATTTGTTCATATAAGTCCAACAAAGTTAGCCTACGTACCCAACTAACACAATCAGTTATGTAGTACTGAACTGTAATAGGTTTGTAATACTTTCCACATAAATAATATGTAAACAATAGACAAACACAAAAAACTAAGACATTTTCAATCTTACAGTGCACTACCTTGGAAAGTACAGTAGTACAGTATAACAGCTGATGTACAGGGGCTGACATTTATTGAACAGGCAAGAAGAGTTACTGCCTGGAGGAGGGAGAGGAGGTAGGAAATGCTAAAGCTGAAGGATCATCAACAATAGGAGACAGAGTTGGGGGTGGCAAGCTGGATTTTCATTCATGCCTGATGTTGATGGAACATACATTCACATTTATGAGAGTTCAAAACTTGAAGGTTCATATGTAGAAGACTCACTGTTCAGAGCTGAGGACCAGCATGGCATGTATGGAGGAACTGAGAGCAGCTGGACAGCTGTATGAATTTCAAGTCAGCAGGGCAGAGAAAGAGGAGGAGGCTGATCCTTGTAAGCCAGGCTAAGAAGCTTGGATTTCACACACCAGGGGAACTCTCTTACTCTGGTAATCCAAGACTACACTCAGTGCCAGGGCAAGCTTTCCTTGGCCCACGGAGGATTTTACTGAATTCTGAGTCTGAATGCCTTTACACAGTGATGTCTCGGTTTGCCATAATCCCTACTGCTCCCCCATTGCCTTTGCATGGTCCTGGCACTCATGTCTATTTCCTTCTACCTTCTGTAGGCTCTGAGGACATGATCCCTGCTCTGGACGTTGGAGAATCTCTGAAGAATTTTTGGCAGGCATAATCAGGTCTCTGCTTTACAAATGTGGATGAGCGCTTTTAGGAGCCCTCTGCAGGCAAGTAAGTCCTTTGGAGGCCATTGTAACAATCCAGGCAAAAGATGTCAAGGGCCTGGAAATATGCCACAGAGGAGGATACAATAGGCATTGAGCAATGGCCCCTCCAGCCACTCCTGGGTGTTTTGGAGGTCTGGGGAAGTGTAGGAGATGAGCCAGCTATTCTATGCCAAGCACCACTTTACAAGACAGAATGCTGTGACAGTCCTAACCTGCTGGGTTCCTCCTATGTCACCGAGGCTTAACATCCATCACCTCTTGCCAAGATCCCAACAATCCTGTGAGCTACTGCCCCTCCCTCACCATCCGTGAAGGCTCAGAGAGATGAAGCGTCTCCCATGAAGGATCCTTGCTAAGTGATTGGTCAGGAATAAAGCCAGGACTTGCTCTACTCTGGTTCACCTCACATGCTGCCTGGTAGGTTTGTCTGGACACTGTTGGAGCCCAGAAGCTCCAACAGCAGCATATTTGGGAGCTGACCCAGCAGAGAATTAATATGGACTTAGGGAGGCTTCCCTGTTGGCTCAGATGGTAAAGAATCGGCCTGCAATGTGGGAGATTCAGGTTTGATCCCTGCATCTAGAAGATCCCTTGAAGAAGGCACTGGCTACTCCAGTATTCTTGCCTGGAGAATTCCATGGACATAGGGACCTGGCAGACTACAGTCCATGGGGTTGCAAGAGTCAGAAGTGACTGAGAGCGACTAATGCTTTCACTTTCACTTCACTTGGGAGCCACACAACTGAGAAAAAAAAAGAATTAAAGGTAGACTACCCAAGAGGACAAGCTGAAATGTGCATTTGGTGTGTGTGTGTTTGGCTTGGCAAAGCCCAGCTCTTGTTTCTCTCAGAAAAGAAGTGAAAGTCTAAGTGCATTGACCTGTTAGCACACAAATGCCAAAGCCACAGTCGGTGTTGTTCTTTGGGGTCCATTGGCCAGGAGAAGTGTGAAGGGGAAACCTGGCTGGAAAGGATCCTTCTGGAAGGGCCCCAGATACCCTGGCCTGGGAGCTCCTGTCCCCAGCTCTGTTGTTTCTTTAGAAAACACTCCTGTGGCCTTAAAAGTTCCACCTACAGACTCATGCACCCCCTCTAAGTCAGTTCTTCTCGGAGTATGATTCTTAGACTGGCAGCAGCTTCATCACCTGGGAGCTGGGTAGAAATGCAAATTATCAGACCCCAGACAAACATCCTGAGTTAGAAACCAGAGGGTAGCGCAGGGCCAGCGCTCTGTGTTTCAGCAAGCCCACCAGGGGATTCTGATGTGAGCCCAACTTGGAGAGCCCCTGCCATAGGTGATAATGTGATGATGGGAATGTTTTGCTGGCCGCTTTAGTGTATCTCACGTACTTTTCCTGCAATGTCCTGGGCTTCCTCCAAATGAATAAACACTTTCCGCCGCATCACTTTGAGTCCAGCAGAATCCCAGGGTAGCCAGTCAGAGAGTGGGCATGGACAGGTATACCAATGGTCAGTTCAAATTCAAATCCCGTTCTGGCTTGTTTTGTTTTGATGTTGCTTGATCTGATCTTGGCTTCAGTGGCAGTTCCTCAGGGAATGTGTCTCAGCTTTCCCAGGCTAGGTTAGAGGATTCTGTCATATTCTCCAGGAGTACCCCAAGTTTCTGCTCATCCTCCCAGTTCTCATCCATCAGTCTGTGGCACAACCGCCTGTTTAATAAATAAGCGTCTTTTCTTCCACTTCACTCCAAGTCCAGTGAGGGTGGAGCCTGTAGGTTTCCTGTGCGCACGCACGTACCTGTGGTAGAGAGGAGGAGCACAGAGTAAAGATGTGTCCAGTTGATGGGACACTGAGCTCCCCTGGAGGCCAAGTATAGTGGTTCCCTCAGGCTGGATTGTCTCTCCCCAGCTCTAGCTGTGGCTTTTTCTATCTTCTCATTCCAGCTTTAGCTACCAGGCCATCATCTCCTGACCACCCAACCCAACCCAGTTTGTCTTGACCATCCCACTGCTTTATCTTCAAACTGAGCACTGAATCACTATTTAACAGTCTATTTGATTACTTTATGTTCTGACTCCCTCATTCCCACTCGCCTAGAGTACAAGTTTCAAAGTCAGGTTTATCTAGTCAGCTGTGTCCCCTAACACATCAGATTCCCAGTTAGTGATTTTCAAATGATATATGACTTCTTACTGACTCATTATTCAAACATGTATACATCTTCCATGTATGACCATTTCAGAGATAGAGAAAGATAAATCCAAGAAGAGTGCCATTGCCCAAGTCACATAGCTAGTGAGGAGCAGAGCTGAGCTAGAATCTGTGGCTCTGGCTTTTAAGCCCATCCTCTTTCCACCACATTGCTTACCTTTTTGCCTGACTAAAAAGTTTGGTATTTTTGGTCATCTCTATGTCTTATTTGGAGAAATGTCTATTTAGATCTTCTGCTGTTTTTATTGTGTTGTGTTTTGTTTTGTTTTGATGTTGAGCATGAAGGCTTTGACTGTGTGGATCACAACAAACTGTGGAAAATTCTTAAAGAGATGGGATTACCAGACCACCTTACCTGCCTCCTGAGAAATCTGTATGCAGGTCAAGAAGCAACAGTTAGAACTGGACATGGAACAACAGACTGGTTCCAAATCGGGAAAGGAGTACATCAAGGCTGTATATTGTCACCCTGCTTATTTAACTTATATGCAGAGTATATCATGAGAAATGCTGGGCTGGACAAAGCACAAGCTGGAATCAAGATCACTGGGAGAAATATCAGTAACCTCAGATATGCAGATGACACCACCCTTATGGCAGAAAGGGAAGAGGAACTAAAAAGCCTCTTGATGAAAGTGAAAGAGGAGAGTGAAAAAGTTGGCTTAAAGCTCAACATTCAGAAAACGAAGATCATGGCATCTGGTCCCATCACTTTATGGCAAATAGATGGGGGAAAAGTGACAGACTTTATTTTGGGGGGCTTCAAAATCACTGCAGATGGTGACTGCAGCCATGAAAATAAAAGACACTTGGTCCTTGGAAGAAAAGTTATAACCAACCCAGACAGCTTATTAAAAAGCAGAGGCATTACTTTGCCAACAAACGTCCCTCTAATCAAGGCTATGGTTTTCCAGTAGTCATGTATGGATGTGAGAGTTGGACTATAAAGAAAGCTGAGCACTGAAGAATTGATGCTTTTGAAGTGTGCTGTTGGAGAAGACTCTCGAGAGTCCCTTGGACTGTAAGGCAATCCAACCTAAAGGAAATAAGTCCTAAATATAACTTTGGCCACCTGATGTGAAGAACTGACTCATTTGAAAAGACCCTGATGCTGGGAAAGATCGAAGGTGGGAAGAGAAGGGGATGACAGAGGATGAGATGGTTGGATGGCATCACTGACTCAATGGATGTGAATTTGAGTAAACTCTGGGAGTTGGTGATGGACAAGGAGGCCTGGCATGCTGCAGTCCGTGGGGTCTCAAACAATCGGACATGACCGAGTGATTGAGCTGAACTGAACTGAATAAAAGGATGCTCAACATCACTAATTATTAGAGAAATGCAAATTAAAACTACAATGAGGTATTACCTCACACAGTCAAAACAGTCATCATCAAAAAATCCACAAACAATAAATTCTGGTGAGGGTGTGGAGAAAAAGGGATCCCTCCTACACTGTTGATGGGAATGTAAATTGATACATTGGAGAATAGTATGGAGGTTCCTTTAAAAAACTAAAAATAAAAATTTTTAATGAAAAAAAAAAAAGAACTACCATATGACCCAGCAATCCCACTCCTGGGCATATATATGGAGAAAACCATAATTTCAAGGGCTACATCCACCCTAGTTTTCACTGAAGCACTATTTACAATAACCAGGACATGGAAGCAACTTAAGTATCCATCAGTGGAGGAATGGATAAGGAAGATGTAGTAGATATGTACAATGGAATATTGCTCAGCATAAAAGGAGTGAAATTGTGTCGTCTGCAGAGATATGGGTAGGCCTGCAGACTGTCATTCAGAGTGAAGAAATTCAGAAAGAAAAAGGAAGTATTTTATATTAACACATATATGTGAAATCTAGAACAATGGTACAGATGAACTTGTTTGCAAAGCAGAAATAGAGACACAGATGTACAGAACTAAAGTATGAGCACCAAGCAGGGAAGGAGTGGGAAGAATTGGGAGATGGCAATTGACATGTATACACTACCATGTATGAAACAGATAATGAATGAGACCCTACTGTATACCATAAGGAATTCTACACAGTGCTCTGTGGTGACCTCAATGGGAAGGAAATCTAAAAGAGTGGAGAGACATGCATACATAGAGCTAATTCACTTTCCTGCACAGCAGAAACAATACAATATTGTAAAGCAACTGTGTGTGTGTGAGTGTGAGAGAGAGACTGTGTGTGTTTCACTCAGTCATCTGACTCTTTGTGACCCCATGGACTGCAGCCTGCCAGGCTCCTCTGTCCATTGTATTCTTCAGGCAAGAATACTGGAGTGGGTTGCTATGTCCTCCTCCAAGGGATCTTCTCAACCTGGGGATCGAACCCAGGTCTCTCACATTGCAGGTGGATTCTTTACCATCAGAGCCACTAGGGAAGCCCAAAGCAACATACTCCCATAATAAAAGAAAACGTTTGATATTTTTCCTGCAAGTTTTAGGGAGTGACTGAATTCTTGAACTTCAAGGAAGTATTAGAATAGTTTGTGTTTTTACTATATAAGGTAGGTCCCTCTCTCCCCTTCTTGCTAGTGACTAATCTTATTTCAAAGGCATCTGCTTTTCCAACTATGGGTCATGAAGCCACTGCCACACACCATAAACCCATCATTGACATTTTCTCGCAGCTGTGTTAGTTGACAGCTCTGAATCATCAGTGCTGTGAAGATGCCAGAACGGCTGGTGCTGTCAAAGCATATCAGCTAGAGATGTCCTGCAGTTGCCAGTGGCCCCACTAATGTACCTGTGCAATACAGAGGCCCCTCCACCCTGCCTGGCTGCTGCAGACGGGGGTCCAGGGGAGAGGAAGGGGTGTCACTCCAGGAGGCAGATGATTTATGTCAGAGGGTTGAACCTGATCCCATATCAAGTTCAAGATTTGCTCAATCAACCCAGAACCCCCAGAACCTCATCAGCTGTAGAGAAAGCCTCCCTGCTGTAACTTTGGACCAAAAAAAGAACACCCATGTTCACTGAAGTATCTCTGAAAATGGCAAAAAAAAAGTAGGGAATCGTAATACCAATTCTGGTACTTTCACAGGAATATTAGGCAGCTACTAGAATCTGAGTTAAAAATAGGTAGGCATAACTGGTTAAAAAATTAGGTTACAACATGTAATGTGCCAGATGAGCATATTTTTAGTGACATCTAGATGGATTGATGGAGAAGGCAATGGCATCCCACTCCAGTACTCTTGCCTGGAAAATCCCATGGACAGAGGGACCCTGGTGGACTGCAGTCCATGGGGTCGCTGAGGGTCGGACAAGACTGAGCGACTTCACTTTCACTCTTTGGAGAAGGAAATGGCAACCCACTCCAGTGTTCTTGCCTGGAGAATCTCAGGGATGGGGGAGCCTGGTGGGCTGCCGTCTATGGGGTCGCACAGAGTCGGACACGACTGAAGCGACTTAGCAGCAGCAGCAGCAGATGGATTGATGGATGAATAAATGGACAGATTATAGATAGATATGGAGGAAAGTAGGTATATAGCTAGATGGACAGACACATGGATGAGAGAGAGACGAAAGGCTGGAAAGACCTACACCAGTCTACTAACAGTGGTTATATCTGAGTGGAGGTATTAAGAGTAATTTTTAAAATTGCTTGCCTTTAGTTCCTGATTGCTGCTGTTTTTCAGTTGCTAAGTTGTATTCCACTCTTTGCAGGCCCATGGACTGCAGTACATCAAGCTCCTGCGTCCTCCACTATCTTCTTCAAATTCATGTCCATTGAGTCTATGATGCTATCTAACCATCTCATCCTCTGCTGCTCCCTTCTCCTTTTGCCTTCAATCTTTCCCAGCATCAGGGTCATTTCCAATGAGTTGGCTCTTCACATCAGGTGGCCAAATGATTGGAGCTTCAGCTTCAGCATCAGTTCTTCCAATGAATATTCAGGATTGATTTCCCTTAGGACTGACTGGTTTGATCTCCTTGAAGTCCAAGGGACTCTCAAGAGTCTTCTCCAGCACCACAGTTCGAAAGCATCAGTTCTTCAGCACTCAGCCCTTGTTATGGTCCAACTCTCACATCCATATGTGACTACTGGAAAAACCATAGCTTTAACTGTATGGAACTTTGTTGGCAAAGTGATGTCTCTGCTTCTTAATATTTAAGAGTAAATTTCCATTGCTCTTTTTAACACATAGTTACTGACACCAACACTTATAGCATTCAGAGTCAAGAATTTATCTTTGACTTATGTTCTCAATTCTTTCTGAGTGAATGTTCATAACATCCTTCCAACCATCCATCCAGAAAGCAGAATCTACTTGGACTTCAGGATGGCATTTAAACAATGTCCCACATTATTTTTATATCCATTTCATGTCTTTTCATGATTCTGGATTGTTTTTGTTTTTTAATCCTTCTGTAGACCTGGGAGCCCCTGTCTACACTCCACCTTGCCACCGGTTATTCTCCTGGTCAATTCCTACTCCTGCTCCAAGACTTTCTTAATAACTGCCTCTTCCTTTGTTGGTTCTTCCATCCCCTCCATGTACCACCTGTGTTCTCCCATTGCACTTTACTCCCATTGCATTTTATTCTGTTTGAAACTTTTCCAATCTGGATGGTTATTATCCATATGCTCGCTGTCAGACTCTTTGTTCATTGATACTCCATCTCACTTCTACCTCTGCATCAGGGCCTGATTGCCTAATAAAAACTCTTCTGCTTCTCCTGCAAATATGTACCCATCAGTCTAAAAGGCAGCTTGGCTAACAACCTTGATGCCATTCACTTAATCGACAGGCATTTACTGAGCATTTTCTATATGTCAATTACAGAGATTAACAAGGTCCTCTCCCACCAGAGGCTCACAGCCAGGTAGGAGAGCCAGACATGGGCACATGAAAATGAACCAAAAGCTTCTATCAGAGAATGTCAGTGTCCTCTTACAGCTTAGATAATGTGTCTTCTTGGAGTTCAGGAGACTCCTGCTGGCTATATGGATAGGAAAGGACTTCCCAGGGGGGTTAGGGTTAGAACAGTGAGTTCAAAGAAGAGAAGGATTCAGACAAAGAGATGGGAAGGGCATTTCAGATGGAGGAACTAGCGTGGCAAAGGTGCAGCAGTCGTGGGCTCCTGGTGTGTTCATGGGGTGTACAGATTGTCAGAGTGGGAAGACATCAGACTTAATTCAGCCCTGGGGGCTCTATCTAGCTGATATCAAACAGGGGCTGTGCGGTTTCTCTGAGCTCCAATTTCCTCACCTGTAAACTAGATGTTATATTACCTGTTTTATCTGCTGCACAGGGAAGTTGGGAGAATCAAATAAGACCATACACTGTTTGGAAGCACTTTGTAAGTTATAAAGCAATACACTCATGGAAACCAAAGCATAAGAAAAAACAATATAGCTAGAAAAAAGGAGCTGAGGAAAGAAGGGAAATGCTGACATATGTTGGAATATTTAAGGCAGGGTTTGGGGAAGGACTACAAGATTCTGGATTTGTTTTTCCGTTGGATCTCATCATCCCCAGTTTCACTGCTGTGACTTCTTCCTCATCAATCTAGCCCCTCAGCCCCAGGCCCCAGTCTGGGTTAGGTGCCTACCTCTGCGTTCCTAATCCCCACTTAACTGGCAGAACACCCTTTTAATTTCTACTAATGTATCTGTCTTCCTGACTAGGCTGAGAGTTCACAGATAGCAGATACCATTCCTTATTCATTTTATATCTTCAGTGCAGGGCACCCAGTGGGCAAGCAGGAACTGTGGGCTAGTGATGACTCTCCTTGTGACTATGAGTCATGAAGTTCCAGGTGGCAGTCATTTTGCTTAGCACATATTAAGAATTTGCTTATCCCTTCAACAACCCTGGGAAACAGGTCTTATTCCCATTTTATAGACAGAAGTAGTGAGTCTTAGGAAGCAAAATAACTCAATTATGTTTGCCCAATCTGTGAGCTTTGGAATCAGCATTTAAGCTGAGGCAGTTAAGCTTCAGAAAGCTATATCTTTCTTGTGAATTCATTCATTCCACCCATAATGATCATGTGTCTACCATGTGCCAGGAAACAGTCCAAGCTGAGGAAGGGATACACAGGATCTGGAAGAAGGGATACACAGGATCTCAGATCATCCCATTCTTGTTGAAAAATGTGAAACAATTGTTCAGTTGCTGAAGTTGTGTCCGGCTCTTTGCAACCTCATGGACTGCAGCATGCCAATCTTCCCTGTCCTTCACTGTCTCCTGGAGTTTGATGAAACTCATGTCCATTGGTGATACCATCCAACCATCTCATCCTTTGTCATCTCCTTCTCCTCCTGCCCTCAATCTTTCCCAGTATCAGGGTCTTTTCCAATGAGTTGGCTCTTCGCATCAGGTAGCCAAAGTATTGGAAACAGATGAGGGACCAAAGCACAGAGCATCCCAGAGGTGTGGACAATTTGGCTGGGGTGTGGGTAGAGGAGGCCTCCCCCAGAGGAGAAAGGGAGGCAAGGGCATTCTGTTCAGGCAGAGGAAGAGCCAAGTGTGAGGACATTAAGATGGAAAGCAGCAGGTCTAGTATGAATGTTGCAGGAAGTCTTCTTGACTAGACAGTGTGCTTCTTGAGGGTAGAAACCATGTCTTAACCAACTCCATTTTCATAACCACGCACAGCAGATGTCCCCAACCACCCTCCCCCTGCCACTGGGCCACACAGCAGGAGGTAGCAGCAGGCAAGTGGGCGAAGCTTCAGCTATAGCTCCCATGGCTTCCCATTGCTCATATTACCACCTGAAGCATCTCCCCCGCTGGGTCCATGGAAAAACTGGCTTCCACAAAACTGGTCCCTGGTGCCAAAATGGTTAGGGACTGCTGAGACACAGTGCCTCGAACCCCAAAGCAGTGAAAGTTTGGTGAATGAATGATACTGGCTTCTACATTTAAAAGAAAAAAGAGTAAACTTCACATTTTGGGAAAACATGGGAAGGCTGAAAGGGAAGATGACCCCAACTTGCAAGGGGCAGCCAAGGATGACCAGAAGTTAGAGAACTCACGTGTTTACCAAGAACCTCTTCGTTGGTTCCAAAGATCTCCAGGCCCCCACCTCAAACCTACTCTCCTGTTAAAAAAAAAAAAAAAGCGAAAACAAGCCCTTGTCTAGGGTACTGTGGCTTTCGCAAGTTGCTAGGATATCAATATATTTACCCACAACCGCAGACGTTTGGCTCAAGAACAGCCCACTCGAGCCTCACATGAGGCAAGATCATGAGGATTCAATCTATGTGAGTTCCTGAGGGGCCTTTGAAATCAGCCAGGGAGTTGATAATTGCTCGGAGATACCACAGCTGTAGTTTTTCTCCAGGTTTTGCTATAATCAGCTTTTTTGTTGTTGTTGTTAAGTTGATTTGCTCTGACTTCCTCAGGGGTTTCAAATTCAGTTGTGATTTGCACCTGCTTTTTTTTTTTTTTGAACCTTCAAAAATTTAGGAGGGAGAGAAAGGAATCATATTTTTCCACTCCACAGGCCCTGGGCTCCCAACACGGGGCTCCTCTGGGTCTAGAAGCTCTTAGGGGAACCAGACCTTTGGCTTTGGCGCCCTTTAGGTAGACGTGCAAGAAACATGTTCTAGAGTAGGTTGAAATCCTGGTCTGAGTGCCAACACTAGAAGACTGCTGCCTCTGCAGTGATTTCAGGGTGGGGGTGAGAGGGACCCTCTCTGTCAAAATGCGGGACTCAGGGCTAACTCAACACCCGTATTGGAGCCAAGCACTTAGCTTTTACCTGCCTCAAGGGCAAGCCGATTTGATCACAGCAAGGGAAAGCAAAATGGACTCACTCCCTGAATTTAAAAGCTCTTCCGAATTGTTACATTCTGTAGAGGAAACAAGGTTCTGCCATTTCAACTCCACCCCTTTCTAAAAGAGCTGCAACCTTCTCTTGGCACTACCATCACCCAGTATTTTTTGAGGATTCCTTTTCATGTGGACTGCTGAGCTGCCTGTCAGGGCTGGATGCTAATTCACAAATATGCCCCATGCCTCATTCCCATAGAGAACGAGGGAAAGGATCTTCTCTTTGGTTGAAGTTATTACTTCCACCAGCAAGTCATCTTTTATCTAATTATTGTCAGCAAAGGCAGCTTAATATCAACACTTCTAAAACTCTGTTTTAGGTTGACGACTACACAAATGTAATTGTCTCGTAGCCCATAACCTTTACCATGGCTCAATTTTTATGGTAATTTTAGTGACATAATTTGCAACTAATTCAACCTGAAAAATCTCATTGACAATTTATATCGCTCAAAACTGCATGTTCCATATTATATTATTAAAATCTTTTTCCAGAAGTTTTGCAGTTCTAGTCGACAACTGGCAACCCTGCTTTAAAAAGTATTCAGTTTAAATCATATTGACTATATTCAATGGCATATATTAGCTTTTCCCAGAGCTTCCTTTGCCAAACACAGTCCTGCAAGAAGATCATTTGTGTGGGGAGCTCTGTAGTCTACATCTGTTTAGTTCTGACCATGAAGCAGCACAGAATCAAATGGACAGTAGAAATCTTGAGGGTCCTGACAGCCTGCAGATCTGTGTTCCTGGCCTACCCCAATTTCGACATTTATAATAATTTTATTTTTTTGAACTTTCTCGAGTTTTATTTCATATCCCAATTTTAACGTTAAGACATAAATCTATGACATTTTTTTAATATCACCACTGGCTCTTCCATCCTCCTTCCTCTACCAGAACCTGAAACGAGCCTTTTGTTTATTTGTTTCACTGTTGAATTTAAGACATAATGACTGATTTTAAAATAGTCATGGAGAAAAGCAGAAGAAAGATAGTTTCTGTGCTTCTGCTTTCCCATGGGGAAACTGGGAAATAGAGTATGCTTATAGAAACTCAGGCCTGATGTAGACATGCTTTGTCCATTCATGTGCTACAGAAACGTCTATTAATTGTGCAAGTATAAATAACGTGAGAGATCCACAGGGCAAATCCAAAATTCTCCACAGTCAGTCTTATGCCTCCTTTCCAGTCGTTACTTCCCCACAGGACCCCTTGGTTCCCGCTCCAGTAGTGTCTTCCAATGTGGACACGTCTTCCGTAACACCACCTCTACCTACCTCTGCCTTTTTAAGGAAGCCTTCTTCTCAGCCATCCACCCCAGGACTCTCTGCCTCCTGTATATGTATCTACCTTTTTCAATCATTTATTCATTCTACTGTGTATATAATATAAAAATCCGTATCCAACATCCGCATCCACCATCCACAACCATGCCCCATGACACTGCATCTATATCCACATCCAGCATCTATCATCGTATCCAGCACCCACATCCTCACCCATTCAACACCCAACATCCACATCCATGCACAACATCCGCATCCACCATCCACAACCTCATCCACATCTGATGCGGGACGTCCACACCTGCATCCAACGCCCACATCCACGTCCATATCTATATATTCTATATTTATTTAAACACTCAGGTCCTATCAGTTGTTTCAGGCCTCATCATTTGCCCCATTTTGTTTATCTTTACAAAGTGGATATCTTTTCTTCCCTGTTACACCATGAACTCCTTAGAGATAGCAATATAATTTAATGATTTTTGTATGATTTTTGAATCTTACACTGACACACAGTAGGTCCTCAAGGTATATATGATTTTGGGAGAAAGACAGCACCCACCAAACATACCCCCAGTGTTGTTGTTCTGGGCAGGTCAGTCACATCATCTCATTTAATCCCTGTGACCTTCTGACCTTGTCTCTTTCACTGTGATCCAGCCGCACTAGTGTGGTTTTAATGCCTTGGGTGTGCAAGCTTGTTCAACCTCTGACTTTTGCACTGGCTGTCCATTTGCCTGGATTTCTTTCCCCAACAGATCCTCCCATGGTTGGCATTTTCTCTCCATTTTTATTTAAGCTCAAAAGTTACCTACTTTTAGAGTCTCACTGACCACCTTAGTCAAGGAACCCAACCTAGTCCTCACACTGGGTTATTCTACATTCCAATGTCCCTTTTCATTCTCCCCATAACACTTATTAACACCTGAAATTAGCTTATTGATCTGTTTACTTGTTTATTATCTGTCTCCCCTTGCCCCTTCCCCAACTATTGAATAATAAAGTGTAAGCCCCATGAGGGCAGGGGTTATATTGTCTGTTTGTAGCTGCATTTATAGCCTAGAATCAAGCCTGACACATAGTACATGCTCAATTATCATCCAATAAGAAAATAACCTTCAGTGGATAACAATTTTGGAGATGTGGGAACTGAGGCTTACGGATATGGAGTGACATGCCTCCTGTCAGCAATGTGTAATTGGCAAATCTGAGACCCAAAGCCCTTCTCAAGACCCAGGCCTCCCATGCTACAGGAAATTGCTGCTCCATAGACATAGATACATTCATGGAAACAGGATGCTTCTTCTACATTGTTCAGATCTTCTGATGTTTCTCTTGTGTCCTTGTCTGCTTTGAAATTATAGACAAATAGACATGTGGATCTCTAATTTCAGAAAGTTTCATTCACCAGTGTAATAACAACAATAGTTGCTGTATTTGCTAATATGCTAAGGTCTTTGTATATTCTAATCTCACTTAATTCCCATTAACAGCCCTATGAGGAGGATAATTTTATCTTCATTTTTATACATGAAACAAACATAGCTCATGAAAATGAAATATCTTTAAGTCTCAGAAGATACTAACAACGTAATGTGAGAAATGATGGATAAAAGGCTAGGGGAACCAAGATTCATCTCTGGCGCCAAAGCCTGTATTTCTCACTCTCATGTTAGACTCAGCACTCTCTAAAAAGCAGGCTCCGTATGTCTCAGGAAGCTCAAACAGGGGCTCTGTGTCAACCCTAGAGAGGTGGGATGGGGAGAAAGATGAAAGGGAGGTTCAAGAGGGACGGGATATATGTACACCTATGACTGATTCATGTTGAGGTTTGACACTGAAACAACAAAATTCTGTAAAGCAATTATCCTTCAATTAAAAAATAAATCATTTTTTTTAAAAAAGCAGGCTCTGAGATGGGTACCAAGGATATTAAGACTCATTCTCTGACCACAAAAAGCTCTCAGGCTAAACAAGAAAGACCTAGTTTGGACAAGAAAGGAGCCAGTGTATGGGACGAGGTGAGGAGCAGAGGGAGGTGGGCACACCTGGATGGGAGTAAGGATGGACACAACTGAACTTCAGTTTCTTCAGGGTCACACCAGGGCTGTAGTGGGAGGAGGCCACCTGCAAATTCCATATCAGTGGTGTTGCTAGTAGGAGAGAGCCTACTCAAGTATGGTGCTGGAGAAGCATGCAGATTAAAGGGGCCACACAGCCGTAGAATGTGGCTGGAGGTGGCTCAGGACAGCAGCGTGATCACAGTGGCCCCGAGATCCACTGACCTTCTTCCTTTCATGGCCTAATGCCAGTCACTCTGACTCATGGGCCCCTGGCTGCTGGAAACCCACAGAAGCCCAGTTTTCTTCCTGGGTCACTTGGTTCTGGTTTCATTTTCTGATACAGAATATGGTCATCATGTATATTAAGCTTATAAATGTCCTTATATTTTCAAAGCTTCTTACAGAATGAAAAGAAAAGTGGTCTTATGACAATGTGGTCAGCTCCGTGAAGAATCCACACCTGACCAGAGGGACAAGGGCTTCCTTAACATAGTGAGGTCCTGGCCTGTTGAGTCAACAGACCCAAATTCCCTACCAAGAAAGTTATCTTGATCAGTGTTCCAACAAGGATGGAACACATGCTCAAACAGGGTCATTTGGGGAACATTTAATGAAAGGACCGTTACTTAGGAGCAAAGGAAATCAACAGGAGATGGTATGAAGGAAACCTTGGGGCTGGCAAAGGCGAGAAAGCCATTACCATCATTTGGTCTTAAAGAGGCAAGAAGAGGGAGAAGTTCCTGGAAGCAGAAGAGGAGAGTTGTGGGGAGAGGACCTCCCGAGAAGAGGCTACCTTTTATAAAGGAAATCAGCTGAGCCCCAGAAACCCTGAAAGGAAGGGACTGGGGAAAGCAAACATACCAGTCTTACTCTCTGCACCTCCTGCTGATGCGTCCCATAAGCTGGAGTCAGAGGACCAGGGAGCTAGAGGACCAGGATCTCATTGATGTGGTCCATGTAGGCCAGCCTCTTGGGACGCAGAAGAGTGAGAGGTGACCTAGAGCGACATGGACACTTACCAGCACAATGGTTATGGCTGGTTGAGAGTAACTATACCACGAGTAATGATTTTGGCAGATAGCTTCCATTGACTACTTGATGCATACGTAGCACTTTGAAAACTCATTCATAGATTAGCTCATTTGATCCTCACAGAAAGCCCGTGAGGTGAGCACTCTCCTGGTCCCATTTTTTAGACTGGAAACTAGAGACTATAGAGATACTGCTTGTAAATAGAGGAGTGTGGGCTTGAGCCCAGTTGGCCACAATTACACATCCAGTGTCCTTTGTCTACGAGATCCACTCATCTTACCTAAAATGAAAACTGATGATTTAGGTAGTAAAGCATTGATAAAATGGAGGGAGTGTCTGAAATATAACCTGCAAGACAAAGATGTGATATTTCCATAAGCTTTATTTGGCTTATGAGATTGAATACATCCTCCATTTAAGAGATATTAAAGTATAAACCAAGAGAAAAGAGAGAGAGAGAGAAACCAGAAAACAGAGAGAGAGAGAGAGAGAGCGCGCACACACCAGTTGCATATAGGATACAGGCCAAATGTCTAATTATAGTTGATAAGGCCCCTTATGATCTGTACCTTGACCCGACTCATCTTTCCCCATTCCCTGTGGAGCATTGTGTCCCAGGCAAAGTAAATTTTATTTTAATTCTCTAAATAGCCCTCACATCTTTGCCCATGTTGTCCGTTTGGCCTGAAATACTTTCCCCTGCTTCCCATTTACCCATCTTAAACCCTATTTATCTACCAGGCCCCAACTTTGACTTTTCTTCCCTCTTTCCTCCTGCCAACAAATATTTACTGGACACAGTACCTGCAGGCACAGTGTAGGTGTTTCTGACATGGGTCCCTCCCTCATGGAGTTTCTATGAGAAACCCTTCCTTCAGGCTCATGTCTGGGTTGGGCAGCTCTCCTAGGTGTTTGCTCAGCAGCCTGAGCTGATCCTATTACAATCTTTTTACTCTGCATTCTAGAACCTTGGTTCTGTCTCCTTCACTAGACCATGAGCTTCATGGTGGTAGGACTGTGTGTCTATGTGGGTGTTAGTTTCCAGTTGTTGCTGTATGTAACAAATTACCATGAACTCATGGCTTAAACCAACCCAAATTAATGACCATAGAGATCTGGGGTTGAAAGTCCAATACAGCCCTCACTGGGCTAAAACCAAGTTGTGTGGAGTCCATGTTCCTTTATAGAGGCTCTATGGGCAGAATATGCTTTCTTGTTTTTTCCAACTAGAGGCTGCCTGCATTCCTTGGGTAATGGTACCTTCCTCCATCTTCAAACCCATCAGTGACTGAGGGAGTCTTCCTCACTTTGTGTCACTCTGACACTGACAATAACTCTTTTGCCTTCTCTTTTTATCATTTAATGACCTCTGCGATTATATTGGGCCTACCAGGGTAGTCCAGGCTAATACTCCTATCTTAAAGTTAGCTGATTAGCAAATTGAATTCTATCTGAAACCTCAATTTTCTTTGCCATGTAACATAACATACTCACAGGTTCTAAGGATTAGGACATGAACATCTTTCAGAAGCCATTTTGGTGCCAGCCACCCTGTGTATTGCCAAATGCTAGTCCAAGGGCAAAAGTAGAATACCTTGGGATGCAGGTAGGTCGTGTGTGTGCAGAACATATAGATGATCTGTATATGTCTAAGGCATGTGTCTGTGTGACACATGTATATATGCTGAGTGTTCACATGGGCAAATATGTGTGGTTTGGGGGGCATATGCTGCCTGACCTCATTAGCTTTGGTCAGTATTGGGTGTTGGAGGGTAGGAACACCACCCAAGGGGGAAATATAAAGATGAAGCAGGCAACCAAGTAATATTTTCCTGACAATTCAAGTTTAACTCCATACGGATACTTGTGTTTAGAGACCAGGATTTCTGTGCCCTGTGGTCATATGTTGGTTACCACATTCACAGTGAAGGTAGCATCCTGCCTGAGCCAGGCACCCCCTCTAGAAGAGCCTGTATGAGTCAGCATATAGCTCAGGGGCACATTCAGTGCTGCCAGCAATGAACAGATCAATCAAATGATTGTTTCCCATCTTTCCAGCAAGAATAACACCTTCTGATAAGGAATCCTGATCAAATCATCAGCCCTTCCCTTACCGCAACTCTGAGAACAGCTGAGACTGGCAGAGGCCTTGGGGATCATCTTCACTTTATGGAAGCATTGAGCAGGTTCATACAGGCATCCATAGACAGGACAAGAAGGAGGACCACTACTGCCATTTATGGGGTGACTGCCAGCACCCTGAAGGCAGGGACTCCACATTAAATGCTCCTATAGCATCAGGCTTCCTTAGAACTTTCTGCTCCCCAGGTCTTCATGTTGCTAGGAAAAGATAAAACCAAGGGAACGTGCTTATAGACAGAGACACTTAGTTACTGAGAGATGCTTCTACTCAGATTTCTCACATCAGAATCTGGGATAGACAGTCTATAAATCTCAAAGCATGTTTTTCTGCTTTTCCCTTATAGCTTAGGCTGAAGCAAGACTCAAGCTATAGCTTCTTTGCTCAGAGTTTCCAGGTCTTGTTTTGACACTGCTCAGGTTTCCCAAGCAAACCTGCCATCTCCACGTGTTCAGTCAACAGTGTCTGGGTGTCCCTACTGAGGGCAGTCCCTACGCTAGATGTCAGGTACATTGCAGTGAACAGACAGAGGTGGATACTTGCCCTCAAGGGGCCTGTAATCAAAGAACTTCCAGGTTAAAGGCAACCACACTCAGTCTCAAAGTTGTCTCATGTTGAAAAAAACAGAGAGGAGGGAAAGAGAGAAACACTTTCAATCAGAGTGGGAACAGGCAGGAAGAAAAGATATCATGAAAGGAAAAAAAAAAAAAGAGGCACACCAAGACCCAGGGGAAGGAAGATGTGGGAAAATATCTAGAATCACAGAGGCAGAGACAGGGCCAAAGAGCCTCCCTACCACAAACACCTCTTCTCCATCTGCAGAAAATCTCAAGAAAGGGTTTTGGCTTCATGATGCATAATCCCTGTGCAAGTCGCTGCCATGCTTGGGAAGAAGGAGGCTGGGATACAAGGAGACCCTCCTTGGAAGCTCTGTGGTTCTCCAAGGAGCCTGGTAGGGAGGAGTCAAGAGTGTATGATCCAACCTTTCCCAAGGGCTGCTCTGAGCTCTCCTTCTCCACAGAGTCCTGCCCTGCATCCCTGAACAGAAACTGCTATCCCTGCAATGGAGAAGGGGAGGAAACCATTTGCTCTACATGGAGTCTCAGCTCAAGGTACCTTACCTTGTCCTGTTAGCTGTGATTGCATGCGCCATGTTGTGACATAGGCTAAGTACAGCAGGAAGTCTGCAAATGAATGGTCTTTCCCTCTAAGACTAAACAGAAACCGCTTACTCATTCTCATTTCATCAACTAGTGTATTGAGCACCTGTAGTAGACAGTGTACTGGATGCAGGTTTACATCCCTAGGCTTGACCACACAGAAGATGCTTACAATCTTGAACAATCAAGGATTCAGATTCCTCCTTTATAGACGAGGGAACTGAGATGCAAAGAAAGTAAGGGCCCCAGATAATGCCAAGACTCCGACCTTCCAGGAGCTAACCTTCAGCTCTCTCATTTCCTACCCCCAGCCTAGCTCTACCTATCATGTATATCTAGCCTGACACACACATGAGCTCAGGAGATTTCCTGGTTCTCAGGCTGAGGACCCAGAAGGGAACCTCCCAGATGAATCAAGAGATGCTATCTTCTAAGACAAGAAGGCTGTTTAACTCATCTTTATATCCTCATCATCCAGCTCCAATCCTTGGCACATAGTAGGTTCTCTAAAAATGAGTTGAAATGAATTAAGCTCTATAGTATAGACCTCTCAGATCTTAGAATCTTTCCTGTCTCATTCAAGTCTTAGCAGAGGAGACACCAACCCCAACCTCATAGCCCCTTTGCTGCCCTATTCCTAGATAAAACATGTACCATCAGCCAAAAGTGGTATTGTCCTTGAGGTATGCTGGGACTTCTTCATGTGTGGTTAGGGATGTGGCAAATTCAGGCTTGGAATCTGGGGCAGGAGGGACTAAATGGTAGTGGTTTATGATGGCAGGAGGTTCTAGACAGGGTGTGGTACCAGTAGTTACATAGGACCCAGGATGATTTCCCCCTTTACTCTGAAGGGAGACAATGAAGGGGCTATAACTTGCAGCCTATGACAGTAGCCTCTGCCCCACTCCATTCAGAGTCTCAGTCTCCCCTTGACCTGGATTTAAGTTTTGTCCATGTCTTCCAAACAGTGCTGGAAGCCATGTTTTCATCCTCATCACCACAAGTACATTCTGGGGCATGGGACAGTCTCCCCTGAAATGGGCTCAGTGACATATCCTTAGTCATCTCGGACTGCCATACAGAACACTATAGACTGGAGGATTTAAACAACAGGAATTGATCTCTCACAGCTCTGATGGCTAGAAGTCTGTGAGGAAGGAACTGATCTAAGATCAGCATGCCTCAAGGATGATAACCAGGGCTTTCTTCCTGGTTTGGAGACAGCTGCCTTCTGACTGGGCCCTCACATGATGGAGAGAAAAGACAGCAGGCAAGCTCTCTGGTGTTGCCTCCTGTAAACACACTAATCCCATCAGGAGGACCCCATCCTCTTGACCTCAACATTAACCCCCAATGGTCCCATCTCCAAACACTGTCATATTGGGGTTTAGGGCTCCAGCACATAAATATGGGTCATGGTGGGGGATATGAGTTCAGTCACCCAGTTGCGTCTGACTCTTTGTGACTCCATGGACTTCCACACACCAGTCTTCCCTGTCCCTCACCATCTGAAGTTTGCCCAAGTTCACGTCTATTGTTTTGGTGATGCCATCCAGCCATCTCATCCTCTGATATCCTCTTCTTCTGCCCTCAATCTTTCCCAGCATCAGGGACTTTTCCAATGAGTTGGCTGCTTTCATCAGATGACCAAAATACTGGAGCTTCAGCTTCAGCATCAGTCCTTCCAACAAGTATTCAGGGTTGATTTCCCTTAAGATTGACTGGTTTGATCTCCTTGCTGTCTAAGGGACTTTCAGGAGTCTTCTCCAACACCACAGTTCTAAGGCATCAATTCTTTGGCATTCTGCCTTCTTTATGGTCCAGCTCTCCCCACCATGGTTGGGGGTGGGAGCACAATTCAGTCCATGAAACCTTTCCACACTCATACCCAGTCCCTCCCATAGGCCAGATTCTGTACTAAATAGCAGTTATATAAAGGTAGGAAAGTAATGTCTCTGCTTTTGAATATGCTATCTAGGTTGGTCATAACTTTTCTTCCAAGGAGTAAGCATCTTTTAATTTCATGGCAGCAATCACCACCGGCAGTGATTTTGGAGCCCCAAAAAATAAAGTCTAACACTGTTTCCCCATCTATTTCCCGTGAAGAGATGGGAGTAGATGCCATGATCTTCGTTTTCTGAATGTTGAGCTTTAAACCAACTTTTTCACTCTCCACTTTCACTTTCATCAAGAGACTTTTTAGTTCCTCTTCACTTTCTGCCATAAGGGTGGTGTCATCTGCATATTTGAGGTTATTGATATTTCTCCCAGCAATCTTGATTCCAGCTTGTGCTTCTTCCAGTCCAGCGTTTCTCATGATGTACTCTGCATAGAAGTTAAATAAGCAGGGTGACAATATACAGACTTGACATACTCCTTTTTCTATTTGGAACCAGTCTGTTGTTCCATGTCAAGTTCTAACTGTTGCTTCCTACCTGCATATAGGTTTCTCAAGAGGCAGGTCAGGTGGTCTGGTATTCCCATCTCTTTCAGAATTTTCCACAGTTTATTGTGATCCACATAGTCAAAGGCTTTGGCATAGTTAATAAAGCAGAAATAGATGTTTTTCTGGAACTCTCTTGCTTTTTCCATGATCCAGTGGATGTTGGCAATTTGATCTCTGGTTTCTCTGCCTTTTCTAAAACCAGCTTGAACATCAGGAAGTTCATGGTTCACGTATTGCTGAAGCCTGGCTTGGAGAATTTTGAGCATTACTTTACTAGCATGGGAGATGAGTGCAATTGTGTGGTAGTTTGAGCATTCTTTGGCATTGCCTTTCTTTGGGATTGGAATGAAAACTGAGCTTTTCCAGTCCTGTGGCCACTGCTGAGTTTTCCAAATTTGCTGGCATATTGAGCACAGCACTTTCACAGCATCATCTTCCAGGATTTGAAATAGCTCAACTGGAATTCCATCACCTCCACTAGCTTTGTTTGTAGTGATGCTTTCTAAGGCCCACTTGACTTCACATTCCAGGATGTCTGGCTCTAGGTGAGTGATCACATCATCATTATCTGGGTCGTGAAGATCTTTTTTGTACAGTTCTTCTGTGTATTCTTGCCACCTCTTCTTAATATCTTCTGCTTCTGTTAGGTCCATACCATTTCTTTCCTTTATCGAGCCCATCTTTGCATGAAATGTTCCCTTGGTATCTCTAATTTTCTTGAAGAGATCTCCAGTCTTTCCCATTCTGTTGTTTTCCTCTGTTTCTTTGCATTGATTGCTGACGAAGGCTTTCTTATCTCTTCTTGCTATTCTTTGGAACTCTGCATTCAGATGCTTATATCTTTCCTTTTCTCCTTTACTTTTCACTTCTCTTCTTTTCACAGCTATTTGTAAGGCCTCCCCGGACAGTCATTTTGCTTTTTTGCATTTCTTTTCCATGGATATTGATAAGCAGAGATATTACTTTGCCAGAAAGGTCCATCTAGTCAAGGCTATGGTTTTTCCAGTGGTCATGTATGGATGTGAGAGTTGGACTGTGAAGAAAGCTGAGCGCCAAAGAATTGATGCTTTTGGACTGTGGTGTTGGAGAAGACTTTTGAGAGTCCCTTGGATTGCAAGGAGATCCAACCCGTCCATTCTGAAGGAGATCAGTCCTGGGATTTCTTTGGAAGGAATGATGCTAAAGCTGAAACTCCAGTACTTTGGCCACCTAATGTGAAGAGTTGACTCATTGGAAAAGACTTTGATGCCAGGAGGGATTGGGGGCAGGAGGAGAAGGGGACAACAGAGGATGAGATGGCTGGATGGTATCACGGACTAGAAGGATGTGAGTTTGAGTGAATTCCAGGAGTTGGTGATGGACAGGGAGGCCTGTCGTGCTGCAATTCATGGGTTCAAAAAGAGTCAGACACGACTGAGAGACTGAACTGAACTGAACTGAACTGAAAGGTAGGAAGGACTCACATCTTGCCCTCCTTGTGGGTACAGGGATGGAAGATGGGGAGCATAGATGAAGACACACCCAGATGAAAATACAGTGCAAAGAAGTGTACAGACTGCTTTGGAAACACTTGAGAAGAGGTGATACTGCTTAGAGGGATTTGGAAAGGTTTCATAGAGGAGCTGATGGATGAATTGGGCCTTCAAGGTTCAGTCGATTTTTGCCAGCTAGATAAGGAGCATAATAGTACTCCCAGTTAGGGTGGAGCATGGTGCATGGAGGATCATGACAGATATCGGGGAGAGTAACCAACCATGTGGATGGGTGTGTGGATGTGGGCATCAAACAATAGAACAAGCCTGGAGAGATGTCTGGAACTGGCCATGCTGCAAGGCCGGGGCCAGCCTGTATGGACAATGGGATGAGAGGGACATAGGTATTGTCTATGACCTGATCCTGCGGTCATAGCTTGGGAGGCAATCCTTTAAATGGGGCCAAAGGCAGTGAGATTTGTGGGTTAGACTGTCTTAGTCCATTTAGGCTGCTGTAACAAAATACCACAGGGAGCTTATAAACAAGAGAAAATTATTCCTTATGCTTCTAGAGGCTCAAAATCCAAGATCAAGGTGCCAACATGATCAGGTTCTGGTGAAGGCCCTCTTCTGTGTTGCAGACTGTGAATGTCTTGTTGTGTTCTTACCTGACAGAAGGGATGAGGGAGCTCTCTGGAGGCTCTTTTGTGTTTGTGTGTGTGTGTGTGTGTGTGTGCGCGCGCGCGTGCGCGCACGCACGCACATTCTGAGTGCAGAGTTGTGTCTGACTCTTTGCAACCCTATGGACTATAGACTTTCAGGTTCCTCTGTCCATGGGATATTTCAAGCAAAAATACTGGAGTGGGTTGCCTTTTCCTTCTGCAGGGGATCTTACTGACCCAGGGATCAAATCCACGCCTCCTGTGTTTCCTGCATTGCAGGCAGATTCTTTATCTGCTAAGCCATCGGGGAAGCCCTTAAGAAGACATTAATTCCATTCATGAGCGTTCCATCTTCATGACCTAATTACTTCCCAAACACTAAACCTTCTAGCACCATCATACTGGGCATTAGGATTTCAATATATGATTTGGTGGTTGAGGGGGCCACAAACATTCAGATCATGGCAGAGACCAACAAGGAGACTCTAATAGCGGGCTAGGTGAGAGGCAATGAAAGTCTGAATATGGCAAAAGGCTGTGAGAAAGGAGAAGGGCAAGCCAGTTTAAGGGCCATTGAACAGGTAGAGTGGACAGGATGAAGGCCAGATCAGACAGGAGAAAGAGTTCTGATGCTTCCAGGATTCCCACAAGGGGCCTTAATGGATGATGGTGCCCCTTACCAAGGTGGGAAATGCAAGGAGAGTGACAACTGAAGGTAGAGACAAATTCCATTTTAGACAGCTGTGTTTGAGATTCCTCTCAAATACTAGGAGAGTTGCTTAGGGACAGGTCTGGAACCTCAAACAATGGTTGACTCAACGTGTGGCTCTGAGATTCTGGAGAATAGGCAGTAATGCTATTGGGGGTGGATGTAGGGAGAGGTTGTATTGAAACTTGCAAGACCCTAAGTATGTGAAGGACAAACAACCCACCATCTTTCTGTGCCTCAATTTCACCCAAAACCAACCATCATCAGTATGAGAGGGATTCTTCAGGCTTCAAACTGAGGTATGCAAACATCAAGATTAGATGCACACTCTTGGGTGAGAATAAGCCCCTACCTGTCCCATAATCCATGATTTTGCTAGGATATATTAGCCTTTGATTTCCTAAGTTCTTATATCCTTAAAAATGCACCAACTTTCCATCTGTGCTTGAAGGGAGAAAGATCTCAGCTTATAGGAGAACTCAACCTTCAAGGCAGCCTATTTTTCGGCTGAGTATTACACACACAAAGTTGTTTCTGGTATAAGACGACAGCATTTCCCTGTTTTCCCAATGTACATTTTTTCCTCCAGCCATCCAAAGGAGCACCTCAAGACATTCACATTTCCATACTTTCAGTTCAGTTCAGTTCAGTCACACAGTCATATCTGACTGCGACCCCATGGACCACATCACGCCAGGCCTCCCTGTCCATCACCAACTCCCGGAGTTTACCCAAACTCATGTCCATTGAGTCGGCGATGCCATCCAACCATCTCATCCTCTGTCATCCCCTTCTCCTCCTGCCTTCAATCTTTCCCTGCATCAGGGTCTTTGCAAATGAGTCAGCTCTTCGCATGAGGTGGCCAAAGTATTGGAGTTTCAGCTTCAACATCAGTCCTTCCAATGAACATTCAGGAATGATCTCCTTTAGGATGGACTGGTTGGATCGCCTTGCAGTCCAAGGGATTCCCAGAAGTCTTCTCCAACACCACAATTCAAAACCATCAATTCTTCAGCTTTACGCAATAAGAAAAGGCAGCAGAGCCTTGAGTCACCAAGGCCCCCGGATACCTAGGAGAAGATGTTTATGGCATAATTTCACCCAAAGCACATCTGCCCATCAGCATTTTTCTAAACTTTGGAGAAAGAAGAAGCAGCAGAAACTGCTGAAATGTGAAAATAATTAGAGAAGAGACTTTCCCAGGGAACAAACATGGCCCACACTGTACAGAAGAAAGAACAAACAAATGCTGGGGAGGTTATGGAGCTGTAAAACTCTTGTTTACTTCTGAAGAAAGAAATAAAGTTGGAGGAGAGCCACTGGGTCTGCACAACAATAAATCAAGTTCCAGGGGGTGAGGAAGGAGGGGTTGGGCCATAAATTCAGAGTCTAAAACAAAGCCACATTCCAGTGGTCCCTGGTGGCGTGTGAACCTGTAACGTTTGATTTCTGGAGAGATCTGCCCACTGTCTCCATGAAGTCAAAACCCCCCGGGTGCTCCACACAGAATAGCATTTGGTTCGGGTTAAAGTTTCTGAAATCAAGTCGTGGGTTTGTTCAACTTTCAAACAGAAAGGGGGAAAAAAATCAAAACAGCCCAGTTCCCTCTTCTGCTCAAGCTGAACTTTCCACAGCAGTTTCAGGGGTGACAGAAGCCACAAGGAGCCCAGTCAGGCGCAGCAGGGCAGGCCCAGGAAGGCCAGGAGGAAATTCCCACAGCTGTGCGCTTGGAAAGGGGGCTCCCAGGCCTCTTCCCTCCAGGCTTGGGGTAAATTTGCTTGTGAAAGGTCACCAGGGAACAGCCTCCTGGCTCAGGGATTTTTCTTCAGGCTAATACTTCAGGTTTCTGGAAGAGGGAGGTCCTATTTCCTGTTAACTCAGTCTTCTAGAAATAACACTCCCTTTTTAAGTGACAAGAACACCAGGCATGAAGTTACAGTTCTCACCTTTGGTTAATAGCCCTATAACTCTCCTCGCCTTGAACCTTCAGACATTTTCCCCCCCTCTATTTTTAAATGAAAATGAAAGCAAGGGAATTTACTTCATTAAATATTGACTAAGGGCCTACTATGTGCCAGCTAGGCTTAGCCCTTTATTTATTATTATTTTTAGTTTTGGCTCTACGGGGTCTTTACGCAGCATGTGAGCTTCTCTTGGTGTGGAGCACACGCTCTTGAACAAACAGGTTTAATTGCTCCTTGGCACATGGGGTCTTGGGTTTCCCTGGTGGCCCAGTGGTAAAGAATCTGCCTGCAACACAGGAGCTGCAGGAGACATGAGTTCAATCCCTGGGTGGGGAAGATTCCTTGGAAGAGAGCATGGCAACCCACTCCAGTAATCTTGCCTGGAAAATCCATGGCAAGAGGAGTGTAGTGGGCTATAGTCTACAGGGTCGCAAAGAGTCAGACACGACTGAAGGAACTCAGCATGCACACACCCATGTGTGTGGGGTCTTGGTTCACCGACCAGGGATTGAACCCACGCCCCCAACATTGGAAGGTAAATTCTGAACCACTGGCCCACCATGGAAGTTCCCAGGCTAAGCCCTTTAAATAGATTGTTTCGTATAATTCTCGTCTCAATTCTAAGAGATAAATATTAAGATTAGTCCATATTACAGATAAAACAAAGGCTTGGAAAGTTCCCATGACTGGCCTGATACCATTGGCCTGATAGCCAGCGGTGTGAATAAGGTGCATACTTAGGTTATTCTCTAACTTCATTTCTCTTAACCACTAAGCTCTACTGCCCCTATGGCACAAAATTCCTGTAGGAATTATAGGTAACTTACTAAGGATACAGGGCATGAGATTTTTCTAGAGTTAATTACCTTCATTAAGAACTAGGCAACAATAATGACAAATAATGACCTTGCTAAAAAGCTGCTAATTTTTGAGCACTTTCTATACCCACTTTCAGTTCAGTTCAGTCACTTAGTCGCGTCCGACTCTGCGACTCCATGAACCGCAGCATGCCAGGCCTCCCTGTCCATCACCATCTCCCGGAGTTCACTCAAACTCATGTCATCAAGTCGGTGATGTCATCCAGCCATCTCATCCTCTGTCGTCCCCTTCTCCTCCTGCCCCCAATCCCTCCCAGCATCAGAGTCTTTTCCAATAAGTCAACTCTTCGCATGAGGTGGCCAAAGTACTGGAGTTTCAGCTTTAGCATCATTCCTTCCAAAGAACACCCAGGACTGATCTCCTTTAGAATGGACTGGTTGGATCTCCTTGCAGTCTAAGGGACTCTCAAGAGTCTTCTCCAACACCACAGTTCAAAAGCATCAATTCTTAGGTGCTCAGCTTTCTTCACAGTCCAACTCTCACATCCATACATGACCACTGGAAAAACCATAGCCTTGACTAGACGGACCTTTGTTGGCAAAGTAATGTCTCTGCTTCTGAATATGCTATCTCGGTTGGTCATAATTTCCTTCCAAGGAGTAAGTGTCTTTAAATTTCATGGCTGCAGTCACCGTCTGCAGTGATTTTGGAGCCCCAAAAAATAAAGTCTGACACTGTTTCCACTGTTTCCCCATCTATTTCCCATGAAGTGATGGGACCAGATGCCATGATCTTCGTTTTCTGAATGTTGAGCTTTAAGCCAAATTTTTCGCTCTCCTCTTTCACTTTCATCAAGAGGCTTTTAGTTCCTCTTCACTTTCTGCCATAAGGGTGGTGTCATCCGCATATCTGAGGTTATGGATATTTCTCCTGGCAATCTTGATTCCAGCTTCTGTTTCTTCCAGCCCAGCGTTTCTCATGATGTACTCTGCATATAAGTGAAATAAGCAGGGTGACAATATACAGCCTTGACGTACTCCTTTTCCTATTTGGAACCAGTCTGTTGTTCCGTGTCCAGTTCTAACTCTTGCCTCCTGACCTGCATATAGGTTTCTCGAGAGGCAGGTCAGGTGGTCTGGTATTCCCATCTCTTTCAGAATTTTCCACAGTTGATTGTGATCCACACAGTCAAAGGCTTTGGCATAGTCAATAAAGCAGAAATAGATGTTTTTCTGGAACTCTCTTGCTTTTTCCATGATCCAGTGGATGTTGGCAATTTGATCTCTGGTTTCTCTGCCTTTTCTAAAACCAGCTTGAACATCAGGAAGTTCACGGTTCACGTATTGCTGAAGCCTGGCTTGGAGAATTTTGAGCATTACTTTACTAGCGTGTGAGATGAGTGCAATTGTGCGGTAGTTTGAGCATTCTTTGGCATTGCCTTTCTTTGGGATTGGAATGAAAACTGACCTTTTCCAGTCCTGTGGCCATTTCAACCACTCCACAAAAGTACCCTTTGAGGAAGGGGGCATCCCCATTTTACAGATGAGGCAGCTGGTCAGAGAGAAGATGCGGAGCTTCCCTAAGGTCACCTAACCGGAAGATGGCTGAATTACATCTGGAGGTCAGCTAGGTTGTAACAACAGCTCTCAGGCTGGATCTGTTGCAGAGCCTCAGGATCTTGGTGGTCTCTGCAGAATACACCTACAGGTAGAATGTTGTTTTACTTTTTCAAACTTAAAATGACTAAAAGGGGACTTCCCTGGTGGTCCAGTGGTTAAGACGCCATAATTCCAAAGCAGGTGGTACAGATCATCCCTGGATTGGGAACTAAGGGCTTCCCAGGAGATGCTAGTGATTAAGAACCCACCTGCTAATGCAGGAGACATAGAGATGCGGGTTTGATGCCTGGGTCAGGAAGATCCCCTGGAGAAGAACATGGCAACCCAGTCCAGTATTCTTACCTGGATAACGCCATGGACAGAGGAGCCTGAAAGGCTATAGTCCATGGCGTCACAAGGAATTAGACACAACTGAAGCAAATTAGCACACATGCTGGGAGCTAGGATCCCACATGTCTTGAAGTGTGGCCAAATATTTTTTTTTTAATGACTAGATATGCAATTTCTCCCTAAGTCAGATGCTATCCTAACTGATTTTTGGTTATAAGCAAGGCCAAAGGCATAAAGGAAAGTATTAGAGCAAAACATAAAATTAATAAAACTATCCCACTTGACTCCTTTCCCTCTGTGAAATGAGTCAAGGGGGTTCCTATTCAATTTCATGAGTAGATGGCCTCAGCCCAGCTTTCATGTTCCACAGAAGCATGGTTGGAATGTACCTCCACCACCTGGCCATGATATTTAGTTCAGTTCAGTTGCTCAGTCATGTCCAACTCTTTGCGACCTCATGAATCGCAGCACGCTAGGCCTCTCTGTCCATCACCAACTCCCAGAATTCACTCAGATTCACATCCATCGAGTCAGTGATGCCATCCAGCCATCTCATCCTCTGTCGTCCCCTTCTCCTCCTGCCCCCAATCCCTCCCAGCATCAAAGTATTTTCCAATGAGTCAACTCTTCACATGAGGTGGCCAAAGTACTGGAGATTCAGCTTTAGCATCATTCCTTCCAAAGAACACCCAGGGTTGATCTCCTTCAGAATGGACTGGTTGGATCTCCTTGTAGTCTAAGGGACTCTCAAGAATCTTCTCCAACACCACAGTTCAAACGCATCAATTCTTTGGCGCTCAGCTTTCTTCACAGTCCAACTCTCACATCCGTACATGACTACTGGAAAACTATAGCCTTGACTAGACGGACCTTAGTCAGCAATGTCTCTGCTTTTGAATATGCTATCTAGGTTCATCATAACTTTTCTTCCAAGGAGTAAGCGTCTTTTAATGTCATGGCTGCAGTCACCATCTGCAGTGATTTTGGAGCCCCAAAAAATAAAGTCTGACACTGTTTCCACTGTTTCCCATCTATTTCCCATGAAGTGATGGGACCAGATGCCATGATCTTCATTTTCTGGAATGTTGAGCTTTAAGCCAACTTTTTCACTCTCCACTTTCACTTTCATCAAGAGACTTTTAGTTCCTCTTCAGTTTCTGCCATAAAGGTGGTGTCATCTGCATATCTGAGGTTATTGATATTTCTCCCCACAATCTTGATTCCAGCTTCTGTTTCTTCCAATAGAGCGTTTCTCCTGAAATACTCTGCATATAAGTTAAATAGGCAGGGTGACAATATACAGCCTTGACGTACTCCTTTTCCTATTTGGAACCAGTCTGTTGTTCCATGTCCAGTTCTAACTGTTGCTTCCTGACCTGCATACAGATTTCTCAAGAGGCAGGTCAGGTGGTCTGTATTCCCATCTCTTTCAGAATCTTCCACAGTTTATTGTGATCCACATAGTCAAAGGCTTTGGCATAGTCAATAAAGCAGAAATAGATGTTTTTCTGGAACTCTCTTGCTTTTTCCATGATCCAGCAGATGTTGGCAATTTGATCTTTGGTTCCTCTGCCTTTTCTAAAACCAGCTTGAACATCAGGAAGTTCACGGTTCACGTATTGCTGAAGCCTGGCTTGGAGAATTTTGAGCATTACTTTACTAGCATGGGAGATGAGTGCAATTGTGTGGTAGTTTGAGCATTCTTTGGCATTGCCTTTCTTTGGGATTGGAATGAAAACGGACCTTTTCCAGTCCTGTGGCCACTGCTGAGTTTTCCAAATTTGCTGGCATATTGAGTGCAGCACTTTCACAGCATCATCTTCCAGGATTTAAAATAGCTCAACTGGAATTCCATCACCTCCACTAGCTTTGTTTGTAGTGATGCTTTCTAAGGCCCACTTGACTTCACATTCCAGGATGTCTGGCTCTAGGTGAGTGATCACATCATCATTATCTGGGTCGTGAAGATCTTTTTTGTACAGTTCTTCTGTGTCTTCTTGCCACCTCTTCTTAATATCTTCTGCTTCTGTTAGGTCCATACCATTTCTGTCCTTTATCAAGCCCATCTTTGCATGAAATGTTCTCTTGGTATCTCTAATTTTCTTGAAGAGATCTCTAGTCTTCCCCATTCTGTTCTTTCCCTCTATTTCTTTGTGTTGATCACTGAAGAAGGCTTTCTTATCTCTTCTTGCTATTCTTTGGAACTCTGCATTCAGATGCTTATATCTTTCCTTTTCTCCTTTGCTTTTTGCTTCTCTTCTTTTCACAGCTATTTGTAAGGCCTCCCCGGACAGCCATTTTGCTTTTTTGCATTTCTTTTCCATGGGGATGGCCATGATATTTAGTCATTCTTTAATATTAAGATAATAGCAGCTGGCCTTTATGAGCTTCTCCATATGACAGGTAGGTTATTATCCTATTTTCCAAATGAAGAAATCCTGGCTCAAAGAGGTAGACTGATTTGTCCAAGCTGAAATAGCTGGATGATGAAAGAGCTGAGACAAGCACCCCAGTTCGCTGATATATTCTGAAGGGTTATTTCAAGCCCCTCCACACCCTATCCTTGTTCTTTTTTTCTTCTACTTCTTTCCCTTGCTTGCACTATTCATTTCCTTGGGATGCTGTCACAAATGACTACAAGCTCAGTGGCTTAAGACAACACACACTGATTTGCTTACAGTTCTGGAGGCCAGAAGTTGGAAGTCAGTATCTCTGGCTGAAATCAAAGTGTTGGCAGGACCACACTCCCTTCAGAGGCTCCAGGGGAATAATCCACTTCCTTGTCTTTTCCAGCATCTGCTGCCGCATTCCTTGTTTTCCTTGGTTCGTGGCCTCCTCCTCCATCTTCACAGCCAGCAGCACGGCATCTCCTCTCTCAGATTCTACTTTCCTCTTTTCCTGACACACATCTTCTCTTCCATGGTAGTCAGACCTTGCTTTCTGTTTCTATCCACACCTGGCCTTCTTTCTCTTCTTCTCTGCCTATGTTGAATCTCCCTCTGCCTCTCTCTTATAAGGACACTTGCGATTGCATTGAGGGCCTGCCTGGGCCAAGATAATCTTCCAACTCAAGACCCTTAACTTAATTACATCTTTTTCCATGTAAGGTAATATTCACAACTTCCAGGGGTTAGGACCTGATATCTTTGGAGGATATCAGGTTTGCTTTCCCCCTGAAAACTGCCCTTGGCATTATTTCTCTAGGACTGGAAGTGGGACTGAATTTGATCAACCACACTCTCTTGCCTGGTTGCCTTGGCGACCTAAACACTACACATTTACCTAGTTCTTTCCAGTTATCCAACATCATGTGCCAGTTGCCCCACTGGGGTTCCAGTCTATGGTGCTCCCTCCCATACACAGATGTTGTGAGAAAGCTTGATACAAGGCAAGGCCTGGTGGAAAATAAAATGCAAGGAATTAAGTTCATGAAAAGGAAAAAAGAAGGGCCTTTGGGGAGTTGATGACCTATTGAGGCAAAGCATCATGTACATATGGAAAGTTACATGGGAATGTCAAGAATTGTCCACCCAATGTCAGTTATGGAGGGCAACAGGAAATTGGAAATGGAAGGCATCCTGTGGTCAAGAGAGGTCTGGAAGCGCTGAAGCCTGCATTGAACTTTGAACATTAGCTAAGGCTTATTGTGCTTCCCTGGTAGCTCAGATGGTAAAGAATCTGCCTGCAATGACAGAAATGCAGGTTCGTTCCCTGGGCCAATAAGATCCCTGGAGAAGGAAATGGAAACCACTCCAGTATTCATGCCCGGAGAACTCCATGGATGGAGGATCCTGGAGGGCTACGTCCATGTGGTCGCAAAGAGTCAGGACAAAGCAACTAACAACCACATAAAAAGATAAGGGAGTTGCCATTTTTGAGCATCTTCCATAAGCTAAGCCTCTCACACCTGCCACATTTACTCTTTTCCATAACCTGGGGTGGTGGGTATTATATGTTTACAAATGAAGAAACTGAGGCTTGATTGAAGTAATTACGCACCTTGCTCAGCTGGTAGATGGCAGAGCTGAGACCTAACCTTGGGCCACTGCCTGGAGCCTGTGTACTTTCCACACACTGACATCCTTGACCTAGAACCCTAACCTCAGGCATAAGTAATGGTAACACAGTCCTGGTGTTCAGTGGACTTAAGGAAGAAGATGCCCATATTGTGCTAAGCAGAGAAACAGAAGTCACACAACATTAACACCTGAACTGACTGAAAATGCTCATTGGTGGCCCACAGACTGTATGAGTCTAGGAGGTGTATTTTTGGAAGGACTCAACTAAGGTTTAAAGAGACTCTGGAACCCATCCTTGCAGCTAATATAAAACAAATAGTCATGTGCATGGTGAAGGGGAGAAAATTTTATTTCTGTCTGGCAAAAATCAGCTTGTATTAGAACAGACAGGAGCTCATCACCTACAGTGAGGAATTCACCTCCTGACTCCTGGAGACATATGAATTTGAGGTCCTGGTAAAACAGTCTCTCTAAACATTCAGGCACCCATTATGAGAACCAAAATCAGATAACCCCTAGCTTCATGTTGATTGCAATTTCTAAGCAGTGTCAATATACTGACTGAAAGCAAATCAAAGCAGAGTTGCATTTTCAAGCAAGACCTCCCTGTGGGCCCATCACATGCTGCTTCTTCAACGTCACTGGCAGGACTGTCTGAGATGAAGGATAACTCTTGTCAGAAACATGCTGCTTTAGTGTACAAAATATTTGCATAGTCCTTACTTCGTCTAATCCTCACAAGAATGATATGAGTTAGCTACTATTCCCATACGAAGATGAGGGAATTCTTTAAAATGGCAGTAGGACCTACTGGTGGAGGAGGCAATGGCAACCCACTCCAGTGTTCTTGCCTGGAGAATCCCAGGGACGGGGGAGCCTGGTGGGCTGCCGTCTCTGGGGTCACAGAGTCAGCCACGACTGAAGCGATTTAGCAGCAGCAGCAGCAGCAGCAGCAGCAGCAGCAGGACCTACTGGAAAGAGCACTGGTATTTTGGTTGAAGCCCCTGAAAGGTCTCGCTGAGAGGTTTCTGTTCCCTAGACCTCAGTCTGTATATCATGATAGGCTTGTCTGACAAGATGGCTTGTATGAACCTATTTCCTCTGAAATTCTGTGACAGAAGAACAGACTTTTCCAACACCAAACATATGCACTATTCTTTGCAATGGCTTAAAATTGCCCACAGTTTTAATAAAAACTATGAATGTTAGCAACCACCTTGCTCTTCAGCACTGGTCCTGTGTCTCTTAGACCCAGAAGGCCCATTTGGGTCCCTCACAGCCAGTCATGTTTTTAGAAGGAACAAGCTCCTGACTATGAAAACCTAAATCAGTCTTCTGAGGAAAGTGAGCCTCAGCAAGGTTCTGTCACTTGCCTGAGGACACACAGCTTGTGAATGACATGAATCAGAGGTCATGGCACCAAGCACAATACAGCAAGAGTCTATGTAGCAGTGTTTCAAACTAGAGCATTTTCTCCAGCCCTGATTCCTCTTGGGGTTGAACATGAGGTAAATTCAGATCTGTCCTTCAGGTTGAGTTTTTTTGTCAGATTCAAGCACCACCTACTTCTTGACTTTTTTCAGGAGGAGGGAGAGCAATTGTCTAGAAACTTTGCTTTAAAAATATGCCTAAGAACTGATGGTATGTATGTAGGAGTGTGTTAGTTACTCAGTCATGTCCAACTCTGCAAACCCATGGACTGCAGCCTGCCAGGCTCCTCTGTCCATGGAAGTTTCCAGGCAAGAATACTGGAATGAGTTCCCATTTTCTTCTCCAGAGGATCTTCCCAACCCAGGGAGAACCCTGTCCTCCCGTGTTGCAGGCAGATTCTCCCCATCTGAGCCACCAGGGAAGCCCAAGAATGGATGGGTATCACCAAGCAAAGCTGTGGTTGTATCAGAGCCAAGGTGGGTGCCTGTTTGAGTCTGAAACAAAAGTTCTGTGACTGACTGATGTGGCCCCTGATAATAATCTGTCTAGCTGGTGCCTTTCCTGAGATGCAGCCACAGACCACAAATGTGGACAAAGCCCTGCCTGGGTGGCAACCTGAATTCTGCATTTGGTCCAATTTCATCCTCAACTCACCCAGCGGGCTATAGCATTTTCTCCATGTATCTCCACTTTCCTTATCTGGTAAAAGGAACACAATGCCAATCCCCAGAACAGCCCTAAAGCATAAGACGCCAGCTTTGCCTTGAGCCTGCATTCAAACCTCAGCTCCTTCCTCATTGGCCGTGTTACTTGGGGCATGGTGTTTAATCTTCTGAGCCTCAGTCTCTTCATTTGTCACATGAGGTTAAGGACTGTCTCAAAATGAAATAAAATCATGAAGATCAAGAGCCAGGTACTTAGGATAAAGGCAGCCATTTTTGCTACAATATGAGTGAGTTTGGAAAATAGAGAGAGCCACTAAAATCTAAGGTGAAGGCGTTATCAAAGCAGCTTTATTGTCACTAACTCCCAGATGGGCCTGAAGGAGGGGAGGGAGGCAGTGGAGGTCAGAGAAGGCAGGAGCCATGCAGGGGCAGTTCCAGAAACGCTCAGGCCAAGGGAAATATACATTTCTGACCAGTTGTAGAATCCATCTCACAGCCTTCTCCAGCTCAAACACAAACACACACACACACACACACACACATACACACACACACACACACACCCCTACACACACACACACACACCCCTACACACACACACACACACCCCCACACACACACACACACACACACACACACACACACACACACACCACCACCACCAAATTGAAAAGCAAACCACAGCATTTTAAAACCTCCTGTTGGTTTCGCCTTTCCTTCCCCCACGTATTGTTTTTGGGAAGGGCTGTTTCAGCCACAGCACTGCCAAGAAAACAGGGTGGTTTCCCTTGACCACTGGCCACGAATGTGTGCCTTTTCCTGAGCTTTGTGCAGGAACCCACAGTGACTTTAAAAAATAATAATAAAATTCTTCTCTATAAATAAACCCTTACGCTTTCTGCTGCGGGGCTTGGAGGGACGCGCTTCCCCTTCTTTTTGAACTCATTCAGGGCTCCGCTCCCTCCACAGTGGAGCTACAGCGTGTAGCCCGAGGCATTCTGGGTAATCATTCTCCGTTGTGTCTTCAATGAAGGAATGGCAAAGTTCAGGAACTTGTACTTAAAGATCCGCCTCTCCTCCAGAGACATACATCCTTCCACAAAATACCCCATTGCCACTTCCCCTAGAGATTTTATTCTTACAGCCTGTTCTGAATTTCCGGAGTCCGACAAATTAAGCATTTACAGTTTACTCAGTGATGTGAAGCAGTGGAAAGACCAGAAGTTTTGAAGTCCAGATACCCAGGACTAAATTCTGGCTTTGTTTCCTGACTAGCTGTGTGATTGTGGACAAGAGGCTTACATCAGCTTGGGCAAGGTACTTAACAATTGCGTATGTGCCTGCCTCGGTTTATTCACCTTAAAAATGGATATAAATGATCTGTAATGCATGGACTTAGGTGAGTATTAAATGGGAAAAATGCATACAAAGCCTCAAGCACACAGTAGGTAGTCAACAGAACGCCATTTTTATCAAGTTCTTGGCTGGACTAATTGTAGCACAAAGAAGAAGGCTGATTCTGCTGGGATTCTCAAGAGGATGTGATGAAGGGATAATTTATAGGGGTGGGGCAGGGTTAAGGGAATCAGTAAGGGATGTTGAGGCACCCAGACACTGCAGCAGCAGGGATTATCACCACCCGCAGACCTAATGGGACAAGAGGAGGGCCAGGCAGCACTGGAGCCCAGTCAGTGGTGGAGCAAGGGAGAGAGGCTGCTGGCAGGAGCTATCATAGTGTTAGAGGAGCTAGTCACTGACAGAGGCACAGAAGCAGGGAGGCAGCTGGGGGGGAATGCCCCAGCCTCTCCTGCACCCCTTAATCCTTTGCCGATGCCTATCACTGGCCATACCCAACTGAAGACAGAGAGAAGGGAACCCCCAGATGCAGTCCTAAGGGTCAGCCTTCCAGAGCACAGTGCAGATTAGAGAATAAAGCTCAGTGGGAAGAGAGTGCAAATGGTGAATCACTAGGCCATTCGGAGAGAGGAATTCCTTATGACTTACATACTGGCTAGTATTAGTCAACCCAAACAGTGAAAAAAAACTCCTGCAAAAATCCTAAAGGGGTCATTGTAATCACATCACTTTAGACCTAAAGAGTTTGCAGCGTTTTCCCAGTACCTAAAGACATGAGCCCCCTACCTCACCCCTGGGATCCTGTCCCAGACCCTCCTCTCTCCCAGCTCATCTCCTGCCTCTTCTCTCCCAGAATTTTCTGAAGTGCTTGTCTCTTCCCCCCGCCCCGAGTTAATTAAACCCTAAATTACTTTATTTTAAATCAAATCTGTGTTTTAGATTTTTTTGATGTGAACCGTTTTTAGTCCTTAATGAATCTGTTACTCCTATTCCATGTTTTTTATTTTTTTGGCCATGAGGCATCTGGATCTTAGCTTCCCAACCAGGGATCGAACCCACATCCCCTGCATTGAAAGGTGAAGTCATAACCCCTGGACCTCTAGGGAAGTACCCCTAAATAACTTTAGAGAAGTTATTAAACTTTCTGAATATCAATTTCCAGTTCTATAAAATCATGACTTTTTACTGGATAAGATAATGATAATATCCACTTCGTAACATAATTAAATGTAAATGAAAAATATACTCAGCATGTGGATAGCCACATGGAGACTCAGTAAAAAGGTCACTTCTTCATTTCTGGGGCATCCTCAGTCTTGCTGGTGAAAGAGAAATGAAAAAGATAAGATGTACCACTTGATCTGACGCAGGTTGTCCACAAAGCACGGGATGTATCTCCAACTGGAGTGATTTTGTCTTGACATGCTTCTCAGCTTTACTCTTGAAACTTTCGATGGGTGGAAATTTGATTGGTGAGAGTCCTCATAAATCTTCTGTCCCTGTCTTCTCTGCTTAGCTAACTTATTGTCACATGCTGACATGCAGACGACACCACCCCTAGGTGATGCACTTTACCCTCACTCCTGGAAGTTCTCACCCAGAGGCAGCTCTGGAGCTGAACTGCCCAGCTTGAGGTTCCTGGACACAACATTTCTTTGCTGCATTGTACTCTTGCCACTTAACCTCTCTGTGCCTCAGTATCAGCATCTGTGAAATGAGGTGATGCTAGCACCCACGCCACAGGGTTTTCCTGAGATTAAATGTCAATATATGCAAATCACTGAGAATACTGCCTGGCATAGAGTAAGCACTTAATAATATTAGCCAGCTTATTTTTAATCTCTTTATTACCAGTATGTCACAGTCCTTAACACATCTAGTATAATTTCAGGTTTATCTGTCTGATTCCCATATTGATTCTTTGAGTACCTCGACAACAGGGCCTAAAATAATGCTTGGCACATAGTATGTGCTCAAGACATGATCAGTAAGCAAATGACTAAATGAAAGAATGCATGAATGAACAACACAGGACTCAAAGTGCGTGGAGGGAGTCTGGTTTGGGTGTTCACGTGAAGCTCAGCATAGGCCTTTTCTCAAGGATGTGAAGAACTGAAGCAGTCAGAGCCAAAAAACTCAAGCTGCTCCGGGGCAAAGCAGGGCCACCCACAGGGGCAACTCCCATGGAGGCCTAGCGTGGGTGGGTCCCTGCCCGGAGCAGCCACCAGCTTTCTAATCTAATTGTGTGATAAGAGAGACCGCTCCCCCACCGTTCACACTTCCTCCTCCCACGTTAAAAACCCAGAGCAGTAATGTGCATTCAGGGGTCTCTGGGAAAGACAATACTTGCCCCTGTCCAGCCAAACTCACCATCAGGACATTCAAGGGTGGAGGGGTCTGACCAAAGGATGCCATGAGTCCCCAGGGAACACTCAGTCCGAGGGCCCAGGGCAGCCCTGCCCCTCCTCCCGCCTGCCTGGATGCTCTCCTTCCTACATCTGCTCATGTGTGTCCTCGGCCCCCATTGCTTCCATCTTATTCAGTTAAAGTGCAAGGGACCTCAAAAACCTGTGTGATCTGCCTCCTGACAGCACCCCCATCCCTCATTCCTCCACTCTCCCCTTCGCTCACCCCACCGCGGGTTAGCCTGTCACTGGTTCACCGTGGAGTGAACTTGTTGGCTATTTCCCTGCTAAAAAGGCCCTTGTAGCTTGATTCTTCTCATTACTCATTTATCAGTTCCTTCACTTAACAGACCATTTTTAAAATTCAAAATTTTTATTTTTAATTATGGTTAAAAATGCAAAATTTATGACCCTAACCGTTTTGAAAGGTCGGTCAGTTCATGAAGTAGATTTACATCATTGTGTGACTATCACCACCATCCATCTCCATTCTGCAAAACTCTCTCCATCTTGTAAAACTGAAACTCTATACCCATTAAACACAAACTCCCCCTTCCCACTTCACCCAGCTGCAGAAGTCACCATTCCACTTTCCGACTCTATGTGCAGGACTACCTAGGCACCTTATATAAGTGGACTCTTACAGTATTCGTCCTTTTTAACTGGCTTATTTTGCTTAGTATAATATCCTCAAGGTTCATCCATGTTGTAGCATGTGTCAAATATCTGCTTTTTCTGGCTAAATGATATGCCATGTATGTATAAGCCTCATTTTGTTAATAGACACCTGAGTTACTTCCACCTTCTGGCTATTCTGAATAATGCTGCTATGGACACCGGTGTACACATATCTGATCAAGTCCCTGCTTTCATTCCTTTTAGGTTTATGTCTCGAAGGGAAATTGATGGATCCCATGATAATCGTCTGTTTTGTTTTTTGAGGAGCTGCCATACTGTTTTCCATAGTAACTGCACCATTTTACATTCCCTCCAAGAAAGCAAAGTTTCCAGTTTTTCCACATCTTCCTCATCCTTATCATCACTTACTTGTTATTTTCTCTTTTGGATTTTTTTTTAAGCCATCCTAAAAGCCTCTTGATGAAAGTGAAAGAGGAGAGCGAAAAAGTTGGCTTAAAGCTCAACATTCAGAATACAAAGATCATGGCATCCGGTCCCATCACTTCATGGGAAATAGTTAGGGAAACAGTGGAAACAGTGTCAGACTTTATTTTTTGGGGCTCCAAAATCACTGCAGATGGTGACTGCAGCCATGACATTAAAAGACGCTTACTCCTTGGAAGAAAAGTTATGACGAACCTAGATAGCATATTCAAAAGAAGAGACATTACTTTGCCAACAAAGGTCTGTCTAGTCAAGGCTATGGTTTTTCCAGTGGTCATGTATGGATGTGAGAGTTGGACTGTGAAGAAGGCTGAGCGCCAAAGAATTGATGCATTTGAACTGTGGTGTTGGAGAAGACTCTTGAGAGTCCCTTGGACTGCAAGGAGATCCAACCAGTCCATTCTGAAGGAGATCAGCCCTGGGATTTCTTTGGAAGGAATGATGCTAAAGCTGAAACTCCAGTACTTTGGCCACCTCATGCGAAGAGTTGACTCACTGGAAAAGACTTTGGTGTTTGGAGGGATTGAGGGCAGGAGGAGAAGGGGACGACCAAGGATGAGATGGCTGGATGGCATCACGGACTCAATGGGCGTGAATCTGAGTGAACTCTGGGAGTTGGTGATGGACAGGGAGGCCTGGCATGCTGCAATTCATGGGGTCACAAAGAGTCGGACATGACTGAGCGACTGAACTGAACTGAACTGAATGGGTGTGAGGTGGTATCTCATTGTGGTTTTTAACAGACAATTTTTAAGCACCTACTGTGATCCAGGTCCCAAATAGATAGTTGTCAGGACATACAAATAAAGCCTAGTTGGTGCCCTCCAGGAAGAGAGAGAGCAACAAAACAAACCTGAATTGATCCACTCAAGGATGTGTACGAAGCCTACAGATATTATCTCATTTTATCCTCACATAATCCACAAGGTGAGTACAATTAACCTATTTTAGGGTAGAAACCAAGATTCACCAAAATTCAGTGACTTGCCTCCCACTTATAGAGCTCATACATGTGACAGAATTGAAAGCACATGTTTTTGAGACTCAAAAGCCTATGCTGTTTCTGACAGTTGTTCTCAGATATTTTTTTAATTTAACTGATGAGAAAAATATAAAAATAACTTTGAGGCACCAACAGATTTCTTGCCAACATTTTATTTGGCAAAACAAGAGCTTTGGAAAGCAATTAATTTGCCATCTAATGTCACTATTCTTACACAGGAAGAAATTTAACCACATGTCCTTCAGAAAAAGACACACACGATAAAGTTTATTTAACTGAATAAACTTAACTTTATGAAAACCTTACTGCACTGCTGATTTCTCATGTCCATGCCCCAGGAGTAAGAAGCATGTATCAAACCATGACCAGTCCTTGGCTTCTAGAGGTCAAGTACTCCAGCCCCACAGGCCCTCAGCTAGGTGCGCTGGAAGATGCTAAGCCCAGCATGAGTGGGCCTTGTATGAGTACATGCATTCTCAGTTGCTAATTGGCATCCAACTCTTTGTGACCTTGTAGACTGTAGCCTGCCAGGCTCCTCTATTCATGGAACTTTCCGGGCAAGAATACTGAAGTGGTTGCTATTTCCTCCTCCAGGGGATCTTGCTGACCTGTGTCTCTTGTATCTCCTGCATTGGCAGGCAGATTCTTTACTACTGAGCCACCTGAGAGACACCTATGTCAGCCTTGAGGGGAGTTTAAACATGAACAGAACAGAGAAAATTAAGTGCCCTTGCAGGTTAGCCAATCTGACCTCCAAGTAATGGGGAGACAGGAACATTTACCAAACCCTGCCACTTCCAATGCCTTCATGACCTCTCTCTCTTTTTTTTTAATTTATTTTTTATTGAAGTATAGTTGAATTGCAGTGTTGTGTTAATTATTGGTAAACAAATAATTAAGCAAATTATTTTGCAGCAAAGTCAGCTGAAGTGATTCAGTTATATATGTATATACATTCTTTTTCATATTCTTTTCTGTTATGGTTTATCGCAGGATATTGAATATAGTTCCCTGTGCTAAATGATAGGACCTTGTTGTTTATCCATCCTATGTATACCAGTTTGCATCTGATAACCCGACTCCAGGTCCTACCCTCTCCCACCCCTGCCTTGGCAACCACATCTTTTTTCTATGCCTCTGATTCTATTTCTGTTTCATAGATAGGTTCAATTGTGTCATATTTTAAATTCCATATATAGTGATATCATATGGTACTTGCACATATAGTGATATCATATGGTACTTGTCTTTTTCTTTTTGACTTCACTTGGTATGATAATCTCTAGTTGCATCAATATTGCTACAAATGGGACTCCTCAACATATGTATCCAGACAAAACTGTCATTTCAAAAAGGTATTTGCAACCCTATGCTCACAGAAGCACTATTCACAATAGCCAAGACCTGCAAACAACCTAAATGTCCATCAAAACAGGAATTGATAAAGAAAATGAGGTAAATATATACAATGGAACACTACTCACCATCTCTCTTGGCTCTAAGACCCAAACTTTTCCCCTTCTTCCTAAGGCCTTTATACTTCTGTAAGATCTGGGTACCCATTTATCACAGTACTTTACCAGATTTGTAAAAGGTATAAGACTTTTTTACCAGGCAGGTGAGTAGTTGTGTCCAACTCATTGCGACCCCATGGACAGTCACCTGCCAGGCTTCTCTGTCAATGGGATTCTCCAGGCAAGAATACTGGAGTGGGTCACCATGGCCCTCCTCCAGAGGATCTTCTGGACCCTGGGATTGAACTCATGTCTCCTACATTGGCAGGTGGGTTCTTTACCACTAGTGTCACGAGGGAACCCCATATATCATTATACATTTGCCCAAACCCATACAAGGTACAGCACCAAGAGTTATTATAGAGAATAAATATAACGAACAGTCATGTTTCTTCTGTTCTGCTCTTCAAATCTTATCATTTTACTGTGATTCAGATTTTTATAAAAAGAAAGATTCAGTCATTATAGTAAATCTGTGTTCCCTTTTGAGTGAATCTCAAAATCCTATTGCCTTCTATGGCTCCCAAGATGTGGCCACTTTTCTGGTTTTAATATTTTCTATTTCTTTACTGAACAATATGTAATAGTTTCACATGTAATAAAACTTTATATAAATGATATCATGCTAAAAATAGCCTCCTGCTTATTTCTTTTCTTATTCGATATTATACCTTTGAGATTTATTCCTATATAAATATGTTAAGTACAGGTTTTTGTAAATGTCCTTTATCAGATTCAGGAACTTTCTTTCTGTAACTAGTCTGTTGATAGTCTCTCATGAATGGACATTATTTTTCTGTATCTATTATTATGTAGTTTTTATTTAGTCTAATATAATGGATGCCATTCTTTAATTTTTAAATGATGAATAGCCTTGCATTTCTTTGATTAATTTGGCTTAGTTGTGAACTATTATCATTTTATATTTGATGCATTTGATTTGCTAATATTTTGTTTAATTTTCTTTTTCTTTTTTCTGGTTTTAGTATCAGGATCATGCTAGCCACAGAAAATGAGTTGTTAATTGCTCTCTTTCTTTATTTTCTGAAATAGATTGTATATAAATTATATCTTTTATGTTTGATAAAATTCACTAGTAGAACTACCTGGGCCCAAACATCTCTTTGTTAGAAAGCTTTTTAATTATAAACTAAGTTTCTTTAGTAGATATAGGACTATGTAGTTTGTGTTTTCCCTCATGCATGAGTTTTGGTATCTTGTGTATTTTAAGATATAAGTTCAAGTTTACTGATTCAATTATATTATTGATTCCCACCCCTACCCCAATGAGTTTTTTTCTGTTATTTCATTTTCAGTTCTAAAATCTCCACTTTTTTCTTTTTTAATATTTATTTATTTATTTATTTGACTGCACTGGTCTTCCTGGCGGCACATGGGATCTTCAGTCATCACTGCAGTATGTGGCATCTTTAGTTGCAGCATACAAATGCTTAGTTGCAGCAAGTGGGATCTAATTCCTAACCAGGAATCAAACCTAGGTCCCCTGCATCGGGAGTACAGAGTCTTAGCCGCTGTATCATCAGGGAAGTCCCTCCATTTTTTTTCAATAGTTTCTATTTATTTACTGAAAATTCCCATCTTTCCATTTGTTTCAATAAGGTTTGCTCTTGCTTCATAAAGCATGGCAAAGTAGTTTCTCTTAAGGCTTTGTCATAGTAGTCTAACATCTGGGTCAGCTTGGTATTACTTGCCTTTCCTTTGAGAGTTATTGAGATTTTCCTGGTTCTTTGTACACTGATTAATTTTGAATTGTATGTTCAGTTCAGTTCAGTTCAGTCGCTCAGTCATATCCGACTCTTTGTGACACCATGAATCGCAGCACACCAGGCCTCCCTGTCCATCAGGGAGTTCACTCAGACTCATGTCCATCGAGTCTGTGATGCCATCCAGCCATCTCAACCTCGGTCGTCCCCTTCTCCTCCTGCTCTCAATCCCTCCCAGCATCAGAGTCTTTTCCAATGAGTCAGCTCTTCACATGAGGTGGCCAAAGTACTGGAGCTTCAGCTTTAGCATCATTCCTTCCAAAGAAATCCCAGGGTTGATCTCCTTCAGAATGGACTGGTTGGATCTCCTTGCAGTCCAAGGGACTCTCAAGAGTCTTCTCCAACACCACAGTTCAAATGCATCAGTTCTTCGGCGCTCAGCCTTCTTCACAGTCCAACTCTCACATCCATACATGACAACAGGAAAAACCATAGCCTTGACTAGACGGACCTTAGTTGGCAAAGTAATGTCTCTGCTTTTGAATATGCTATCTCGGTTGGTCATAACTTTTCTTCCAAAGAGTAAGTGTCTTTTAATTTCATGGCTGCAGTCACCATCTGCAGTGATTTTGAAGCCCCCCAAAAGAAAATCTGACACTATATCCACTGTTTCCCCATCTATTTCCCATGAAGTGATGGGACCGAATGCCATGATCTTCGTTTTCTGAATGTTGAGCTTTAAGCCAACTTTTTCACTCTCCACTTTCACATTCATCAAGAGGCTTTTTAATTCCTCTTCACTTTCCACCATAAAGGTGGTGTCATCTGCATATCTGAGGTTATTGATATTTTTCCCAGAAATTTTGATTCCAGCTTGTGTTTCTTCCAGTCCAGCGTTTCTCATGATGTACTTTGCATATAAGTGAAATAGGCAGGGTGACAATATACAGCCTGGACGTACTCCTTTTCCTATTTGGAACCAGTCTGTTGTTCCATGTCAAGTTCTAACTGTTGCTTCCTGACCTGCATACAGATTTCTCAAGAGGCAGGTTAGGTGGTCTGGTATTCCCATCTCTTTCAGAATTTTCCACAGTTTCTTGTGATCCACACAGTCAAAGGCTTTGGCATAGTCAATAAGGCAGAAATATATGTTTTTCTGGAACTCTCTTGCTTTTCCATGATCCAGCAGATGTTGGCAATTTGATCTCTGGTTCCTCTGCCTTTTCTAAAACCAGCTTGAACATCAGGAAGTTCATGGTTCACGTATTGCTGAAGCCTGGCTTGGAGAATTTTGAGCATTACTTTACTAGCATGTGAGATGAGTGCAATTGTGCAGTAGTTTGAGCATTCTTTTGCATTGTGTTTCTTTGGAATTGGATTGAAAACTGACCTTTTCCAGTCCTGTGGCCACTGTTGAGTTTTCCAAATTTGCTGGCATATTGAGTGCAGCACTTTCACAGCATCATCTTTCAGGATTTGAAAGAGCTCAACTGGAATTCCATCACCTCCACCAGCTTTGTTCATAGTGATGCTTTCTAAGGCAGCGAACTAAAATGGACTCTAATGGGTGAATTTAACTCAGATGACCATTATATCTACTATTGCGGGCAGGAATCCCTCAGAAGAAATGGAGTAGCCATCATGGTCAACAGAAGAGTCCGAAATGCAGTACTTGGATGCAATCTCAAAAACGACAGAATGATCTCTGTTCGTCTCTAAGGCAAACCATTCAATATCACACTTATCCAAGTCTGTGCCCCAACCAATAATGCTGAAGAAACTGAAGTTGAACGGTTTTATGAAGACCTACAAAACCTTTTAGAACTAACACCCAAAAAAGATGTCCTTTTCATTATAGGGGACTGGAATGCAAAAGTAGGAAGTCAAGAAACACCTGGAGTAACAGGCAAATTTGGCCTTGGAATGCGGATTGAAGCAGGGCAAAGACTAATACAGTTTTGCCAAGAAAATGCACTGGTCATAGCAAACACCCTCTTCCAACAACACAAGAGAAGACTCTACCCATGGACATCACCAGATGGTCAACACCGAAATCAGATTGATTATATTTTTGCAGCCAAAGATGGAGAAGCTCTATGCAGTCAACAAAAACAAGACCAGGAGCTGACTGTGGCTCAGATCATTTACTCCTTATTACCAAATTCAGACTCAAATAGAACAAAGTAGGGGACACCGCTAGACCATTCAGGTATGACCTAAATCAAATCCCTTCTGATTATACAGTGGAAGTGAGAAATAGATTTAAGGGCCTAGATCTGATAGATAGAGTACCTGATGAACTATGGAATGAGGTTCGTGACATTGTACAGGAGACAGGGATCAAGACCATCCCTATGGAAAAGAAATGCAAAAAAGCAAAATGGCTGTCTGGGGAGGCCTTACAAATAGCTGTGAAAAGAAGAGAAGCGAAAAGCAAAGGAGAAAAGGAAAGATATAAGCACCTGAATGCAGAGTTCCAGAGAATAGCAAGAAGAGATAAAGCCTTCTTCAGCGATCAATGCAAAGAAATAGAGGAAAAGAACAGAATGGGAAGGACTAGAGATCTCTTCAAGAAAATTAGAGATACCAAGGGAACATTCCATGCAAAGATGGGCTCAATAAAGGACAGAAATGGTATGGACTTAACAGAAGCAGAAGATATTAAGAAGAGGTGGCAAGGATACACGGAAGAACTGTACAAAAAAAGATCTTCACGACCCAGATAATCATGATGATGTGATCACTAATCTGGAGCCAGAATTGTATCTTAGACATGTTGAATATTGTGTTAAGAGACTGTGGATCCTCTTAAGAGTGGCTTAAGAATGTTTTTGTTGTTCTTGTTTTATAAGCAAGCTATTAACATGGCTAAGTTTAGATCACAGGTCCCAACCTACCTTCTTTGGGCTGTGGTTGTAAAGCCAGTTTCGTTTTTAAGGCTTTTGCAGTGCCGTTAGGGTCAACCCCATGTATGAATCACCCTGGGGCCATTCGAGGACTTGGAAAGTGTTCTATACCATAGTTAAGTCACAGGCTTTTGTTATGCTGCTTTGGGTCAGTCCCTTATCTGTGAAGCCTGGGAGTGAGCCCAGAATTTCATCCACAAATTTAAGGAACCCCTTTCTTGAGCTCCTTCTTCTTGGATATCCTTTTCTCTCCCTTACCCAGAGTCCCATTTTCTTGGTGTGCTGGGTAGTAAGCCAGGATGCAGCTTCCTCATGCTATCATACATTTTTCATCACTGAGACCACTTTGGGAATGAATCAGCGAGGAAAAAAAAAAAAAAGGAAGTGAAAATAAAAAGATATTCCCTAAAAGAGTCTTCAAATAACAGGGATCTCTTTCCCCAGTTCTTATGATCAGAGGAAGAATTTTTTTTCTGAGTTTTAAGTGATTAATAAGATGCCACTGTCACAGCAATAAGGTAGTTCATGACAGGGATTTGTCTTGGGGTCAAGACAAGAGAGTAAAAAGAATAAAATAATGAAATTTTGCCTTCTCCCAAAGCACAAACACCTTTGGTCCTGCAGGGCCCACTCTTCCTTGTCCTCTAGCCAGAAGAAGAGAGTTTTATCTTGGATTTATTACTGTCCATGCACACTGCCTTGCTCCAGGATTCAGGCTGCCCTAGTGTCTAAGCTAAAAGACACAGGAGGAAAAAAAAAAAAAAACTGGAAACTTAATACGTATGATAGTCAATTTTGTGTATCAATTTGACTGGACCACAGGGTGTCCAGACATTTGGTCAAACTTTATTCTGGATGTGTCTGTGAGGACACATTAGTTTCCAGGCTCTGTTGCTTTTTCCCTCCTCTCTCTGCCACCAACCCCATGTTTAGGAGCCCCTGTCCTGGCTCAGGCCCTCTGTGCCTCCCCTGGAAAATTGCATTACTTTCCTGGGAGTTCCCCGGTTTCCACTCTCATCAGACACATGATTCGTATAAGGAACTTTAAAGGGCTCAAATCAGACCATGTTATTTGCTTGGATTAAAAACCTTTAGTGTTTTCCCTTCACCTGTAAGATGAAGTAGAAGCTACTCACATGACAAACAAATAAGAACAGAACACCCCCCAGGCCCTGGCCACTGCCGGTTCCTCCAGCTTCATGCTACATCTGTGCTTCAGACACACAGCACTCCCTGCATGTTCACAACCTGACTTCCTGACACCTTTGTATGTCGTATCATCATGACAACTCTCTCTCCACTGCCTCAACACCATCTTACCAAGCCTTCGAGGTAAAGTGGGATGCTCTGGCCTGGAAATGATCTACTGTGTGCCAGACACTTGCACCTATGCTAGAGTCACATTTAATTCTCACCACAACGCTCTGAGTACAGAGCAGTGACCTCATTTACAGACGAGGAGGTCGATGTTCGGAGATGCTCAGCAACTTGCTGAAGACGCACAGCTACACTTACTACAGTGAAAATTGGCAGAACCAGAGACTGAACCCAAATGTCTGGTGCTCTAATTATTGACCCACAGTCCTTTCTGGTTCATAAGGACTAGATTTGAAACCTGGTTCTGTTATTCACTTGTTTTATGACCTTGCCGAAAGTCACTTCCGCTTTCTGAGCCTTTGTTTTCCTCATCTGCAAAACAAAATGATTGTACTCAATGATCTGTATGCTCCCTTCCTTCCTGAAGATGTATAATACCCTGAAGTGTCCACATAGCCCTGGACATTCCTTTGCTCCTAGGCTTCCTATGGAGAATAGTCAATTCTCTAATGATGATCCCTAGTCAACAGAAAACTGATGCTCCTCTCCCACACTCTTTCAAGTATTCACACCCGTCTCTGAACCAGCACGGAAACTCCTACTATAGGTCTGCATGTCTAGGCTCATGCCTGGCTGAGTGTCTCTCTTCCTGAAGCCAAAATCCCATTAGGAAAAGAGAGATGGTGAACCCCAACACAACATTCTCATGAAATTACACTAATTTGTGCTCTCTCTCTGAGCGACCCACTCGAAGCCTAGGTAACCTCACCTGTAAAACAATGAGGGGTGGTCGTCTGTAGATCTTGTAGCTCTAACCTTCCAAGATGCTGGAACATTCAAACCACCTGAGGCAAGAACTCACTAATAGAAAAACGAAGCCTCCCACAAAGGCCCATTCTCCTTGGGAGAACGCAACCTTAGCCAATTCTAAGAGTCTCGGGAATAATTGGCTACTATCCCAACTTCATGACCACAGGAACAACCATAGCCTTGACTAGAGGGACCTTAATCGGCAAAGTAATGCCTCTGCTTTTGAATATGCTATCTAGGTTGGTCATAACTTTTCTTCCAAGGCATAAGCGTCTTTTAATTTCATGGCTGCAGTCACCATTTGCAGTGATTTTGGAGCCCAAAAAGATAAAGTCTGACACTGTTTCCACTGTTTCCCCATCTATTTCCCATGAAGTGATGGGACCAGATGCCATGATCTTCGTTTTCTGAATGTTGAGCTTTAAGCCAACTTCTTCACTCTCCTCTTTCAATTTCATCAAGAGGCTTTTTAATTCCTCTTCACGTTCTGCCATAAAGGTGGTGTCATCTGCATATCTGAGGTTATTGATATTTCTCCCAGCAATCTTGATTCCAGCTTGTGTTTCTTCCAGTCCAGCGTTTCTCATGATGTACTCTGCATAGAAGTTAAATAAGCAGGGTGACAATATACAGCCTGGACGTACTTCTTTTCCTATTTGGAACCAGTCTGTTGTTCCATGCCCAGTTCTAACTGTTGCTTCCTGACCTGCATACAGATTTCTCAAGAGGCAGGTCAGGTGGTCTGTATTCCCATCTCTTTCAGAATTTTCCACAGTTGATTGTGATCCACACAGTCAAAGGCTTTGGCATAGTCAATAAAGCAGAAATAGATGTTTTTCTGGAACTCTCTTGCTTTTTCCATGATCCAGCAGATGTTGGCAATTTGATCTCTGGTTCCTCTGCCTTTTCTAAAACCAGCTTGAACATCAGGGAGTTCAAGGTTTACGTATTGCTGAAGCCTGGCTTGGAGAATTTTGAGCATTACTTTACTAGCATGTGAGATGAATGCAATTGTGCGGTAGTTTGAGCTAGATAGTATATTCAAAAGCAGAGACATTACTTTGCCGACTAAGGTCCGTCTAGTCAAGGCTATGGTTTTTCCAGTGGTCATGTATGGACGTGAGAGTTGGACTGTGAAGAAAGCTGAGCACCGAAGAATTGATGCTTTTGAACTGTGGTATTGGAGAAGACTCTTGAGAGTCCCTTGGACTGCAAGGAGATCCAACCAGTCCATTTTGAAGGAGATCAACCCTGGGATTTCTTTGGAAGGAATGATGCCAAAGCTGAATCTCCAGTACTTTGGCCACCTCATGCGAAGAGTTGACTCATTGGAAAAGACTCTGATGCTGGGAGGGATTGGGGGCAGGAGGAGAAGGGGACGACAGAGGATGAGATGGCTGGATGGCATCACGGACTCGATGGACGTGAGTCTGAGTGAACTCCGGGAGATGGTGATGGACAGGAAGGCCTGTCGTGCTGCAATTCATGGGGTCGCAAAGAGTTGGACACGACTGAGCGAATGAACTGAACTGAATTGAACTGAACTGATCCCAACTTCAAGGTCATCCTGGAGGGAAAGTTCCCAAAAGACCAGGGACTTAAAACTGAGGTGAGAAAGGAAGGAAGGGAGTAAAATAAAGCTCTATCCAACCAAGTGAAGACATTTAGGATGGTGGTAGAAGAGCTGCATGGATTTCAGAGTCAGATGGGCTTAGATTCAATTCCATCACTAACTGTGTGATCTTACCACTAACAGTGTAAATGCAGACAGGCCACTGGATCTGGTGTCTTCATCTGGTTTAAAAAAAAAAAAATTAGGCTCATCTTTCTTACTCACAACTACTTGTGAGATGGTGTGTAAAAATGGTTATTTAGCATGGTGAAGGTGTTCCAAGTTGCCTGGTTTTATTCTTCTGTGTTTTCTATTTAAAGACAATCAGAGACTGCCAAGAAAACACAAAGAAATTGGGCCAGATGTTTTCAGGCAAACACATCCATGAGAAACACACTCTGGGAGCATCCTGAATCACAGTATCCTAAAACAGGAAGTGACTCTCGCAGTGATCAATTACAGAATAATTACACCAGATTTAGTATTCTGTACCCCCCAGCATTCACCACTGCTTGAATCTGGCACTGATCGGGTGCTCACTGCTCTCCAGAATGGCCTGTTCCTAGTCAGAAGTGAGATGAGGCAAGTCACCAAAACTGTCAGATCCAATGATTCTTCCAATAACAAGGCCTCTCTGTCTCTTCCTTTACAATCCAGTTGTTACCAAACTATATTATTATTCTACTGAGCCTTTGTTCTTGCTGTTCTCTTTCCTGGGGACCCTCCCCATTCCTTACCCTCTTCCTCTGCTAAAGAGACTCTTATCCATCCCTTGAGAGGCAGTTCAATCCTTACCATCTCTGAGAAGTCCTCCATGAGCTCCCACCCCAAGCTAGGGTTGGGGGTTGCTCTGTACCTCCAGCTCCTTTTACTGAGCATTCAACTAAAGTGAAATAATCTATTTACATATTGGTCTCCCCACTTGACTGTGGTTCCTCAGAAGTAGGGACCTTACCTTACACATCTCTGTATCCCAGCTCCTCCAGCAGAGCTAGGATCAATGAACAGAAGCTGTCTGAGGATTTGAGTCAGCTAAAGGGACAGAGAGGCAGGCCCATGTAGGGCCAGCAGTGGCTGCATTGCGTGGGGAGTAGCTGCCCAGGGGGCACGTGTGGCAATGATTAGATTCTGGATCTGGCTTCCTAAGTAAGAAGAATTGGAGAAGAAAGGATTTCATTTCAAAAATGCTCTGGGTTTTTTTTTGTGTTTTTTTTGGGGGGGGGGGGGGGGGGGGGCGGTTATGTCTGTCTGCACCAGCTGAACTCATGGAGAAGCCTGTTGAAAACTTCACATCAGACTTCTTTTCTCTTCCTATAAACAGTTCCCAGCAAATTGATGGAAAACTGGACACATGTCTCTACTGAACTGTGCTCCAAGAGTAAGGTGGGAAATGTTCTTTAGGGATTTTTGGAACAAAACAATATGGTGTAATGCATTAAGTTGTAAACAAGTCATTTGGTACTTGGAAGAAGGAGGGGTAGCTATTCTGCCAATTTGTGTACTTGACCTTGGTCTAGGTGCTTTCCACAGGGCAGTTCGCAACATACCTGTGAGGTTAGGGATCACTGTCTATTTTACACGTGGAGAAACTAGTTAACACGTGAAATTAACTAGTGGTTAATTAAATAACTTTCAACTCATCCAGCATCTAAGAGGGGACCAATCTAGATATAATCCCCAAATGTATGCTTCTTTATAGTCCCATTACCAATGATGTAAATTCTGTAAGTTACTTACCAAATATCCATTTTCCCCTTTGTGCTTAGACATAGAACTTGTGCTGGGCAAATTGCCATCTACAATAAAGAGAATTCCAGCCTCCATTATAGTTGAAGAGGCCATGGGCAAAGTTCTAGCCAATGATACATAGTCAGAGGGGGAAAGTAGAGCTTCAGGGAAAGCTCCTGAAAATGGATAGAGTATGTGTCCTTTGTTTCTTCCAATTCTCCTGCTGCTAAGCTAGAACCAGGCGTGCTATGTGGAACTCCAGGAGCCATTTCAGACCTGAGATGATCCTGAGGATAGAAACCATGTGCTAGAAGGGGGGCAACAGGGCTGATAACTATGGAGGCTACAACCAGCTCTAGGCCTTCAGACTTCTTTTATATATCAGAGGAAATCCATGTGTGTTTCAGTCTCTGTTTCTGAAGCTGAAACAACACTTGTGATGTCTCAGTTCAATCACAGATTCACTGTGGGACTTCCAGCAAGTTGTTTACATTTTGGATCTTATTTTTCTCATCTGGGAAATAAGCAGATTGAACTAGAAGGGTATTTTCAAAGGTTCTTTCTAAAATAAGGGTACAAAATACACAGCATAATCCTGGGCAACCAGCAGTGCTGGGTCTGGAAAGACAACAAAATAGAAGAGCCTTTTTGTCCCCAAGGATTTTCAAAGTAGTTAGAGAAGTAGAACATTCATTCATCCAATCATTCACTCAGTGTAGTAGATACTGTGGTCTGTTGCCCAGCTGTCCCCTTAAGACCATTTTCCTACTTGCCAGGAGTGTTGACTGCTGACAGTTGACCGCTGGCTTCCTCTCCCAGAAAGACCATCAGATGAAGGATGCTGTCTCAAGCAAAGCTGTGCCTGCTTTCTATGAACAACTTGTGCCCATCAATGGATTTAGGTGGAAGGTACCCGAGTTTGGCCTCCTTGCCTCTACTATGACAACTTAGAAGGCTTAGTCCTGGGCAACTGCATTCCAGCTCAACTTCTGTCTCTACCCAATCCGCTTTGCTTAATCCTTCATGGAGGTGGGGAGGGGTGTTCCCAGAAGCACCCACTGATTAACTTTGTATCTCAGAGTCTGTTTCCGAAGACACACATCCTAAGGCTGTTGGTGGCAAGAATGGCTCTATCTGGGATTTGGAGCTGGGTTACCTGTTAGCTGGGCTTCCCAGGAAGCACAGTGGTAAGGATCTACCTGCCAGTACAGGAGTTGCAGGAGATGCAGGTTCAGTCCCTGGGTCAGGAATCTCCCCCAGAAGAGGAAATGGCAACCCACTCCAGTATTCTTGCCTGGAGAATTCCATGGACGGTGCAGCCTGGCAGGCTATAGTCCATAGGGTCACAAAAGAGATGGACATGATTGAGTGACTGAGCATGCATGCACCTGTTAGCTGGGTCACCTGTCAGCTGGCTGGCAGTTAGGATACCATCACTGGGATGGAGAAAGTACTGATAGCTCCTGGCATCCTGAAGCCCTGAAATTGGGAAGATTTTAACTCTTGGTGAGCTGGGGTGGGAAGATAGTGCAAGGAAAAGCACTTGCTGGTGCCATAGGTCAGACATTTGAGAGATTTGGGGGGAAAGCTGCCATTATTAAAATTATGGAATGTGTTGACTTCACTGAGTGCTATCAATGTATTGGAGAAAGGCTAGAAATGATTAATCACTAACTTAAGACAAGGTGGGAAAGTCAGAGTCCTCCTTGGCAACATGTCAAGAGAGTCTTTTCTCCCATAGCAGGAGAACAGAAAAAGCTGAGGACTGGGCCCAGGACATAACTGAAAGGGCAGCAGAGTTTCAGTAAAATTGTCCTTTTCTACCCTTGTGTGACTAAGATGAGTACCCTGATTGGGAAGGAACGGGACCCTCAGACGTAGGGTAAGGACATCTGGGTTGAAACACTTGAGAACCTGAGAACCTTGACACTCCAGCCCTGCCTGGACATTCTAGGCCACAGAAGAGACCTGATCTTCTCAATTATGGACTTGTCTCTCTTGCTTACAAATGACTCAGAGGATTTTGGCGAGCTGTAAGTCACAATAAACTTCCTATGGGCCTCAGAAAGAAAAAGCAGCATACATCAGGTTTAGGACTTCCCCTCCAGGCCACCAGACCCAAAACGAGGATCAAGTCACACCGTTATCCCACCAGAGATATACTGGGCCTCCAGGAAAGATGTTACACCCTGAAGGAGCTGCAGGGCCGAGCCAACCTGCCTTGGCAGGTGCCAGGAGCCCCTGTGTGGGGATGGATCCAGGGGCAATAGGCAATGGGATGACAGAGTAATTGCCATGGGAGCACTCTCCCCTGACACAGGTTATGACACCTGTCAAGGACCCTGACAATTAATCCCAATGTGCTACAAGGTTGGCTGTGGGAAACTTGCAGAAGCTCACAAGAAGCACCCACACAAAAGGCTCAGAGAAGTAGGCCTGCTGGGGTGATGAGCCGTGGAAAGCCAGAGAACCTGAGCTAAGACCTTCAGTAAATACGTATCAAGTAAACCCTGTGGGACAGGCACTGTGATCATTTATTCATTTGATCACTGTGAACAAGACATGACCTTGTCCTTCTGGTATCTGTAAGCTGTGATTATGAAATAAGGGGACTGATTTTTAAAAACAAAATCACTCAGAAGAGACACTTCCAGGATTTCCCTGGCAGTCCATTGGTTAAGACTCCACACTTCCAATGCAGGGGTTGTGGGTTTGATGCCTGATCAGAAAACTAGGATCCCACATGTGGCAGGCCACAGCTAATACTAAATAAATAAATAATAAAAGTGTTATCATGTTTTAAAAAAGCAGAAGAGATGCATCCAAATGGGTGTGACTTCTGAAAATTCTACTGGGAGACTCTAGGCTTCTCACTAATATGGAGACAGATCAGGGAAGCCACAGTCACACTGACCTGGGGACAACTTTCCATCAAGCCACAGTTTAAACCTGTGTGACCTTGAGAAAATGTTTTAACTTCTCTGACCCCAAAGTTTCTCATCTGTAAAACCCAGAGGATGATCTCTGCCCTAGTAGGGTGTTGCCCCTTTTAAATTAAAGTGAGCTCATATAAATCCCAAATGCCTAGTCCATTAAATGCAATGTACACTCAGTAAAAGCTGGTCCCTTCTCCCTCTCCTATGCTTCTGCCTTTTACTCTGCCAACTCCCTTTTGTAAAGTCCTATTCAGGGTTAGTTGAGAAGCAAAATAAGAAGATTAGTCTTTCTTTTTCTTCCTTCTGTGCTTTCCTCCCTTTCTTTTTTGCTCATTTATTTAGCCAGTGTGGGCACTTGTTGTTTCCATCATTCACTTGTCTTCCTCACTTAGCTTTGAAAGACTTTTGGTAATTTTTGCTCAATGAATGTAGCTGTGTAGCATGAGGATTTTTCCTCTAGGAGATGCAGAAATCCATGGCTAGGGTTCTGAAGCTGCTGGGAAATCTGGAGTAATAATATACACCTCGATGTTCAGGATGTGATATTTTGAGCAGTCCACCCTCATTGTGATATTTAACCCACACATCAAAAATTAAATAGGAAAAGAATGGAGTGAAAACACAGAGCAACATATGCAAAGGTAAACTATCTCATCTGTTTACTACTAATAATAAATACTGAGTGTTTCCTGGGGGTCAGACACAAGCACTGGACCAGTGGATGGGAAACAAGTGTGCTTATGATACAGCATCTGAGAACTCAGAGTCAAATGGAGAGGCCAGGGCTCAGTGGGAAAGCCTTGTGCTAGGAGACAGACACATGTGTTGAAAGTAATTCCCTCTGTGCAGAGGAAAGCAGACTTCACACAGGCAGCTACCCTTGACCTGAGATTTCAAGATGAAATTGACAAGGTGAAGATGATGCCATTTCAGGCAAAGGGAACAGCACGTACAAGGCAAATGGGCCAGTTTGCTAAACTATAAGTTGTTCAGTAGAGGCTGGGACATTGCAGGTTGGCTAGAGTCCAAAATAGGCAGACAAATCACACACGGACTGTCTGCCCTGGCTGGCTCGATGTCACCCCAGTTTAAGCCTGTTGTCCTGACATTATAATAATAGCACTCCCTTTTGTCCTCCAAAGTATCCCTGTTTGATCAATAAGTTGTAGAGTCATCTGGTCTTAAGTAGGAGGGGAGTACACTACAGCCTGTGTTTTGAGTGATTGCTCTGACTGCCAGGTGGACAAGCTGGAACATGGAGGCTCCACAGTGGCCTTTTAAGGTCTCATCATCTCATCCAGTTCTGGCATTCTCTGATCAAGACAGCTCTGGACCAGACACTGTTTCTAGAAGAGCACCAAGTGTCTTTTACTAATGGATAAATAAATATCCATTGAGCCCATAGATGTGACAGAATAGAGAGCAAGGTAATACTTCTGTGGCCCATCCTCTGGCCAGGATTCCTGAACAAGGTCGATCTGGACCTTGACCTTGAAGGACAGGGAGGATTCCGGTAGTCAGGGCCATGAAGTGGATGTGGTGAGAGCTAAGGTGTTAAGGTAAAGATGATCAGGGAGTACAATGAGGATACCTAAGAACCCGTATGTAACATGTCAGCAGCCACAATTGCCACCCAGTTGGATTAACAGTTTACAAGGATTTGGTCATCTGTTATTTCTCCAGTCTCCCTTCCTATCCCTTGAAATGTGCAGGGCAGCATGTTAACCTGTGTATTCCCAGAGCACTTGGAGCAGAGAACTGGAGCCTTCCCGCCTGCCCAAAGGGGCTCACTATATGGTCTGCCTTTCTCTCTACTCTGGGCTCCCAGGGCTGGCACGTGTACTTTTATAGCTTCAGGGCTTTGAACAGAGAAGACACTCAACAGAGTTGGCAGAACGATTGACCAGAGAGGAGGAAATTTGGAAGAGTTGAGTGATTTGCCCAAGATCACCTAGGGAGCAGGTTCTGGCACTGGAGCTTGAACACAAGACTCAGAACTCTGTTCTTGCCATGGTACCATGTGGCCAAAAGTACTCAAAACATAGACCTTAGTGTTGTGAGACATCCCAGTTAGGAAGTGATTCTAACTACACACCGTTTTCATCTGTCTCTCAGCCTCTCCTTCCAAAGGGGCCCTCCCCTCTTTGCATCTCTGGGTCTTCGAATATCTCTGAGCCGAGCATGACCTTTCCCTTTATCTCTCCATAAAATCCCATGCATCTTTCAAGGGCCAGCCAGAATGTCCCTCCTCTGTAGTACTGTTCTCACCTCCCTGGCTGAGTGGGTGAGTCCTTCTCTGCCACAACTCCATGCTCAAATGGCAGGTTATCAGCTAATAGATAGATTGCATTGTATAGTGGGCTATTTCCAGAGCAGAACACCTCTTAGGGTCTGCCTTCTCCGACACTGTGAGCCCCTAGGGGGAGAGGCTGGTAAATTATTTATCTTTGTATTCACAGTACCCAGACTAACTCCTGGTCCATTGTAGGCATCTGATTAATATTTCTTCCCAGGTGCTGCTAGTGGTAAAGAATTTGCCTGCCAATGCAGGAGATGCAGGAGATGCAAGTTCGATCCCTGGGTCAGGATCCCCTGGATTAAGAAATGGCAACTCACTCCAGTATTCTTGCCTGGACAATTCTACAGGCAGCGGAGCCTCATGGGCTACAGTTATTAGGGCCACAAAGAGTTGGACACAGCTGAGAGACTGAGCACAGGGATGAATATTTGTTAAATGAAAAATGAATGAATGCATGTGCTCAGCTCTTATCCCAAGCTCTCACTGTGATCATATGCTAGTTATACACTTACCCTACCTGGTTTTTAGTTGGGTTCAGCTCACTGGAGATCCCAGCCAGATATCAGAGGCAGGGAGGGAAATAGGTGAGCTGTTTATCCCCCTCCCTTAATTTCAAGCTTAGAAGATTGTGTGTTAGTTTGCAAGGGCTGCCATAAGTGGGTAGCATAGACTGGGGGCTTAACTGACTTTATTTTCTCCCAGTCTTGGAGGCTGGAGGTCCAAGATCACGATGTCAGCAGAGAGGTACCTTTTGAGGACCCTCTCCTTCACTTGTAATTACCGTTCTTCTCTCTGCGATACCACACGATCTTCCCTCTGTATTCATCTGTGTCCAAATATCATAAGAACACCAGTCAGATTTGGGCCCACACGAGTGACCCCATTTTATTTATTTATTTATTTTTGGTAATCTTTTTTTCAGATTTTATTTTATTTTACTTTACAGTACTGTATTGGTTTTGCCATACATCAACATGAATCCACCATGGGTGTACACATGTTCCCCATCCTGAACCCCACTCCCACCTCCTTCCTCATACCATCTCTCTGGGTCATCCCAGTACACCAGCCCCAAGCATCCTGTATCCTGTATCGAACCTAGACTGGCCATTTGTTTCTTATATGATATTATACATGTTTCAATGCCATTCTCCCAAATCATCCCACCCTCTCCCTCTCCCACAGAGTCCAAAAGACTGTTCTATACATCTGTGTCTCTTTTGCTGTCTTGCATACAGGGTTATCGTTACCATCTTTCTAAATTCCATATATATGTATTAGTATACTGTATTGGTGTTTTTCTTTCTGGCTTACTTCACTCTGTATAATCGGCTCCAGAAATTAAGGAAACAATTCCATTCACCATTGCAATGAAAAGAATAAAATACTTAGGAATATATCTACCTAAAGAAACCAAAGACCTATATATAGAAAACTGTAAAACACTGGTGAAAGAAATCAAAGAGGACACTGTTAGATGGAGAAATATACCATGTTCATGGACTGGAATAATCAATATAGTGAAAATGAGAATACTACCCAAAGCAATCTATAGATTCAATGCAATCCCTATCAAGCTACCAGCAGTATTTTTCACAGAGCTAGAACAAATAATTTCACAATTTGTATGGAAATACAAAAAACCTCGAATAGCCAAAGCAATCTTGAGAAAGAAGAATGGAACTGGGGGAATCAACCTGCCTGATTTCAGGCTCTATTACAAAGCCTTTTTAATTTAGTTATCTTTTTAAAGGCCCTGGCTCCAAATATAGTCCCATTCTGAAGTACAGAGATTAGGTCTTTGACATATGAGTTTTGGGGGGACAAGATTCAGCCCAAACAGGTAGCAGAACTGTTGTAAGTACCCAGGTGCTAGTTCTTAATCTTTTCCACACCGCTACAATAGTATCTTCATGCCTGCTTAGTTGCTCAGTCATGTCCAACTCTTTGCAATCCCATGGACTGCAGCCCACCAGGCTTCTCTGCCCATGGGAATTCTCTAGACAAGAATACTGGAGTGGGTAGCCATGCCCTCCTACAGAGGATCTCCCTAACCCAGGGATCAAACCGAGGTCTCCTGCATTGTGGGTGGATTCCTTACTGTCTGAGTCACCAGGGAAGCCCTGGTCCTTAACCCTTCCCACACCACTACAATAGTATCTTCATAAATGTTATTTAATTTGAACCCATTACAAGCATGCTGACTGTTTTCTGGCAGGCCTCTCCTGGATACAGATATTGGTAATATGGTAATAAACCATACCATGGTAATAAACCACTACAGCCACTATAAAGTTCCTTGGGAAAGGTAAGGTTTAGCGCCAAACCCCCAGGAGAAATGTAAAGCCAAATAATGAGCCCTTCCTTCTCTGTGCCTCATTCTCCCCATCTGCAGAATGGGGCTATTAAAAGTAGTCCTTTCCTATGACCCTTATGAAAGTCCATTGTGATAAAGGGTGGGGCAGTTTTGCAGACTGAAAAGAGCAATGAGAGCAGAGGTATATGGAATCCACAGGGTGAACCCACTTCTCCCGGAGCAGAGAACAGAGAACAGCTCTGAAACTGTGGATTCCCATGTCTATAGCCTACTGATCAAAGCAGCAAAAAGGGGAGGGACATCCAGGAAGACAAGACTCAGCTGCTAGCAAGAGAAGAGAGTGGGGTGGAGTGGGACATTTTTTCATGATCCCTAGTCAAGCAGGCCTCTTGTCAGGATAAATTCTAGACTAAGGAAAAGCCTTTTTCTTCCTCCTTGGTAATCGTGACCCACCTCATGGGCTTGCTGAATATCTGTGGAAAACAATTCAGGCAGAGATCCTGGATACATCTATTTATAATGATGTTGACATAGAGAGGACCAGTATGTTCATGCAGAGACCATGTTCTCTGTTCCTATAAACATCTCCAATGTAAGAAGAGGCTTCCATGAGCCCATGGGCAGAATTTATAGCTTGCTCCATGCCAACATAAATTAAGCGTGCATACCATCCTAGTGAAATAATGCAGATGGTTGGTTTGGGGTGGTGAAGACCTACAAACAGTGTGGATTCCAAGGCAACTGAGTCCTGCACCTTGTGGTTGGGTTAGCTTTCATCTTTGGGAGCAGAGAGGGTCAATCTGGCCATGTGGTGTGGCAGAAAGGGTGCAGGTTTTGACATTAGTACGGGCTCACGGCAGGTATAGGGTCATGTTTTGATTTAGACTTTAGTTTCCTCTTCTGTAAAACCAGACTAACAGAATTGTAAAATTCTGTAATTTTGTAGAATTCTGTAAGTGAAGTGAAGTGAAGTTACTCAGTCATGTCTGACTCTGTGACTCCATGGACTGTAGCCCACCAGGCTTCTTCATCCATGGGGTTTTCCAGGCAAGAATACTGGAGTAGGTTGCCATTTCATTCTCCAGGGTATCTTCCCCACCCAGGGATCTAACCCAGGTCTCCTTCATTGAAGGCAGATGCTTTATCCTCTGAGCCACCAGGTAATTCTGTAAAACCAGACTTAAAATATCCTTGGGGGTATTAAATGAAGTAACAGGACCTTGTATTGCTTTGGTGATAGTCATCTTTGTTTCTCTAAGCTCTTGTGTTTTGTTTCATTTTTGTAATGTCTTGTCATTTTAAATTGGTCTCTGAGTCAGCAGAAGTCAAGTCATTTATAAGCCATGATCTCTAAAAGAACTTTGAAGCACTTTCCATGTGCTTGGAGACAATGAACAAGACCGAAGTCCCAGTCAGAAGTTCTGTCTGGCAAAGCATTGAAGACCACAAAGCCTTTTCATTTGTACCATCTCCCTTGGATGCTAATTCCCATAACTATCTTTGCATGGGGACAGGTAGTTTTACCTGCATCTTTAATAATAGAATAATAAAATGGAATAATAATTTAGCAGCAAGAGAAGTTGGGAGCAGCCCATCACGTTGCACAGCTTGGGGATTAGATGGGTTCAGGGGCCACTGGAGATCCTTGGCAGATTCTAACAAATAGAGTTGTGTCAACCACTTTCAGACAATCTAATTAAGGTTGAACCATGTACTTCCTCCAGATACATGTTTTGTTTTTTTTGTTTTTTTTTTGCCAACCTGTTGAATATCCATATGGTCTTAGGGATAGCAGAAAACACACATGGAGTGCCTCCAATGACTGAACTTTTGGAGTGTTGTGTTGACTAGATTTGGAAGAGCTGACTTTGACCCTTAATTGCTACTCACTCACCATGAGGCCTTATGCAATCATTTTTGCACTCTTGACCTCAATTTTTTCACTGGGAGAAAAGAAATATCATTCCAATCCTAAGTAACTCACAGAATACAGGGGAAGATCCAATGAAAAGATGAATGTACAGCAGTTTACAAACAGTGGCCATGAAGCATCTCAGTTTAACAGAACTGCCAAAGAAGGCTGCTCTCTGCTCCTCAAACCTCAGCCCCCACTTCAGCCAATGGCACCAGTGTCCACCTGCCCCTTGAGTTCCTCACCCACCATGTGCCATTGAACAGTCAGCCCTCAACTACTTCTTTGGATGTAGCATTATCATTTTTAATTCTTATATACTTATTTTAATATAGTTTCAAACATTTATTTTAAAATAGTTTGGGGGGTTTCCCTGGTGGCTCAGTGGTAAAGCATCCACCTGCCAATGCAGGAGAGACAGATTTGATCCCTGATCCAGGAGGATACCTCATGCCCTGGAGCAACTAATCCCATGTGCCACAACTATTGAGCCTGTGCTCTAAAGTCCAGGAGCTGCAACTACTATAAAGCCCATGCACTCTAGAGGCTGTGTGCTGCAACAAGAGAAGCCACCAAAATGAGTAGCCTGTGTACCACAATGAAAAGTAGCCCACGTTCGCCACAACTAGAGTAAAGCCCAGCAAAGAAGACCCAGCACAGCCGAAAAAATATATATAAATTTTTTTAATTAAAAATAAATAAATAATAAAATAGTTTTGGGGACTTCCCTGGTGGTCCAGTAGTTAAAACTTTGCCTTCCAATTCAGGGAGTGTGGGTTTGATCCCTTGTCAGGAAGCTAAGATACCACATGCCTCCTGGCCAAAAAACCAGAACATAAACAACGGAAGCAATGTTATAACAAATTCAATGAAAACTTTCAAAAATGGTCCACAGTAAAAACAAAACAAACAAAAAAAAACCTCTTTAAAAAAATAGTCTTGACTTAACAGAAATGTTAAACACATATAAAATATCTTAATGTACCCTTCACCTAGATTTTTAAAATGTTAA